>NC_045701.1:14316525-14927592 GCF_009834535.1 Camelus ferus
GTATGTTGCCTGAGCTTTATCCTGAAATTTTGGTATGTTAAGAATAACATTTCGCAAGTCATGCTCTCTCTCTTGCCTTCCAAAATGGCCTGTACTCTGTCTGTGGAGTGTGTATCTACTTGTACTTTAAACCCCCCGCCGCCCCCTTCCCTGTGAACATCTCTCTAATAAATTTACTTTTACTCAAAAAAAAAATGACATTTCCCAAAGTGTTGCTCATCATCTCTTATTGGCTGACCCTTTCTCCTTGCAGCTGGCATGAACAGGGAGCTGGAATCACTTCCTAAGCATTTGGCAAGCGGATGATATGGTGATGGTCCTAAAACAGACCCTGGCTTGGGTTCTCTCCCACCAGGTCCTGAGTTTGGCTAACTAGTGACTGAACTTTCACAGATAATTTCAAGGATGATCAAATCATCCATGTCTGGTTTAGAGTGCATGTCAAAAGCCAGCATAAATGCTAGTGATTTAGTCTAAATAAAACATAAATAGACCAGAAGTTTGAATGGGGGAATGCCTAAAGGAAAATCAGGCAAAGAATAGCTTGTGGTTTTTAAGGTCAGTTTATAACATTCTACCTGGTAGATTTTCAAATTTGACTTAACTGTCAATTAGGTACAAACTCAATACTGGGGCATTGCCACTAAGCAATGGAGCATGTGCTTGTATCGACACCGTTGGCCTTCCCTGCAGCACTTGGTCTGGGAAGCTGGGCAGTGCGGCAGTCTCATTCTTTGCCTTCTCTGATCCCTGCTAGATCTTGGCCACTGCCCTGCCTGCTTCATGCAATGTAATTCCTTAGTGCAGCAGGGCATAGTGAGGATAAAACACTCTAGTTGCCTCAAGACTTTTTTTTTTTTTTTTAACTAATCTTGCCATCAGCTGAAGTTTTTTTGCCCCTGGGTCCCTGCCTATATATTTTGTTCACAAGGCAGGTTAACTCCGTCATATTCTGTAGCAGTGCCTAACCCACTGGTGTATGGGGCATTGACTTTGGAGTCTCACTTCTTGCTCCATTTCCCTCCCTTTTCTTCTGAAGGTAGGGGAGCTGGAGGGACCTGCATACTCCAGGATCACCTTGGGAGATCCCCCAGGCCCTCCTTCACTTCCCCCAGCTTCCGTGGAAATGCAAAAGGAGTCAGCTAGTTGGTTCTTAATCCCTGACTGCTGACACTGGTTTTTTACACTATACTCCATACAGCCACATACTGCTTAATGAAACTATGCCTAGCAACAGAATTAGAGCTGTATGCAGTAATACAGAGCAATTAAATGAGGAATCAAAGAAATGCCAGAATATCCCTGACCTCTCCCCGGCCCTGCCGTGTGAACCCCATCGTGTGGACCGCCAGGCTGATGGACAGGAACGAAAGTTCTACTTTGGGGCTCAGGGACCTCCCCAGAACCTCCCCATCCTGCATCCTGCCGTCAGGAGCTGTGGGGAGCTCTCTGGGTTGAGGGGCCCAGACAGGAATATCTGGGCACCACGGTAGTTTGGTGGAGCCTGGGCAAGTCAGGTGTCCGTCGCAGGGGCGAAGAGAAACCGCCTGCCTCAGGCACCTGCTGGGTGGCGGCTGGCTGGGCTCTGACGGGCAGCACAGGGGACACGGCTGAGCCCACGGCCGAACCTGTGCCTGTTCCGATGGGGCGGTTGGTATGAGGGAACCTCTGTCCTTCACCCTTGTGTTGTCTTCACACCTTAGAACCAATTAAGACGATGCCTGTGTCTGGTTAACAGAGGTGTCGGATGGAGAGAACTGTATCCAGGACAGGGAGTGGGTGTTATCCTGGGCTAGGCATTTATGTGTCCTTTATAGTGAAATAGTTTCAAGTGGGCGCTAAGCCAGTTCATTTTTTTTTTTCAAGTTCAGTAGTTTATTTGCTTCTTTACAGAAAGAAGAAGAACGTTTGAGGGCTTCTATTCGTAGGGAATCTCAGCAGCGCCGAATGAGAGAGAAACAGCACCAGCGGGGTCTGAGTGCTAGTTACCTGGAACCTGACCGATACGACGAGGAGGAGGAAGGCGAGGAGTCCATCAGCTTGGCCGCCATTAAAAACCGATACAAAGGGGGCATTCGAGGTGAGTTTGTGCAGAAATTAAATTTCATTTTGGGTCCAGGAATTATCTTTGCATTCAGCATACTCTGAATGCTGAGTCACTGGATATTTTATGTTTAAGGAACCAGCGTTAATGAGTGAGACATTTCAAAGTCTAAAGGGCTAGTCATTGTGGAACTCTTTCTGGTGAGCCTGAAAGGGTAGAAGCTGCTTGTGCTTTGACTTTCAGACTTGTCCCTCAAGCTTCTGCTTTCTGGTTTGAAAGCCTGCCAATTATATTTGGAACTTTGCTCAACTTTTTTTTTATTACCCTCTAGGAATCAAGAAGTTCAGAAAATACATGTGTTTTCTTTAAGTACTCCATCGCACATTCCCTTCTTTCACAAGTACAAGTAATTTATACTGGTTAACATTTATTTATTCAGCACATGCTAAATCCCAGGCAAACACTCAAACGTGTATCCCATTTGACCCTCATAACAGTGTTGTGACCCAGTTACTACTATTGTCTTGTTCTTAAATTGAGTACTAAACTAATAACATTATATTAAAGTTTCAGGTGTACAACCTAATAATTGGATATTTGTGTATGTTGTGAATTGATCACCATAATAAGTCTAGTTAACTTCTGCCACCAAAGGTAGTTGCAGGATTTTTTTTCTTATGATAGGAACTTTTAAGATCTGCTCTCTTAGCAACTTTGAAATATGCAGTTCAATATCATCAACTTTAGTCAACACACTGTACATTACATCCCCAGGACTTGTAACTGGAATTTGTGCCTTTTGACTCCCTTCATCCTTTTCCCCCACCCTGAGTACCACACCTCTGGCAAACCACTAATCTCTTCTCTGTATCTATGAGCTTGTTTTTTTGTTTTTGTTTTTTTAAATCTCACATGTAAGTGAGATCATACAGCATTTGTCTTTCTCTGTGCTGCTTAATTCACTTAGCAAAATGAATTTTTGTCTTGTTCTTATTGAGGAAACGGAGTCTTTGAGAGGTTGATTGGCTTTCCCAAAGACATTCAGTCAGTACATAGACAGTTCTGGAACCAAGGTGATCAGACTTCTGAGGCATCTGTCTCAGCCACAAGATTGCCTCCAGAAGTTTCTCCATAGCCAGCAGCAAAATGTCATGCTGAAAAGCAGACTGAGCCTGAAGGTGGAAGACTTGGATTGGACTCCTGAGTCTGCCGGCTCTGATCTCAGCTCTGCCACTTTTTAGTTGGATGACTTTTGGAAAGTTATAATACCTCCCTTCTGTTACCTCAGTAGGAAAAACACAACCTATTGGCAATAGCATTTACACCATGAGGTTATTTTGAGAAGTGATATAATACATATAAAGTAGTTCTTCTAACGCTTGGCATATAACAAGTACTAAATAAATGTTACCGAAAACTATTGTCAGTGTTCTTACCACTCATCAGCTCCGGGCAAGTGACTTCATATCTCTGAATACTGTGTTTCCCATCTGTGAAATGAGGATCTAATCCTCCCCAGATTAGCTTTGATAGAGCTTTGGGAATCACTGTACAATGTAAGGGTTTGCCCTGTTAGAATGATAAATTATAAGAACACCCAATTTCCCCCTTTTCTGACCTTCCTATGAAAGTCCTTTCTCTCTCTCTCTTTTTTTTTTTTTTTTTTTTGTTTTTACAGTGACTGCATTTGTTCTAGTGAACTATTACACCCTTCCTACCTACTTATTATTTGTTTCAGGACTGTAGTACAGAGACTTTTTATTTTTTGTTAGTGCCAGTTTCCCACAGAAAAGATTGTGGCAATAAATAAACTAAATAAAAACAAAAACCATTGAGGATATTTTCAACAGGGGAGAGTTATTTTGTATCAGTTCCCCAGAGATTAAAAAGTCTAAGACAAGTTCATCAGCGTACAGTTCTGTCCAGTAGTCAGACAGGCAGGGAGCTGGGAGGAAGGGAGGGCTCTGGGTTCTGAGGTGAGGGGCTGCTCTGACCTCAGCTGCTCTCATTCGACCTGCGGTTCACCTGGGCTTGGGCATCAGTGTAGACTGTTACTTATCAACACCTCCCTTTGAAATGTCCACCAGGCAACAAGTGCTGTTTGCAGGACCAGGAAACCACCTCTTGCTTTTATTTTCAAATCTTACTTTGGAATTAACTGTTACTCCAGTGAAAGACTGCCTTAGGCTTTAAAAACTTATTTTGGAAGAGTAGTGGTCTCTTTAATCATCTTGCATCCAAGCCTTTTTAATGTTTAAAAGTGATCAGATAAATCTGCTTATGTTTTGAGAGAATAAGTGCTTCATTTCAACATATTTAAACTTATATTTACCTTTAAATAAAAAAAAATTAATTATTTGTTTCCTCTGGAAAAAATGTACAGAAGGAACTAAAGGTATCCATCAGAAAAAAAATCCAAGAATGAATAGAAAACTTTCTTTGAAAGTCACTCACAAATCTTATTCCTTTGCTTTCAGAGGAACGAGCCAGAATCTATTCGTCAGACAGTGATGAGGGATCAGAAGAAGATAAGGCTCAGAGATTACTCAAAGCAAAAAAACTCACCAGTGATGAGGTAAGACCAAATTTATTCAGTTCTAGAGGTTTGCCTTGTACCTGTAAGTCAAATCCTGGAATGAAGAGGAGCTCACAGCCCAAGAGTACAGACTTAAGTCTACACACTTCACTGAAACTCAGTGAGATAAATGCAGTAACAGGACTGGGAGTGGCCCAGAGAAGGGTCTGACATCTGTGCCCAGAGAAGGTGCCCTCTTGCTGGGAGTTGAAGATTGTTAGGGTGGGCCTGCCAGGTAGATGCAAAGGCCTGTGGGAAAAGACACGTGGCCCTGAGATAGCAGGGCTCCACTAGAGAACGAGAAATCATTAGAGTGGGTAGATCAGACAGTATATCTCTTCTTTTTCTCTTTTTGTTTATTTTCAGTGTATTTTTAAAATTAGAGACATAATTGTTATGATAGAAAAAACCTGTTTTCTTTTTAATTAGATGAACTGATATTTGAAATAGCATTGAGTGATTCGGTAAAATGCATTTCCATCTATTATTGAAATAATAAAAATTCCAGAGGAATTTTAACTTGTATTTTTAACCATATCCTTTTCGAATTATAACAGTACAGGTGCTGTGAAATTTTAAGTATTTTTTTTGAGATATAATTGACATTATATGTTAATTAGATAACATGTAAATTATATATAATACATATTTTATGTTGTATAAATTATAGAACATATAGATTACATAAATATATAGCATTGTATATGTTACTTATATAGCATTGTAGTAGTTCTGGTGTACAATGTAATGATTTGATCGGTATGTGTACATATTGCAAAATGATCAGCACAATGAGTCACAATAGTTACACATTTTTTTTTTCTTGTGATGAGAACTTGTAAGATCTATGCTCTTAGTGACTTTAACTTTACAGTACAGTGTTATGAACTATAGTCTGTGTGCTGTACGTTATATCCCCAGGACTTACTTATTTAAGTCTTTTTAGATTGTTGTTATCTTTGGTGTTCTTGAATTTTACTGTGGTATCTATTTTGTATCTCTATTTTTCTATTTGGGATTCATTAGACTTCCTGAATCTGTAGATTGGTATCTTTCACTGGTTCTGAAAATTTCTCAGCCAACTATTCTTCAGATACTACTTCTGTACCATTCTGTCTTTCCTTTCTTCATGAAACTCTGATTAGATGCATGTTATTCTTTTTCACTTTATCCTCCATGACTCTCAGTCTTTATTTCATATTTTTCAGGTTTTTGTCTCTATATTCTGGGTGTTCTAGCTCATTTCTTCTTTCTTCAGCTGTGTCTAATATGTTGTTAATCTTTCTTTCATTACATTTTTAATTTAATTATTTTAATTTTTATTTCTAGAGGTTTAATTTCTTTTATAAATTGGTCATTTTTAAAACTCCTCCTCCTATCTAATATTTTTCAATTTCTGCTTTTTTATGCCTTTAAATATCTTAAGCCTACATGTATGGGTCTTTTATATCTGATAATTCTAACGTCTGAAGTCTTTACATGTGTGATTTTACTGCCTGTTACTTCTGTTCACTCTATTTCGTGATGACTTATTTCTCCATGTGTTCTGTGATTAAACTATTGATTTGCTTAGCTCAGATCAGTGGGAATTTATGTAGCCTAGATTGATGGATTCCCCCAAAGATGACATGTATCTGCTTCTGCCAGGCATCTGCTGCCCGACCACTTTATAGTCTTAGGAATAAAGTCTTTTTAGTTTTATTGGAAGTATGAGTTCTGACTTGTGGTTATGAATTCTCCCAGAATTTTAAATTTTAATTCCCTGTTAATTAGTTCTAATGTTTGAGATTACAAATTAGCCTTGCAGTCATTTAGAACAGGGATTGGCAAATTACATTCCACTGACCTAATCTGGCCTGCCACCTGTTTTTTCAAATAAAGGTTTTTTGGAAACCACTCGTGCTTATTCATTTATGTATTGTCTGTGGATGTTTTTCTTCTACAGTGACAGAATTGATTAGCTTCAACAGAAACCATCTGTCTTGTAAAGCCTAAGACATTTACTATCAGGCCCTTTATCAAAAAGTTGTGCTGACCCCTGCCTCAGAGAAATGGGCCTCGGCTTACTTCTAGGTCACCTTAACACTAAAGATACAGTCCTTTGGGGTCTGCTTTATCTGTTCCACTTGGCCTTTGTCTCCTGTCCTCAGCACTCTGCGCGGCATAAAATCCAAAGCTCACGTTCGCACAGTTAGGGAAATGCCTTCAAGAGAAAGCCTGCTTCAGTGCTTTGCTTCTCTCTGTGAGTTCTTGCTTTCACTGAATTTTCTGCCTCTGATTATACCTTATTTTCTTGCCATCACAGTGGTTTGTTTATATTTTTTCATTGTTATTTTCAGTGGGATGGTTAGTCAAAGGATTGTTCTGTTGTGTTGCAGGAACATTGTTGGGTTCCTTTTATTCATGATTTTAATGTGTTTTGATCATTTTGGCCTTCTGTGAACTGTGAGCTTCTTTGAGCTCTTTTCTCCTATGAAACAGAATTTTGTTCTTGCATTATTGTTTGTTAATCACAACCTTTAATATTTTCCAGTCATTCTTGGAAGTGGCATGCTATGGAAGATAACTGGACAAAAATTGTTAAATTATTCTGCAACATATTTGTTTTAAATTAGATAGAAAACATCTTAATGATGCATTTACAGTGTGTTGAACCATTGGCAAACAGGAATCTTCATCTAAGCAGACGCTGTTTTATTTCTTGGCAAGCAGAAACTGAATGAAAATTGAAAAGTGCCAAGGGACTTCTGTTTATTCCTAGTATTCTGAGAGATGATCTTTAAAATGTGATTCATCAAATAGCCTTCTTCTAGGCTGGGCAATTGCAGACTTGTAACTGCCTGACTTAAAAATGTCTCTTGCAAATGCCTCCTATCTGTCTGTTCCAGGAGCTCCCCTCTACCCTCCTCACTGAAGTACTCGCTATTACATCTTCCTGTAACCCCTCCCTTCCCCTTTCCTGACAATGAAGATTTTAATTTTACTTCTGCCTACACCTCCCAACCTCTGCCTCTTTCTCCCCTTATCACCCCAGTTCAAGTTACCCTGGCTTGGGTTACAAGGGGAGAGAAGAGAAATGGGGTCATATCCCGAGGTCCCTCTCCTTAATTGCACACTAAACCCCACCCACGCGCTGTGAGCCTAGGCATTCCTCTGAGGTACAGCGAGACCTGACCTCAGACCCCAAGCCGCCATGCTACTGGGACATTCCCTGATGTGGTAGAAAGGGCGTGGGTGTGGATTAGAATGAGCTGGATTGCCGAATCTTGGAGCTACCCCTTACAGCTTATATGGCCTTGAGCGAGTCATCTCACATGTCCACGTTCCTCATGTGTTCTGTAGGGTTTATGCTCGCTGCCCTGTAAGGTCGCGGTATGATAGTGAGTAACAGATATGAAAGTGGGTATCACGGTGCTTGCAGTGAGTCAGGGTCTAAGTTACAAAGGAGGAGGAACATGGAGCTTCTTATCTTCCCTTATTTTTGTAAGCAGTGAAAACTTTAGAAAACCTAAATTACTCCAAAAATAAAAGGATGGGTAGGAGGAGAAACACTGGAAGGGGGTAAGGAACGTGAAAAGGAACATGCAGACAGCGGGAAGGAAGGGCGTCACGCACAAGCTTTCTTGTGCGAAAGAGGCGACCTGCCAAGGACTGGCCAGGATGTGGTGTCGGTGGTCTGGTTTCTCTGCGTCTCTCTTCCCTCCTCCTTCCCTCTGCCTCATGGAACCCCCACTCCCCCCTTGGCAGCCCTGCCTCGCCTGTTAGAGCCCCCTCTGTTCATGGAGCCGTCAGCGACTTGGGACCAGGGTGGTCCCAGCTGCCCCTCTGGTGTGGGGCTTTCCCGTGATTGGGATTCTGAATGTGTTTCCCTGGAAGCCTTGACACTCTTGGTGTTGGTCTCTTACACTTTGACACCCTTCTTTATGTATATTCTTAGGTATATTTTGGTTTAAACTCTGGGAGCTGGTTTATAATGTGAGTTTACAGAAGATGGCTCCTTCATAACTGGGCTGCCTGTTCCTATGTCTATAGGGACCTGTATTCGTGGCTATATTAGCAAGCTTTATGTTCATCTGAGTGCTTTTGTCATTTGTTGCATTTACATGGCACAGGGACTTATTCCCGCTAAATTCAGGAAGGCAGAATCCCACATCCCTAATTTCACAAAATGAAGTCTCCTGAAGGTTGCCGCTCACTTTCGAAGTCCTGGGAGCGGCAGGCCTGCATGCTTACTGTTCCTGCCTGTAGCTGCCGGGGAACTCAGTCCTGGGAGGATTTTCAAAGCAGAATTCCGGGGTGTCTTACCCCAGATAGTGGATTAGAACTGGTGCTGATTAGACTCTGGGAGAGGTTTGACCTTGCTCCTGACCTCCCAGCCGCTGGGCCCTGCCTGGGGTCCTTTAGGATGGGCTCGACCACCTTTAAGAAACACTATGCTGGTTATTCTGTTATTCACTCAATTTAAACTCGTTAAAGAATGTTAGAGCTGAAGAGACCATACACACTGAAGTTTACCGGGGTGGGGGGGAAGGTTGCCACAAACAGGCTTGCATGTGAAGCGTGTAAGGTGAGAGTCTTCAGCTGAAAATAAATGAAAAGACAAGTGGTGGGGGAGGGAGCATGCTCTTTGCCTTTGCTGATGTGGGGTTGGGAGAGAAGCATCTGCATTTGCCACAGGCCGAGGAGTAGAAGGGAGGCTTGTCACGGCCTGGGGCGGGAAGCATCCTCCAGTCCTGCTGTTGGGGTAACTTTACCGCTGCCAGCTGGGGAGCAATTGCGGCTGTGGATTCGTACCTTTCCCCTTTGAATTCTCCTGTGGCTTCAGGTCTGTGGGGATACACTTGGGATAGTAAGGCAGGAAACAAGTGTGAGATGGTATCTCGCTCCTCGGGGGCCAGCCATGGGCACCACCGGGAAGTGGGCGTGCCGGCTCGTGTGCCGCGCCGGGAAGCCCTCTCTGCACAGGTAGTCAGAGGCCTGGCCTTGTCTGGCTTTAGCCTCCAAACTGTTTGCCCTGTTTAATTTCTGGTGAGGAGTCTAGTTAAGACAGTTCTAGAATGTCATATTCAGTATCATTTCATTTTAATTAATAGTTGATATTATTTAGATGTCAGTATGTTTGAGTTCTGTAAAAATTGTTTTTAAATAACTTACTGAATTCTTTGTTTCTGTTAGAACACTGTACAACATGATTTTTTAAACAGTGAGAACTTGTATATGAAGGCCTTTAATTTTTTCAAGTATTTTTTTAAAAATGTGAATTTTTAGTACCTCCAAAAGAAGACATTGTTATTTAAAAAAAATGGACAGTCTTTAAAATACTGAATTTTAGATACTGAAGAGGTGAACTGCTTAAAACGTCTCAGTGATTACTTGAGCATGGTAAAACTTCTCAGCAGGACACGTGGCTGTGTAGGCTGGCTTCGTGGGCAGAGCCTGGCCCCTGGCAGGGCAGAGCCTGTGTGCAGCTTCCCGCGTGCCTGCCGCCATGTACAGCGGCTTCCCTCTGCGGGACTGGGCCACAGCTCCTTAGTTCTCCCTCATGGCCCTGAAGTCGGGTTTTAGAGTTAGTTTGTAATTACTCTGTGTAGTCATATTTGAACACCTCAGTACTTGCAGATTTGGAAACTGGCCATGTCCTTAACCACTGGTTTCATTCATCTGGTAAATGTTCTAGTTAAACCAGTTATTTTATTTTGGGTTTTCAGAGGGTCATTCAGCTCAGAGCTACTTTTGATAAACCCTTCTAGAAATATTCTCTATGAACTTCTAGATTTTGAAAATTTTTATCTGTTTAGGAAGGTGAACCTTCTGGAAAGAGAAAAGCAGAAGATGATGATAAAGCAAATAAAAAGCATAAGAAGTATGTGATCAGCGATGAAGAGGAAGAAGATGATGACTGAAGTGCAAAATGTGAAAACTATATATTTTATTGTACAGTTTGTTTTATAAATATGATGTAAACATGAGTTATTTTGATTGAAATACATTGATTTGCTCTTGTGTAATTTTAATTGTAATAAAAAAAATTTAAAAAGCAAGTCTCTGTTTAAGAAATTGACTCCTCCCAAAGCAGGTTGACTTTGTTAATGCTTTACACTGAGTTGCAGGTTTCAGTGAATTCTTCCAGGCCCCACAAAGAAGCTTCCTGGCCAGGACCAGGTCAGGTGAGTGAGGCATCCTTGGGTGCAGAGTTTTGAAAAAGGGCACAAAGAAAGCCTCCATAATTGTATTCGTTTGCAAGGGCTGCTGTAACAAAGTACCACAAACTGCGTGGCTTAAAACCATAGAAATGTACTCTATACAGTTTGGAGCCTGGATCAGGTGTCACCTTCTTTGCGTGTCTTAGCTTCTGTGGCTCCCAGTGATCCTTGGTTTATGGCAGCATAATCTAATCTGTGCCTCCGTCTTAACGTGGATCGTTTCCCTGTGTGTCTACTCTGTGTCTCAGTGTGTCTCCAGATCTCCCTCTTTTTATAAGGACACCAATAAATGGGTTTAGGGCCAGCCTAAATCAGTGTGACCTCATCTTAACTAATTACATCTGCAAAGGTTGGGTTCCAAAGGTGAGCACCCCAAGAGAGCAGACCGGGTGGGAGCTGTACTGCCCATTTTTGGTATTACCTTTTATGACTAGTATTGGAAATCACATCAGAATCTAACACATTCTGTTCTTTAGAAGTGAGTCACTAATGTGAGCCCATATTCAAAGGGAGGGAAATTCTGACTCCTGATGGTAGCAATGGCAAAGAATTAGTAGGTATGTTTTAAATCCATATTTAAAATAGATATTTTTCTTTTCTATGGTGGTGGTCTACACACACTAATTAATCTTTCCCTTATGAACGGACTCGATCTAGTGCTGTTAATACAATCTAGCAGTTGTGGCCGTGGGAGGCTTTCCCTGAAGCCTGGTTATAGAGAAAGAAAAGTGACATGGAAAGAGACGGTCCTAAGTCACCACTGTGTCACATTCCTAAGAAGCCTTCAGTCCCTTGCTATTTTTCGGCTTACTAAGTTGAAACTCCTATGCCTGGCTTTCATTTGTTTGTTTTATGAGGGGGAGGTAATTAGGTTTATTTATTTCTATTTGGAGGAGGTACTGGGGATTGAACCCAGGACCTTGTGCATGCTAAGCATGTGCTCTACCACTTGAGCTATGCCCTCTCCCTATGTCTGGCTTTTAAGAGCCGTCATTCTGACTCTGTCCCTTCTAAGGCAACATTGTTTTGTTTTGTTCTGTTTTATTGTATTTCATTTCATTTTTTAATTTATTTTCTTCCTTCCTTTCTTCCTTTCACTTGTGTGTCAGTGACTAAGCTCTTGCCTCTCATCTCCAAACCTGCCCTCCATACCAGGCTGCCAGGCTGAGCGATGCAGGGCAAGACTCTGCAACCTTATTTCAGCTTTGCCAGGTGCCCCCTGTTAGGGGCGCTAGAGAAGGAAGACTGGAAACCTGGATAACAGCAGAGATTGCTCCTTCCTGTTTGTTTGTGGAACTTTCTAGGGGCTTCCTGTTTACTTGCAGTTTTTCTTAGGGGGCCCACCAACACTTCACCCCAGCAGAGGCAGTTTCTTCCTGCAGCAGCTCAGTCCAGTGTGCAGCTTTACCAAGACTTGAAGAGCCTGAGAGACATCAGAACTAACTGGACACTTCTCCTCAGGTATGAGTTCCAGGTCCAAGGGCCCTGTGTATAAATTGTTGTTTTGAATTTTTCGGGGGGGGGAGGTGATTAGGTTTGCTTATATAATGGAGGTCCTGGGGATTGAACCCAGGACCTCATGCATGCTAAATACCCACCCTAGCCCTGAGTTGTACCCTCCCCCCACCCCCAAAAGTTTTTTAAGTGTAGTAATAATTCTACCTCTTCCCTTTGTTCCCTCATCTGTAGGGGTGGAAGCTGCTCTCTGAATTTGCTCCTTCTGTGCTTTCTATACTTTTTGTTACCTAATGAACAACGTTAAAGCTAATTACAATTTTAAAAAATATTAAATTCTATCTGTATAGATAACTGGTATGTTTTCTGTTGCCCAGCTAGGGCCTGTCTGGATAGTCCAGGAAACAAATCCCTGAAGGTGAGACGTGTAGATCGATTTGGGTTTGAGTGCAGGTCTGAGCTCCTCACCAGCGGGAAGCAGGATGCTGGTGACCCAGGGTGCGCCCTGGCCCCGTGACAGGTCTCGCTGTCCCTATGGTTGCGGGCTCAAGTGGCTGCTGCGCTTGTTAGGCAGTCCTGACGACGGTCAGGGCCGCGCTGTGGGATGGATGCTTCCCGGCGCCCTGGAGCACTTACAGAGAGTTTACAAGCCTCGATCTTTAAACTATCAGCTTAAGTCATGGTCAGAGAACCAGGGAGGATTCATGACAGCGCTAGAGAAATCTCTTATTCTGTAGTCAGAGGACTGAGGTAGCTGAAAATCGAACATATTTTTGTGTGCTTGCAGAACTGCAGCATCAGTTGACTTCACAGCCTCTTCAAGTCTCTCACGTGAAAGGGCATTGATTGAGAAAGAAACTAGGGGTGGGGGTATCTGGACTCAGAGGAAGCTGAGAAACAAATTTCCTAGTTCCTCTGAGCCTCCCTTGCCTGTGGGAAACAGTTTGCCTCTCTGAGGAAACTTTTTTTTTAATTGATGTAGTGTTGATTTACAATATTATATTAGTTTTAAGAGTACAGCATAGTGACTCAAATATTTTTATAGATTATACTTCATGTAAAGTTACAAAATATTGGCTATCTTCCCTGTGCTGTTCAGGACATCATTGTAGCTTATTTATTTTATACACAGTAGTTTGTACCTCTTAATCCCCTACTCCTATTTTACCCCCCTGCCCTTCTCCCCACTGGTAACCACTAGTTTGTTCTCTATATCTGGGAGTCTGTTTGTTTGGTTATCTTCACTGATTTATTTTTTAGATTCCACATATAAGTGATACTGTACAGTATTTGTCTTTCTCTGGCTTATTTTACTCATACCCTTTAGGTCCATTCATGTTGTTGCAAATAGCAGAATTTCATTTTTATAGCTGAGTAATATTTCATTGTACATATATACCACATCTTTTTTTATCCATTTATCTGTTGATGGACACTTAGGTTGTTTCCATATCTCAGCAATTATAAACAATGCTGCTATGAACATTACGGTACATGTATATTTTTGAATTAGTGTTTTTGGTCTTTTTTTTTTTTTTTTTCCTCCAGATATATACCTAGGAGTGGAATTGCTGGATTATATGGTAGGAATTTTTTAGGTTTTTTTTCAGGAAACTTCATACTGTTTTTCATTGTGGCTGCATCAATTTACATTCCCACCAACAGTGTACAAGGGTTCCCTTTTCTTCACATCCTCACTAACACCTGCTATTTGTAGACTTTTTGATGATAGCTATTCTAACAGGCGTGAGGTGATATCTCACTGTGGTTTTGATTTGCGTTTCTCTGATGATTAGTAATGTTGAGCATCTTTTCATATGCCTGTTAGCCCTCTGCATGTTCTTTGGGAAAAAAGCCTATCCAGGTGTTCTGCCCACGTTTTAGTCAATTTGTGGGAATCCGAAGACTTAGGGAGATAGGTGTGTCAGAGCAGATATATCTTGTGTGACCTACATACCACCCCTCAGTTTCTCCAACTCCATACCCTGAGAGAGCCAGCTTAAAACAACATTAATATATATCATGGTTTCTGAGGGTCAGGAATGGTTTTAGCAGGGTGGTTCTGGCTCAGGGTCTCTCACAAGACTGCAATCAAGATGTTGGCTGAGGCTGTGTTATGTAAAGGCTGGTCTGGGGCTGAAGGGTCTGTTTCCAAGATGGCTCACTCCCATGGCTCTTGGCAGGGGGCCTCAGTTTCTCACCACAGGAACCTCTCCAGAGCAGTTTGAGTATCTTCCCATCATGGCAGCTGGCTTCCTCTAGAGTAAGTGACCCCAGGGAAAAAGTGAGGCAGAAAAGCCACAATGTCATGCCCAGCCTTGGAAGCGAGGCTGTATTCTATTGCCCACATAGACCAACCACGACACAGTGTTGGAGGGGACTGCACACGGGCAAGAATACCAGAGGCAGGAGTCACCGTCCCCTTCTTGAAAGCTGGCTGTCACAGCAACTTTGCCTTCCACCAACCAACTTTGCCACCCTCCTTCTCCACAGATGCTCTTGTCAGGCTTCTGTCGGCCAGGGGAGCCAAGCCAGTTTGCGGTTGGTTTATAAGTCTTGGGAATATGTTGAGGTGATGGGCTGAGAACTGTGTGAAGGGTTTCAGTCAGAGAAATTAATACTGGGCATTTTTTCCCAACATTGAAGATTATAGTGGGACCATGGACCTGTTTGGAGACATAGATGACATTTCTTCTGAGAGTGATGGGGGCAATCAACCACCCATTCCAGGACAGCCTGTTGTAAGTACAGTCACTAATCTCAACTGGTCCCATTGTTCAAAGCTAAGAAAAGGTTTCAGAGGCTGATGGATCCAACTCTTGAACAGAGAGGACATGGGATAATGAGTAGCAGTCTGAAATATCTGATGAACGGGTGACTTAACTATGTTGGGAATTTCTGGATATTAAAGGGAATGGAAGGAACTGCTCAGAATGAGTCTCATACCAAACTTCAGGGACTAGACTGTGAGAACTCATTTGAAAACCTTTAAGTTTTTCTTATTCAAACCTGTGCCAAGGAGTGTGTGTTTCTGGACATTCTTCTGTGATGTAAATAGTTACCTCGTATTGAGGGGTTGCATAATTTCACACTTCTGTTGTTAAACATCTTATGCAAGCTAGATGTGTCGACGTTTTTTTCTGGTAATGCAGGCTACCAGATCTTGTTTTGCATGGTGGTTTAGGGGGAGGAGGGGAGGAAAGGATGAAATTTTAAGGAGAGGCCTGGAGGGGTTGGTTGCTGACTGCTCTGTCTCTGAAGTGGTGTCTAAACTGACTTCTGTCAAACCTGCATCTGCACAGTGCAGAAGGGGAGCCAGAGCATTTCTCACGTCAGCTCAAGCTCTCACGTTCTGATTCCTCTGATTCCTCTCTTAGGATGGACGTGGAGTGCCGCAGGACCAGCAGGAGGAAGAGCCGATTTCTGAAACCAAAATAGAAGTAGAAATTCCCCGTATCTACTCTGATTTAGGAAATGAATTGTACTTTGTTAAACTGCCCAGATTTCTCAGCATAGAACCCAAGTAAGAGGACTGATAAAAGAGTTTTTCCCCCCAAGATATTGAGTAAAAAATATGTGGAACGTAAATGTTTTCTTATAATGAGTTGGCTAATCGGCAAGATGGGAGATTTCTCATGTGGCTTTAAAAAAAATAAATTTAGGATGTGCTGTAGTAGAAAAATGATGAATTACTGTGGGAAAAGTTTTAATGCTGATAATTCTGCTAGCATTTTGGCACTTCCTTATAAACGAACAGACATAGCTGATAAAGGTATTTTTCACTAGCACAGAGCTGGAAAAATTGGAAAATGAGCGTAGAAAGTTTGCTAGAGAAATCACTAGTGTTAAATGCAAAAGCCATTGTGAATCTAGAAAAGACAATGATTTTGGACAATAAAATAGTATTGGTTGGTATTATTCATGAAGATGCATGAGTATAAGCTCTTATGCAATTAAACATGACACTTTTCTTTAAAAATATGAAAAAATAGAAGATACATTTCACCGAACAAAAAAAATTTAAAAACTTTGAATTAGTCGTCACATTTGGTAATATGTTTTGAAATCAAATTTCAAGAAGCGATAATAATTTGCATACTTTGAAGTTTTACATGAACTTTGTCTACTGTGATTTTTTAATGTATGCTAAAGATGTAAATATTATTATTTTATAGTATTATATTCAATACTACAAATGGCTAATACTACATTAAAAACAATTTTTAGGCCTTTTGATCCTCAGTATTATGAAGATGAATTTGAAGATGAGAAAATGCTTGACGAGGAAGATAGAACCAGGATAAAATTAAAGGTACCAACACTTGATTCCTGGTTGTTGTTCTTGTTGTTGTTGTTGTAACGTTTTTCTTTTTATAAAGTAAAACACAAGGATAACAATTTGAGACTTGAGCTTATAAAATGGTCTTTTATGTTTACTCTTGAATCAACAAGTAACTGTTTAGAACAAGGAATTAAGTGTCTTTTCAGAATATTTCTAGGGGAGAAGGTACATATCCTTTTTTAAAAATCCCTGTAGAATTGTCACTTTTCTAACCTTTCTTTTGCAGTTGTAATTTTTGACACAAGAACAGATAAAAATTCTTGAAAATTGTCAGCTACTTCCTTCGGGATAAATAATAATGTAGCTAGATGTACAGAACTGCCTCCAATTTTACAGTGGAGAGGTCTGAGCAACTTCCCACAATAAGGGTATCTCAGGCTCTTTATGGAAATTCAGATTATGCACAGAAAGAGGCCTCGTCGCCATTAGGTGGTTCCTCTCCAGAAGGCCTGGCTGGCAAAGCCCTATCATTGCTCTCACAGGGACGTGTCGTCTTTAAGGGGGTTTTCTGTGAGCTTCTGCCGGGGCCCCTGTGGTAGCAGTGGCGGGCTCCATTTTAATGATTTGGAGTTACCTGCCACATGGGTAGGGTAAAGCACACACCTCAGGTTTTAATTTGTTGTTAATTACTTCAGTGTGTATTCTTTTAAACATTTCTAAAATTTAATGCCCAGAGCTTCCCTGTTTTACTAGGTGAATGGGCACTTTTTTAGTCCTTCTTTCATTGGGTTCATAGCCCTTCAAATGGGGCTGCAGTAGGCAGAGGGCCCTGCTGTAACTGCCTACCTACCTCGTGTGGTCCCCAAATTTCCACTTCCACTGCCATGAAATGAAGCTCACAGAAGATTTACACAGAACATCTGGTGAGTTTAACCAATATTCGAGGTATCTGTGGCAGGAGGGGCCCAATCAGCTCTTTTTTGGTGAGATTATTCTATCACTGCCTATGAATCCTTGGCACGTAAGTATAAATCACTTGAGGAAAAAAGAACACATAGTTACACTGGTCTCTTTGTCTTCTTTCTTTTTTTCTTTTCTTCTTTCACAGCTAATAAATCTCTGATCTTTTTTTAATAATTTATTTTTAGGGTTTTTTTTGAGGGGGGTAATTAGGTTTATTTATAATGTCCTGGGGATTGAACCCAGGACCTCCTGCATGCTAGGCATATACACTCTACCACTGAGCTATACCCTCCCCCCTACACTGGTTTTCTAATGCCTTTGTGTTTTGAATCAGGTGGAAAATACTTTGCGATGGAGGATACGCCGGGACAAAGAAGGAAATAAAATTAAAGAAAGCAATACTCGGATAGTCAAGTGGTCAGATGGGAGGTGAGCACAAAGTCCTGGAGAGCATGGAAGTTCCGGGGCTGGGTGGTGGTGGGGGCCTGGGAAGACTGAAGTTTTCTGTGTAGGACCGTAGGTCATCTTTCATGAAAGAATTAACAAAATCTAGGCCTCTGGCATCACCTGATAGGAATAAATAGGGTCGAGAGCACAGTGCTGTGCTGGAGGGAGACAGAAATAGACCCAAGATGTGATTAGACTCATGGTATCTACCTTACTGAAGTGAAAACCCAATGTTAGCTCTCCAATGTGACTTTTAGAAATTAGAAATTGATATGTTTGAAAAAAAAGATTTCTCTTTTACTAATAAAAGAGGTAGAGGCTGGGAAAATGATAAAACAATTCTATTTCTGGCTGAAAGGAGGATGGATTTTTACCACCTTTTATTTGGAAAGAAGGTAGCTTAGCTGTTGACGGTATCTTTTCTTCGCTTTCCTTAGGAGTTCAGTAGAGGATGGGACCCTGCAGTCCCACAGCAGTTTAAGAACAGCTAATGGGGTAGAATGGAAGCTGCAGGGTTCGCTCGATACCCACCCTGATAACTGGACGATTTCTCGTTTCCAGCCTGTCCCTGCACTTAGGCAATGAGGTGTTTGATGTCTACAAAGCCCCGCTGCTGGGCAATTACAACCACCTGTTCGTTCGCGAAGACACGGGTCTGCGGGGACAAGCCGTCTTCAAATCCAAACTCACCTTTAGGTAACTATTCGTACTGATGTATTGCTCCTTGCAGTTTAAGAGCAACAAGGCAGAGAGGCTGGGTGTGCAAAAAGCCCGAGTCGGCCGAGATGACGTGATTCCGAGCTGCCGCTCCCCCAGGCCCGCGGTCTCGTCCCGGGCTGTTACCCGGGGCGCCGGCTCTTGGCATGCGCATGCGCCAGAGGAAAGGGCCGGCCGGCCGGTGCTGCGGCTGCGCACTGAGCTCTAGCTGCCGGCGCCCAGTGCCGCGCGCGCATCTTCTTCGCGGTTCCCGCGCATGTTTTCTTCGCGGTTCCCCCGCCTGCTCACGCCTTCCCTCCGCGGGACGCACTGGCCCTTGTTTGGCATCCCTTCAGAAGCGGGGCCCTTAGAAGACTGTCACGGTGCGCTCAAGGATCCTTTCTGGGGTCATGGAAATGTTTTAAATCAGATGGTGGTACAGATCACACAGCTTGATAAATTAAAAAATCCTTTAATTATTTATTAAAATGAGTGAGTTTTATGGTATATAAATTATACTCCAGAAAGATGTTGCTCTGTTTCAAAGACTGCAGCAGACAGCTCTGGGGTTGTGTTTCACTAATGCACGTGTAAGCTTGAGGAAGTCTCAATCTCACCAGTGTTTAGTCTCCTTATCTTATAAAATGGAGATAACATCTCCCTCAGAGGGGTGCTCTATCCACTGAGTCAAGTAATACGTAAAAATATCATGTCATGCGCAAGAAATACTGCTCCAGTCCGGCCCTTAATGATCTCTGCTAGGCCGGCATCCTACATACAACCAGTTCCACAGTGTGCTTTCCTCTCTTGTGCCCCGAGCTCCTCCACGTGGGGGTGATATTTGACTGCCCAGCGCAGTTTCATTCCTTACAGCCACACTCTCCTTGTGATTTCCCTAAGGATCATTCCTAAGATGTGCCTTCCATTAGTGAGGAATCCTCGACTTTCTGCACCGGGGCCTCCTGTTCCAGCTGTCATTGTCCCCCTGGGCTGTCATGTGGCTCCCCTCCTGAGACCTGCCTCCTTGCTTTCATTTTTCTTCAAGTTTTATCCAGAAGGAGGGACTTAAGTTGTGCCTCAGGGTGGGTGGGTACAGCTCAGTGGTGCATTATGTGCTTAGCATGCACAAGGTCCTGGGTTCAATCCCCAGTACCTTCATTAAAAAAAAAAAATTCTGCCTTCTGGCCTCTGTGCCACCTTCATGGAACTACTGATCTCCCATGTCGTCCCTTCTGTGATTGTACTTGAGGGTTTTCTTTGTAAAAGCCTAGGACCCCACCATCTCCTCCTTCCTTCCACTCCCGCTTCACCCCATCAGCTTTCCCTGGGAGGCAGGGCTGAGGGGGGAACTGCTCAGGAAGCCAGAGAAGGAGGAAGGCCCTAAAGCACCAGTACTGTGGCCTTGCCACTCTGCTCCGTTAAAGGGACGTGTCTTTGTCCACAGCTGTTTGCTGTTGGCACTATTGCCAACAACTGTTCCTATTATACAGTGAGACTTTTTTGTTTGTTTCCCGCAGACCTCACTCTACAGACTATGCCACACATAAAAAGATGACCCTGCCACTTGCTAATAGATGCTCGGGGATACAGAAGATTAGAATCTTACCAATGGCTGGTCGTGATCCTGAATGCCAACGCATAGAGATGATTAAGGTATGTTGCCTGAGCTTTATCCTGGGTTTTTTGAGGGTAGTAAGAGCTGTGCTTTCCAGAATATTAATCTGTCATTCCTTATTGCCACAGCCATTTTATTCTTATAGTTATCAGGGAGCTAGCTTTGACCTTCTAAGCATGTGGTTAACCGTATTACTGGTCCTAGCCAATGGCCACTGGTGAGGTAGAGCACTCCAGACATTCAGGAGCTCTGTCTCCAATCTGTGAGATTTTAGGGGAAACTGATGGTTTAAAAGGTGTAACCTTTGACAGATATCATAAAACTGTGTTCCAGGTAGTCAGTGATGTAGGAATGTCAAAGGACATTCCTGACTTGTTTAACACCAGCCCTGCCTTGTGAACCCCATCGTGTGGACCGCCAGGCTGATGGACAGGAACGAAAGTTCTACTTTGGGGCTCAGGGACCTCCCCAGAACCTCCCCATCCTGCATCCTGCCGTCAGGAGCTGTGGGGAGCTCTCTGGGTTGAGGGGCCCAGACAGGAATATCTGGGCACCACGGTAGTTTGGTGGAGCCTGGGCAAGTCAGGTGTCCGTCGCAGGGGCGAAGAGAAACCGCCTGCCTCAGGCACCTGCTGGGTGGCGGCTGGCTGAGCTCTGATGGGCAGCACAGGGGACACGGCTGAGCCTACTGGCCGAACCTGTGCCTGTTCCGATGGGGCGGTTGGTGTGAGGGAACCTCTGTCCTTCACCCTTGTGTTGTCTTCACGCCTTAGAACCAAATAAGACGATGCCCGTGTCTGGTTAACAGAGGTGTCGGATGGAGAGAACTGTATCCAGGACAGGGAGTGGGTGTTATCCTGGGCTAGGCGTTTACGTGTCCTTTATAGTGAAATAGTTTCAAGTGGGCGCTAAGCCAGTTCATTTTTTTTTTTCAAGTTCAGTAGTTTATTTGCTTCTTTACAGAAAGAAGAAGAACGTTTGAGGGCTTCTGCTCACCAGGAGACAATGTATTTGCGGGAGAAGCAGAACCAGCAGGGGCCGATCCCCCCCTGCCAGGACCACAGCAGTGATGAGAGGGAGGAGGAGGTTGAGATGCCATCAGAAACCATTCCCGAGGGGCGTGCCAAGGTGAGGCGGTCACACTGCACCGTCTCGGGGTCGCCTGTGCTCTGGTGGGCCCTTACTACCCGTCCTGCTCTTACTCACTTAGGACAACAGTACAGGGACAACAGCAGTACAAAGGCCTTTTATTTTGTCTTTGTTTTTGTAGAGCCACTTTCCCACACAAAAGCTTAGCTGGGTAAATAAGACACCCCCAGAATAAAGAAAATCAATTAAATAATTTATGCTCTTATGAAGGAAAATGTGTTCATAGGCAGTTTGCCTGCTTGTATGATGACGGACCCAAAGTTTAAACTTCGTAGTTTTAAAAAAAGACGTGCATAAAGCCCCTCGGGTATCTAGAAGTGATCAGACATCTGAGGAGAAAACCTCTCAACTCTAAGTCATTTAAGCACGTTTGAAAGTTATTATCTATCTCTTCATCAAAACTTAAAAACCTGTTTCCCTCAAGCGAAAAAGATAGAGTGGAAAGTTAAAATATTCAGCATCAGAAAAATTTGGGAATTCATGGAACTTCATCTCTGAAGGTCAATCCCATATGGAAAGTTCCTTTGCTTTCAGAGGAACAGGCCAGAATCTGTTCTTCAGACAGTGGTGAGGGCCCAGAGGAAGATAAGGCTCAGAGATTACTCAAAGCAAAGAAACTCACCAGTGATGAGGTAAAACCAAATTTATTCAGTTGCCTTGTACCCACAAGTCAGCTCATGGAGTGAAGAGGCTCTCAGCCCAGGAGCACAGACGTCCGCACAGCCCCCTGAACCCCGGGGAGATAAATCCAGTAACAGGACCAGGAATGATTGGCCTGGGGAGGGTCTGACACCTGTGCATGGTAGGGGGCTGCCCAGAGAAGGTGCCCTCTTGCTCAGTGTTGAAGGAAGAGTGTTAGGGTGGGCCCGCCAGTGAGAAAAGACCTACGGCCCCGAGACAGCAGGTCTCGGCTAGAGAACCTGAAATGGTTCAGTGCAGTAGAGAGAGGGGCCTCGTGTCCATGGTGGGCACTGGGTGCCCTTAGTGTTTGAGTATAACAGTGGAGGGTTATTTTATTTCCATGTTATTAGAATTATTTTCCTTTAATTATTTCCAAGTCCAAAGAAATTTTAAGTCTTAATTATACAGGTGAATCACTATGTTGCCACTGTGCCACATTCATTCATTCCATGTTTTCTGAACACTGAGCATGCTGCACGATGGATCTGGAGTTACAGGGCCGAGTAAACATCGCAGTGAGAGCAGTGTCCCTTACCGCGTAAGGGAGGCACTCACTTTTCATGTGAAAAATATATTTTAAACTCTGAAAGCATACTAAAAAAGCACATAAAACACAAGCAGTCATTTAAGAAAAAAAGTTGACAGGCTTTAAAATACTGAATTTTACATAGAGAAAGTGAAGTACTGAGGAACAGGGGAATGTATTTCAAGTAACATGAGCAGAATCCCAGTCAGGATGCAGTGAGAAGTGTCCCTGGGCCCTGACCGCTGCCCGGGCAGCCCGGGCTCCCACTGCTGGACCCGCAGACACAGTGTCTGTGGACAGGGTCGCCAGTCAGCCCATGCGAAGGGCTGGCTCCCCACGTTGGCTCCCAACTGCTTTAGACTAAATTTCCACAAACGTTCAGTATTGAAAATTGTCTCTCTTCTTTCTCGTATCTGTTCAGCAGGCGGACCCTCCAGAAAGAGGAAAGCAGGGCATGAAGAGGAAGAGGATGACTGAAGCATAAAACGTGCGCTCACTGTAAATATGGTAAAGACAGTGATGAAATGTTTTGATTCAAATGAGGACTTGAGTTGCTTTTGCATAATGCTAGTTGTGATTAAAAAAACATTCATAAGTAAGTTTGTGATTTTAGAAAATCCACTTTTCTCAAATAGAAGCTTATTTTGATGACTGTTTGCTCTGGGTCTTGGGTGTCATGCATCCTTGCTGCTCTGCCTCACCCCGTCCCCCTGGCCCAGTCCAGAGATGGGTTAAGTTCAGCTCGGGCGTTGCCTCCTCCAGTGTCCTCCCTGGCCGCCCAGCAGGGTTCGGGGCCCTGCGTGCTGCGTTGGCAGGACACTAACTTTCCACTGACCCCACCGTCCTGTGACCTTGTCAGCACAGGACAGCACGGGAGGGCTCACTGGAGACTCAGGGCTTTGCCAAGTGCTGTACAGCCTTACCAAGTCTAATCCTCAGAACAACTTGACAGGCGGGTGCTGTTCTCATTTTACAGATGTGAACTTCAAGGGGAATTTCTTTATTCCTCAAGTTTCAGAAATGAATTATCTAATGTTTACCCCTAAAAGTTTCCTCAAGCCCATTACACATTTCACTGACTTTCTCTTTTGGCTGATGGATACAGGTGACTGATAAGAGATGCCTTTGTTTTACTGCAAAAATAACCTCTATTAGCAGGATTGGCTCCCAGCAGGTCCAGGCTGCACTGTATCCTAGGACCCTGTTTTCTTCACATTTGTCAACTCAATTCAATTTTACAGACAGACCAGACCAAGTACTGATGGTATGATATTGAACCATATGAACTTACTGCTTTTGTGGGTATAAATAGTTAAGTACTGACTGTTTTATATGGTTTAACTTAATAGTGTGGGATAGGACAACTCAGGGAAATCAGTAAGCTTGTTCCTAAGAGGTGTGCAACGGCTGAACTTTAGAATGTAGTTTCCAAAAAGTCCAAGTCTATAGGGTATTTGATAAACTTTATTGAAATTTATTCCAATACCAAGTGGTAAATTCTAAATGCCTATAGTCCATATTTTTCAAAAGAAACTTCACTGTACTATAATGAACCAATAGTCATAATAATATTTTATAATATTTAAAGTATTATAAAATTCACTGCTTTCATATTTATATAAATTGAAAAAGTAAAGCTTTTATAGCATTTTGGATATTTTAGCATTAAAAATATTTAAATACCTAATTTCATGTGATAAAGAATGATGCAGTTACAAAGGTAATATTCAAGCTTTTAAACATAACTAAAACCAAATATAATTCATCTAAAAGACTGAAAAAAAGGTGGGCATTTATTTGAAATTACAAAGGTTTTGATACTCTGTGTGCGTATACATGTGCAATTTTTTGGTTTTTACAGTTTTTAAAAACCAGTTCTTAAGTAGACAAATCCAAAAAGTTGAAACAGCTGAATGAAAGACTTTCTCATCTTTATTTCTGAGTTAAGATGAAATTTAAACTCCTAAAAATGGCTGTATGTACCCATCAAAAAGCACTCAGAATTTGTTCATAAACTTTACTCTCTGAATGGACTACAATATCTGACAGAAAGATTTAGGCCTATTAATTGCTTTGCAACAATTACAATATACTGATAGTAGAAAAGACAGTTATGCTTCACATATGTAGACTCTAAGATGGGGAGGAGTCCGATTGTCTTCAAAATATACGACCCTGCACAAAACATGGTGGGTGGCTTATCCAGCACTAGAGCAGGTGTCCGAAGTAAAATTCTCTGTAAGGCAATGAAGGCTTTCTAAAATCCTTGGCAATGGTTTACAAGACTGGCTCCTCTCAGTGATCAGACTGCAAGTTAGAGTTTGGCATTAACAAACTGTTACAAATATTTTCTTATAAAAAAAAATCTCTGATTTATTCAGTGTATTAGGGAAGGACTTATGGAATTAAATTATAACGCAGAAAAAAAAATCAGTATGACATAAGAAAGACTGACCAAATTAAAATGACATAATATAAAAATCTTTGCTTATTAAAGTTTTCTCAACTTAAAAATTAGTGAAGAGCTCCTCTGACTGAGAAATAGCTAGAAAACCTGTCTTACGATGGCAGATAGCTAGAAACATTAATGCTCAGTGAGAACTGATGGAGACGACAGCTTTGTAGATATTTGGACTGAAGAACTCAGGCCCCTTGAAGGAGCTGCTGTGACACACTCAGTGTGTTCGGTTCTTGTGGGTGCCGCGTCTTCAGTTAATACTATTCAACATGCTAAGTGAAATAAGTCAGACAGAGAGACAAATATTGTATGCTTTCTTATCAGAATCTAAAAATACTAAATTCATAGAGACAGAACAGATTGGTGGTTGCCAGAGGCAGGAAGTGGGGGAATAGTGAAATGAGTAAAGGGTGTCCAAAGTTATAAACTTCCAGTTATAAGTCCTGGGGATGTAGTGTGCATGGTGACTGCAGTTAATAATAGTGTATTGCATATTTGAAAGTTGCTAACAGAATAGGTCTTAAAAGTTCTCATCACAAGGAAAAAAATTTTTTAAACTATGTGAGGTAACATGTTAACTAAACTTACTTTATTAATCATTTTGCAATATATGCATTTATCAAATCAGTATGTTGTACACCTTAAACTAATACAATGCTGTATGTCAATTATAGCAATAAAACTAGAAAAAAGTTTTTTTAAAAAGTGAAGTGGCATTGTAATGATGGAGCAAAACTGGACACTACTGAACAGAGACTGGAAATTGCTATGGACGCCAGAAAAAGAATGAAACTCGTGTCTGCTGGGAGGTAGCAGTGTGATTCCTGATTTTATAAAGAAAAGATGAGGCAGCCCTGGCAACAAAGAGCCAAAAATTTAAGATTTTATGAAACCTCTTTTAATCTTACCTTTTAATCTTATTTTAATGACAGCAAGGGTTAAATATAATGTACAACAGAACATGACTAACATTTTATCAAAATTTTTTTTCTCTTAATTTTCATTATACCATGGAATCCTCTTTTTAAATGAAAAAAAAAAAAAAAAAAAGAGATACTCTCAATGGGAAAACAATTTACAAAGTTCTATACATGTAACTTTTCCAGTGGGTCCCTACTGTACAAAGCAAGTATTTTGGGTTATTTCATTCAGATAATAAGAATTTGCAATTTAATGACCAAGATAATTCCCCTTGAAATCTCTAACAATCTGTTAAAACTTTTTTAAACACAAAACATTTATTTGGTCTTTTAAATGACAGGCACCCTTAGAAAATTTATTTCACCTATACTTGAGACTTCTACCTGCCTTTAGCTACAAGTAGATAGCACCAAAACCCATTTTAATAATATCAGTATTATTGACTTTTAATATGTAATTTCATGTAGACAAACTGGAAAAATTAGAATGTCAGACAAATATGAGTATAAAATTTTATAAAATGGGAAATGAAAAGAGGTTTTTAAAAAAACAGCAATTTAAAAATGCAAAGAATATTCTTTGCTTAGATAACCAGGCAAGTTTATATTGGTTAGACTACAAAATTTAAGATCTTAGAAAATCTTTGGTTTAAAAATCAAGAGTATTTCATAACCCTCATCTATCATAAAATTTTAGAGCAATACAGAAATACTGAAAGTTACTAAAAGGGTAAGAGGTGCCAGATTTTTAATGATCAAAGTAAACACTAGTTTTCTCCCTTGTAATTACAGTTTTTGAAAGATTTGTCTGTATTCAGTTGGATGAATGTTCACCCTTAGTTATTTATTAAGAAATCTTTTCTTCAATTATATAATGAACTGTTGTAGCTCAGAAGTGGAGTGGTACAAGCAAAAAACACTCAACTTCTTCATACTTTGATAAATAAGTGAAAAAGGTATTGCCCATAAGTATGATACACAATTCTAGGTGGGGTCCCACCTGCCTGTATTTTAAAAAGAACTTACGGGAGGAAGGGGTAACATACTTAACAATTTATTGACTTACAGGGCAGTGCAAGCGAGGAAGCCATGCAGGAAGTGTAACCGTGGCTTTGTGTCCCTGACGCCCCACCCTGCTGGGGCTGTGCTGGCTCTGAATTGAGTACATTTCCAAAGTCGTTTATGAAAAGGTGAGGGAGAGCGAGTCAGCGTGAGCCTGACTTGCTAACTTGAAAAAAAATCAAACCCAGCACCCTGTAACTGAAAGGGAACGGTGGAATAGTGCAAGTCAATCTTTGGCCCCTTTAAAACACTGGATACTACTTTTCAAAAAAGCAGTCAGTTCTTCTGAGGAAAGCTTTTGCCTGTGCTCATTACATAAACTGTCCGCCCAAGCCAAAGGAGCAGACGTGTTGTAACTCAATTTCAAGAAGTTTTAGAAAAATTAACAACACATCTTCCTCCTATTCTGAAATGATGTTCTCTCCTTTTGAAAAATCTCCCTGTAAATGATACAGCCAGGCCTGAATTGCTGATTGCTTTGTCCCCTGTCCTTTGTAGCTGCAGTGCCTCAGGGGTCTCCTGCTCCAGGGGCCGCCCCGAGGCACGTGAATTAGCTCCACATCAGCGCTCCCACTCCTGGCTCTGGGGTCATTCTTCCCACCACAGTACACTGTCCAACTGTGGGGGTGAATACTTTGAGGAAGACAACTTATGAGAAATTACTTTTATACAATACGGACAAAAAAGTACAAGATGAAACAAGATAATAAAAATTAGATCTACCAAGAACAGCCGTTTTCCTTACTGGCTGGAAAACTGGTAGTGAGTGGGGATTACACGCCGTTCAGGCAGTTCTGCGTCGCACACAGGAGCTTCTCTCTCTTACCTTGCACCCAGGCCAGCCTCCACCTTCCTTTACAGTAACCATCAATTTAAATGCCCAGTCTGCGTGCTTCTCAGACAGTCTCTACCGTTTATTACCCCTGATTCCATGTGTCTAACAAAAGCTTTCTTTTTTCTTTTATCCTAAATATCTGAAAGTTGGCTGTGTGCATTTTACAGGGAAGGAAACAGCTTTCCTACTCAGATGCTTTCTTTTACTATGAGCTTTCATGAAAATTTAATAATGCCCACATTATTAAAATGAAAAACTATATATAACTATACTTTTAAAGCAAAGTATTTGCTTTCTTGATGAAGCAAAAAGCACACTCTTGCCAAGTTCATGTGTTTTAAAACATGGAAAAGTCTCCATGCCGTGTAATAAGGGAAGTTTTGAAGCGCCTTGTGCCCAAGAGGTGCAACAGCAATTCTCACATCAGCAATGTCCCTTTTTCACTTAAAAAAAGATTGGTCCTTAAAATGTTCATTATTCTACATAAGTGATTTCCTAGACTTTTTTTACAGTTGTATTTTTTAACCCAAGACTCATCATAAACCATGTAATTAAGCTAAATTAAAAATGATTTTAGCAGAAAGTAGAAATAATGCTTTAGAACACAAAATATCACCTATAATTGATTTACAATTTGAAACTGGTAACAACTTAAACTAAAAAAGAGATACATGCAGTTCAGGAAAAAAAAAAAAAAGGATTTCCAGTCTCTTCCCTTCTACCTAGGAAAATTTTACATCTGATATCACAACACAAGCCCTTGGCGACCTTTCGAAGTCTTCCAAAGATCACATATTGGCGGACTTACTGGTCTCCTTCGACTCGTCTCTTGCGAACTATGAGAAAAATAATGGTGAAATCCCTGTTAGTTTGTACAATGTTAATTTGCTTGTGACAAGCAAGTTTCTATGTAATCCAGTTATAATTGTACAAAAATGAAACGTCCACCTGCAGTTCACATGGCCATTAAAATAAGAAATTCCCATCCTTCACATGGTCACTCACCAGTCGAGAACTGAGGGGCTGAGCTCAGCTGTGCTTACACAGCAGTGATTAGAAATCTAAACCAGAATGGTCAGCAGTCACCTTCAAGTCACTGTGCCTGTCTCATTTGTGTATTAAAAAAATTCATACCTCCATTAAAAAATGATTAATAACTTACTGTGTTAAATTTTGAATGACATTCAGGCAGCTGGGATTAGAAAGTGTTAAAAAAGTAAGTATTTGCATGCTCTTCTGATTATTTCCTTAGTTTGAGAAAGAACACACCAAAAATAGCCTTGTCATTTTTACAGGTAAGTGACTTGTTACTACTGCTCTCCAGATTTTCCTTCTCTTACCTCCTCCGAAGGGACCCAGTTCAGGGCTCTGATAACCAACAAAGTAATGAAAACCTTAGACCCTGGTAATGTGGTGATGTCACATCTGGCTACTGTCAGCTTCAGCCCCAAGGTGGTCGGCCACCTCGCTCAGCTAACGGGGTAAACAAAGGTGCACCTCCGAGCACCCTCAGCCTCCTCGTGGCCTTGGCGACCCGGGCCTGCTGGGCAGTGTGCAGCAGCAGCAGGGCCCGGGCTTCAGCGTCAGACCTCCCTGTCAGCTACAGGGAGCATTCGCTGAGAGCCACCGGGTCAGGGCACCCCGGCACCGCGGCCAACTCCTACTTAGGACAAAGAGCACGGGTTCCAGCGTCAGCGACAAACTGAGCCATGGCTCTGTCGCTGTGTGCAGTGTGCTCTCTGGCAAGTAAGTTCCCCTCTGAGCCTCAACCCATCCTCTGTAACAGGAGAATAATGGTATCTTAACCCCCTGCTGTACAAGCAAAGGCATGACCCGCTGCTTAGGGCAGGACTGAGAATACAGAAAGCGTTCAACAAAGGGTCCCCGGCTTCCTCACCCACCACAGTGGGGTTACCGGATGGTCCTGAGGTCAGCCATCTTTTTCAGGTGGGGAAAGCTAATTCATCTTTTATAGTTAAAAGGATCTGGCTTTGATACTTGTTGGTTTATTAATTTCTGTGCTCTCTTCTGTGGAAGCAAGTAGAAAGACAAGTGCTTTTGTTCAGCCTGAATTTGCTGTTTAACAGAGGAGTGAAAAGCCAACAGGGGCACTGGCCTTCTGGCCAGGCCACAGATTCTGCTTTCATGCTGCTCTGACTGCTGGCTTCTGATCACTGGCCCTCAAGAGATGAGACCAGTCAAGTGATGTGCATAAAAGCCAACGGCTGGATGCTAGCTAGAAAGAAAAAACCAGGAGGGCTGAAGTATCAAGTTCCCATGAACATTTTCATATGTATCTAACTAGCTGCACCCTAATTTTGGTCTAACAGTTTCCTGTGTTTACTGAAAAGGGAAAAAAATCAAATGGAGAACTAAGTCCTCAAACACAAACTTAATTCATGTATATAGATCTCTGAACGACACAGAAATATCTGAAAGGCAAGCGACATAATTCTTTAGGGTGGGACATTTTCAAGAAAATTCTGAGTTGCAGTAGTGTTTGGGTATTATTGGCAGACCATTTCAAATATTACAATGCATGTTACAAAAAATGCACATTATAAACAAGATCGGTAGGACAGATGGAACAAACAAAAAAGATGTAGAAAATGGATTATGCAGTTAAGTAGTGTGAAGACAGCAACGTGAGACAAAGTTCAATTGAGTATCGCACGTACTCCATATAACCTCTTTGCTGTTATAGTTGTGATACGTCTCAGCTGGAGAGATGGCGAGTACGTAGGATTATTTCAAAGAAAAGTTGAGACTAAGAAAAGAAGAAGAGAGGGAAAGACGTTATCAGAATCAGAACACTAAGCTCTAATACAGCCCCATTTGCAAGGGGAAGAAAGATTATACGCCCAAGAGATGTGGTGCAAGTTTCAAGCCTTGTTCTTTGACATTCCTTTCAGTTAGCACATACTAGACTGCCTGTAAGAAAACATGGTCTTTAGGCTTGCCACCTTGACCTACAGACAGAGGTCAAAGTGCAAGGAAGGCTAAAAAAAAAAAAGCTGAGGGTGGATGGATGGGAGGCTATGGAACACAGCAGAGGAAGACGGGCAGAGCCCCTGCCAACTTTCTCACTCGGTGCCCTTGTTACCCCAGCAGTTCCTCAGTGCGTCCTCCCCATGAGACTCATAAGTCTGGCCCCATTAACAATTCTTTGGCAGTTTCTTCCCAAACCTGCTCCACTAATATATGTCTTCAATACTTCATGATGAGTCAATTGCCAGTAAGTCCTAACTAATCTCATTTCCTCTCTATCTCTAGAAGAGTAATAAGAATGCTGTTTTTGAAGTATCACTTAAATCATGCTCTCAGTGGCCTACACTGGCTCTCAAATCCCAGTATCATCACAGTAAAATGTGACTCCCTTTAAGAAGTCTTATTTTAATTCTTGTCTAAATGCAACTTTTAAACTATTTCAATGATAAACACAAACTTAAAAGTCAATTTCTGTAAACACATAGAAACAAAATTATAAGCATCATATTCTTTAGTTCAGCCTTGGCTGGAAAAGTTGTTTTTAATGGAATCCATAAGCCTCAGCAGTTCAACAGGAGCGAAGGAAGGAGACTGCTGACCTAGATGTGCGCAGGGAGGGGACACACCGCCCAGGGGTGGCGGGGTCAGCGCAACAAGTAAGTAGAGCAAATCTTGACATCACACTGACTTGAAAACTTGGGTTAAAACTACAATTATTCTGTATCTTCCCATATAAAATTGAATTTCTATCTAGGCCTGTTTGATCAAAGGGCAAAACTTTCCTGTAATGTTGAAATCTTTGTTTTAATAGCTCCAAGAGGTGACTTGAAACTGAGAACAAAGTATTTGTTATAGGAAGCATTGTTTAATAATGTGTGTTGTAGAAAACTGGTTCACTGAAAGCTGCGAAACACGTTTGCCGCAGGAAGCTGATCCTACCCGCTCACCTAGTAATCACCACAGCCTCATCTGAACTGAACGCTATTCAGTCAGTATGAAAAGGGCTGTGCAGGTTTTACAAACAAAGGCCAAGTGATCTTCCTGTGTTAATATTTATTTTTAAAAAAGTTCCTCCAATGCATTAGCTTAGAGATACAATTCAGAAATTCAGTTTTATAGCGACTTATAAATAATGACTTACCTAAGTCATTATTTTTTGTTATAGCGTTAGCTGCCCTGGTTCGGGGTCCCTGCTGCGTAAACTGATATCCGAATTTAAGGATATTGGTATTTTCCTCAAGCATCTTGGCCATTTCCAACTCTACAGCCGTCCCCAACTGCTGCCTCTGGAATAGTTAGAAATAAAGAATCGTATTAATAAGTTAGATCAAAATACTGTTCATGGTAACCTAAGGCTAAGACATTCAGGTACATGCTGATTCTTTTAAAATTTTCCCAATTCTTTCAACATTACACTAAACTTATATTTTGTTTCTCTTATGTATGCTCATACAAACATTAAAAAAAGTGCATTATTACAATGAGATACCATGTCATACCCAGATGACCATAATTAAAAAGATGGACAATAATTGCTGGGAAGAATATGGAAAAACTGGGAGCTTCAGGCATACTAAGCAGAAATGTAAAATAGTACAGCTATTATGGAAAACGATTTGGCTATTCCTCAAAAATGCTGAGTTGATTATACTGAAAACACTGATTAAATAGTGTAAGATGTATAGCACAGGGAAATATATAGATCTTGTGGTAGCTCACAGAGAAAAAGAATGTGACAATTAATATATACATGTTCACGTATAACTGAAAAATTGTGCTCTACATTGGAATTTGACACAACATTGTAAACTGACTATAACTCAATAAAAAAATGCAAATTGAAAAAAAAAAGGAAAAAAAATAGCATAAGAGTTACCATATTACCTAATAATTCCACTCCTAGGTATATACCCATGAGAAATGAAAACATATATTTGTGTAAGAATTTGTATATGAATGTTCATAGCAGCATATTTCTAAAATCCAAAAAGTGGAAACCACTTAAGTGTAATAGATTATTCAGCCATAAAAAGGAATAGGTACTGATACGTGCTACAACATGAGTGACCTCCAGAACATTTTGCTAAGTGACAGAAGGCAGACACAAAAGATCACACATTACATAACTCCATTTATATGAACTTTCCAAAATACGCAAATGCATAGAGACTGAAATAGATTAGTGGTTGCCAAGGGCTGGTGGGAGGGGAGGATAGGAAGTGACTGCTAATGGGTTTTAGAGTTTCTTTTTAGGGTGATAAAAATGTTCTGGAGTTAGACAATGGTGATGGTTGCACAACTCTATGAATATACTAAAAACCATTTAACTACACTATAAAAGAGTGAATTCTATCTCAGTAAAACATGGAAAACATTGATTAAATAGCATTCTGGTTAAATTTTAAGATAGAAACCTTTCTACCTGCATAATCTACAAAATGTACTTACTTTTTCAAGGGCTAAGGGAGTCATTTACCACCTTAAAAAAATAACTGAAATTACTTTCCAGACAAACTGAAGTATTTCAGTCAAATGTGTATGTTGTTTTATTTTTAGTTAATTGCCACTCTGAACGGAAACATTTCTAACGTAAACTTCTCAGCCTCTTTAAAGAAAAGCTCGTCTGGGTGTGGGTAACCGGCATTGTCTCATGGCATCAGCACTGAGTGTGGCTGGACAGAAGCCTGTGCCCCCGGGGCGGCCTGGGTTCTGGAGCTTCCTGTTTCTCACTGAGCCTCTTCCGTTCATCTGCTGTGTCTGGGGCTGTGACACGCTACAGATACAGAAAGTCTCTTATGTGGCTCTTACCACCAAAGAGCTGAAAAATCTGAGGATGGGAGTGTCACCTTAAGAATCCTTCCAGTTCAAAACAGCCATTGTGGGGGAGGGTAGAGCTCAGGGGGAGTGTGTGCTTGGCAGGCACAAGGTCCTGGGCTCAATCCCCAGTGCCTCCGTTAAACAAATAAATAAACCTAGTCCCCCCTGGCCCCCCTCCACCCTAAACAGCCGCCCATCTAAATTCTCTGAATACCAGCCAAGGGGAGTGGCTTGTATACCTCTCTACACATGAAGTTAGTATTCTGGATGCCCCAGATGTCCTCTCCCCCGCTTCAGGCCACCACCTTCCCAAGGGCTCCCCGAAAGCCCTCCACCCCCCCACCTCCTGAGTCCCCCAAGCCCTGCACCGTGTGGGCTGCAGCTTCCTCCAAGCCGCTGCCGTGGAACACTGACCTGATTGTCAATCTTCAGCTCTGCCAGGGTTTCGTTATCTCTCAAAGCATCAATCAGTGCTAGAATCCCAGCTCCTGTAATGAAGTTGGACTCCATATTTAAGCTCTTCAAATTTTTGTTCACTCTTAGCATATCTGCAAAAGCCTAGAAGTTAAAGAAAATATTTGAAGAGTAGTTTGACAGCATCCTTGCACAAGGTACATGCCTGACAAATACACTGATCAACATAACTGCCTTAACGTTTGTTAGATTGTTTAGCTCGACACACCAGCTCAAAGGTCTCGCATGTATCTACTCTTCACAGGTACTCTGTCACCACCTTTAGATTTTCTGTCACGTGTAGCTCCCTACTGGTAACACGCTCTACTGCCAGTCACTCGCGTGCGTTCACACTGCTGCTTCGTGCTTCTTTCTCCTGTGGCTCTCACACTTCCTTTCAGTGTGTGTGTAGGACTAACTTCATCAATGTCTCTTTGGAATACCTTTCCTTACTTGGGTCCTGCTACAGCTGGGTTATTGTGAAGCTCAAATGAAGGTAAATTATGGACTGATTTCCAAGGCAGGGACCAAAAGGAAAGATCACAGGTAACCAGAACTGCAAGAGCACAAAGACCACGGAGAAGAAGGGGCTAATATTATGTCCCTCAGAGAAGGGCATGTCTTCTCCCTGCGTCCGCTTCTCGCATGATAGGGTGATGCTGGGCATCTGACTCGGCGCTTAATAAACACCATAGTGATTAACTGACAGACCCTATAAGTGAGCAGAGGGGAGAGAAGAGGGGTGAGGCTGGAGGAGGAACAGTATTAATCTGAGTTTACTAAAACAGCCCTGCAAGAGTGGTCAACAGCAAGGCCAAACTCAGAGAATATGGGTAAGATCAAGCTTAAAATTAAACCCAAGTTAACGAAAAGGCAACAGGGGTTAGCGATACCAGAAAGAACGAGGGACAGATATCTACACGCTTGAACCTTCTAGTAGCAACAACTGGCTGTGTGACCTGGAGCAAATCCCTTACCCAGCCACCTGTGCCCACATTTATTCAGATATTACTGATGGCCTGCCTACTATTTGGTAAGTACTGTGCTTTAGATTCAGAAATAAAACATACAAACCTCTGCATGATGGAATTTACATTCTAGTGGGGGATTCAGATTATAAACAAGTACGCAGAATGTAATGTCAGATGGTGAAAAGGGCTGGAGAGGAAGAAAAAAGCAAGGCAGGGTGGAGGGGGAGCGGCGGGGCAGGGGTGGGGCTGTTATTTTATATACGGGCGCCAGGAAAGGCCTCACTCGAAAGGTGACATTCGAGCAGGGCTCAAATACCTTAAGTGATGGAGACTATACGGAGTATCTCCAGGGAGAAAGTTCTAGGCAGGAGGAACAAGTGTAAAGGCCCTGAGCAGGGAGCATCCGTGGCATGTCTGAGGCAGAGCAAGGAGGCTGGGTGACCAGAGGGGAAGGAAAGAAATGACCAGAAAGGAGACAAGGTCTCTTCATGTGAGTCCTTATGAGGCCATTGAAAGATTGTTATTTTTACTTAGTGAGATAGGGCTCTGAGCACAGGAATGAGATCATTTAAGTTTTAAAAGAGTCATGAAGAGCTGGCTTTGGGGTGGGTATGATGGAAGCAGACAGCTCAATTAGGAGGCTACCACAGTGTCCAGATGGGAGGAGAGACTGGCTCTGATCAGACCAGTAGCTGTGAAAATGGTGAGAAGGGGCTGGACTCCAGAAACATGTGAAGACAGGGCTGGATATACATTTAAAGTTGTGAGAAAGGGAAGTCAAGGATCACTCCATCATCATCATCATCATCATCATCATCATCATCATCATCATCATCATCATCATCATCATCCTTATTTTGACGTGAGCAAATGAAAGAATGAAGTTGGCAGTTAGTGAGACGGAAGCGTGTGAGAGAGGCAGGAACGGGATGGAAGGCAGGAGTCTGGTTTGGGGCTTAGGTCTGAGACGTCTGTTAGACAGCCAAGTAAAGTTGTTAAATGATAGCTGGACACGGGTTTGGAGTTCAGGGGAGAGGAATGAACCGGAAATAAAAACACTGGGAGTCATCGGCACACACGCAGACACCAGCGTGCATGGACAACATACAGCAATGGAACAGAATGGGATGACCCAGAAAGCGAGTGTGGAGAGAAAAGAGGGACGAGGACCGAGCCCTGAGCCATTTCGATGCTCAGATGTTGGGGAGATGAGGAGGGACCAGTGCAAGGACCAGCAAAAGGATGTCTAGGGAGGTCGGGGGAGAATCAAAGGGAGTAACATCCTCAAAGCCAAGTGAAGAAAAGGGTTTATATCATGATCAAGTGGGATTTACCCCAGGAATGCAAAGCTGATTCAAAACATAGTCAATGTAATACACTGTACTAACTGAACAAAGGCCAAAAACCACATGATCACCTTAGTAGACATAGAAAAAACATTTGACAAACTCAACACTATAGATCTATAAATGGAATCCTCTGCAGATGTTAAAAGAACGATGTAGAACTTTATATGCTGATATGCAAGGATCCCTAAGACATACTATTGAGTGAAAATTTAAGTTGCAGAACAGTCTATATTGCATGACTCCATTTGTGTTTTAAAAATTTCATAGAAAGGAAATACAGGAAAAAAAACATTTTAGCAAATAATGTATTGCCTAATAGTGAGCTAAATATTAATTGAAAAAAGGGAGTAAGTTGTTCATTAGATCACAGTTTAACCACCTCTGTAACATACCCTGGTATCAGATAGTCATAATTTTTGTATTATCAGTAGCGGCTTACTTACAACAGCAACGGGGTCATTGCTTCGGGTGGCTGCAAGACTGAAATATTTCACGTGTGTGTTGGTTTCCAAAGCCTTCGCAAAATCTTTTAGGGTTGGAATTGGGATATTCTTGAAAGACAGAAATGTGAAACATTATTACATTTTAGTTTTCAGGAAATTCAATCCCTTAATCAAATACATTTGTACTTTCTTTTTTGCATTAAAATGTATTCAGAAATTATATAACATACAACCACTAGTCTATAAATGAGAATAACTCAGCCGCCTCCTTATCTCTCTGACTTCTCTGTTATGGTGCATTTGCACAAACTGTTGGCATAGGGCAGAGCATACGTCCCTGTTTCTCTAGTGTTGAGGCTATAGAGATTCTCACTATTCTACTTTTAATTATTTGTATATGAGAAGTCAACCCATGAGTACGCAAAGCAGACCTGCTTTTCTACAAAGAGATGTGGGAATCTGCTTCCAAAGATTACTGAGGCAGATGACATACTGTTCTCAGTCACTTAACCGAGAAGACATTAAGAGACACTCACCCTACCCTACTTGAAATGAGGTAAGATACAGTTATAGGAGGTACTGACCTTTCCCTTAAGTACCAGGACTTCAAGTCCCTGTAGCCTGGTTATTTTCAGATCATTACTACTGATTTAGAGACAGACACACAAGAACTGAACTTAAAAAAAAAAAAATAAGATTAGTAATCAACAAGGGATATTAGGTTTTTCCAAGGCTTTCCCTGCTCCATTCAGAGGAAGGAACACCCATCAAAAGAGCCAAAGGTCTTATTCCCCTTGTAATTTCCAGATGTTCCATCTGCTTCCAATTCAGATAAATTGAGATTTAAAACGAGAAATTTGTAATGAAGCTGTTATACAATGACTAACACCTAAGAGACCATTTGCGTTGACTCTTTGGTAACTAATCACCCCTATGCCCTCTTAACTCGTTTTTCTTTCTTTCCTCCAAGGAAGAGTTGCATTTTAAAACTCCCAGCGATATTTACAAAACAGAAACAAACTCACAGACACAGAAAACAAACTCATAGTTACCGGGGAGAAAGAGGGTGAGACGGGATAAAACGGGAGTTTGAGATTTGTAGATACTAACTACTATATATAAAACAGATAAAGAAGTTATACTGTATAGCACAGGCAACTATATTCAATATCTTATAATAACCTATAATGAAAAAACATATGAACAGGAATACATATATGTATATGTATGACTGAAACATTATGCCGTACACCAGAAATTGATACAGCATCGTAAACTGACTACACTTCAATTAAAAAAAGAAAAGAAAAGAAAAAAATCCCAGTAAGATCCCACAAAACCCACTTCTAGGTGTTTACTCAAGAGAAATGGAAACATACGTTCACACAAAAACCAGTATGCGAATATATATGCATATACGTACATGTATAGTGTAGGGAGCCTTTATATTTAATCACCCCAAACTGGAAGCATCTCCTATGTCTATCAACTGGTGAATGGATCAGCAAATTGCAGCCCACCCAGACCAAGGAATGCCACTCAGCAATACAAAGGAGCAGACTACTGAGACACGCAACGGCACGGATGAGCCTCACAAGCCAGGCTCAACGGCTGCACGTTTTATGATCCCATTTATATGACATTCTGGAGAAGGCAAAATGATAAGGAAGGAAAACAGAGCAGTGGTTGTCAGGGGCTAGAGCTGGTGGCAGGAAACAATGACAAAGGGGTGTGACATGTTCTCCATCTGACTGTGCTGGCGGTTGTACAATTGCATGCATTTGCCTTCACTCACAGAACTGCACACTAAAAAGGGAGAATTTCACGAAGAATAAATTATACCTCAAGAGACCTGATTGAAAAACAAAACCTGAAAGACTAAAATGCTCTTAAAAGTGGGCAGTACTTTGGAAGCCAGAGAGATTTATTCTGACAGTCCATAGAGCTTATGTTTCTACCTGATAGTCTTCAAAAAGTAAATCAGAAAAATTTTAGAAAATTTTTAATTTCTAAAATAGGAAGGAATCTATGTTAGCATCTATTAGAAGTAAACACTTGACCATTAAGAAGAAGGAATCAGACTATATCAAAGCTGCCCAGCCCTCATCCTGGATCCAAATGACTCAAAGCAATTCAAATCATCGTTTTGTTTGCTTATCACACCTACCTTTATATTATTCAAATTAACTTCAACAAGATGAACATCATTTTCTTTAATTCTTTTTAAACTCTCTTCAACATTGGTTGGATTTGGGGGCTCATCAAATACTGGAAGAATCTTTTCACCTTTTACCACATCTGTAGTAACAAATGAAAAGAGAGAGAGTGTCACTGGTTGACACTATCACAGTGAATGCATACATTACTTTGGAAACATACAACTAACACACACACACACACACCCTTCTTCGGTAGAACTAATTTGTAAGTTTCTTCCTCCAAATTCCCAAAAGATCCTGCATGTGTTGACACATAAAGCACTCAAATAAAATTTTACTGAATATAAATACCAAACTTAATTCAACATTCAATTTGTTTGCAATGTATCAGCCTTCAAAAATGAGTATTTTTACTGCCTCTTGCCTCTTGGCATATTACAAGATATCTTTACCACAAAAACATATTTGATAACACAAGCTGGTGATCCCATTTATTTTTAGCAATGTTCAAGATAAAGTTATAATATACTCTTCCTAAATTCTAAATTTTATAAAACCAAGAGATTTCTTCCCCTTTCCGTAGAATGTGTGTATTTAAAGAGACTTGCTCTATAATTAAATAATGGATCCAGTCAACCGGGTGCTGAAACCATTAAGAAAGGTTCATGGGGGATTTTAAATGGATGGACCAGGCTGCCAACATTTGAGTTCACGGATCAATCTTAAGATTTTCCACAAATGACCAGACTTGATATACTTCCTAATGTGATTTAATCACCGCCATGGAAGCATTCTACACACACACACACACACACACACACACACACACACACACACACACACATGGCGCCTGAATTTGATCAAGCCTCTAGAAAATAACAGTTTACAGAAACACAGGGAAAGAGAAACATGTAAAATGATACCAAAAGGTTGCAATCAGCCAAATCCAGAATGTGGAGGATTCTACATGTTGGCCCCATTTCTTTAAGAATAAATGGCATGAAGAAAGAGGGAGAGAAGTTAAGCAGGACTGTTAAGAGATTAAGAGGAACTGAGACCAAATGACAACCAAATGCAGTGTGTGACCCTTACTTGAATCCTGAACAAACCAACTGTGAAATGACGTTTTTGAGAGAACAGGAGAAATCTGCACATGGACTGGGTATTAGATGATATGAAGGAATTACTGGTAGTTTTTTAGTTTGATAATATTGTGGTTATGTTACAAGACAAGCCTTTGTGAGAGATACATATGGAAATAGTTATGGAGGAAGTTATACAAACAAACAGGATTTGCTTTAAGATAGTCCAGGGAAAAAAGTGCAAGGCGTGGGAGGGAGGTAGACGGTGGAAGAAACGTGGCCAGTGAAATGTGAAAAACAGCTGAAGCTGGATGATGGATATATTATTCCCTCTTCTATTATGTATGCTGGAATATTTCTACAATAAAAAGTTTAAAAAAATAGGGGAATGGGCAATTATAGAACATTCATAAATTGGAATGTTATACAGATGTCTGAATGAGGTAAATCTGTACGTGCTACCTAGGAATGTGATACAATGCTAAGTGATAGACTACGCAGCCTGGATTAAAATCCTTACCATCAGTCCTCTTGGGATACTGAAGCTAGTTACTTAATCATCCTAAAACCTCAGCTTCTTCACATGCAAATGAAAGAAAGTAATAATACTTATTTTATAGAACTGTTGTGAAGATTGAGAACAATTCATATTCAAGAGCTGTCACGGAAGAACATGGCCCATGGTAAGCATTCCCCAAAATTAGCCAATAGCATTATTATTGAAAAATTAAGTTACAAGAAATAGCTATGATACCACTTTTTTGTAAAAAACAAGACTATTTGTGTATAACATGGATACACATATAAGTTCATATAAGCATAATACAAAGTCTAGAAGGATATACTCCAAACTGTTAACAGTCAGGGGTGGGGGTGGGGCGGGCTGTGAGCAGGCATGACGGCTGTGAACAGAGACACTTTGACTTCTTACCTTAAGCACTTAGTTCGTGTTTAAATTTACTACAAAAGTATGCATTACTTTGGTAATTTAAAAACATCTATAAATAAATTTTAAAAAAAGCTTTTCTTTAGGCTAATACTTTGTATCAGACTAAAAGGTTTAGGGGCTGAAGAGTTCTGTGGTTCCTCCCAAATCTAATTTTATAATGTAGTTTCTTTGTTGGCACTGCTGTGGATTTCTTGAAAATCAGTAACATTGAAAACAAAATGTCAATAAAAGCCAAGTTTGGGTAGCTTTTATAGTGTTTACCATTAGTATTATTTGGTGAAGTGAGAAGGGAGTTCCTGTTACATTTGCTGACACATTAAGCATAAAATATTTAATATTCTATTTTCAATGTCAATACTATCTAACTGGAATCTTAGGTTTCAAGCACAAATGCCTAACATTTAGTATGAATATGCTGAAGTCGTTACATGGAGAAAACAAAACATAACTAACAAAGGACTGGAATTCACAAAGCACTGTTAAGTACTCACTTGAAAAATGTTCTTGGTCGACACCATTACTACTTCCCACTACGTCGCAGAACTGTGTATTCGTTATCAAATTGTGCATCCCAAGAATAGCTATATTTATATAGAAAAGGAAAGTTACTTTTTTGGTTCCATCAATTTTAAACATAAAGAATTTTATTCCAAAATTCTTACCAATGATTTTAACATTCTCCGTACATTTTCCTACTCAATTAAATACACACTTTGCAGCCAAAAAAGGAGGCAACATGATTAGAAACCACCTACAATCTCTTTTTTATCAATACTCTTGTAATTTCTCCCCATCTACATTTCTGAATTCAGACAATGCAGGAGCCAGCCTTACCCTAAACATACATCTGTGCTTACTTAGCTCCATCTGGTGGCCAAGAGGGAAAGTGGAAATGATCTATTGTTGGCTGTTCATCCTCACAAGGTTTTTCCAAACTTAATGCAATACAAGGCAGATTTTCAATTTAACCTTAACTCTCGCATTAATTTACATTTGTATTTCAGCTACGAATGGAATATAAAAGTATAGTTGAATTCTCATGTTTAAGATTAAAGTGGCATCCCTCAGAAATGACACTTAGGAGGAGAAACAAATTTGGTTTTGTTTTTGATGCACTTTTGCGCAAAATGAGGCAGAAGCTACAGTATGCCTCTGGCCCTTCCACTGTGATGAATACATCACTTACAAATCCATCAGTCCTCAGCACCCCAGTGAGTAAGACACCCGCTCTAGCTGTGGTACCACACCTTGACTGGGTTCCTGGGTCCTCCCCAAAGAACCGTCACTGCTCTTTTTAAACATGTTCTTGGGGTTATTTGGTACTAAGATCTCCCCAGGCATCATACGTTTCTCTCTAGGAAAATGCATGTGGGTGGTCGTAGGTGGGGGCAGATACTGGTTCAGGTAAGAAACTGGTAATGATGAAAATCACAGGGGGGTTTAGACTGTTCCCTATACACTTCAGAAAAGTTGGGAAAGTGGTGAGTATAGCTCCGGACAATTTTATCTAAGTTCCAGTTATCTGTTTTTGGGTCTGCTGATAAAATGGGGCAGCAGCAGACCCTGGAGGCAGCTTCTAGCTGAGCACCAGCAGCTGTGAAAGATTTTTATAAAAACTTTCAAAGATGGCAACATGGGAAAAGATGTCAAGTAATCAATACAATCCATCAACATAAAAATCTCACCAATAAGAGAATTTAAAGAAACAAAGCCCTTTATGTCAGATTACAGTGTAAAAAACAAAGTCAAATATATGGTTACTTATTCAACAGCACTTTGTTACGCAAAGCGAGAATCTGTACAGTGTATATAGATGTGTGTGTGCCAGCATCCCCTCTCCTCTACACTCATTCACAGATTAATTTGTTTTAGGAGATACCTGCGAGGTCACACAATTCTGTATCAGAAGCACTTGTCAAAGCTTCTTCTAATTCTGGATCAAGAGATACTTTTTCTTCTGTAAAAGTCTGTATAGGTTTCTGCTTAGGGATAAATATTTTTCCTGTAAAAATAAAGCAGTTTGTTAATTTTATGACTACTGCTGGTAACTCATTACCATTTTATTCTAACAAAAGTTATTAGAAGTATGTGCAAATGAAGGTGAAATGTTTCATCTTCAGTATGTATTTATAAGCTTCCAAGGCAATACTTTGGCCATATAAGTTGCCATGAAAAAATGGAATCAACTGAGAAATTTCCCATTTGTGAAAATAAAAATAGGCTCTTTTTGGAGTAATTATGAGTTATTCTATAAATACTAAATAAAAAAATAAATGTATAAAACATACAAACAACTCAATAACCAAAAAAACAAAAAACAAACAAAAAAACCCAACCCAATCAGAAAATGGGCAGAAGACCTAAATAGACATTTCTCCAGTGAAGACATACAGATGGCCAACAGGCACATGAAAAGATGCTCAGTATTACTAATTATCAGAGAAATGCAAATCAAAACTACAATGAGGCATCACTCCACACTGGTCAGAACGGTCATCATTAAAAAGTCCACAAATGATAAATGCTGGAAAGGGTGTAGAGAAAAAGAAACCCTCCTACACTGATGGTGGGAACGTAAATTGGTGCAGCCACTACGGAGAACAGTATGGAGATTCCGTAAAAACTAAAAATAGTCACCCTATGATCCAGCAATCCCACTCTTGGGCATATATCCAGATAAAACTCTAAGTTCGAAAGACAGATGCACCTCCATATTCTAGCACTATTTACAATAGCCAAGACATGGAAACAACCTAAATGTCCATGGACAGATGACTGCATAAAGTTGTGGTGTATATATACAATGGAATACTATACAGCCATAAAAATGAAACAATGCCATTTTCAGCAACATAGATGGACCTAGAGAGTATCATACTAAGCGAAGTAAGTCAGAAAGAAAAAGACAACTATTACATGATATCACTTATATGTGGAATCTAAAAAAATGATACAGTGAACTTATTTACAAAACAGAAACAGACTCACAGACAAAAAACAAACTTACGGTTACAAGGGGAAGAAGAGGGGATGGATAAATTAGAAGTTTGGGATTTGCAGATACAAACTACAATATATAAACCAGATAAACCACAAGATTCTATGGCATAGCACATGGAACTAACTATATTCAATATCTTGTAACAACCTACAATGAAACAGAATACATATGTATAACTGAATCTTTATGCTGTACAACAGAAACTAACACAAAACTGTAAATCAAAGATACTTTAATAAATAAATGTGTAAATTTAAAAAATTATAAAACTTAGGAAAGAGATTAAAGGGGAAAAAAATTCACTTTCCTAACCCTAAGGAACAAACTGCTATAGTCACTTGAGGGATGGCAGAGGCAATGATCATTCTAGAAATTCAAGTTCTAATTGCAAAGAAATTTCCTATATGTCCTGAGTGGCAGCCTGAAACTTCCTGTCACTGTTCCTTAGCCTCGATGGACACTAACAAGGTTACCTGTTAAGAAATTAGTTACTCCAGAAAACTACAGTATTTATCATGTGAAAATCAGTATTTTATGACCATATGTTCAATGCAAAGTTGAAAACATGAAAAGTCTATGTGTGGATTCACACAAGTGCCAGTTATTTTCTTTTCTATCAGAAAATTACCAGGGAAATACGTGAGACTATGTGGCCTGATGAATGTATGCAGTGCTCTATCAAAAGAAATGTTTGTGGGCTTAATAACCAGTATAATGAGTGGTGTGTTAATTCTTGTTCAAAGTAAATATCAATCAGTGTAACTCATAAGGAATTCTTCCACAATACAGACTGCTCCCAGGAATCTGGCCAAAGCTGGTCAGGTATTTTCAGCTAAGTCCATCTAAAGGATCTTAATTTCTGATATTACATTTATTTTTAGTATTTTTATTTGGTTCTTTAAAAAAAAGTCTCCCTGTCTCTGCCGAAATTCCTCATCTCTTCACACATGCTGTGCACCTTGTCCACCAGATTCTATGGCATTTTTGTCATAGTTAAAAAGCTCCTGACTGATAACACCAATGTCTGGGTCATCTCTGGGTCTTCTACTGATTGTTTACTCTTCTTGACTAGGGGCCACATGTGTCTTTTGTCTTAAGATCTTTGACTTCGTACCAGGAAGTTTTGTATAAAACTACAGCAGAGACTAACGGAAATGAGATCTAATCCCAGCAAGGAGCATGCCGCTCGGGCCAGGGCTGACATAACATGCTCTACAGTTGAGCTGAACCTGGGCTTGTTGTGGCAACTTTAGTTTGATTCATTTCCTCACTGGATTCAGACATTTTGAGGACAGGATCAGGACTTAAATCCTCAGCAAGGCGTGGGATTAGAACTGGTGAGGTTCTGGAATCTCCTGAGCTGTCTGCTGTTCTGAACTGTAAAGGAGCAAGCCTGCTCCTTCCAGGAGCTGTTTTCCAGGTCCACCCCCGACTTTTTGGCCCTTGGCAGATCTTTCGGCCCCACTCTTGGGTTGTCTGCCCTACGCTTTGTGAAGCTGGAAATGGCCTGAAAGGGATTTCTCCCAGCTCCCCTCTCTCTCTCTCAATCTCCCCAGCTGAAAACCTACGCCTCAGGCATTTTCTCTCAGCTCTGCTTCACTGCCTCGGTTCTTGGAATAACACCCCAGCACTAAGTGCAGACGGGTGGCAGAGAACTGGGGGGCGGTGCAGCCTGGCGCTGTCTCTAGGGCTGCACTGTCCAACATGGTAGCCACCGGCCACATGTGACTATTTGTTGACATTAATTAAAATTAAAAATGCAGTTTCTCAGTCCCACGAGCCACATTTCAAGTGCTCAATAGCCACATCTGGCTACCAGCGACCACGGTGGTTAGCACAAGTCTATCACAGCAGAAGGTTCTAGTGGACAGCACTGCTCTAGGGCTTCTCTGGTTTCCAATCTGGCATGCGAGCCCGTACACAGTCATTCAAAGTTTAAAAGCGAGGCTGATTTCTCTGTACTATGGTGGTTTCCTCCTTTTCTCTACATTTTAGTCAGGAAAGAAGGCAGAGTGGATTACCTCTTTTATGGAGGGCTTGCCACTATCTAGAGTCACTTAGATTTGTGTCTTCAAGCTTTCTGATACAGTTTAAAAAAAAAAAACAACTATGATTATGTAGCTTATATTTATATTGCTTGTTTTGGTGAGAATAAAAAGTCTCTTGCAACTCTCAACATCTGAATCAGAAGTCTTTCCGGTCAAGTATTTTCTTATTTAAAAAATGGCACTTGGCCAAATCTACAATGTAATTATATTATTAAGGATATTTTAAACTGTATATAACAGAATGCCTAATTTAAAGTGGTTTAAACTGGTGCTTCTCAAGCTTTAATGTGCATCTCATCCACCTAGTGGTCTTATTAAGGTGCAGATTCTGATGCAGTAGGTCCGACGTGAGCTCTAAGAATTTGTATTTCTAACCAACCTCCCAGGCGATGCTGATACCTGCTGACCTACAGACCACTGTCAGAGCAGCAAGGGTTCAATCAATAAGTATTTTTATCTCACTTAAAATGCCCACAGGTAGATGGCTATGGGGTTGGTTCAGCAGCTCCATGTTAACATTAAAGATCCAGGCTCCACATTTCTCTTTGACTATAACCAGCAAGGAGGCCTTTGTTCTCAGGCCTTTAGTCTCAAGGTGATCTTTGCAGCACTAAGTATCACATCCTCATGCAGGAAGATCAGGACAGGAAGGAAGGGCATTTTTCTCAATCGCAAATTTTTATAAAGAAAAATGTTCAACAGATTTCTCCTCTGGTCTCACGGACCAGCACTGGGTCACATGTCCATCCCCCACCTGCAAGGGGAGCTAGAAAAGAAAGCATCTGACATTTTCAGTTTCAGAGACAGTTCTGCCAGTTAGGAAGAAGGAATCTGTGAATGGTTGCTGAACAGGCAACTACAACATTTGTCCCAATATTGAACCAGATGAAGTACACTTCTGTGCTCCCTGAATCCCCTGAACATTTCACTACAGCCTCACTTACACATTTTCACATGCTCGTCTGTCCTCTCTGAGCTTTTCAATGTTCTGTTCTGTTCCATCCCTACACCTCTGCCTAGCACACAGAAGGCAGTCCAACTTGTTGATGAAGCAAATTTGATGACCACTTCCAGCTCAACCACCTCATTATAGAAAGTATAATATAAATACCCTGGTTCAAAGTTACACAGCAAAGTTAACAGGAGAACATGGGTTCTCAAACTCTCAACCCAGTGCTTTTTCCAACAAACTAGTGGCTTTCAAACCTAACTCTGTAGCAGTGGTCTTTTCCCCTCAAACAAATGCCTATCTGTATGGTGGTATACAATTTATCTTTTTAGTACCAAATTTTGGAGTTCTGGTGATTACTAGATAATCTGTTCTCACTGGTTCACAGATGAAGGCAAATCCAAATTGTGACATCCTGATAATTCCATATTACTTTTCACAGTGGCTGATATAACAGATTCAATGGGGGAAACTTTAATAAATTCTGATGTCCGAGTCCTGTCACCAGTGGTTCTGATTGACTTGGTCTAACGTGCTGTAAGGGACATCTGGATTTTCAAAAGCTCTCGAGGGATTCTAATGCATAGCAGCCAAGGTCAAGAACCAATGGATTACAGTATTCAATCAGTAAATGAAACTACATAAGCTATAAAACAGCTGCCCATGTCTTATTCTAGGACCCAATGGAATCAAAAGCGTTACAAAATCTAAAATGTTTATTTTTGTAATCCTTACCCACATTCCATAGAGGCATTATTCATATCTATTTTCCCATACATAAACTTTTGCTAGTATTTATAAATACAAAATGAATCCCATTAGGAATAACAAAGCAACACAAAATAAGAAGGTCCTATGTATAGCAGAGGGAACTATATTTAATATCTCGTAATAACCTATAATGGAAAAGAATCTAAAAAAGAACACGTATATATATATGTATAACTGAATCACTATGCTGTACACTAGAAATTAACGCAACACTGTAAATTGACTATATGTCAATTAAAAAATCAGCTGTTTTCTCAGAAATACATAATTAGCAAACTGTTGGATTCGGTTCCATATTAACAGAAAACACCTTTCTAAACATGTGTGTTAATTTGAATCAGTCTCATATCAATTAGATTTAAATTAAAAATCTTAATTATTATGAAATGCTGACAAATAAATCTCCATTATAATGGTTAATGTGATTAGTGCCTTCAATGTCTTGCAGGATGAGTGAAATGTTAGGCTTTTATTAGATGTAGAGGCATTATGTAGGGTGTGTGCGTGGTTGTTTGCAGCGGGTAGGGAAATGCGTAATTTTGATACTGCTTTTATCCAAAACCATCTGTTAACAAACTTGTTGGTACTCCATTTTATTATGATCATCTTTCTTCTAATCTGTTTTTTCAAATCAAAGATTATTCTTTATAGAAGTTTCAGTCTCATTCTGCTAAAATGATTTAGATACACAAAGGAACTCGTATACGATAAACATAACAGACACCTGTTAATTCTTTATTCTTAATTCCTCTGGAATTTCTTGCATGTATATGTAAGAGAGACATAAAACAGAGTGTTTTCCAAAACAAACAATCCAGGAGGACTGAACACGTATCTGTATCGGTGGTTCTTAAACTCAGGAAATGTATATTGACTAGACATGAATATTTTTGCAAAAGCTCCCTGCATGATTCTGATTCTTGCCTACTCAGGTTGATAAAGCGCTAATCTGTATAATTATAGCTCTGAAAAGATTAGGATGAGTAATCCTGTATTGATCTAATTTTCCTTTTCCTCTCCTTGAAATATGGCCCCAAAGCCCTGACTTGTAACTTTAAATATTTGTATTTATTTGAAATAACATGTCTAAAAAAAGATTATTCACTTTAATTCTTCAGTAGACAGCACTCTATCCAAATGATTTTAATTTCCTTATTTAACAAAGCAAAGCCCCAAACTGGATTTTTTTAAAAGATAAAATTTCAGTTCTTTACATTGTAGCAAAACATGCAAATAAGCAATGATGAGATCAGAAAAAATCTCTCAGACAAGTATGAAATGACATGCTCCCCACTCCCAAATGAAACAAAACAAAAACAGGGCTATGACTCTTGGTTGCTAAGAATATTGAAACAGTTCAGTAATGTTTCTCCAACTACAAAATGGCATCTAAGAAACAGAAGAAATCAAGATAAGAATTCATATAATAGTAACTTAAATACATGGCATTTATCCACACCTGTGTTTGTGCCAAGAGGAGGAGGGGGGACGAGTATCTTGCCAAGACCCTTGTTATTGTTCCAAAATCAGTAAGACATCGTGAACCATGTTAATTTTACTGCCAGGACCTTTCTTCACTAGTCCTCATCTCTTCTGCCCTGATAGCACGTTACAGCAATCACAATATTAAGAATTACGTTAGTCATAGTCTCATCCTTGTTGAGTATATAAAAACTACAGAGATGTCACTAGTCATTTCATTTCTACAGAGGTGAAAGGCCCTAGCTCATTTTACTATGTGTATGTTTATAAGTTACCTTGTTCCAGAAAAGATTTAAGGCAACTAGGCCACTGTAATCTCCACAAGGGGCTCTGGGACATCCTTTTGACAGCAAGTGCACAAATCTCAAACCAACAAAACCAAAGGATGAGGGGGCAGATCTTGGAAAGACGTTCTTGCTTTAACCTAACAGCACACGATACTTGCTCAATACTACAATATAATCTCCAATAAATGCTTATTTATTCAACAAATGTTTAGTGAGTTTGTATATACTACATAATGAGCTAGAAAGACACCATAAGGAAAATAAAATAAGAGATCCTTTACTTTAAGGAGCTTATACTCTAGTTGGGGAAACAGGACATCTATAGTATATGATTCTGGAGACTTCCACTTCTGACCAAGACAGAGTAATAGGGGCAGGGTTTACCCATGACTGAAACCCCAAAATGGACAAAATAACAAAAAGTTTTCAAGAATGCTGATCATCAGGCATAAAAGAACAGCAATCCCCTGAGAGATGAGAAACAAAGTGAGCCCTATGATTGCCCAGCTCACTGCCCCAGAGACATGATTTCTTTGGAGGAAAGGAAAGGATTTCTGATTCCTTAGTAAACCAGAAAGGTCACAGTTAAAACTTGCCTTAATCAACAGGATTGTGTAATTGCCAGTGGGTAGTTTGTTTCCACTGAATTCAAGATAAAGACTGGCTCTGTTTTGTATTCAAATCTCATGAGTTCTAAATATCCGTGACATACCTCTAAAAAGTGGTCTCAGGCACCGCTAGGTAGAATGGGCTGCCTAAATTAGTCATGCAGAAGCTGGCATCTCCTTTGCAGACTGGTCACTGTATCTTTTGTTTGATTCACTCATTGCTCCTTTGGAGTAAGAAGCCTGATGGATTGTTCATCGCTCGTGTTTTATAGGAAATTTTCCCTGGATAAACATATCCATTCTGGGTGTTCCTGTCCCTTCCACATGTCTGTATGTAATTTATTACTGTAGAATTTTGATTTTAATTTTTTCAGAACCATATACTGTGAGGCTGTGTTACTAGCTTTTTTCTTTTTAATTGATTTAAGATTATGTTCTTTTGATGAACTGCCCATTTTGTCATTATAAAATGATTGTTTGCTCTGAAATTTACTTTGTCTCATATTAATATAAATAATCTTGCTTTCTTTTGATTAGAGTTAGCATAGTGTATCTTTTCTATTTGTCACATCAATTCTTTATTCCCTTTCCTCTTTTTTTTTTTTTTGGTTTCATATCTTCCATGCCTCTACCTAACATTTTGAACATATGGAATATAATTATAATAACTGTTTTAGTATCCTTACCTGCTGGTTTTATCACCTGTCATTGCTCAGTTAGTATTGATAGATCGTTTTTCTTCCTTATGAATCGAATTTCCCTGCTTCTTTGCATGCCGGTAATTTTTTATTGGCTACCAGATACTATGAATTTTAACTTTTTGGGTGGTGGATGTTTTGGTGTCCCTATCAATATCCTAGAGTTTCATTCTGGAACATGATTAAGTTACCTGGAAACAATCTGATCCTTCAGGGCCTTGGTTTTAAGATTTGTTGGGTGGGACTGGAGCAGTGTTCAGTCTAGGAGTCATTTTTTCTCCAGCACTGAGGAAAGATCCTTCTGAGTCCCAGTGCCCAGTGAATGATGAGGTTTTCCAGTCTAACTGGTGGGAACACGTATTCCCAGCCCTGCACGAGCTGGGGCACTGTATCTCTGATCTTTTCAGATGGTTTTTCCCTTGGCCCAGGGTAGTGTCATCACACACATGTGCTGATCAGTACTCTGCTGAACCCTAAAAGGCAGTCCCCTGCAGATCTCCAGAGCACACTTTTGGTGTGCCTCCCTCCTCTCTGGCACTCTGTCCTATGAACACTGGCTGCCCTGGTCTTTCTGGAGCTCAGCTGTGTCTCCTCGGCTCAGAGAGTGCCCCAGGTTCTGTCTGGGTTCTGTCCCCCGTGCATTCCTTTGTCTTGGAGGGAAGGGAACACACCAGAAAGCACAGATGGCTCTACCCTAAAGGCCAACAGGGAACAGTCTTGCTCTGTGAAAAGGGGAGAAGCCCAATCTCAAGGGTCAGTGGCCTGAATGGAAATCTTTGATGGTGCCCTGGAGTGGGTGCACAAGGTGCAGAATGGCTTTGGGGTCTCTGAAGTACGGGACACCAAGGGAAAAAAAAGTCTTAGACTAGGTAAAGGTGGAGTATGATACTAGAAATGGGGAGGAAGGCTCCTGAGAAAGCAAAGCAAAATGAGAGTCAGTAAGAAATATTAAAAACTGGGCCATATTATTTCTCTTAAGTGTCAAATTCATGGCAAGGCTCTATGCCTTATCTATCCTGGAGACAAGATAGTCAAGATATGTAAAAACACGAGAAATAATAACCAGCGGTATAGTCAGAACTTTGCATTTTCACCATTCTCAGGAATGAGGAAGAGCTACACGAATACTCTCCTTCACTTTTGATCAATGCCTCAGTTAGTATTTTGCAACATTTCAAGGGAAAAAAGGTAAAAAGCCTCCTAACATTTTACTATATGTCCAAGTAAAAGGAACATCTATTGGAATTGTGTTATTGTATTAATTTTCTTAAACATCTAGTTTCTCAACATTTTGAACATTAAGTAGACTCATAGGAAAGTCATTTCCGTTCATTTTTACTAAGATTGCTTGATGATACCATGATACCTACCATAAGCCTGTTAGAGTTAGATGAACTCAACAGGTGCAGGATTGTACATTCTGGGAACAATGCACTTAAAAACAATCCTTTGTCAGCTGTGCTTTTATTAGCTGCCTAGTATCTTCTTTTTGCTGTCAACAAAACTGTAATTCTTAAAAACAGAACATTTACTGGTATAGGACAAAATGTTCCCCCAAATGCACTAAAGACATAATGCCTTGAATTTCACTTAATTAGGGTTAATTCCTCCTTCCCAGATGTTGACATATGCTTTAATTCTGTAAAATGTGTAATTATAAACAATCATTTCACAAATCACAAAGTGAAATTACTAATTTATTTCTATATAACAACTCTCAAGTGTCCTTACTCTGTCAGGCCTTTTAAGGCATTTTGAGGTGATCCAGAAAGGTAGAATTTGGCATGAGTATATAGTTTTTGTTTGTGGTCAAAAGGAAATATCCTGGAATGTCCAATTTTCAGTTTTATGGGATTCCCTTTGGTCACATCAGTTCTGCGTAATTTTAGCTCCAAAGAGAGTGTGCCTTTAAGTGAAAAAATAACAAGTATAATTAATCATCATTTAATTAGTCTCCAAATATGAGAAAGTAGTTGGATAACTATTCCTTTTAGTGGTTCCCAATTTTTTCCTTTAAAAAAAAACTGAGCAGTCATCTGATCGATCTTTAAAAATAATTTACGAGCGATCACTACGTGATTTTGGCACACAACCTGGAAGGAGTTGAAGGAACTGAGTGAATCCCTATAACATTCTCTGGCACAGAAAGCTAATACTGCCACTGGGGACTGAACTCCGAGACCTGTCATCTTAGTAGGAAAAATGACTTAGTTTAGACACCAACAGCACATTTTATGGATTCTAACTAGTCTAAATACACCAAAAAGGTAAAATGCTTTTCTTTCTTAACAGGTTTGCAAACTGTTTTAAGAAGAACCAGGAGAACCTCTACTGTCTGGGAAGGCATCCTTCATCTGAAAGTCTCTCTCCTGTGAAATTAAGCATTAAGTAAGAAACGTGGGACTCAACCCAGGTAGGTGTTCAGGGTAAAAGGTCACTTGAGAGGCAGCTTAAAAAAAACAAGCTTCTCGAGTTTGAGAGCTAAGGAGGGCATTCACATTTAGGTTGATTGGGAGGAATACTAATACAATGTAGATGAATTGTTCTGAGGATCTCCTGGAATGTGAGATGAGAGAGTGTGCCTTTAAGTGAAAAAATAACAAGTATATTGGATGAGACCCAAAGGAAGGAAGGCATATCAGTGACTAAGGATAACCAAGACCAACAAATTTAAGGATGAGATCCCAGGGTGACTTTGAGAAGCCTAGAGGTGGCTTTTAGCTCTGTTTCAAAATAGAGCTCTGCAACCAAAGTTCCCCAATTGCTGAAGACAAATTTGCCCTCCTCCAGGTCTATGACACTGTAACATGGCTTTTAAGGCTTGGCCCCATCAAGTCTAGGGTGGTGGTGTCTGCTTTCGTAAGATGGATTGCTCAAACTCAGAAACGTATCTCTGTGGTTCTGGACCACTCCTTCATGACAGAGAATGGAAATCTCTTGCTTGGTAATAACATCACCATATGATCCTATGCAATGATTACACCATAAAGGATTTTTATACTGACTTCACTATACTCATTAACAAATTTGGTCCTCACAAAAACTATATACAGACTGTATGATTCCATTTATATAAATGTCAAAACAAGCAGAACTAATCTACTGTATGAAAAGCTATGATGGTGGTTACTTTTGGAAAGAAGAAAGAGAAAAGTGACTGGGAGGAAGCACGGAGGGACCTTCTGGAGGTGCTGATAATGTCTTGACCTGGCTGCTGATGACATGGGTGTGCTCACTATATAACTGATCGATCTGTATCCTTCTTATTTGTGCATATTCTGTAAGTATGTTATACTTCAATAAGAAGTTCGTATTTTAGGGGTGTGGGGTATATAGCTCAGTGGTAGAGTGCATGCTCAGCATGCATGAGGTCCTAGGTTCAATCCCCCGTACCTCCATTAAAAAAAAGTTCATTATTTTAAAAAAGTGCTAGGGTAATCACTGCACCACAGCTAACAGTATTTAATAGACATATATAGTGAAAGAGGCAGCAAAAATACTGAACATATTATAAAAAGAAAGCCACTGGTTGTGAATACAAAATTACTTGCTTTTTAATTCAACCACTCCCATTTATTTCATACCCATCTAAAATGTAAAGTAAAAAATAGGAAAAAAATATAAAAGGAAATACAAACTATTACATCACAGTTAAGGATGTAACATTTTTTTCTATTGTCATCTATATTCCTCACCTCTACCATTTCTCCCCTTTGATACCTTCTTATTTTCCACAGTTCTTCTCTACCTTCTTTCCTACCTCCTCTCACCCTTCAAGACCTTTTCCTAGGTAACCGGAGATCATGAAACAAGAGCACACTGGGAAGTTTTCTGGGCCAGCTTAGGACAAATGCAGTTTTTTCACATCTCTTATTTTCTCTCCTTGTCCTCAAATCCATATTCTTCCTGTCATCTCTTTTTCTCACATCTCTCCCTCTGTTTCTATTCTTCCTAATTATACCCCCAGAGTCCACCCAAAACATACATAATAGTAAAAAGTGATCTCATAAAACTGTCTTCTCCTACATAAATAGGATTAAAGCTATAAACAGTGGTATAGGTATGGCTGTACACATGGAAATATAGCCAGCAGTCATTTCTATGACAAATACAAAGGAACTGATGCATTTGTCTATCTTTGTGATTTTCCACACTTCAAAACTATGTATTGGTTTTCAAACCTTTTTCTGTTCCCAAACACCTGAGAAACATGACACTTCCAGCACCATCAGCAAGTAGTGTGATGGTTAATTTTATGTGCCAATTTGGCTGGGCATGGTGCCCAGATATCAGGTCAAATATTATTCTGGAGGTTTCTATGAAAGCGCTTTTTTGGATGAGATTAACTTTTAAATCAGTGGACTCTGAGTAAAGCCAAAACGTGGTGAGCCTCAACCAATCCACTGAAGATCTTAATAGAACAAAAGCTATCTCCTCTGAGAGCAAAAAGGAATTCTGCCAGGAGACTGCCTTTGCACTCAAACTGCAACTCTTCCCTGGGTCTCCAGCCTGCCGGCCTATTCTGCCAGATTTTAGACTTGCTAAACCTCCACAATTATATGAGCAAATTCTTTAAAACAAATCTTTCAGTTGAGGAAACAACTCATTTACAACTGCATCAAAAAGAAAAAAAAATACCTAGGAATAAACCTACCTAAGGAGGTAAAAGACCTGTACTCTGAAAACTAAGAGACACTGATGAAAGATATTAGATACAATACAAACAGATGGAAAGATATACTATGTTCATAGATTTGAAGAATTAATATTGGTAAAATGACCATACTCCCCAAGGCCATCTACAGATTCACTGCAATCATTATCAAAATACCAATGGTATTTTTCACAGAACTGAACAAATAATTTTAAAATTTGTATGGAAACACAGCAGACCATAATAGCCAAAACAATCTTAGGAAAAAAGAACAGAGTTGGAGGAGACACACTCCCTGACTTTGGACTATACAACAAAGCTACAGGCATCAAAACAATATGGTACTGGCACCAAAACAGAACATAGATCAATGGAACAGAATAAAGAGTCCAGAAATAAACCCATGCACTATGGTTAATTAATCTATGACAAATGAGGCAGAACATACAATGGAGAAAAGACAATCTCTTCAATAAGTGGTGCTGGGAAAAGTGGACAGCTACATGTAAAAGAATGAAATTATAACATTCTCTAACACCATATAAAAAAATAAGCTCAAATGGATTAAAGACCTACATGTAAATGTAAGACTGTTTCAGGTTTATAGAACTCCTAGAAGAAAACATAGGTAGAACACTCTTTAACATAAATCATAGCAGTACTTTTTTTGGATCTGCTGCCTAAGGCAAAAGAAACAAAAGCAAAAATAGACAAGTGGAACCTAAGTAAATTTAAAAGCTTCTGCACAGCAAAGGAAACCATTAACAAAATGAAAAGACAACCTACTGAATGGGAAAAAATATCTGCAAACGATATGACTGGTAAGGGATTAATATCCAAAATGCATAAACAGCTCATAAAACACAACATCAAAAAAACAAACAACTGGATTAAAAAGTGGGCAGAAGACCTAAAGAGACATTTTCCCAAAGAAGATATACAATAGGTACATAAAAAGGTACTCAACATAGTTAGTCATCAGAGAAATGCAAATTGAAGCCACAATGAGATACACCAGTCAGAATGACTATCATCAAAAAGAACACAAATAACAAATGTTCGTGAGGATGTAAAGAAAAAGGAACCCTTGTACACCGTTGGTGGGAATGTAAATTGGTGCAGCCACTGTGGAAGACAGTATGGAAGTTCCTCAAAACACTAAGAATAGAACTATCATATGATCCAGCAATTCCACTCCTGGATATATATCTGAAGAAGACAAAAGTACTAATTCAAAAAGATACATGCACCCCAATGTTCAGGGCATCATTATTTACAACAGCTAAGATACAGAAGCAACCTAAGTGTCCATCAACAGATAAACAGATAAAGATGTGGTGTACACTACACACACACACACACACACACACACACACACACACACACACACACACGATGGAACACTACTCAGCCATGAAAAAAGAATGAAATTTTGCCATTTGCAACAACATGGATGGACCTAGAGGGTATTATGCTTAGTGAAATAAGTTAGAGAAAGACAAATACTGTTATGTTATCACCTATATGTGGAATTAAAAAAAAAAAAAGTAGTCAATATAACAAAAAAGAAACAAACTCACAGATATGGAAGACAAACTAGTGGTTACCAGGGGGAGAGGAAGAGAGGAGGCAAGATACGGGTAGGGGATTAAGAAGTACAAACTACCATGTATAAAATAAATAAGCTACAAGGATATAGTGTACAGCACCGGGAATATAGCCAACATTTTATAATAAATCTAAATGGAGTGTAACCTTTAAAAATGTGAAATCACTGTGCTGTATACCTGAAACATACATTTTACACCAACTATACTTTAATTTAAAAAAAAAAAGGAATGAATGAATGAACAAATAAATCCATCTCTCTCTATACACACACACATACACCCTTTTGGTTCCAATTCTCTGAAAACCTTGACTAATACAAATATCTAAGGTAGTGATTCTCAACTAGAGATAAGGGGGAAGTGGGGTCTACAGAAAGAGCTGAGGAGTTGGAGAAGACAGATAATTTTGAAAAGGCCTGATGCAGATCTTGTGGAACACCTACTCAAAAGCCATTTACAACCTTCCTCTATCACAGAGGTGGAAATGCTAAAAAGAAATTTTCACCTTCCCTTGCAGCTAAGGGATAGCCATGTGACAGGGTTGCAGCCAGATTATTGAGAAGGGCTTCCTTCCAAAGAAAAGGCTAGAGCCTCACTAGGAGAAAGCAGTGTGCTCTAGTCATTCTCCCCGCCTGGACTACTAAGGATTCAGACGGGAAAAACAGTGCCCGGAAGAGCTGATCTTCAGCCTTCCTGCGGCCACCTGTTCCCCAGCGCTCCACGAACCGTATGCTAAATAGGAGTGCAAGTAGGATCTGGCTTCTTAGGCCAACTGGTATTGAAAGCTGAGAAACTTAACCTACTTCATGGTAAATGTTATTATATAGAGAGCTTTTAAAAATACAGCTGTACTCTTTCTCCACTGAGGCTAGTTAAGGACAAAATCTGCAATGGGACTTGGGCTAGAAGAATTTCATGAAAGTAATGATTATGAAGCATTGACAATTATGATAATGGTTATGAAGCACTGAATTAATAAGGAAGGCTGTAGGATATTCTTTAAAGAGTCTTTGAAAATACGGCCTGAATTATTTTTTACGGCCTTCTACTTTAAAGACAGGAGTTAGAATAGAGCAGCACTTTGACATCATTTGCATTCTTTAATACACTAGCACATTTAAAATTTTGCCTCAGTATGCTTTTAATACTTGTTACAGGAGAAAACTAAAGAGTTCTAAAGAGAATGAAAAATCACTGTGTAATAAAACCTGACTAACAAATCATTAAGAAGGACCTTATTGGCCAAGTTGGTGAATGTACACGAAGGCCCTAAATTACCTAATAATTTTTCAGGTGAATAGTATCGTATCTTTAAGGCTATCAATGATGCACCTCTAAAAATACTATTTTCCCCAGTCCTATCTAAAAAAGAAAAATCAAGTGCTATTGAATGACTTCAAAATTCTGTTTACCTTTTTTTTCTCCAGTGTAGGGCACATAGTCTTCCCTGTCCTTATGCTCCAAAGCTTCCTTCTCCAGATACGAAAGGAGGTGTTCTCTATCAAATGGCCCTGTGGCAGACTTCGACGTCTGGTTCTTCTGCCGGAACCCTGCAGGCAGAAGGGCATTCTGCCAAAGAAAATGAACCAGCCATTATGACCATCAAGAACACCGACACTATATGCTTCCAGGTATTACCCATTTAAGAATGTGACGCAGGCATTCAAGACTTCATTACAGGATTTTAGAGCAGCAATTTAAAAGTGTTCCAAAGATTTTTTTTATTAGGTAAAATTCACTCACATGTTATTAACATAGGCACAATCACATTTTCTTCAGAAAGTATTCTACTGGCAGGAAACAGCCTTTACTTTTTAAATGTCCTGGGACAGTAATAAAAAATATTGTTTAATGCATAATAACAGCTCAGTATATATGTATATATAGGAAAATAATTCCACTGCAAAAAAGAATGTTAAAAGACTATATACATCATAGTCTTTCATAATGACTTCTTTATCATGACTTTCTCATAAGAAAAACATGTACACATACAGTAGGCTATCAGGCAATTAATGTTTACTTGTTTGTATTTAAATGCAGTGGGAAAGGTTCAACTTCAAGGTGTATGAATGTGTTCTATGTGTGTGTACGTCAGCATTAGGAGGGGTTTGCAGCAACCACTGTCACTGCTACTCACGCACAAAGACATCCAGGGATATTCATGGGAAGAGTTACATCCCTGTGTTTCCACATGGGTACAGCCCTTTTGAGTTCATGGAGTGACTGAGAGTGGGGGAGGGATGGGAGGTGAGGGACTGACGTTGTCCCTGTTAGTCCCTACTCTGTACATTCACTAAGCCCAGGAAGAACCAGTGGTGACTAGGCAACATGACGTCCATTCTTTTGCTCGTCAAAAGTCAAGGAGGTGATATTGCCTTGTCTTACTATTCTCAAGTATTCTTTGCTGTGAAAATGAGAAGCAGCAAGAAAAGTCACACAAAACGGCCAACCCTATTTTGCAACATCTCCCAGTACTGGCCATGATGCTGAATCTCCTGGGTGTTACAAGATCATTTTTCATTACAAATGGTGATCTTATATGGAAAATGATAAGAGGAAATATTCATTTTTTAACTGAAAAACATAGTACTTCAACTCTGGCCATTTGCTGAGATCCACAGTAATTAAAAAAAAACTTACCTTTATGTTCTCCCCATATAATAGTATGCATTAAACAGAAAGCTCACCTATAAAGATGAGGTCTGTTCCTAATCATGCACCAAGAAAATTTTTCTAACAGAAAACTGTCTTAGGAATATAAAAAAGGAACACAAGATCTCTACCCTCAGATTTTGAAATCAAGAGCTAAACACAAAGAATTCATTCCCAACCAACCATCAAGTACTACCCATTTTTACTTCCTAAAAAACTGTCTAACTTTTCTCCACCTCCAATACCATTACTTTGGTATAAATGATGATCCAAGCTGGGACAGAATAGTACATTAGCCTCCCAGCTGGTCTCCCTGGATCAGCTGCCTGACACTCTTCAACCGCCACTCCCACCCGCAAAGTTATCCTAGCTCCGTTTCACATGCCCTCTCCATTCTAGCCACATCAGCTCTTGTTCCTCCCTTGTGCTTGCCATTTACTTCCTTCTACCACAGGGCCTTCCCTGGAATGCTCTGTCCATCCCTCTTTGCTACTCATATTTCAGACTGCAGCTCCATTCCCTCCTTCCCGCTTTTCCTGGCGTCCCATCATATGCTCCTATATTACTATGGCATGATTATGTCATTAATGCCTAACTCCCCCCACTCCTAGCAGCCTGCATCATGAAGGCAAAGACCACATTTGTCTTGCTCACTCTCGTATCCCTAAGCCTAGCATAGTAACTGGGATCTATAGGTTGCCCTCCCTCCAATATTAACTGAATAAAGATCTGAGGATACTTTGTTCAATAAGGCAAATTAATATAAGTTACTTTCCATCACCATCAATAAGGCACATATATACATACTGTTCCTTCATGGTGGTAGCAATGGACTTGCATAATTCCACCTGCCTGCTCAAGCCCACGTGAAACATAGAGGTTTTAAATGATATGTTAGCCGGAACCCTGGCTCCTTAAATACAGTCTTTGACCACAAAATAAATAACAGCTAACTGGTTTTGGAGGCCATGAACTAAGCTTTAGTAGAAGTACACTTTAATCAAGTAAGTTAATGGATCATAATTAGTTAACAAGTAGATAAAAATCTCATCAAAATGACTGGCACTAAAAATTACATGCTTCTCTCTTGCAGTGGAATTTTATTGTAGTAATATACTCACAGCCCTGGAAGTGAAAAAAATAGCTTTTGCCTAGGCTGGCTGGCTGTCTTTTAGACAGAAGTTTTTAGAAAACGCAGTAAGTTAGCAAATATATATATTGAATGCAGCAACAGGAAGTAAAATAGCCCTCCAAAATATAACAAGGCACCATATATAAACTTCATCTGCTCTTCTCTATCTACCTTCTGAGACTCTGTAAGGTACAGTGTGTTCCTCTGGCTGAAGCAGCTGCTGCCACCTTTGCCCTCTTTCTTCCCTGGTCCTTCACTGTCACACTTCCCCAAAACTTCACCCAACAAGTGGAAAGCTATCAATAAATATCACTCGTCTTCTACCCTCAATGAACAGTATCTGAGGTTGGGGGATTGCAACTAGGGTTGGAGAGTTTTCAAAATACACCCAGTTGTTAGAACTCAAGCCTCCCCATACAAGAAGCAGGCCATGGATTTCCAAACAAGAAAATATAAGCCATCAGCATAGGGCACGAGTTCAAGGGGACTCACTGTAGTTTAACAGAAAGACCACTAGACTCTGCCAGGGGCCAACCAGGTAGCCAGGGGGCTAGTCTTAGTTCTTTCCCTAATTGTAATAACTCAGACAAGTCACCTAACTTTTGTTTTCCATCTATGAAACAGCGCAAGCAAGAGCAAGATTGATGTTTCTCAATCAGGGGCATTTCTATCTCCTGGGACAACTGGCAATATCTGGGAATATTTTTGGCTGTCACAACTTGGGGAGAGGGCATATTAATCACCTTTAAAAATAAATTTTTAGTGGAGGTATTGGGGATTGAACCCAGGACCTTGTGCAGGCTAAGCATGTGCTCTACCACTGAGCTATTTCCCTTCCCCAATCACATTTTTTATTTTCTGTATGTTATGGTGCTTTGACATCTTGAAGGCCTTGCTAATCCTGGAAAGACTGCCCCTCCTGGGGCTAACTAATTTGTAGGGATAGCAAACGACTCCCCCACCTCATCACCAGGCACCTTCCTTACAAAAACCAATCAGTCCAGAGCCCATACCCTCAACCCTCTTTTCTCTCTCACACACCAAGCCAATATTTCCCCTGCCCTAAATCGCCCAGGGCCAGGTACCAGACAATTAGATATCACTCCTGCAGCCCAGAGCCACTGAAATTATTCAAACCCTCCAATTCTACACTTGCTCAGACTGGCCTATCATGTCTCTCCTATTCCTTCCCTTGGAAACCACAATAAAAGTTCTGGCTGTGCTTGCTCCTCATGCCCTCTGCTTCCCAACCCAGCTGCTTCTCCCAGTGTGAGCCTGCATGGCTAGGTGCCCCTCCTGCTGTTGAGAATTGTGAGTAACAAACTCTTCTTTCAAGTTGTCTCCACGCCTGTCACCTTACCACACCTTACCTAAACAAAATCCCAGGTACATTTTAAAACAGGAGGGTGTGCTACTGGTATGCAGTGAGTAGAGGCCATGGATGCTGCAAAACATCCAACAATGCATAGGACAGACTCACAGCAGAGTTACTCAGCCCCAAATGTCAACAGTGCCAAGGTTGAGAAACCCTGGACTAGATGAACTTGTATGTTCCTACCGTTTGATTTAAATAGGTCTGATAGGTTGAACTGCCCGTAGAAGTTACTACTGTGACATGCAAAACAGCACTGTTATTCTGAGCTATCCCACACTCAGGTGCACTGGAAATTTTTCCTTACAATAACAATTATGGTTAAGGGATTTGATTGATGGTACAGACACATTACTCAGGTGCTAAAGTAATGCTGAGAATAGAAGTGTAGTTTTCAATAAAAATTTAAAAACATTCCAGCAGGAATAAATGTGTAGTAGTGACAAGAGCACATTCATAAACTCCACCACAATCCTTAAAAGGCACTAAAAAGAAATCAATGTCTTGGCATAATAAAACATGGTAAACAAAAGAAGCCTAGCAAATAGCCATTACCTTCAGGTTAAGGAGCCAGAACCTTCGTGTTCTCCCCTCACTGCCTTCCACCCATCCCCCACCCCCACATCCCAGGGAATAACAATTCAAGGGTCAAGGGTCTCTACCATCGCCTTGTGTATTGTTTAAGATAAACAACAACAAGTTTGCAAAATAAAACATATATACATATATTCAGGTCTGCTCCACTGCCCAGAGTCTACTTAAGATCTAGTCTACCAGTAACTAGAAACTTTGGTCCAATTTGGCCAGCATCTTTCAGAATGGTAACTGTAAGGTCATGAAGAACTTTCTCAAGACACTCTACACTGCAGCCATCCTGGGACAGAAGCCCTGAAGAGGCATGGAGGCTGGCATACATTGAAGAGCTAGTCAGTCATCTGCTGCGTCTCACCAAAAACACTGCTCCCCGCCCAGAGAGAAAAGGTTTCTTATAGGAGAGAAAATTTCAGGAGATGTTTGTAAATAGAGATGTGGGAGAAAATAGTTTAGAATACTCACATGTGCAGAGATGTGAGGCAGAAGTAGGGGGACTGGAAAGGAGGCAAAAAGTTCATTTGGGTAAAGAGAAGGAGGGGGATGGCAGTGCCAGGGAAAAGTCATGAAGAAGCTAACTGCTCAAAGGCAGCGACTTAGTATCAAAGGGTTTGAAAAATTATTTCATGTCTTTATTAGCTAGCACCTACCTCAGGGTCAAGATCATCCAGAACAGTTTCCAGCTGTTTCAGTTCTGTTTCTGACAGATTCCCAAGGAGTTCGTCTTCATCGAGGTCCTTGTATTTTTCTAAGTCTTTCCGGAACGGTAGTGCCATGGTTTGCAGTGGAGGAAGTCACTTAATTTTTCCTTTTCAGTACAGTTAGCAGTGATTTCTGTTTTTCCTCAGAGCTATGGAGAGAAGAAACAAAAACATTTAAAATGGTGAAGTCATTTCCACCTATTTAGGTCTATTTTAGGTTAAATGAAATGTAATTTCCACGTGTTATATACTATTTGGCCATATGCCACACACTATCTTCATCCATGGTTCATTCAATGCCTTTGCCTTTTGTCTTTTGTTGACAAAAAGCAACCAAATAATAACAAAAACAAAAAACCACAACTGGGAAAAAAGAGGGAGAAGCAAGAATAAAATTCAAATCCGTTAATACAGTTACTTGATAGAATCTAGATTTTCTGATAACTGAGTTCTAGGGGAAAAGAACTTATAATATGTGCCAAAATACAATTTTTTCCATCAATAGCTTTCAAATGATCGCTACCCGAGTACTTTGCGTAAGCACAGTATGTTTGAGGCACGTTTGTTTTACTGTAAATTGCTTAGAACAATATTATCTTCTGACTCAATATTAATATGGGGGGGATATTAATACTCTCTCCATGGGAAGAGTGGCCATTGGAAAATAATATTTTTTGAGAAGGTGCATTTAAAAACTTTTTTGAAAAGGCATTTTTAAAAGAAAAAAAAATACAACCTTCTGAAAATGTTTCAGTAAAATACTCAGAACCACGCTGGGATATGTGATCCACAGACTGGGAAGGCTGGTCGGGAGGGTCCGGTGATTGGAAGGAACCTCACTGGTTCCTCGCCGTGTGGATCCCTCCCAAGCAGCTATGAAGTGACCCAACAAGCAATGTCCTTCCAGATACAGTGGGACTGTTCTATAGGAAAAAATACATAAGTTCCACAAAACGTCTACAGTGCAAATGAAGTAGCTCTATAAATTCCAGCCATACATGTGGATCATTTATCTCATAAAATGTTCCTATGTGAATAAGAAATAATCCTAAGACTTAGCAATTTGGCTAAATTTTTCGTGGCTGCCAAATGCCCAATACTTCAAAGTTTGGATCTACTTCCTACTCCCTGTCTGCCAAGTTTTCCCAACTTAGTATTTTAACTAATATATTTTCTTCCTCAAACCGGTAACATTTTATGGACTCCTTTATCTGTTTTCATCTTTTGAGAAGAAAGGAGGGTTCACCACAGAGGTCTGTCAGCTAGTAACCATCTGGGTCCAATAATGAGTAAATTAACAGAGCTGCGCTTATGCAGATGTTAAACTGTAGGCATTTTGTGTAACTGCCCAAGACAGGTCTGGCTTACACCTGTTCTGGCACCTCATCTGGTTTAGCAGTTATCCTGGATTTTTTTCCTGCTTTTCTGAACAAATAATTATTATCACTGTTGTCATTACTAAGTTAGGTAAACCTCCTTTGCACTTCCACTTTAAGACAATAACCAAGTATCCTGAGAGTGTATTTTCTCAGTTAAAAATAATAGTCTGCAGAGAAGATTCAAAAGAAAGTACCAGCACTTTCAAATAGATTAACCACAAAATGCAATTTTAAAGAAGATGGCAGGCAATTTTAGGGGAAAAAATGTAAGACCATTTTGAAAAAATACTCTCCTCATAAAAATACCAGTGACATGGTATTTGAGACAGATAAGGGTAAGAAACTGGAAAAAGGACATAAATACGTACCAAGAGTAATTATTTAGCTTTTGCTAGTTTTAAATGCTTGGACAATCAATACAAAAGGTTTTTAATGTGGTTTAATATAATTTATTTTTGAGGTTTATAGTATATAACAGAGCCAACTTCTTGTTCAAGAAATACTTCAAAGAAATTCATATTGTTTTCATTATTTTAAGCATCTCCTCACTTCACTCTCAAGTGTTCCAGTATGGGCCATAAATCCAATGGTCACCCTACTACTAAGGCACTATAATGCACAAGATGATAGGAATGAGGTATCGGGGCAAAGGTAATGTATATGCCACCTAGGATCTATAGTTTTGGAACATGACATTCCTTACAGTGACAGATCTACTGTTTTGGAACATGACATTTCTTAGAGTGACTAACAGAGTGACCAAGAGACAGCTCTTTATCCCAGAGTAAAATCCAGGCATGTTTATAGTGCTGCTTAAAGAATAATAAAATGAACACACAACCCAGCCTCAGAAAGGAAACATTACTAGTACTCGAATGTTCCCCTTTCCTGCTATATCTCTCTCCCCAAAAGAAGCCATTGTATTGAATTTTGAATTAATCATTCTCTCTTTCTTTTACAGTTTTACCTTAAATGTATATATCTTTAAACAGTTTTAGTTTTGCACTTTTTTTGCACATGTATGTGAAAAATATATATATATATGGATTCATATAGTATGTATCCTTCTGTGACCTGCTTTTTACACTCAACATTGCTTTGGGTTCATGCTTCAATCTGTACTTCTTTTATTTTCATTTCTCTATCATAGTCCATTGTATAAATGAACATCTGAATTACTTACAGTCCTTCCTGCTCTAGTTTTCTGCTATAAACAATTTTGTTACCTACTTCCTGATATACATGTGCAAGAGTTTCTCCAAGTTATTCAAACCTAGGAATGGAATTGCTGGAAAAAGGATATGGTATTAGTCAGCTTTACTAGGTAATGTCAAACTATTTTCAAAGTGGTTTTACCAATTTATATTCCTAGAATATTTAATGCATGACAATTTCATGTTACTTATCCTTGCTAACTGTTGGTATTAGCAGACTATTTTTACTCATGCGGATGGATGTGAAATGATACTTCACTGTGGTTTTAATTTGCATTTTGCTGAGTTATGATGAGGTTGAGCATCTTTTCATATGTTCTTGGCCTTAGTCACTTGGACTCAGTCATATTCCTTAGACTGTGAAGAATCTGTTGCCCATTTTTGTACTGTGCTGTTTATCTTTTTTAAAAAAATAGATACTCTTTACTATATTCTGGATACAAATCTTTGTCAGTTATATGTTAAAAATCTCTTCTTCCATTTTCTTTTAACTCTTACTAGTTTATTATGGAATTTTCTAGGGGGAAACATATCAAAGTGGTTTTCACTTAAATTTTTAAGGAATTTACTTCTTTGGCTTGTTTTCCCCTTATCAAAGCAATGGAAAGGGCATCTCCTTCAAGTTCGGATAATGAAATTTTGCCAATTCCTAGGCAAGAACTTACAGGTTATATACCAAAGTTTCCCAGAAGCTTCAATAAAAAGCAAATAGCTGGTGCTCATCCTACCTAATGTTGCTCAGAAATGTTCAGATTCTCATAAAACAAACAAGTCCATACTGTATAGCACAGGGAACTATATTCAATATCTTGTAGTAACTTATGGTGAGAAAGAATATGAAAACGAATGTATGTATGTTCCTATATGACTGAAGCATTGTGCTGTACACCAGAAACTGACACAACATTGTAAACTGACTATACTTCAAAAACAACAAAAGATTCTTGAACTTGACTGTACCTTCCCTCTCTACTCTCATCCTTTATTGAGGATTATCTGTATACTGACAAATGTTCCAAGTATTAGCAACAGACTCCTTAGGAAGGGACGCTCTGGAAGCAGTGCTTTGCTTTGTTTTTTGTCCCCCAGATCACATGTCCTCTCTTGCTTGTCCTCTGACATCTGTATATCGGAAGGGGAACAAATTCTGAATAGTTTCAACCAGTGTACTAAAAAGTATTTTAAATCTATACTGGGTCTACAGGAACTTCTTTAAAATCCCCAAGCTACTGTAAAATACACCTCATAAAAATAGCATTTCATAATTTACACAGCACAGAAGTAGATTTTCAAAAGCATAATATTCTCATAAATCATTTTTTAAAAGGTTGCATATAAGCAAAGATTAGTTTTGCCAGATAAGTTAGGCAAACTTTCAGGCAGAAGTAGAAAATTTTTTAACCTGAAATTCTGGTATGACCAGACTGTTTAATTCTCCATCACTTTCAGAGCAGTGGTTTTCAAGTTTCAGAGTGAATCAGAGCTCCCTGGAGGGCTCGTTAGGACACCGCCCCTGGGCCCCACCCCTAGTTTCCTGACTGAGTAGGTCTAGGGTAGGGCTGAAAACCTGCATTTTTAACCTGCTGCCAGGTGGTGCTGATGCAGCCGGTCAGGAATTAGGCTTTGAGGGCCACCGCTCTAGAGGAGCTCACTTCGTAAATTCTGATAAACAGGTTTCACAGTCTTGTGGCTGCCCATCTTGTCTTACTCACAGGCTGAAGGACTTTGTTAAAATAGTCCCCAAAGTCTGTGGGAGTTACTGCTATGGTATGCTTTTCTTTTTCAGTCTGCCACTGCTTCACTGGATTTCAGTTAGCTGAGGTAGTACTGAGGAACATAAGGAAACTCCTGGAATTTTCTGGGCCAAAAGTCTTCATTCCATTAAACAATTTCCTTTTCATTTATTACTTGTCTCTAGAATCCTCCTTATTTTTCACACAAGACTTCCAGGACCCTGCTAATTTCCAGAAGGATTCTCAGCCATCTCATTTCACAAACGTTTTAAATTTTAGCTATTTAGATAATTTTTAAAAATTAATAGCTATATTCTAGATCTTTCGGATCACTTAAAACAAAGCCCTGCTGTGAGATTTCAGATGCTGTATTTACATTTATATTTATCACTGCACCAGCACCAGGCGGAACAGCTTTAACTGTTCTAAACTAATACAGAGGCTTTCTTAATACCTAAATGATGCATTTGCACAAAATGGAGACAAAGTGTTATGTAACCGAAGGTTTCTCTGAGATCCGAACAAGGTAGATGGTCAGGCAGGCACAATGAACCCAAAGAGAGCCCCTACTGAAGCAGTTAGTACTGTATTCCCATCAACAGCAATTTAGTTTTTGCAAAAATTAACACTAGGATCCACAATAATTTTTTAGAGAAACACTTCACTACTCTAACCAATCTCCACTTATTTTATTTGTTTCACATTTTTTATAGAGTAAGATCTTCAAACTGACTATATTTTAAAGAAATCAGAAATACATGATTCAGAGTTATATTCTCTAAAGATATGAGGTGTAACCCCCATTTCATCACTATTTCAACAGGGCAAACTCAGAGTTCAGCCTCTTAATCTGTTCTCTCTTTAATGCACACATGTGGTCACGTTGTTCTCTGGTTCAAAAACCTAATATAGACTCACAGTACCTTCAGTGGGGTTAGGCAAACTACAGTGTCAGTGGGCCAAATTCAGCCTGCTGCCTGTTTTTGTCGGTACTATCTTATTGGAACATAGTCACATTCATTCACTCGTGTTGTCCACGGCTGCTCTTGTGCTACAATGGGAAAGCTGAATAAATGCAACAGAGACCATATGGTCTGCAAAACCTAAAATATTTACTATCTGGCCCTTTACTGGAAAAGGTCTGCCAACCCGTGACCTACAAGATAAAGTCCAAATTCCTCAGCATGAGATACACAGCTCACAACTGGGTTCCAGCTAGCGTTCTAATATTATCTCCAACTGCTCACCGTCACACAGCTGATGGGCCAAACAGACCCCAACTTTTTAGGTCTCTATGCCTTTGTTTATTCTGTTCCTTCTCGCTGCAATGAATGCACTCTTTCTTACCTACCTGTCCTCATCCAAACCCCTACATATTCTTCAAGGCTTACTTAAGATGCATACGTACCTTCCCAGAAGTCTTCCTTGCTCTCCATTCCCACTCCTAGGAAATATGGGTATCTTCAAAATGTAAGGGTATAACTGGTACTATCAACATATATATGATAAGAGAAATGATTCCCCCCAAAGTAGATAGAACAAATGACTACAGAATGGTGGTAACACAACCAGAGAAAGAAGGCAGTAAGCAAGCAGATACAAATAAATGGGGTTCATCAAACAAGATGTGGCCGTGTTCATTAAGCATAAGGGAGGCATGGTATCCTGACCAACAGATGTGACTGGCTGGTCCCACTGCAGTTACATGCCTCCTATGAAGAAATATCAGATGGCTGATGCCTGACGTAATCAACATTTAGTAATTCAACTCTCCTTATTCTTCTCCATGCTCATCAAGTAGTCTTCTAATTAAAACTTGCCTATTCACCTAGCTTTCCTTACTGTAAATTAATACATTCATGTTTTGACTTATGTACCAGTATTTTATGAGCATGGTTAGTCTGGGCTACTTTTAAAGAAATTAGGTAACTTCTGGTGGATTGAACTCAGGTCTCTGCAAAAGCAAAGCTGATGACCACCACATGAAACCCTATCCCAGGGCTGGCTGGCCAGCTACTCCCAAAGACACCCCCTATCTCATGTCAAACCAACAATGACATTGTACTAGGTCATCTTTCATCTGTCTCTCTTGCTGGACACTGTAAGATGCTTGAAGAGCAGAGATTCCTAGATCTCATTTCTTCCTGGGATGCCGTCACCAGGTACAGTACCTGGTGGCACACAGTTAAGCCAAATTTGATTTAATTGGATCATATATCAGTCTCCCCTTTCCCTCTTTGGTAGTTTCCTCTAACTCCCCCAGGTATCTAGTGTCTCTCTTGCACCACGTTTCCCTCATCACAACTAAAAAAGCACTGATAATTAGTCTTTGATACTTCTGCTAGCACTTCACAGCATCTGCATTATTTACCTCTTCTTCCCTCAGTGTCAAACCATTTGGGCTTGCTACTCAGCGTTCTCTGCTGTCTAATCTTCCCCAGTTAAAACAAAATTAAAAAAATATCTGATTATCAGTCATCAGATCTCTGAAATTAACAACATGCTCTGGTGAAGATTTGAGTAAAGAAATGAATTTCCTCTCTAAAGACACCAAGTCTAACTCTTCAGATGTGCGAGGCATCTTTTCCTCATTGGCTTCTCCTAGGACCCCTGGGTACTAAAACCAACCTGACCCACCAGATATGACACTTTTTTAATGTGTCAAGTTTCCCAGATGATTATTTGTTTTCCAGTATATTTACTATTCACTCAACAAGTATTTTTGAACATCTCCTGTACCAGGAACTGACTTGTTCCAGACAATAGGCATAAGCAGTATACAAGACAGACAAGTTCCTTGCTCTAATTTATTTTAAAGGTGGCATATAGACAAAAAACAATGAACAAAAAAAAACCAAGGTCAGAACAGACAGTAATAAACATGCTAAAGGTAAACCCAGGACAATGCCACGGGGGAAATGAGGGTCAGGAAAGTTACTCTAAGTGGTTCAGACAGACTGTTCTGAAAGGTGACTTCTGAGCCAAGATCTCAAGGTGTCTAGCAGCTCCCTCAGCCTAGGACTCTGCTACCAGCAGCAATCTAGATGAGGAACAATGGTGGCTTTGCCTGGAGTTGTACATATATAGTGAGACAATTGGAAAAAAAACATGCTGTGTATTTCAGAAGCAAAGTCAAAAGGATTTGTTCATAGATTGGCTGTAAGGAGATAAAACCTCATGTTAATTTGTTAGTATTTAATAATGTTTTTTAAATTCCATATCTATTTTTTCTAAAGAGCTGAACATGGTCCTTTGCCATCTATATTTCTAGGTCTAAAAAAAGGTTCTGGTTAATATTTTCATAATGGCTTGTTTTGAGGTCCATATTGTGAACTGTTCTAATATAACAAATTTTGAACAAATCCATAACAATATCAAATTAGCTAAACTAGATAAATAAACCAATTAAAAATTACTAAATAAAACAATTGCTGGCTGTGGGCTTTAAATGTATTTGTAGGCTAAACGAAAGCACATGTCTTTGTTAACACTGTATCTGGTATCATCTTTTGCAAAGAGCTGACTCTAAAAAGTGAAACGAGCAAATAATCTGCCATGATTTAAAAGAAATATTACACCATTACTGCTCCTAACTTATTTTTTCTCCAGGACTTATAATACTTATAGTCAAACTGCTGAGGAAGAGATGATCATTAATTTGGCACCAGTAATCACTGTGATTTCAACATCCACATAACTGACCCTTCCAACACCTAGTCTCTGAGTTCCCTGGCCTTCTTTCTCTCTTCTGATGATCCAGTGCTCCGCCCTACCTCCACTCTACATCCCGACGCTTGTAACCTAGTTCTAATCATTACCAATAATTGTACCCCTCCCTAACTCTCAATTTCTTTGATCTTCCCTCTCTGGAACTCCTCCTCTAGCAAAACCCCAATCCTGGTTAAAACACTCTTCTTACTCCTCAGATAAAATCTGCCAGGGTGGCAGATAAAATAGGAGAAAAACACACAAATTGACCGGCCATATTTAATATTTGTCACCACTAACATCAAAGAGTGCTGCCTAGTATTCCCACTGCATTTCCCTAGTCCAGTCACTCTCCCACACTCTCCCACTATCGTACAGGGCTATTTTACCTCTTCTTTTCCTTCAAATCTTTAATAGTTTTATCTGTCACTCTCAGCTGAAGACACTATCTTAATATTTCACTGAGAATATAGAAGCAATCATAAAAGGACATCTACACTCCCACTGCTATGGTCTATCACCTGACCTGAATTTGTACCCATGAACTCTACCTTCACTCTTGTTTTTATAGATAAGCTGTCCAGATTCTTATCTAAAGCCAATCACATTACCTGTAACCAGATCTCACCCATGCTCATTTATTCAAGATCACTCCAATAATTGTGCCCTTTCTCTATGGGACCATGCCCATCAGCACAGAGACTGTATGTATCTCCCAAATTAAAAATCAAACATTCCTTTGATTTCATATCCCCCTCCAGACCCTTCATGTCCCCCTACAGGCTACTTCTTGGTTCCTCTTTATAGCAAAACTCCTTGAAAGAACAGTCTGTTTTCAGTACCCCAAGTCCTCTCCCTCTTATTCTTTTAAACCTTCTCCAACCTGGCTTTCATTCCCAGCACTTACTCCACCCAAACTGACCTTGTCAGCAATGACCTGCCTGGTGCCAAATCTAACTGTCACCTCTTAGTTTTCAGTCTTACAAGACCTATGAGAAGCAGCATTTGACAATAGATCAATCCTTTCATCCTAAAAAACTTTTCTTACTTGGCCATGGGGACACTGATTTTTCTCTTGGTCCCCCTTTATCTCTCTGGCTGCCCCACCCTATTCTCCTCTGCTAGTTCCTCCTCATTCTCCCTACCTTTAAATGCTGGAGTGCCCCCCAGGACTTAGTTCTTTGGGCAGCTTCTCTTTCTATACTCACTCCCTAGGTGATTTCATACATTGACAATTCTTGCATTTACAGCTCCAATTTGGCCTTCTTTCCCAAACTCTGGACTTAAAAATAACTACCTCTGTCACATCTCTACTTGGATGGATAACAGATATCTCAAAAGTGAATGTACAAAACAGACTCTTAATTTTCTCCCCCACACCTGCTCTTGCCATGTTTTTACCATTTAATTAACAGCAACTCCATTCTTTCAGTTGCTCAGTCTACAACTCTTGGAATTAACTGTGAGTTCTCTCACACTCCACATCTGATCCATCAAACATTTGGCTCTATCTTTAAAACATCACGTCTTACCATCTCCACTGCTTCCCCTCTGGTCCAAGTCATCATCATCTCTTTCCTGGGTTATTGCAATCGCCTCCTAACTCAGGCTCCTGCCCCCACTCTAATGCCCATACAGTCTACAGTCTATCTGCTGCAAAGGTACCAGAGCTATCTTATTGTTTTTAACTGAAGTTCTTATTGAAAGAGTTAGAGATTCTCACGCAGTTGGAAGAAACAACACAGAGGGATTCCTTGAACATGCTGTCCAGTTTCCCCCGACAGTAACATTTTGTAAAACTATAGTATATCACAATGAGCATATTGACATTGATATAGTTCACTGATCTTATTCTGATTTCCCCAGTTTTACTTGTTCTCATATGTGTGTATACCTGTATGTAGTATGTTCCATACAATTTTATTACCTTTTAGATTTGTGTATCCACCATCACAGTCAAGAAACTGAACAGTTTCAACAACACAAAGATTCATGTTGTCTTTTTACAACCACATTCATGCCCCTCTCTAACCCCTGGCAAACAACTGATCTGCCCTCCTTTTCTAAAATTAAGTCATTTTAAAAAATGCTATATGCATAGCATCATATGTAACCTTAGGGATTGGCTGTTATCACTAAGCATAAATATGTAAAGATTCATCCAAGTTGCCGTGTATCAACAGTTCACTTTTTAAACTGGATTCCATGGTATGTATTTTTTGCAGTCTAACAATTTAGATGGTGAAAGACAGTTCTTGACTATTACAAATAAAGTGTCCATGAACATGTGTACACAAGTTTGTGTGTGAACTAGTCAGATTCCATTAATTCCGCTACTCACAATCTTTTAATGGCATCTTATCTCAATCTGAATAAAAGCCAGATGACCTTACAATGGTCCACAAGACCCTACATGAGCCCCCTCAAGCCCCAACTCATCTCCAACCATTCACCACTTTGCTCACAAGACCTCAGCAACACTGACCTTGCTCTTCCTCTGACAAACGAGGCGCACTCCCGCCTGAGGGCTTCTGCACTTGATGTTCCTTCTACCTGGAAAACTCATCCCTAGAACAGCTAAATGACCTGTTCTCTCTCTTCTTTAAGGTCTGTGCTTAAATGTCAACTGATAAGAAAGGACTTCCCTGTCCACTATATATAAAATATCCCACAGGCCCCCTGAACTACTGCACCAGGCAATCTCTATTTTCTTATCCTGTATTTCCCTCTATATTATTATCTGACATGCTATATATTTACTGATTCATTATCTATATTTTGTCACTAAAATCTAAACTGTATTCAGTCAGGGACTTTGTTTTGTTCACTTCTGCATCCTCAACACAGAACAGATCATGGCACATGCCAAGAACTAAAAAATAGCAAATATAATTAATTTCAAGGCTAAGGGTAAACTGAAAGTCACTTAAGTTAACCTAGAGTCATTCATTCACGGTTATTGAAACACTAATGTCTTAACTTTACAGTGACAGTAGCTTTGCTTAGGATGTTTCTTCCTAGATCAGATCTAAGTTAAGAAGCTGTTTAAGAAATAAATCAAGGCTTATTTTTAAAGAAATAAATAAATTAGGCTAAGAATTAATAGGAAAGTTAATACTTGATTAAACCAGCTAACGCTGTATTTTTAAGTTTCTCATGTTAAATTGCTGAAATGGCATAGGCTTTTTTCCTTCAAATTTGCCTTTTTAAAAATAAAAATACGTATACCTACCGGCATGGCTAAAATAAAAAAGAGTGGCAATACCAAGTGTTGACAAGGATGTGGAGCAACTGAAACTCATAATTTGCTAATGGAGTACAAATTGATTCAACCACTTTGGGAAACTATTTGGTAGTATCTACCAAAACTAAACATACCCATACCACAATGATGTAGCAATTTCACTCCTAGCCATATAACCAAGAGAAATAGTGTTTGTGTTAATAAGACGTTATAATACCTCCAAACTAAAAATGATCCCAAATGTCCATTTCCAAGAGAATATACAAATGAATTGCAGAAGAGTCATAAAACAGAATATTACCTAGTATTAAAGAACAACTATATATGCAAAACATGAATGAATCTCACGTGCATTATGCTGCAAGGAATATAAAAAGCTAGACATAAAATAATACATACTACATGCTTCCACATACATGAAATTCAAGAACAGTCAAAACAAGTCCATGGGGCTGGAAATCAGAATAGCTAAGAGGGGTACTGAATAGCTAGGTGAGGGTATTAGAGAACATTCTAGGTTAATGAAAATGTACTATATCTTGAACTGGGTGATAGTTACCCAAGTATACACATATGCAGAAACTTATTAAGCTGTCCACTTAAAATGTTCTTCCTTTAAGTTACACCTCAAAAATATTTTAAGTATATGCTTGCTTTATACAAGTAATTACATGTATTTGATATTGAGAATTAAAGTTCCCACAAACATAGAAAAAATTGATTTTTCTGTAGCCACAGTAACAAGTATTAGTCAACAACAACAACAAAAATCAACGATTTGCCTTTGCAAGGCAATCGATCACCATAAGCCTCTCACTTCTGAAGGTCCACCAATGAGGAAGAGACTCACTCCAGTAAACACTCCTCTGAGTGCCAGCCAACCAATCAACAGACTCAAATAATTATGCTTCTGCAGATGAGGTCACTATGGCCTCAGAAAGTTTGCCAGTCCCAGAATTCCACTCTTCCCAAAAACCCTGTATGAGAAATTGGTCTCCTCTGCTCAGAGAAGGTGCCTAGCCAGCATAGCTCTCTCTTATTAAAGTAGGTATTAAGCTCAGCTTTGTCTTTTTTTTGTTTCAGATATTGACTACTCACTGGTAGTCTCATTATCCTTTCACGCTAAAGAAAATTCAGTGATTACATGTTTATTTATTTATTTTTTAAATTTATTATTTTTTTAACAGAGGCACTGGGGATTGGACCCAGGACCTCATTCATGCTAAGCACATACTCTACCACTGACCTATACCCTCCCCCCTACATATGTTTATCTTTAAAAAATAAAAGTATTTCAATGTTGATATATATTAGATAATAGTAGTTAGGATCAAAATATTTCCTCTAGATAAATATATCCACTAGTCTTTTGAATTGAATGTGGTTCACCATCCAAAACTTGATAAGTATCTGCTTCAATTTGCTTTGGTTAAAAAATTTCAAATCAACATTCTTTTTTTCTTTTTTGTTTGGGCCTGGTTTCAGAATTAATCTGGAAACAATTTTAAAATAAGTTATCTCTACCTGGAGATTTTAAAATTTAAAGCAACTAAATGCTCTCCTATTTAATGTCAGCCTTTAGTTTCATCTCTGTTGGTTTGAGGAACATTTTCTTCATTGGAGAAGGTGGGAGTAAAGAAAGTTATCTATTTATTCCTGGCATTGCTAAAGCACAAGCTGAGTATGAATATCTGTCAAGGATAATGTGCAGCCAATCCTCAACTGCAAGGGCGTTTAGGAGTCCCATTTCCCTTTTATGAGCTTATGATTCTAGGTAACACTAATTATAATCAAAAAATGTTCTTAATGTTCACTGCATTCAAAGCATTATGCATATAGTATTTACCTTCTAAAAAATGAAAACCATTTTATTTTAGTTGTATATAATGTGTATTACTTTTGCAATAACAATACTTTTTTAAAGGAAATAAATTGGATGCTAAATCTATCCTTCTATTCTGTTCACTGCCTTTCTATACAATGAAGCTAAAAGGCAGTACACTAATGATTTTTGTGGAGTTCTTAGGATGCTATGGTTGACCAGATGTGGACATAGATCTGAGTGAGGTAGTTGCTCTGCACATGTAAGTTTGGGAAAACAGTGGTTGACTATTCTGTGTAAAAGTTCTCTGGAAACTTACTAACCCTCAACAGGTATGAGATTAGCTAAGTAGCCCTGTCTTTCCTGCCATTGCTACTGATGTCATGTTGATTTATTTTGGGATCTACAGATCTCAAAAGAACAAGAAAAGAAAATAAAGTCTGAAGTCTGAGGGTAGTCCAGAAAAAACTTGTTAGGGCCAGAACAAAGAATAGATTTAATTGGAAGCAGGTTAATGAGGGCAACCTTGAAGTATAAAGCAGCCATTTTGTGACTATTAAGAGAAATACTTCAGAGGTTACTCATACCACTTCAATCTTTCAAGACTCTACTGAAAGACTTTGTGGCTCCCATGTGAATAATACCTCCACTTCCCTTTCTACCTCCAAGCAGTCAAACCGCCTCCCAGTCGTAGCCCACCTCCTCTCTTTTTATTCTTCTCGGTGGAGTTGCAGCATCAGAGATACAAGGTGAGGTCAGAGAAGAACCCATTCTGTGCTTAGATAAATGCCACACCAGCCACACCCTTTAGCATACCCAGTTTCTTACCACCAAATGTTTTTCAGTCGTCTTTTTGGTTTGTTTGTTTAATAGACTGGGTAGACTAGGAAATGTTCAAGCTTTTCTAAAAGTTGTTGCAAACTCAAAAAAATCTTGAAATAGAAATGACAATAAGTCTCTCAGGGTAATAAAGTTACAGAGCTCCTTATCTCTGCTGGTTAACCTAAAAGATCCTTCTACCAGTTATACTGTGGACAAAACCAAATATGATATGAGGTGACTTGCAGGGAAAGCTTATCAGTGCTTAACCATCAATCAAAATGCTGAATCCATTCCAAGTATATAATGTACAGACCGAGGATTTTCTTTCTCTTTCCCTCCCAAAGGAAGTATCGTTATGACTCATTCTTCCTCTTGCAAAATTTGTCTTAATACACTGAATTAGTAAGCACTGAACTATATACAAAATTCTAAAATAAACTAGGCTAGGTCTAAAAGAAATCATGCTGAGATCAAACTGAGTTTTATGCAGTGAACAAAAGGTGAAAGGCAACACTGTTCCTCAGTTTCATCTCTTCCTGGACTTTAGACCAGAGTTTTTCCATCATTCTGAAATACTCTTTCTCAACCTTACCAATTTCCCCATCTTCAAATGAATATATATTTGTATACATTGACTAAGAGCCTGTCACATTTAATGTGCTGTCCTGGGGAAGGGAGGCACTGGACTGGAGAAGAGTAGGGCACAGGGAGAGGAAGGGGGCCACGGGAAGGAGGGGGAAAGAATTTCAGAAAATTGCATTGAACAGATTGTTGTTCTCTCTCCCCACTTTATGAACATTCCTCAAACTGGAATTTAAAAGATCTCAGGAATCAAAGACATGGCACAAACAGGGCACAGAGACTGTAACATTCAATTGTAGGGTTAATGTTAAATGTAGATTCAAACTCAACACTTTAAAAGTTTTCTTTAGAGACACTGTTGAACTCTTTCAATATGCAAAAGTGGTGACCAGTAAAGTTGGGCATATAGTGAAAGTAAATCTGATTCTCCCTCAGACCCTCGCCTGCCACCTTAAATCGTAAGAGCACAGCACAGGTGGCACACTGAAAAGAACCCATCACTGGGATGGATGTCTCTTCTCTTTCTCCACTCCCTTTTTACATCCGTGGGTATGCAGAACCTGTTCTCTAGCAATGCTATGTAACAACAGTTGTGCCACAGTAAGGATTAAGAAGTGCATCACTGTTCAACAAAAAAATGTGTTTATATAGAAAAACAGACCTCCAAATGAGGAAACTACTCTGGGAGAAATCAACTATTCTCAACAAAATGTGCCTCGATGAAGATGTACCTAATTGCTGTTGGCAATACTTGCAGACCTGCTGATTCATAGTTAATAAGTCATCAAAGTATTTTGTAGGAAAGCTGTCCCAGCATTCTAGAGACTTTAAAAAGGCAAAGTTTTGGCAAAACACGAGATGAAAGTGCCCTAAGGGATTACCAGAACTAATCTAAACCACCAAAATAAGCCAACAAGATGTGGAAAATGTCAGAGGATACTTTTTAATATGAAGATTTCCCAAATCAGTGATCATAAAATAAATACTAACATACACACAGTATATAGCTACTATTATTTGTGTTGTGTATGGTGTTATTTGTGTTTGCAAATGCAAAATAATGCACGATCTTGGCCAAAATACCAGATAGTATAGTTCATAAATGTCTAAAATAAAAAGTAATTAAAGTATCTCCCTACCTTATCTTATTTTGCTAGTGTTTTAATCCTTCTAGATCAGGTTTTGTTTTGATCTTGCTCTAATAAATTCATTCTTTCTAATAAAATTCTACTCCCCCCCTTTTTGGGAGGGTGGGTCTGGTTGGATTGTAATAAGGATAAGATAGTAAGTCTTTCAGTCTTAAAAAAATGAAAAAAGTTATTTTTAGCTAGACGATATAACTCAAACCCCCTTTATTTGCTAGAATAAGGAGAATCCTCTACCTTTAGACTGTCTGATGAATACTTCTGAGTCTTTCCTAAAGATACAACAAACTGCGACAAATTAAAATACTTGATAGAATTCAATTACCACTCAAGGAGGAAAAACAAAGCAAAACAAAGCATCCAGAAGGAACTCCAGAATTCTTAAGGAGTAAAAGCCTAGCACTTGGCTCCTGGCATTGAGCTGGGAGTCAGTAGATCTATGGACTTCAGGACCCCGTGACTTTGAGCAAGTTACTTCACTTCTCAGTTTTCCCAGACTAGATGAAGAATAACCAATACACGCCCCAGTTCTGACCAGGCTCCTCCAGGTCCACGATAGACAAGGCAAATCAAACAGCCTTTTCCCCAGTGAGTGTAAATTCTGCCTCTGTCCTTAGGCAGCCACTACCAACAGATGAGAAGTGGCAAATTCTATTTGCCTAAAGAAGCCTATTCATAGACTTCATACCGGGGCTCCATGGCTTCAGGTCTCTTCTAACTCTCAAAGCCTATCATCTTACGGAAGCAATATTTAACCCAATCATGGAGGAAAAAAATGGTAACTCTTCCTCATCACTGCCAAGATGAATAATGCGTAAGAAGAAAGGAAAAATATGACAGCTGAATCATGATAGTTAAGCACAAAAATACTAAAGTGAAATAAAAGTGACTTGAAAAACCAGAACAGATAAGCAGCAAAAAAAGTAAATAATGAAGTCAAACATGGGCCAAGGTTTTTATGAACTAGGGAAAAAGAAGCTAAAGTGGAATGACCATATTAATAAATGCTTTCCTGAAAAGTTGCCAAATAAAGCAAATTTTTACAGATCATTTCCTATTTTCCCATAATAAAATTAGAAATGCTTCTATGAAAACATGAATTCCCAATACATCATAAATCATAGGAATGAATGCAAAAAATTTAATCACAAATTTAAATACAAATTTTATTAATATAGTAATAAAGTATAAAGTAGCACATGGACTTCTGCCTTGTTCTTTGTTTCATTTTCTTTTTTAAAAATAAATTTAAAAGTATCTAATCTACTGTCTCTATTTTAATTAAAATTTAAAACCAAGACACTCAAGTGTAGGACAGTACTGGAAGATATCAGACTTTAGAACAAGGAAAACAGATTAGAAAAATAGATTTGGAATTTAGGGAAGAGAACTTTGGACAACAGGCTTCATAAACGCTTTAATTTCAGATGGTGATATTCTAAGAAATTTTAGAGAGGTCACTCAACCCCATTCCCTCATCCAGGTCCATTCCTCAAATCTTGCCTACTTTTCTCTATTACCACAAGAAACAGTAATGGTTAACAAATGACCCCTATGGGCCTTCCAAACCTAAAAGTCTAAGATGACTCAACTTTTAAAAATAAGTGCCTTGGGGATAACTCTGGAAGGATCCACAAGAACCTGAGACAAACTAGAGAGCTAAAAATAAAGGGAGAGTGTTCGCTAGATATCCAGTGGTCCCTTTTGAGTTCTGTATTATGTGCATTCATTTTGTTTTTAATTTAAAGAACTTAATCATTTGTTGCATTTTACTGCCATGTATGAAAAAACAGTAACAAATATTACGCATGCCATCCCCAGGTAACAGCAAAAAGTGCTTTGGTGGAAAAGCAAAACAATAAAAAGCATTAGCCATCAAAGAGCCCCATGAAAATAATTTCAGAACATTAATTAAGTTGAAAAAAACCTAATGATTTATATGAACAATAGTAAAAATTGTTCAAAGAGACATATAATTATATATTCTCCCAAGCTCCACAGCTTGGGACCAAAGGCCCTGTATAAAAAAATTGAAACTCTGAAACTTGGGTTGGGCCAGTGTTGGGTGTTTTTTCCTTTTCTCTAAGGAAATATCAAGAGAGATCATTTTAACTGTTCTGAAGTCCTGTGCAGGCCTTCAAAGCCTTGTGTTTCTGGACCCTGCCCTTTCCTAGGAATGGTTCCAGTACCCAGGGAAATTTCTGGAGCCTTATAAAGACAGGAAGTAAAAACAATGCTCCCAGGGACAAGCAGAGTCCTTGCCTGACTCTAAGCTTTTGCTTTCCTGCCTGATGACCTTGCTCACAGTCACCTGACTATATGCCTCCAGAAACAGTGCTCTTACATTTCATCCCTTTGCTGAGAATTTTTTCTTATTTGTGCTTATACGTGCTTCTATTTTGACAGTTTCTTGGGTGATTTTGATAAAACTCCACCTTCCTACTTTCATTAACAATCACTAGGAATCCTGGGCTCTAATCAGGCTGGCTTCCTCAGGGTCTCACAAATATTCTGAATTCACTTGCACCTCTTTGCCTCCTTTGTTTCCCATGATGGTCTGCACTTCTCCTCAACAATCCTCCCTACCTCAGCCCCAAACTTCACTTCTCCATTCTATCCAAACTCTGCACACCCTTCAAAGACTAGCTCAAGTCCAGGTTCTCCAAAGCCTTTCCTAGCTCCTCCAACCCTACTCAATCTTTCACTCTGAAGGTCAACCATGGTCAGGATGCACCACACCATTTAGCCCCAGTACTTGCCATTGATTCGGGTGTTCGCCTGCTGTGAACGCATGCTCCCCAGTGGACCACACCTCACGCCTGCACAGTGAAGCATTTCATACACAGCTTCAGAGAAACAGCACAGTTGTGATTTTCAGGGATAGCATTTGTTTTACTCTAACCAATTTCAGGGGACTGGGGATATACCATGCTTTGCTATAGCAATTATATTAATTTTCACACTAACATGGAGAAACAGCTATAATCTTTGAGGAGGCACACACCTACAGTTTGCATAACGTGTCCTGAGGTGTCAAGGGGGAGGTGGGAGACACAGGACCAACCAAAAAGATGGAGAGCCCTGGAGTTAGAGTACAGTTCTCATCAGGGGGAGAATAACTAAGATGAGAGAATGAGTTCCCTCGGCTAATGGCAAAAAGGAGCACTGTCCCACCACTTTGACCCTGTGTCCTAACTGTAGAGAACTCACTGTTAATGAGGTTCTGTGACATCCAGAATGAATAACTGAAGCAATAACCAACAGGTGACGTACTTGTAAGGAACCAGGTGGCAGCCAGGCACAACACCCACACAACTCACTGAAAGGGATCCTGCGAACAAAAAGGGGAAAGGGCAAGATGACTGTTCTCTTACAGACTAAAGACAGCGCTAAAGAGTATGGGATAGATAAAGTTATGTTCTATTATTGAATTATATACTTACAATGTATGAATTTTATGATACGTAAATTATGCCTCAGTAACTGTTTAAAAAAAATTTTGGTGACTTGAGCTGGAGTATTTATTTTCATGTGGTGAACCATCTGACAGTCCAGTAAGGAGAGAGTATTGCAGGTTTTTATTAGGGTTTCAAGACAGAAGACACAAAACCTCTGGTGCAAAAACTGAAATTTTTTTTTATCATATTAACATAGGAGTTTCCTATAAACAATGAAAATGACCAGAATATAGTCTTTGAGACATACATATCCACATACAATAAAACTCAAATCATATTAAACTACTGAAAGAATGAGAACCACACAGCTAGTGGGGATGGTTTCTGCGAAAGGAAAAATGGAAGGGGGTGGGGGTGCAAAGAAAAACAAATGACTATTTAAGATGGGTGGTAGCTGAAAAAAAGCAGAACTGATGAAAGAAAGGAAGTCTTAGAAATCACTGCTATTGGCCAAGAAGCTTAGTTTACCTCCCCCAAGGTCATAAAGTCTGCCTTGGCATAGGTTCTTTCAAAAAGGGCTAAAGGATATTTTTCCTTTAATAGCAAACAAGGGGAAATAAAGAAAGCCACACAGGAAGAAGTAAAAGGCAACTTAATTTAATGCAGAGGAGAGGTTGCTGATAGCTTAGTACAAGGACCCAAAATAGGAGTTTAGGATAATACTTCTCAAATTAACACTTATGTACCACCTGTAAACTAATATTTTTAAGTGACAGAATAAAACTGTCTATATCTTTCTTACATCTGAGAAACAAATTTCTTTCATTTACTTGAGCTTCTCAGAGTAACAACGGGGCCATATGCCATGTTCCATTATAATGAAGATAAAAATAAAGGAATCAATTTTTATTTGCATACCTCTTATGCACCAGATACTATATCAAATGCATCTCCTTATAATAAATTCTCCAGAAGTTGCTATCCCCATTTCATAGATGAATAAACTGAGGATCAGGATAAAGAGTCTGCCCAAGGACACATAACTTCTTTCTCAACAATGAATGTGAGATGTGAACCTCACCCCAAAATCCACGCTTTTTACACTGTATCATACTACCTCTATAAAATACTTCCTACCATGTCACTACACACTACACATTTACAGAAGCAAGTTACTGAAATGACAGTAACTGGCAACAAGAAGCCACAGCTGGAGGGAAGAGAGAAGGAAAAACTATAAAGTAACTAAAACATGAAAGTGGGGGACAATTTAATGTAATTACCAATAGCCTATAAACCTCAGAAGGCAAGTCAGCAGCACACAATAGTACCTGATGCACACAATGAATTCTACATACTACATTCTCCAAATCATCGTGGTTAAATTGAGTTTGAAGAACCTCATTTAAGAAGACCAGGAAAAGCTTTAGAATGCATTTCACCAGACATGACATCTAAAATCAATTTTTTAAAAAGATCACCTTCTTACAGCTTTTCTATTTGTAATCCTGGGCAAGATAGTGAACTACCTTTTGTCTCTCCACTTTCTCATCTGTAAAATAAGAATAATAATAGTACCTAACTAGTGGGGCTGATATATTAATCCATCAAATGAATACATACAAATCACTCAGAACAGTTCTTGACAAAGAGTAAGTGTCTGATAAATTTTAGCTAGTAAAGTCCTTGTCTTCAAATGAAGGAATACTTCATTACTTCATGCTAGGTAAATGAGATATTACTATACTGTAATCCATATAACACAGATAATGAATGGCAGAGACTGGGTGAGAGAGATGAAGACTGAAAAAGAGAATATAAAAAAAGTGAGAGACGAATGTATACAAAAAAAGCAATAAAGAGAGGTATTAAGTCACCCGTCTGCTCACACTTCTATCAATATTTATCTCATCATATTATAATCAGTTGTTTCCTCATAAGCTGTGAGCCCTTTGAGGGCAGGCACTTAGTTTTATATTATCAGCCCAACACTGTGCCTGCAACAAAGCAGATACTAAATGTATAACAAAATAAGGGTGTGGGACTCAGATTTGAGATCAAAGATGAGACTATCTGATTTTACCATATCCTAATTGGGCTGGGGGGGCAGAGTCAGTTAAGACTTATTATCACTTTTTATTTAATTGATTATCAATATTCTATTCCCCTATTCTTTCTCAACTTAGAAATAAATTTCAAAAATGTTTAAAAATAGTTCTAGTTTAAAAATTGCTCTAAAACTAGAAATCTTTTAAATAGTGATCAAACAAATTTCAGTAATTTATTTTTAACATTAAAACTATTGCTCTGATTAGCTTGTTATGTCCAAAAGTTAATCCTAATGGTCAAAAGGTTAGAGAGTCACAGAAAAAAACAAATACTAAATAAGAGACACACCTACTTTATAGCTGTTAATCTCTTAGATGCAGTGCAGACACAAAAACTGTAAGACATGGTCACTTCCCTCTGACCTCTGGTACCAAAGTAAGCTATTTGGGGATGACCAACCTCAAACCCCTTGTCTGGGACCACCCATCCCCGGGTGCTGTGAAGTACTCAGCCTAAGCAATGCCCCTTACCCCATAGATGTTTGGTACAGGAGGTACCCTTAGCCCAAGCAAGATAGGTCAAATCCAGTCCTTCTCCAGGAATTTGGAAAGCTGAGAAACAAAACCTAAGTTGAAAGATCCTGTATCACCCAGTCTCATCCGGAGGTAGCATCACAGCAAGCACCAGTGCAAATGAAAGTCACATTTACGCTGAAGCTAAGGCAAAAGCAGAAGCCAAGAGAAAGCCAGTTGATAAAGGAGAATGGAGTAGGGCTGGGGCATTTGCTTCAGGTGCAAGATTGAACAGAACACCAAGAAATTCAGTAATCAAGATAGATAATATTGTAATGCACAGTATTTTTAAAAATCCAAATTGCTGTCCTGGAATGGAGCAGAGGCACAGAAAGAAGCCAAAGAGTCCATGCAAACTGCAGTCAGAGGGAGGAAGGATAGGGACTTTCAGAGCGCCCAACCCTGGGTTCCAGCTCTAGTTCATTTCAAGGAGCTCGCCTGCCTTAACTAACAACCCACTACAACTCCCAAGCCTGGCATCGTACCTTCTAGTAGGCTAGCTTAAGTGGGTGGTGTTCCCAGAGACCTAAGAGCCTTGACTTTATTAATAAACTCTATTTGGGAAAATGGGACATGCACATAAAGTTTTTGCTTTTTTAAATCAAGGCAGTATATAATTAACTGACAAAAGAACGGTACTGGCAATTAGTGCTACAGAAGTTCAGAGATCACTTCCCGTGGGTGGTCAGGGAAGGACAGATGTAGCTAGATAGAGGGGGGAGGAGCAGTATACCATGTAGAGAGATCAAAGTACATGCTCAAAAGGGGTGGGAGGAGGATGGGAAGGGAGCCAGGGAAAGCACAGGAAGAAAAGTAAAGGGGAAGGCATGATCTTCCCACACCCCATATTATAGCCAAAGTAACACACTCCACTCTCTTCTGCCTCCAGCCCCCAGATTACACTGTTCACTTTTCTCACGCTCATATCCTTTTACATCTTTCAGAGACTAGTTCAAACAACAGTTCTTTGAAGAGGCTCCCCTGGTATCCTACCCAAAAGGAGATATAGGCCAGAACTCCTATCTGGCAGTGGGAAAAGAGAGAGCAGAGGATATGCAGAAGGAAAGGCTAACTAAGAAGCTGAACGCGGTGATGAGGGCTGTCCTCTGGTGGAACGCAAACTATACCCAGGAGATCAGTTAGGAAGCGGTCCAATGTCCTGGAGAGTAGGAAGAGAGATCGTTTGACCAGGGGGAGGAATGGAGGCTCAAGAAAACTGGCAAAGAAAAAGCAGGTGTAGAGGGCATGCTGATAGCTAACAGAAGGGCCGAGATGCACTGAAGGCCTTGCAGAGGTAAAAATGTGCAAATCTGACAAGGTCCATTTGTGTGTGGTTCTGTGATTTTCTCCAAGAAACTGCAGATCTTAGGGACAAATGAGTGGAAAAACAGGGGCAGCAGGGGAGGGGGGTGACTTTTAAATAATCACTTATTGATATTTCCCAATCAAATTAAGTTTTCCCCACTTCCCCCTGTCCCCAATCCCACCCCACCCACTCCCACTCTCTTGCCAAGCAAATCTAGCACCCCAGTGGCCATTAAAATAAAGAGGAAACAAAGATGGGAGGAAAAAAAGAGAACAATTCTTTAAAAATACTAACTTGGGTTAATAGTTGCCCACCATGAACAGAAATAAATCCTGGGGTTGTATCTAATCTTGCCATGCTTGCCCCAGAATAAAGGCTGAGGATGCCAGACCTATAATGAATACATCTGAGGGGCCTCCTCTCTTTTCACTGGTACGCATATCAAGGAAATACTGCCTAACAACTCATCATTAAAATGACAGCATCACACCCAGGGAACCAAAATATTTTGCTGGCTATAATTTTCCACATGGAAATTCCCTACTTTACAATGAATGATATCCTGCTCAAAGGGGCTGCTATATTATAGGCTTGAGGAACTACAACAATCTTACCCACAAGTCTATATACATATGAAATAATACATACATATCAGACAATTGCTCCGGGCTTAAAAAACTATAAGCTCTAGGAAGTGTTTTAAACACCAGGAGAATGCTTTAGAAATAAACCCAATTTGCCACCACCCTCTCATTCACTCTTGTCCACTCAGGCCTCATTTCCTCCCAGCTTACCACATTTTCACCCATTTTCTCACAAACACGTCAGGAATAGTGTTCACTTGTGTGTCTTGTAGTGATACCAGTGCTTAGATATGCCCGGATGTGAAACTGTTTACTTGTAAAGGGTTATCTTTGTGTATCAGTTACCTTAGTTTGTAAGCTTGTCTTGGTGTGTTTGTGTTTCTTCCTTAGCAAGTAGGTGTAGGTGTTTTGACTATACATACCTGAGGGAGTGTATCTCTACAGGTCAAAAAGTACACACATGGGTGGAGGAACCTAACCTGTATTTCAATGATTCTCAAAAAGAACTAATCACCAGAAATTGACACAACATTGTAAACTGACTATACTTCAATTAAAAAAAAAAAAGTAAAACAAAAAAAGACAATTTGTCTAGATGCAAAGTTCTTAAAGGCAACAAAAATACCAGTTGAGAATAAAATACAATCCTCACAAAAAAAAAAAGAAAGAAAGAAAAAGAACTATTAAGAGTGTAAGGGCAGGCTCACACAGGCACCTCCCATCTGTGTGGTCCGCTGTTGCCTACAGCAGAGTTGTACCCTAATAAACCTCTCTTCTATTCTCAAAAAAAAAAAAAAAAAAAAAAGAGTATAAGGGCAAAAGAAGTCAGTAACAAAAGACTATGTATTGTATGATTTATATGAAATGTTCAGAATAGGCAAATTCATAGAGACAGAAAGCAGAATGGCTGCCTATGGCTGGGGGTGCTGGGAGGAAGTGGGTAGTGACTACTAAAGGGTAAGGTAAGGGATTTTTTTTTGTGATGTGATGAAAATGTTCTAAAATGAATTGTGGTGATGGCTGCACAATTCTGTGAATATACTGAAATCCATTGTCTTGTACACTTTAAATGGGTGAATTGTATGGTATTTAAAGTATATTTCAATAAAGCTATTATACATTAAAAAGAGAGAAATAACAAAAAACCCAAAATTGTCCTGCATTTCCATAAAGAATAACTCTGTCTTTGAAAATCTTAACTTTGTTCTGCTTCTATTTCAATTAAGCTTTGAATTCAAGATTTCTCACTGCTAAGTCCCCTAGTGGTCTCATCTCCATCTCTAGCCTTATTTGACTTTAATGACAAAGGTGACCCACATACAGAAGACAGCACTCACCGGTTACCACAGAAAAGGACATGTACACTGTGATTACAACCATATAAAAATATGTATGTGGATGAGCAAAGCCTGGCAGGAAATGAAAAATGAAACAGTTTCATTAGAGTAATATGGTTAAGGTGAACTTCTTTTAAAAATAATGTTATCATTTTATTGTGTTGTCAATCAATAAAATCTGGAAGAAAAAAGAACTGACTTGTCTCCTTAGAAATTGTTCTAAGACAAATTCAGGAATTGAGTGTCAAAAAGGACTGAACTGGAGTAGTGTAGTAAAAAGATGAAAACTAAAATGCATGGCTTATACATATACATGTATATATATTTACATCTATTTTGACCAAATCAATACACAAAAAAATAATAAGCTCTCTGTAACTTGCTCAGGCTGCAACTGCTACTGAAATGAGGTTGCCTCCATTAACTCAACCCATAGAAAAGCCATTTAAAATTCAAATACATTATTAGCTAATTCATCAGGAAATACATGGTAACCGGCTCTGGATCAATCTCAATCTAGTAGTATGGAAGAGGTACATAAAAGCTGTTGTTTTGTTTGTTTTAAAGATCTAAGATCTTAAGAAACTGACAGTATAAGCACAACTGAAATATAAAGTAGCTCAGCTGATTTTCAATTAAGTTGACAAGCCAATCTACTGGAGAAAGTTTTTTTTAACATGTGTTGCTGGAAAAACTAGATATCTGTATGGAGGGAAAATAAACCTAACACCCCCATCTCCCATCATAACACAAAAATTAATTTGAGATGGATCACAGATCTAAAATGTAAAACCTAGAACAGGAAAGCTTTTAAGAAAAAAAACAGAGAACATCTTTGCAACCCTGGGGATAGGCATAAAGAACACTAACCACAAAATTAAAAACTGATAAAATGGATTCCATAAAACATTTCTGCTCATCACAACATCATTAAGAAAGTAAGCAGAAAAGCCAAAGACTGGGTAAAAAATACTGGCAGCACATGTATCAGGCAAAGGACTTGTATTCAAATTCATAAAAACTCCCACAAACAACAATAAAAAGATGAACCACCAATGAAACCAATGAAAAAATATGTACAAGACTCAAATAGATGCTTCATAAAAAACAATTTAGCCAATTAGCACATGACAAAGTATTCAATATCCTTAATCATCAGGAAAATCCAAATTAAAACCATAATGAGGTACCATTTTACATCCTCTAGTATGGCAAAAATAAAAAAAGGCTGACAGCACTAAAATCTGGCAACATTAAAAATGTGGAGCAACTGGAACTCATATGAACCACTTTGGTGAACTGGCAATTTTTAAATAAAGTTCAACATACATCTTACCCTGTGACTCAGTAATTCCACTCCTAGGTATTTATCAGGAGAAATAAAAACATTTATCCACAAGAGACGTGTAAAAGAATGTCTATAACAACCTTATTCCTAGTAGCTCAAATCTGGAAGTAGCCCAAATATCTATCAAGAGGGAAAAAAGATAAACAAATTGGGCTTCCTTTTGGCTGGAGCTGTCATCTTCAGTAATTCACCAAAATCACCAACACAAATATGTCCTCTAGGCCTTTTAGAAAACATGGAGTTGTTCATTTGGCCACATACATACAAATCTACAAGACAAGTGATATTGTAGACATCAAGGGAATGGGCCCTGTTCAGAAAAGACTGCCCCACAAATGTTCCCATGGCGAAACTGGAAGAGTCTACCATGTTACCCTGCACGCTGTTGACATTATTGTAAACAATGAAGGGCAAGATTCTTGCCAAGAGATAATGTGCATACGGAGCACATGAAGCAGTCTAAGAGCAGAGATAACTTCCTAAAACATGCGAAGGAAAATGATCAGAAAAGGAAGGAAGCCAAAGAAAAAGATACGTGGGTTCCGCTGAAGCGCCAGCCTGCTCCACCCAGAGAAGCGCACGTCCTGAGAACAGATGCAAAGGAGCTGAACTTTTGGAACCCATTCCCTATGAATTCATGGCATGACAGGTGTAAAGAAAACAAAAAACCTGGATGATACAAATGTTTCTCTTAATTGAGTAGAAGTATGTCCTCTCCCCTCAAAAAATATTTAAAGCAAATTTTAATTGTGTCCTAAAAAAAAGCAAAACACACACACACACACACACACACACACACAAACAACAACCAAATTAGGGTATATTCATACAACTGAATACTATTCATCAATAAAGGAGAACAAACCACTGATAAAAACACACCACTGATACACACAACACAGACTAATCTCAGAAACACTGTTATAGGAAAGAAGCCAGACACGAAAAGCACAGACTACTGCGTGGCTCATTTATGTCAAGTCCAAAACTAGGCAAAACAAACCTACGGTGTCAGAAATACGGAGTAAGAAAGTGGCTGCCTTTGGAAGGTGGGTGAGGGAAATGGCTGGAAAGGGGCACAAGAGAACTTTCTATGGTGATAAAAATATTTTCTATTTCATTTTGGTAGAAGTTACAGTGTATAAAATTGTTAGAACACCTTAAACTGGACACCTAAGATATGTGCATTTCATTGAATGTTAATTATATCTCAATAAAAAAAAAAAACAAAGTAGCACTCTGCTTCAAAATACAAGTTGATTCTGTTTCCAATGAAATTCCAGCATATCACATACATGTTCAATTACCTGACACTTTTAATTACTTACATCTCTATGCCTTCATTATTGTAAATCACCTAATAGATGCACATAGGTAGATATATGTGTTTATGCTTAATTTTTCATAAACAGTAAATCTAGTTTGCTTCTTCAGAGTTTCAATACATACTTAATGGACTGTGAGAAGTCCAGTAGAATTTTCTGTCTTCTATGCCATATTCCTCTCCATATGATTTTACAGTTGTCACTTTAGAGGGTCTCAGATAAAACTGACTGAGAATAAGTAGGCATGTAAATCGAATGTCAGCTAGGAAGGACAACGGTGCTTTGGCCACTACTGCAGCCTAAAGAACAATGCTCTCAACTATTTTAATCAAGAGACAGCCAAACATATTTAAATTTAAGAGCAACTGAAAAGCATGAAGAATAATTTGCCAGCTAATTTGATCTTCCAAAGATAATGCAGCCTAATTAACAGGAGCAGTGACACGTGAAAACCACGCAGCCCTTTTCTACTGTTTTACTGAGTCCTCCTCTACATCTCTGTCCAGGTCTATTTTCATCCCCACCACCCTAGGATTCTGCTCAGATTTTCATATACCCAGTTTATGCTGGGTTCCAAATAAATAAATATATGAAATTCTACTGTATTCTATGCAGCTATGTCATATACACACTCAGACAGTATAGAGGATATAGCCTGGAGGAAACAGATGACTGCTGAGTGCAAAAAAGATGACTTCAGTTGTTTCCCACCCCCAATAACTGTAGATCTCTCCCTCTGAACTCCTACTGCATGATTTCATTCCGTATAGACAGTTCTTACAATGCTCTGAACTATCAAGAAGCTGAATCTCAGAGACAGTGAGCTCCTAGACAAAAAAAAACATGTCTTCGATATCTGTATTCACCACGAGCCTAAGAGAGTCTCGTGCATGATGGGGCAAAACACATGTTAAATTAGTGAATTACTGAATTAATTGAATGAAAACAGTAGAGGGTGGAAGAGGAGAAGAGAAAAAAAAAAGCTGAGAGGATTCAGCAAAGAGAAAAGAGAAGAAATGGAGCAAAAGAAGAGAAAAAAGAAAAGGAGAAAACTTGTGAAGGAAATGATTTTGTTAAAGTAGGATTAGTTTTTTAAAGTAAGAGTTGGAAAAAGTCATCGCTATCCTTCTCACATCACAGCAATCAGCACTGGTCTTTAAACTGCTCATTATAAACACCTTAAAACATCTTCAAACCCTTGATAGTCAAAGCATGGTCTCCCACTGCAACTGCAGCTTTCCCCATCTGACCTACAGATTCCAGGGCCCCACTTCAACCTACAAGATCCTGGGTGATTTATGGATGCTAAAGTTTGAGAAGCACCACCCTACACCATTTAAACCCTTTCTGTTGTGTGAACCTGTGCTTTATTTAAATGAACAGCAGCTGAGACTTGAAAAATCTGATTAGAGGAAACTCGATCATTGTAATGGGATTTGACCTGTATGTATATTTAACTTTAGGTGAAGTTATTCATTACCAGGTAATCTGGCCTTGAGGGACCACCACAAAACTTTGGAATGAGTCATACAACATGATTAAACAAAATTGTCATCCTCAAGAACTCATTTTTGTTTCTTCATGCCTAGCACAGGGCTTGGAGTGACAGATGTGGCCGATGTTTCCCAAATGAATAAAATAAATGAATTTTAAAAATCAGATATTTAGGCCTGACATTCCTGGGGTCATCTGATCAAACAACCTCATTTTAAATATAAGCGAACTAGAAACCCTGGAGGCTCAAAAGCAAGCAAGCTGAAAGAGTTAAAATATACTGGATCTCACATTTGAATTATTTTTGTTCCTTTCCTAGGAATGTATTAGAAAGGCGATTCTAAGTATTCTAATAAAATGACTGTGGGCTTCTTAAGTGATAGAGTAAAAAGATGCCTAGGACTAGGAAGGAGAGACTAGCAAAGGTAATTGAGGCTGAACAAAATTATTTTTCTAAGCCAAATATATATTGGGACAGGCCAATTAATTAATCAACTTAACCCGCTGAAAAATTAATCTGAAGGATTCTCAGAAAGAGAAACAAGAGCTGCTTGAAAATGTTACAAACCAAGGAAGACCGCACATAACTAACTTAAATCTCCATAGGCTTATTTCCTGTTCAAGTATGACCTCCTGGGATAAGTTTTACTGCAGTGTTCACTGCAAGATGACTTTTGGTTTTAAGAGAAGCCAAGGGCAAGATGGAAATGCGATTCTTAACTAAACATAAAAAAAAAAAAACCCAAAACAAACAAACATAACCCCAGAAAACAAAACAAAAAAACCCTACGGCTGTTTCTCACTTGTTTGTAATCGGAACGCAGGCTTGCAGAGGAAACACCAACTTTTGTAAGCAAAAATATAACGACCTAGTCACGTCCTCAAAACAAACCAACATACAGACTTCACAGCCGGATCCAGCTGTGCTGCGCGGGAGCCAGGACTTTATTCTAAGAGCAGATAGATCAAAACAGCAAACGCAAGACAAGCCAGATTTCAATTTTTTAAAAAAGGGTGTGCCGTACTTTTTTCTTCCTCTTTTTTCCAACTTTCACTAAGCAGAAGCCTTTGAAGGAGTCTTGGTGAAAAAAACCTTTCAGACGATAGTCCCCCAAGCTACGCCTCAGTCGGGTGGAAGAGGCGAGCAGGCACCGCGAGCTCGCACGGCCGCGGCCCGCGCGGGCTCCAGGCGGGAGGGGACGGGGCCGGTCCCGAACCCGGCGAGGCCGGGCCCCCGAGTGATTCATCAGCAACTCAGGGTTCGCGCGCCTCCACCGCGGGCGACGCCCAGCGCGTCCCACGGCTCCTACCCGGGCGGGTCCGCCCCGAAGCAGCCCCCAGCCTCCCCTCGCTCCCAGAGAGAGACTGGTAGGGAAGGAGGTCGGAGCCGGGCGGCTGGAAGGCAGCAACCTCTCCCTCCTCAGCCACCATGGCCGGTGCGACTCCGAGCCCGCGCCCGCAGACGGACTTCCTGGAAAGCACCGGGCTGGGCTTACCTGACTGGCGCCCGCTGGGGCCAGCGACCTCCTTCACAGACCCGCGGGGACGGCCTGCCGCTCGGTTCCCAGTACCCGCCCGTCTGCCTGCGTGCGCCTCCCAGGGAGTTGTCGGATCCACCCGCCAGCGGCTCCCCCAACTCCACGGCGCTGGTTCCCACTCCGTCAGCGACGCGCGTGCGCACTCTCAGGCCGCGCGAGCATCCTGGGAGTCGTAGTTTCAGCGAGGAGGGCGCGGCTGGGCGCAGACCCTGGTCCTTTCCATCTGCAGGTTGGAAACGGCTGCGGATACCAAGACTTTCTGCAGCCTGAGAAAACACTCTCGACTCGTGGAAGTATCTACCTTCGACCCTTTGGGAGCTATAAACAGCAGCTAGAGGCTCCTTACTGTAGATTTCCTCTTTACTCTGACTTTTCAGTCAAGAAGCACAGATGGCAGGACTTGTGCCCTTGATTGCTAATGTTAGGACATGACACCGAACCCTTTAAACTTGTCATTAAAAAAACTGATAGAAAAGGAAACAAATAAAGGCCAAGGCACAAGAGGGAAGTAAATCAGGAGGATGTCACGTCACCTCACGGGCGTAGTGACCCTAGTGATCTCCTTGGTTTTGCAACCAGGGATGATGTCCCAGCCGTCGTCCCTGTGTTACCCGGTGGTTTCCACCCCCACCCCATCCTCGCATTCCAGCTAAAAGCTGTACACCAGGCGGTGGAGCTGCGAGAAAAAAATAGAAGCTCTGCTGAAAAGGGGGAGCTGGGGCAGATGAGTGCTCTGGGGGCGAAGACAAGGACAGCGGATACCTGAGGGGACGGTCCTAGGGTGGCCTATGAAATGGCTGCCTTTTGTCCAGGGCTCTGAGGAGAGGAAACAGCGATGTACTCCCGTCCATTAAATCACTCTCCGATAATTTTCCTGGCCTGTTCTTCAGGAATGAAGCATTCCCCGGAGTAATGCTCAGCTTTGATATACCTTCTCAAAGACACAGCCAGATAGGACTGAAGTGCCTGCTTAAGATACATTCCAGCTACACCCAGTGTGGGAGCCGACTAATGATTAAGACTTTTCTGGCATTTACTTCTTCCCCTCAGAGGAGGGAGCAACCTAGGTAAATATCCTGGAATTTCATGCAATTAGCATCCACTAATTCCAGCAATAAAGATCACTGATGATTTGGAGTTTTTTTTTGGGGGGGGGAGGAAACACCTCCTAAATGCAAATACTCTTAGAAGACAATTAACATTAAATCTGTGCTTGCATCTTATTTTTTATAGCATCTTAGTGTGAATCAATTTCTCAGATACTCTTGGAGATAACAGCTGAGAGCAATTACCTACAGAATGCAGAATGCAGAATTCAGGTTCAACTAATATTTATTGAATACTTAACCCACACCAAGAACTGTGCCAGCACTCCATTTATAATCTCTAACCCAATCCTCTATAAATAACCCTACAAAGAATACATTAGTATGCTTCACTTCTACAGATGAGAAAACTAAGACTCAGGAAAGTTAAGTAATCGGCACAATATCATGCAACCAATGATTGGAGATCCAGAAATGAAGTACAGGTAGCCTGACTCAAATTCTAGCATGCTTTCCACTGTTGGTCAGACTGATGTGTCTCCTAAATCTCATCAAATTCTTTAAAGTAAGATAATCTGTGACCATATTCAAGGTGCATTAAAAAAATTCTCTGACAGTCCAGGGAGATGGTTCTCTGACGGAATGAGCTGACTACCTGGATTTATTTGATAGTTCTGTATTTCATTATAAGTTAATGTATAAGTATTGTGGCTAACCAACAGTCTCTTGTGATCTGCTATACCTCTGGGCATCACTCCTGGGGAAACTGACAAAACAGATTTCCTGAAAAAGCAAAGCAGAGAACTATGGCTACCCAGGTATGGTTTATTTTAAGATGGACTTTCTTTTGCAGGATTGTGGCTTCTTCTGCTTTGTTCTTTAGGTAGAGAGGGCTTTTAAATTCAATGTCTGACTCATTTAAACTATTACACGTTTCCTCCCTGATCTTCCAATATAAGGTGTTAGGTATACATTAAATGCATTTTCTTTTTTTTTAGCTCTTCATTTTAAGTTTTTCCTAACAAATGCTTTTACCTTATTCTAGTTCCTTTTTTGAAAATAAAGTGATTTGATAATGGATTCTTTCCCTTTCTTCAGACAAATGTTATCATATTGCAATCACAAGACTTGTAAGTATGAATCTCTTAAACACATGTACATTAAATACCACATATGGAACCAGAAGTGTTAAGAGTAACAACCTAGTATTGGATAAAACTTAAAAAAAAAAAAAAAAAAGAATCCTCCTCATTGCTTCCTTTCTCTAACTACATCTATTCTCTATACCAGCAGCCAGGATGATTTTTTAAAACAAATCAGATCATGTCACCCTCCTGCTCCAAACCACTGATGGCTTCCCATCACATTCCAATACAATTCAAAACTACAACCCTACGAGTCCTTATATCAATATTTTTTTCTACCACACATCCTCCCTCTCTGCTTTAGTTACAATAGTCTCCCTGAGGTTTCTCAATCCTGCCAAGTACATTTTCACTTCAAGATCTTTCCACTACATAGAAGTCTTCCCTCCCAAAGACTCATAGCTCATGTCCTCATTTTTATGAAGGGTCTGTTCAAATGTCACCTCTGAAAGGCCTTCTCTGATCATCTTACCCTGTCTTTCTTCTCTTTCCTTAGTCTTCCTAGCACTTATAGTGCTAGGAAGCACCTGTAGGGCTCGGTAGTGACCGAACATCTTGCTTATTCACCTAACGTGAGCTCAAGGAGTTTGCACTGTTTATCCCTCTCTCCCTAGCATCTCCACAGTGCCTGACATACAGTAGGTATTCAATAAATATTTGTAAATAAATGAATATTGGATCCTTCCCTCCCCCTCCTGCACTCATTTTAAGACACAGAACCCCAGGGTTCATGTTATATCAGTCAGTGTCCTGATGCGGATATAAATGCCAGCTGTGAGAGGGTTTGGCGCCACAGGACAAAATCTAGTGAAACTCAACCTGAAATGGAGACAGAGCTCTCTTTTAAAAGCACCATCCTTTATAGGTTGCCTTTATTAGCTTATGGTTAGAAAAACACAATTCTGGAAGAGAAAAAAAAAGGCAAAATCAGAAAATTACGTGTATGTAAATAAGTGAAGATGTTAATCCACTAAATGCCTGTAGTGGACTGGAATATTGTCCCCAGATATGTGCTCTCCTGTAGAGGAAAAGACAGCCCTACCCACTGTTATGTGACTTGCAGTGCCTCCCTGTAGACATTTTTAGGCTTCTTTTCCTTCTTTCTTCACACAAGTGTTGTCATACTGTAATCGCAAACTTACAAGTATTTGCTTTGGCCAATAAAATGTGAGTGGAAGTGACAACACGGCAGCTTTGAGTGGAGGCTTTAAGGGTGTCATTTCTCACTCGTGTGCTTACTCTTTCCTTCGACCAAGAGAGAAAGTCATGTCCCAAACAGAGTCTCTGGTCCTTCTGCCTGGGTCTTAGAATGAGAAATGGAATCAGAGCCTCGGCCAAACACAGGTGCTAACATGTAATGTGAGCAGGAAGTAGACTGAGATTTAGGTTTGTTCGTGACTAGAGACAGGCCCAGCCAAGATGACCACTGTACTGCCTACTCAGTGAAAGGCGATCATCCGAAATAGAAGTGGTGTGGCACCCCTCCACACACGTATTCAATCGCACTCCAAGTAATGGAAAATAGTTTGTTTAACATACAAGAGAGAAGAAATCGACTGTTAGGTAAAATATTTGAAATAAGGAACAGAGTATGCTTCCTGTTAATTTTCAGGATTTGGTTAGAGTGAAAGTGATTGATAAAATGACACAGTAACTTTACTGAATGTATTACGAGCCCTAATTAATGTTATCTTTAAACTTCCAACCAGAGTAACTCATAAAGCGTGTCACACTGAATCGTCATTTTCAAATTAATGCCTGCAGCAATTTTCTTATTATCAAAGGATTCCTTTAGGAAATAGTTTCCTTGATATACTTAAGTAGTTTTTAATGTATTAAAAAATTTTTATTGAAGTATAGTTGGTAGTGATTCAATTATACATATATATTTTCCTTTTCATATTCTTTTCCATTATAGGCTATTACAAGATATTGAATATAGTTCCCTGTGCTATATAGTAAGACCTTGTTGCTTATCTGTTTTATATATAGTAGTTAGTATCCGCAAATCCCAAACTCCCAATTTGTCCCTGCCCACACCGTTTCCCTCTGGTAACCGTAAGTTTGTTTTCTATGTCTGTGAGTCTGTTTCTGTTTTGCAAATAAGTTCATTTGTCTCATTTTTAATGTATTTTATAAGAGAGCTGAGAAAACTTAAGCTAAAGACAGAAAGTTTTAACTACAAGTTAAAGATTTCATTCCTGGGAGCTTCGAGTTGGTTAAAGCAGTGGGAGGTAGGAATCAGAGAAGACAAACACCATAGCTGGGGCATACAGTTTTATAGAAGGGATTCAAGCAAGCACTTTAGCTTGAAATATCCTTTCCTATCACCCCACTTCTGCTTGTTAGAAGCTTCCTCATGATTCACTGTTCATCTCAAATGCCTGTTTCTCACTCAAACTTCCCTAATGCCATCAGCTGGGATTCATTTTGCTGACCCTCAGATTTCCATACCCTATTGTGCCTCCACTGGAGGTGCACTAAATACACATTTCAGCCCAATGCCAAAGGGCTAAGAATTTAAATTTGTGAAGCCAAGCTTGCTTACAAATATTACTAGCAAAAAATAAACTTCTAAGGATACACGAATAAACCTAAATTTTTATGCCAAAATTTAAATTATTGTTTTAATAGCATTTAAAATGTTAATGTTAAAATTGTAAAGTGTAACACAGTAGCATAGGGAGAATAATTTCCCAGCTCTCTGAGCTGTTGGGCTCTCCTACAGTCACTGCAGAGGCCAACTTCAGCAGACGTGAGTGGACGAACAAGAGCCATGTCCTATATGGAATTAAATAAGAATTAAATTCTGGTTTTAAATACTAGGTACACCAAAGAGTTCTATAAAGAATAGAGTTATGGTATGATATAATCTCTACTTATCCTTCCTTATATTATAATTTTAAAAATTTAAAAACATTTATTGACTGGGGCAGGGGAGGGTATAGCTCAGTGGTAGAGCCCATGCTTAGCATGCATGAGGTCCTGGGTTCAATCCCCAGTACCTCCATTAAAAAAAAAAAAAAAAAAAGAAAAGGGAAAAAAGGAAAAAAACACTTATTAACTAAAAAAGATATACTTACCCTTTCTAAGATATCTAGCTAATGCAGGCTCTCTTTATGTTTGTAGTAACTGTCAACCTTTTTCCCTATGTATCTACTTGAAAGTTCTTAATAATTTTTAATAATTTTGAATTGATTTATTTTAATTGATTTTGAACACAAAACAAACCTTTCACAATCAGCAATTATTACAGCATTTTACTTATGCAATTAGCTATATACATTTATACTTCGATAGAATTCCAACAAATAAGTAACAAATTTTTTTCACTCAGCTTACATCTGGAATACATGCCTATATCTGAAAATGAACATTCCTATAATAATAGCAAATCTAAATGGCATACTTTGTTCTGATCAGCAACACCATTGACTGATGTAAGAATAATCTTTAAAAACACATAAACATCAACCATGCCAAAGTTCAAAGCTGATGGGAATAATAACATTGAAATAGGCATTCCAAGAGCTGAGGCCCAAAGCCCAGGACAAACAGCAGATTTCTGGCCAAGTACCAAGACTCTTTGTCTAATGTCACTTAAGACAGAGTTAGCTTTTAGGCAGACACATTCTATGTCTTATTCACAGTTAAGCTTTAAGTCAACACCAAAGTCTTTACCCACACAAATGGCAGTTAAGTCATATTCTTCCCATTCTCCCTTTTGTAGTTGACATTTTGGATTAAAAATAGAAAACTGTACTGTTGTTTCTATTCAATTTTATCTGATTAGACATAGACTTGGACTTTGGTCTGTCCAGATACTTTTGAGACTGTCAAAGTATTCCTTATCTCTCCCAGTGGTCATTAGCTAAAGACTCAGTCGGTATTCTGTGAGTATCACATCCAAATTACTGATGAACTGCTGATCAAAACTCATCAAGGAAAGAGCCCTGTAGCGGCTGCTAAGCCCTTCTGGTTGAAATTCTTTCATTCATCAGTATTTACTTATGATCATGAGTCCAAAAAGGATTCTTTGAACCTGTCATTTAACTAGTTAGTTGTCCTATTATGCATGCTACATTTCTCAAGGATGTTGTGAGACTTTATCAAACATCTTGATGAAATCCAGACACAGTATGTTCTTTTGACTATACTCATGATTTACTATCATTTATTCTAAGTGAATCTGTGCTGCCTCTTAGAGATCACTGCTTCACTTCTCGGTGCTTACAAAGTGGACAGTGGTTTTCTAAATACACTTTTCTAAAATTTTGCTCAGGACTGACAAGTTCAGTGGTCTACAATTTGGAGACCTCTCCCCACTTCCCCCCTCACCTCCACCACCACACCTTTTGAATCATGCACTTGCCTCATTTTTCTACATCATCTTCTTTCTTAGGTTTGTTGGGCCCAGAGCATAGCCCCACTACCTTCAATCACACACACATGTTGTTCCCACGGAGGTCCTGTGATAGGTGGAACATTTGCAGGAAGGAGGCTGTGGGCATCTGATTCTGTTCCCTGACTGGTGGGACTGGGAAGTGGGTTGGTAGCTGGGGCTGTGGGGCACCACTTCTCAGAACCATAGAGAAAGGCTGAATGATCAGCTGAGGGAGGGTGGTCCATATCATAGTCAAATCTAACATACAACAGACCCAAAGTCAAGGAGCTGCTCCTGAAGCCAGACTGCCAAAACCAAAGGAGGGCACCCAGAGAGCAGGGCAAGTACAAGCAAGCAGAAACATCAGGGAAGTCACAAGGAGCTAAAAGTCACAAGGGTGGGTCAGGAGTAACTCCTGAGTCGGCTCTATCTTATTTATATTTGAATCTTGGAGTGATGGGGGAGTGCCTGTCTGCCAAGAGGGAATGGACTGTGGAAGCACAAAAATGAGGAAGATTCAGTCCTGCTTAAATTCCTGACATTGTCAGCATAAAATGGAGAACTGTGTTGTCATTAACATTCATGGATATTTATTTAGTCCAGAATTTAGGATATTAATATCTAAGTGCCCTCTATATGCCAGGCAGTGCTCGAAGTGTTTCACATGTAAATCCTCCCAATTGTCCTACTGTAAAGTAGGATTATGATTCCCATTTTAGTGGTGAAGAAACTGAGGCTATGTAAATTGCAGAAATTCACGCAAGTAACAGAAGTGAGATTTGAAATAGGCAAGTCTGACCCCAAGGCACACTTGTTCACTCCTGCTCCTTACAGCCTCACAGATTGAAAGACTCCTTTAAACAGGACAATTACTGTACTTCCTTGACAATGAAAAGGTGTGGAACAGCAAATAGGCAAATATAGAAGTTAGACACAAGGACTTCTATGCTGCTTGGACCTCGTCATCAGTCTAAGTGACAAAGACTTAGGGCAGAGTTCAGCAGGATGGCAGAAAGAGTAGGCTCTCTGATTTTCCCAGGACAAGCCTTTACAATGTAACTTTATTATTTGTAGTGTTCCCTATTTTGAATCCCAGCATAGCTTACAAAAACAAATTAATTCCAAAGTTAATATAAAAAAATCAAGGTAAAACACTTAACCCATTTCGGTTATCTGTATTCCTGCTCCCACTTATCCTAACAAATGTTAACTGTTCAGCCGAATGTGTGCTTTTGTGTATGTATGTGTGTATATGAGAGTGTGTGTATACGTGTGTGTATTTTCATTTTAATAATGAGTTCTTGTTTCTCTTCTGCCTACTTCTGGCTGTCTGCCTACTTCTCATCTTCATCATAATAAGGGCACTCTATGGTCCTTTCTAGCAAATGTACTTTTCTAGTATGAGAACATGATGCCAACCATTTATTTTAAAGAGACACTGTGTCTAAAAATTATCCAGATTAAATCGGTCGTACTTTCATTTTAAAAGGAAAGTTTATTAGTTCCTAATATTCTATACATTTTCACTTGGAAATTTCATTCCAGACACAAATGAATACATTATATCTTTGAAAAGCAGAATGATCTCAATTAATTAAAACAGTATATATTCACCTTAGCATTAAGTCAGGCTGGCTAATTCCAAAGGGTCAAAACACTGCACCTGTTTGTGACAACTGAGATCCTTATTAATTATCAGGGTAAAAGTATTTCACACTTCATACATTTTGCTTTTGTACACATTTATTTCCCACATACTGTTCAGCTTCACATTTAAAAGGCAAATTAGTCTTTAATTCCCTAATGAATATAATCGTCTACCTTTGAAAAGTTTCAAAATGAAAAATGAAACTATGTGAATTTTTCAATAACTGCTTAGCCAAATAAATGTTGCCAGTATGAGTTTAAACAGTCTACAAAGTATTATTTCCTTTGTTCTCTTTAAAACAATACAGGTACACGTAAGGTCACAAGTTACAGGCATCTGAACTGGTAAGAGATTACAGATTGGTGGCATGCAAGTATTTTACATTTTTAAATGCAATGAAAAATGCTGTTTATTTGTTTTCTTTAAATAGATGAAATAGAATTAAGATAAAGGTTTAAAATATAAATATTCCATCAATACAGTGGGTTAAAAAAAAACAAAGTGGCAGAGATGAGAACTTTAGTTCAGAATAATTTCTTTCTTAACTAAAGATTGTCACTGGCAAAATTTGGTACTAAAATAAAATTTCCTTTAAAAGTACATTTTCTATCCATCTCATCTCAGCATATGGCCAATTCCTATCTATCCACATTTAGATTATCCATGGGAAAGTTTTAATCCTGGGCCAGCTTCCCTCAATTGCACACTGTACTTCTGATCGGTTTCTCTGTCACCCAGTCAATACTTGCTCAGATACACACACACACATACTCTCTCTCTCTCTCTTTCGACAAAAACCTATGAAAAACATGCTGTGTTTACTATGCTCAGTTTCTCTCTTTGCATTTCCTCCTCTTCTGCTCCACCAATTTTGAGGAGAAAATATTATATATTTTAAAATGTCCTTTCTGAAAAGGCTGCTCCTCCAGAACTATTCTGAAGACAGTAAAAACCACTGAAGAGGAACAAATAACTCTGTGGACCTCTTCTTCTGAACAAAGCCTACTGAGGAGAGATGGAGCTGCAAGGGAGGCATTGCTCACCCATGTTCAGAGGCAATGGAAACATTTTAGAATCACACGATTGTAACATTTTGGAGCTGGAAGGGACCTTAGAGAGCATCTAACCCACCCACTTCATTTTACAAATGAAAAGACAAGATAGATGGAAAGCCTTGCCCAACGTCACACGTAGCTGACATCCAAATTGATACTGTTTTCCAAAAGCATCACACGGTGGCAAATGGAGCATAATTCTTGTGGTGCTGGAGGACAATTCAATTCAAGCAACATTTATTAAGCACCTATTATGTACAAGGCACCTTACTAGATGCTACTGAAGACACAAAGGTTGATGAGACAGTCCCTGCCTCCCAGTGTTTATGAAAGTCCCTTGAGACTATGTTTCAATATCTTTCTGAGCAGAAAATAACACTGACCAGGGCTAAGGTTGCTGGTGATAACAAAGCAGCTGATGCCCGGGAGAGCTGATCTCACAAATGACACTCTCTCCCCTTCACTACCGGGGCTCGAGCTGCTGGAGCCCTAAGGACAGTCTTCTTTCCTAGTCCTCCACTCACACTTCAAGTCTTAGCCTGACAGGTGAGGGCAGCAGTGCTCCAGACCCTCCCCTTAGTTCTGTTTAATTGAAGTATAGTCGGTTTACAATGTTGTGTTAATTTCTGGTGTACTTCCCCTAAATTCATTATAAAATTTTTTAAAATTTATTTTATTATTAAAAAAATTTTTAGGAGGGGAGGTAATTAGGTTTACTTATTTATTTATTTTTAATGGAGGTACTGGGGCTTGAACTTAGGACCTTGTGCATGCTAAGCAGGCATTCTACCACTGAGCTAATACACCCTCCCCCCAACTCCCCCTCAACTCTTAATCACTGTTGCTTCCTCCTGTGTCCAGCCTCAGGCTCTCTGCAAGGTCCTGACCATGTCCCAGGGTACTGTCAAGCGGCCCAGGAAAATGCCAGACCAGACACTTCACTGGTATACGTAACACCAACCACGCCCATCAACCACCTCTCCCCACTTCTGTGTTGAAAGTGAAATAATTCCAGCCCCCCACATCACACCCATGCTTCAATTCTCCATACTCACAAAGGTGGCAAAGATGTAACGGTTGGTTAGAAGAAAATAAAATGGATTCGAGAGGCAGTGGGAAACACTGATGGATAGATAACAGAAATGATCTCCCACTTCTGTATAGCCCTTTCCAGTAGAATGTTTTCATCCCATTATCTGATCATATTCTCACCACAACTCTGTGAGGTAGTTAGTGAAGATTATTCCCGTTATAGTATAGCTGAAGAACCGCGGGCCTGAGAGACTCAGTGGTTTGCCCTGAAGTCTCCCAGCTAAAGAAGTATGGAGCCAAGTGTCCAAGTTTCTTGACTCCAAATCCAGTGCTCTTCCCCCTGTAAAGTCTATAATTGTCAGGCAATTGAATGAATTGCCCATGATCATACACCTGCTAAGTGTTGGTGATGGGATTAGGAGTCAGTCTCCACATCTGCAGTATGGTGCTCTTCCACCATACCAACCAGCAGAGCCAGTGTGCTCAGAATGACCACCAAGGAAGACGCCAGAGCAAGGTCCAGGCTCCTTCACTCCCCCAAGTCAGTGATGCCTCACGCAACTGGGATAACCTCTGGTTCTTGTATACTCTTCCCAGAACAGTACCCAGAGGCAGGTTACAAATTCAAACCTTGAAACTCCTTGTCCATCCACCTATTAAACGTTTAATCTTTGCTGTTATGGGCAGATGGGAATGAGGTAAGCTGGGCAGAGCTTACTTCTGCCCTTTAGCAAATTAAAACCTTCAATTTCCATTGTCCTTCCTCACTGCACTTAGCCCCTTAATTTACTATACTCCCAAAAGACAAAAACAAAATTCAGTCTGACCTAGAGTTGGGAACAAGAGCAATGAATATATCCTTGAGGTTCTGGGTACTTTTCTCTCTCCAGCTAGTTGCTAGGAGGCCTGATCATGTGATTTTCATCCAGAGGGCTCACCTGATGCTTCCTAGCATTCTTACACCTCTCCTTTGCATGTGTCTCAATCTTTTACCTTCAAAGATGGCATGGTGAGTGATAGGGATATTTTCATTGAGGAACAATAAGGGGAAACTGCTACTGGAAGGCAGAGCTAAAATATTTCCTCTTAGTTCTATGTTCATTAAAATGAAAGTAGCTATCATTGCTTCGTTAGTGGAAAAGAGGAAAGAAACTTCAGAATCATGGCTTAAAACCTAACTCCAGAAACAGTCCTGCTGAGTATAAGCAACATACCACAGAACCCACTATTCACAACTTACTGCCCCCTACCCATTTTCACTGTCATCAATACTTGAACTAAAGATTTTCAAAAAGGCGCTCTACCCCCAAACCCAGAAACACAGATCAAATTATAATAATCTAGAGTTCTCACACTTCCTCTGCCTCTGTCACAGTGCCTGCAAGAGGGCTAAGTACATCATATCCATGAAAAAAGAAACTATCTGCAAACTCTTTCATAAAATTTAAAGGGTTATCTTACATTCAAAGCATGTTGATGCTAAAGCCAGTTTCAGGTCTGACTATCTGAAACGTTCTCGTAGAGTTATTCAGAACACACTGGTGGCCCTAATGCCAGGGCCACATTTCTGTCTGGAAGAGAAGCAGCTGTTCTTTGGGTCTGATTGGCCAGGCTTCCTTCCGGGAAATTGTTTTGAGGAGTATAGGCATCAGGATGCTTTCTGAATTTTTAAATGGAGATGGGCGTTTATTGTAGGATGAACTGCGTGCTCTGAGATGGGTGAGCTGCATGTGCCCCTTCAGGTTAGCGATTCTCTGTCTAACCTAGGCCCGTGGCAACTGAGAGGAGATGGGGAGAGGGCCTGGGAGACAGCAGCTCCTGCAATCAGGTGTCCAGCTTTAGCCAAATACCTCCTTACAGTATTTGGCAATTGTTATGTACAGAATATTTATATACAATATATCCTACAAGGATGGAAGGAAGGGGCTTCCTCATGTTGATGAAGATGAAAGCACTTCCACTCACACACTTTCGGCATATGGAGAGATTCGGTACTGGAATGATGAAATGATTTCCAGGCTTCTGATATTTACTCCCTAAGAGTTATCTTCCATACATGCTAGGAAATTTGGTGGTTGGTGATCTAAGCTGCAAACTCTAGGGAGTGACTTCACATTTAACTTGGGCCGGAGGCAACTCTAAATAGGACAAGGGAAATGGGGCTGGGGAGACAGTATCTCCCTTCAATCAGGGTCCAGATGCAGCCAAATACCCAGTTAGATATTTGGCAAGACACACACACACGACATTTATTTACATTATGCTCTACCAAGATGAAAGGAAGGGATTTCATTGTGCCGATGAGGACAAAACAGCTGCCATTATCCTCTGCAGGGAGATGGGGAGATACACTACTGGACTAATGACATGATCTCTCTAGAAGTCACCTTCCACATGTGCTGGGATGGGTGTTGGTGACAGGAGCTTGCAAGTCCAGGTGAGTGATTTTACACCTAGTGGGTGCCTGGACAAGTCTAAAAGGGGAAAGGAGGTGGTCTGGGGAGAGATGATCTCCCTTCAGTCAATTGTCCAGATGTTGCCAAATATCTTGACATAATATTTGGCAAAATGCCTCCATATAAAAATATTTTATATACATTAAACCATGACGGATGGCAAGGGATTAATTATGCTCAGGATCACAAAAGAGCTTCTACTCACACACACATACTGGACAGATGAAGAAATGGGGTCCTAGCCTAATTAAATGACTTATACGTTCCCCAGAATGTCAATTTATCTTCTAATAGTTACATGAATACTCATGGAAATGTCACCTCTCAAGCTACTTCAAAAGCAAATGATTAACTGATTAATAATAAATATTTGAGTTAACAGACTCTATTACATGTGACCCAACTATTTTATAAGCTAAAAACAGGACTAATTTGGAAATATCTCATTATCTTGCTTTAATACTATCAACAACCGCAGCATAGTCATCAAATCCTGTTTTTGTTTTTGTTTTTCCTTGCTTTCTGCCAGGGTCTGCAACAATTGCTCTAGTTCCTGGTCCACAGCACCTTGGGGCTGCAGGGAACACTCTGTAGGATCCAAGATTTCTTCAGGGTGAAGGCAAGAGAGAGAGTAAATGAGAAAAGAAAGGAAAAAGCCTTACTTAGTGGGGCCTGTCAGGGACTCAGCACTTAAATACATCTGCAACAAACCTAAAGGGATAGGAGAAAGACAACTAAGAGAAGTGTTCTTCCCTTTGGCAACATAGTAACTAAAACATGTCTACAAAAAGCAAGCAAGAACTGTATACATTCTATATATTTATATAATGTGCTGATGAATGTTTATTAACCAGCAACCTGGGGGGAAAGGGAGCATTGAAGCCATGATCTGTAATATTTGCTGATTTCCATGGTGTAAATACTCCCATCACTACCAATTTCAACCTACCAACAAGAAGTACTGAATTGAGGTGGGAAGAACCACTGAGTTGGGCAGAGATGCACATCAGCACATCATTATCTGGTATTTCTGCCACACAGGCACAAGAGTTGTGAATCATCTCAAGAGTATATAAATAGTAAAATGTACTTTTGAGTATTACTTTGGTTTTTTACTACAATTTATTTCATTGTAAGTGCATGTCATTTAATTTTTAATAATGGCTGTGCTTATTAACAACTAGTTTGCAAAATTCTTGATAATTTAATAATGGGGAACCTGTATGAGTGGGCTCCAACACACCACACCCAAAAGAGTAAGAGGGGAAGAAGAAATCAGACTAAAAACCATCAAGTAGGAGTTAATACTTTAAAATATATATATAGATAGGGAGATGTAGTAGAAAACTAATGAAAAGATTTTTAGAGTTTTCAGAATTCAAGATGCTCTGCTCAATATTCTCTCAAAAAATGTAAAATATTCTCATGTTTCAAAGGATTTTAGAGAGAGAGAGGCGGGCACTTATAATACATGTAAATGTCCAATTTTATAAAGGCTTTCTACCCTAAACAGTTTCCATGTGCTCTACAAAGTAACTAGAGTGATATCTGAATTGTTTTCCCATTTACTTGTTTTACTGCTGTCAAGCAACTCAGGGACACTCAATCACTTAGTAAATTCTACACTGGGCCCTCCTTCTGCCTGACTCAGCAACTTCTTCAGCTCCAGGTATCACTAGGACAAGGGATGTCACCTTTACAAGGCTCAAAATCATACAGAAAAGAAGAAAAAAGGGAATGAGTTGGAAGGAAAGCAGTGGGGAGGGAGGGAGAGGTGCCTAAGGCAGTGTCTTAGTGCCACCGAGTCCAGCCTCAGGCACTGACAGTTATCAAAGACCCATAAGCTGGTGCCAGAGGCTGCAGACACATGTTCCCTTCCCTTAACATCACAATGCTGCGCTGCCAGATGAAAAGATTGTTGCATCTACCACGTGATCACCTCAGCTGTACTTTCATAGGCTTTGTCCTTGAGATGACAAACATCTGGATAATTCACATTGTTTTCTGATGTTTGCAAATGTCTTGATGGATCATGCCATGTAGACAAAATCTATATGATTAATTTGAATGTTCACATTTCATCCTGTAACCTTGTTGCCCTAAAGACAAAGCCACAAAAGCTTCTAAAATTCACCAAGATAATGCAATTGTGTGTAACCAACAACCTTAAGGTGCAATTACTATTGTTGTATTTTGGAATGCACTATTTTAAAAGCTTCCCCCTTGCTAAAGTTTAAAAATTTCCCATCATGTCTGGAAAACTTTAAACAGCTTCTGTTATCCATAGAGTGACGTTAAAGATCGGATTTATGTGGAATAATCAGTAAAGGTAGCTGTGCTAATTCATTCTGCTACCTGTGAGTCTGGCTTGAAGCTGTATTTGTGGGTTAATAAATATTTCGCACTTATTTGCTAAAGCTGTGTTAATGCATCATAATGCTGTCTTGTTTTATATGAAGAGAATACCGCTAATCTTCAATCAGTGGGGCATGTGCATTTAGTGATTTTTCTGGAACCTAAGGGAGAATTTGTGCTAAGCTGCTCGCATTTTCTCACTCAAGGAAAGATTGGCAATACTAACTTCTCACGGGGTCAGAAGTGTTCTGATATATTTAGCCTTACTCAAAGTTATGCATGTAAACAGAGAAAGGCCTCTATCATAATCACAGTTACAAACACATTTATATACTAAGTTCCTTCAATGGTTAAATAAAAAAAAAGTCCATGTAAGAAAGCAAGACAACCTAATATGAAAGTGGTTAAATCACTTTCGACTGTTGCCACCCACCCAGATCTGTACCGGTCCACGGGTCCAGGGTGCCAGAGGTGCCCAGGAGCCAGTAATACAATAACAGATGTTGAAAATTTCAAGACAAATAAGTCGTGCTAAAAAAGAAAAACAATTAAATGATGAGTTGTGTGGTTAACGGAAATGAACAACCTTTGATAAAATGGTCCCAGCGGAGAAGGAGAAAAACTTTCGTTTTCAAATCACCGCCGTGGTGAAACCTCGCCTGTTCTCGTGGAAGTTTACCTTCGGTCTCCTTCAACTCGCTTCTTACGAACTAGATGAGAAAGAAAGGTTTAAAAAGACCAGACGAAGGGACAGTCCTTAAATTTCAGACAAACATTAACCACACAGACGAGCAATCCTATACACCAGAGGATACAGTTAGCAAAAATTTCAATACTCAATTACTCTTGCCAAGAAATGGAAATGACACAGAAGTCCAGTGCCTTGTGGAATTCACATTTAAATAAAGTTATGTCTGATAATTGGGAACTTGAATGTTAGAACTTTCCCTTTTCGATGGAGTAGAAGGTCGAGAAAAAGCCCACAAAACAGTGAACTTCTAACTGTGTTTGTGTTTACTTGTCCCCAACGCAACTTCTCAGCTTCTGTGTAACTCAGTCATCAGCTGCTCTAACTAACCCCCCAGGACGACACATTCAGAATTCTGATTTCAGCTTCAAGATCAGGAGGAGCTACAAACAGAAGTTTAAAGTCTCCAAGCCTGTTTCAAATAGAAATTCCAAAGTATCAGCCTCCAAGGAAGGTGTGATTCAGATGGCTAGCAAACTCAAGAGATTAAGGGTCCTTTAATCTGGCACCTAGTGTCAAAGAAGCTGCGCTGACTGCCTTTCCCAGTTTGTGCAACCCTGTTCTTCTCCCTTTCACCTCCTCACCTGCAGGCTCCTCTGGTGGGTAGGAAGAGGGCTGCTCTCATCTTCCTGGATTCAGCAAAATACAGGTGCCCTGGCAAGGGTCCTGCCTAGGCTGCAGGAAATTCCACAAAGCTGTTGCCCACAGCTGCCACTCTTGGGCTCAGGATTGCTCTCTACTTCAAACCTCTTGTTTTGCTTGTTTTTCTTTGGTCTCGTGTTGTTCAGCCCTAGACCACTGTGTTTTCCCAGGCGCCTTCCGACTGCTGCTCCAATCATTCTCCAAAGCCCTGTTTGCTGGTCTGCCCCCGAGCCCACCCCTTTTCACCTTGGAGGTAAGCACTGTCATATGCCTGGGCCAGTCTCAGGAGCCATTCGCTGCACCTTGGCTGGGCCCCAGGGTCTTGGCTGAGCCTGTCTGGGCAGGGAACTCGACACTGACATTGATCTGCCCCTTCTGGGTCTAAGCCTTAGCATCCATCTTGTCCACCACCTGAACCTCTCCATGGCCAGCACTGTACTTGGTGGGAAACCTTGTCCGGTTCCCCTGACCAAGGTCTGGCATTCTGTTCCTGAACCTCTACCTGGGGACTGAAACCTTGCTGTTAGCAGACTGCTTGCCAAGTGGACTGTCTGTACCTGGATGTCCTTTTTTCCATGCAGCTTCAAGTGGCTGGGATGTCCCCAGACCAAGCCTTCCCCATCAGTCCCATTCTTCTTTGCTGTGTTGACCAGGACATGCTCCACCTCAATCTAACAGAAGACTTGCCATGAATCCTCAGCAAAGAGTGGGTAACAGGAAAGATTAAAGCGGGGCTAACTGAAAAAGCTGCATCTGAGCCTGACCTTCACAGCACAGCTCTGTCAGTTCATTTCACATGTAAATCACCAGTGTATCAGACATAACCATATTTAAACCCAAGTACAAAAGCACAGTCTGGAGTCAAACATAAGTGAACTGGAAATTTCCATGTCACTGTGTCCATCTTCCGGTGCAGATAACAGAGGGTGATTATGTGTAAGGAAGTAAGTAAAGGAGAAGTAAATACATAAGAGAAATCAAGCAAAAATCAAAGGCTGTCTGGAAAAAAAAGAACAGTTTCTCTTGAAAAAATGTTACAATAAAACTTCAACACAGTGAAGACGATGAGGATCCCTGTGATCATGCAGTAATGTGTTTTTGATGAAGGGCTGACACCAGAGTGTCATGGTATCTGTGGGATGTTATATTCGAAGTGGAGAAAGGAATGGTCACCCCGCTCTTTCAACCGCTAACAGCACATACTAAGACCGCATTACCCAGGTCATTATTCTTTGTGATTGCAGCTGCCACTCTTGTTCGTGGCCCTTGCTTGGTAAACTGATATCCAAACTTGAGGATCCTTGAATTCTCCTCGAGCATCTGGGCAATTTCCATCTCTACGGCTGTTCCCAACTGCTGTCTCTGATTGCCGTTGTGGACACAAATGGAGGACGGCCAAGAAGGAAGAGGAAACAGTTACTTGCATGGGAAAGAGGCATGGCTATTAGTTACACAAAAAGGCAAAAGTCTCAAATCGAAAGGGACAATGTCACGAGATAATTTCTCTCATACAGTCATTTGAGACCTATACCTTGTCTAGAAGCAAAATCTAACAGATGGATGAATCTGTTGGTATGTTAAACTGAAAAGACTAAGCAAATTACCGATAAAGGAAAAGACGACTCCAGATGTAAAATTAAAGCAAAGCTAATGCTTGGTGTTTCCCATTTACTCCAGTGTCTGCTGTTTAAACAAAGGAAGGGTGTTCTGCAATCGTGACACTGTCTTATAGCAATCAATCCAATTACAGAATTTTCTATTCTGGGATCCATATCCAAAAATAACTAAAGATCATCAACCAGATGGGCCACTGTCTCTCACCAGTCTTACTAGGAGATCCTCAAGAAGCTTTACTGAAGTGGTTTGGACCATGGCCAGGAGAATGATCAAACACTAAAGGGGTCATTGGGGCTACAGAAAATCCCCTCAGTTTTTTAAGCTGGTGGAAAGAGGTTTTTTTTGTCTGTTCGCTTTTTAACTTGAGACACAGAATAATAATTTAAAAAGCAGAGTTTTTAAAAAGTGGGGGCACGTAAGTACAGAAATTTACAGTTAAATTTCAGGAAACTATATATTTTTTTCATATTATATTCATTCACTTTTTTAAAAAGTTCCTAGAAAAGACAAAAAAGTGAGTAAAATATAAATGCTTCCCTCTGCAAGTAGTCCCATTCCCCACAGAGAAAGCCAGTTTGGCAAGTAGTCTTTGAAACATTTTCTGCACATTCCTGTCTGTGTAATCACATGTACGTCTATGCTTATTTTCACGTGAATGGATTACCCTAGCATATTGTTCTGAAACATGTTTTTATTTTTCATTTAAGATTAAGAATATATTTTCACGTAGTTAAATATATGGGTCCCTTGTCCTTGTAAACAACTGCACGGCATTCCACTGTAGTAAGTGATCATAATTTACTTAGCTACACCCTACCGAGTGACAGTTCTGCTTTCCATCTGTACTGTTTCAAACTGTGAAGTTCCCTTGCAAACATAGTACGTCCTGGGGCATTTCTGAAGCGTGCCTGTAGGGCAAATTATAGCTGGGTCCAAGAGTAAGGATGTTTCAGATTTTGATAAATTACTGACATACCCTCAAAGATTATGAGAAATCTTACTCTTAGGAATAGTGTTGGAGATTCATTGTTTTCCCTACCCTAGCCAACATGGGATATTATGAATCTTTTTCATCTTTGTCAATCCAAGGGGTAAAAATATATTTCATTCACATTTATTGAATTGCTTTAATTTGCATTTCTCAAATTACGACTAAGAACAATAATTTTCTTAGGCATTTGTATTTCTTTGTTTAGAAACTACCTATCTCTGTCATTTTGTCCATTTTTCTACCAGCTTATGGTTCCTGTTTCTAAAACTGATTTGTTAAGTATATTGTATATTAGGAAATTAGACTTTTGTCAAACATGCTGAAAATATTTTGCTCCTTTTGTCTTTTTAAATTTTTTTAAATCTATTTTTATATATAATGGCTAACATTTGTAAATCTCAAACTCCCAAATTTATCCCTTCCCACCCCCTTCCCTTGGTAACCATAAGATTGTTTACTTAGTCTGTGAGTCTGTCTCTGTTTTGTAGATGAGTTCATAGTGTCCTTTTTTTTTTTGGATTCCACATGAGTGATATCATATGGTATTTTTCTTTCTCCTTCTGGCTTACTTCATTTAGAATGATGATCTCTAGGTCCATCCATGTTGCTGCAAATGGCATTATTTATTCTTTTTTATGGCAGAGTAGTATTCCATTGTATAAATATACCACAACTTCTTTATCCAGTCATTTGTTGATGGACATTTAGGTTGGTTCCATGTCTTGGCTATTGTATATAGTGCTGCTATGAACATTGGGGTGTGTGTATCTTTTCGCATTAGAGTTCTCTCTGGATATATACCCAGAAGTGGGATTGCTGGATCTATGGTAAGTCTATTTGATATCAGTCTATTTGATATATATCCCTGAGGGTTCACTTCTTTTCACTCCTTATTTCCCTCTAACTTGTTAACCTACTCTCTCACTTCCTGATGCCTCTTTCTTAATTTACTAGCAGCTGGACACACTAGGATACATAGGAGCGAGCTTACCGAGTGTGGGCATCCCCACACGCACATTTCCGGGGACTCACTCCACACCTCTGCACGGGGCAAGCTGTTTTGATAATGCATCCCTTCTGGGGAGGGTGAGAGTGAGGGAGTACCTGGTGGGGCTTCCCTGCTTCCCTGATAACAAGCCTCAGGAGGGGTCTAGGGGCAGAGGACCTGCACTGAGACAGCCCACTTGTCTGGGTTAGCCAAAAAAAAAAAAAGGAGAGTAGAGCTATTCATGGGATCTGTTGGGGGTCTCCAGGCTCAGGCAAAAGTCTTGGGTGGCATCCTGGGGCTTTATCAGACCTTGGAGGGTCCAGACCAGGGCATTTCCCAGACAGGAAGGGGGCACTCTCAACAGGCCCTCCTCACACTGCGCCTCCCATCACCCCACAGGAAATGCCCACAACACAAGTCTCCTTACTTTCTCTTCCTTCTAGTCCATTCCAGGACCCTTTATTCCAACTATACAGTGTCTAGACCTCTCCAATTCACTGAATCCCATTACAGATAAGTCCCTGTAGCCAAAGGGGCAAGGCACAGCATCATGCTGAGAACTGAGAGCTGCTGTCTGTGGCAGGAACCAGCTGAAGTCAACAGAGCAACTCTAGAGACACTGTGGGCTGATGCTGGGAAAGAGGGGTCTTCAGGGCACAAGGGGTGGTGACTCCAGGGCAAAGCAGCCCGCTTTGGCTGTTGGTGGGAACTGGAGAGATGCTGCAACAGAGGCTGAGATTGTGATCACACTGTGGGTGTGGACTCTAAGCCAGACCATCTTCTAGAACCCTGATTCCTTTAAACAGGTTCTGTGGCCAGCACCAGACAGCAAGACCTGGGACTGCTCTTTTGGCTCTGGCAGCCTCCAACCAGGGACAAGAAGCCTGTTTCTGGGCATGGCCACCCTACTTTTTTCACAGTCCCAGTGAGAGGCAGCAGCACGGCTGGGGCAGGACTGGGCTGAGATTCCTGCTAAGAGGCAAGGATGATGAAGGCTGAAAAAAAAAGGCAGCTGTTGACGCTTCTGCTCCCACCTCCTCTCTTTCTCCTCTGCTGCCTGAGGAGCCCAGGGCTGGGGGAGAGCGGACGCTTTCTGTCTCAGGCTGCCCCACGGTGTACCACTTAATCATTAATATGGTCTCCCACACACCCTCCACAGGCTAGAAGCAGTCCCAGTTCACTGGAAAACCAGAACATCACATCAAGTCACAGAACTGGGTCTTTCAGCTCCCTTCACTGCGGCATTCCTCCTCCTCTCACGCACCCTGGGGAGTTAGCTCACCTGGTTGTCGATCTTGATCTCTGTCAGGGTGTCATTTTCTTTTAGTGCCTCTACAAGGGCCAGGATCCCAGCACCAGTGATAAAATTGGATTCTATGTTTAGACTTTTCAAGGTCTTGTTTACTTTTAGCATATCTGCAAAAGCCTTATTATGTAAAAAAGAAATAACCATTAGGGTTTCCAAAGATTTATCTACTCAACTCCCCACCCCTACCTTAAACAGATATTTTTTACAGTACTTAAGGAAAATCTTAGTTAAATCATACTTTCACCTCCAAGTAACAAAGACAAGAAAACCGCAATAAAAATCATTTAGTTCAATAAACCACAAGGTCCTACTGTATAGCACAGGGAATTATATTCAATAGCTTGTAATAATATATAATGAAAAAGAATATACACTGACATAGAATAAAACTTTGTTTTATTAAGTAAGGACATTTTTAAAAAACCCACTACCATCTGTTATCATTGTCATTTTTTAAAGAAAAGGCATCTTAACATTTTAAAAAATGTAGAAAGGACATAATCTCAGAATTATTTCATTTTTTTCCATTTTACTATAAATGGATAGAAAATTTTATCACTGACTAGCATTTGGGTACTACTAATTTAGTCCTATTATTTCAGGTCATCTGTAAATCAGGATTTTTCAAAGATAACTTTTAGAACAAAATCACCACTCAGAGTGGCAGAGCCACTGAAGACTCAGTTCTAGATGGCAGACTGCACACACATACCTGTCTGCTCTCCTTACTCCCAAAGTTTCCCACTGTCATGAAGAGAAGACATGATTTTTAAGTGACTGGAACTCTCACAGCACAATAAAACAAAAAAAGAGGGCCATTATTTTGAAACATTGCTAAAGTACAGAAAATAGAAAGATTGGAGGAGAAATTAGCACATGATTGCCTGAGACGCCAGAGGTAAGACTTGGTAAGGGCGTTTGATTACAGAACTGCCTTAGGAACACACAGTTTTGCTAGAGCAGATGGAGGGCCCAGCACCCCTCCTTGTAGCTTCCCTGAAAGAGAGCAACTCCCAGCACAACTATCAGGGAGAAATCTCCCAGGATGAGCCTCTACTGAGGGTGCTAGGTCCTGAGAGAGTGGTGCAGAAACTGAGGCATCTCCAGACCTTCCACCAGATGCAGTGCAACAATGCCCAGGAAGGAAATATACTGAAATGCACCCCTCCCAGAGCAAAGCCCTCCTAAGTGGAGCAGTTGCGGAGGACTCCCAGGTTGCCTGTGGGCCTCCATTGCACACACTACAGGGAAGGCTGCCCAACAATTCACCTGCCTCCTTACAAAAGCACCCATTCATTCATTCAATCACTTACTAAAAAAAGACTATCAGGCTTCTACTGTGTGCTAGCAGTAGAGAAAACAAAAATCCCTGTTCTAGGGAGCTTATATTTGAGCAGGAGGGGCAGAGTCAATAATTGATAAATAAAATACATAGCCTGTCCGTTGGTAACAAAATGAAGAAATATAAAGGGGCCTCCCTTTTAAGGGAGAGATCTATTGGTGAACCAGATCCACATAACTGCAGAGGGGGAGACGGTCCTGGTTTACACAAATCTATTTTGTTCTCTATTTGGAAATATGAACAGGCAACCAATGATTGCCAGACATATTAGGAAAACCAACATCATGAAAGAGAAAAGCCAAGTTGACCAAACAGGATAACATGCCACTTACGGAACCAAGATCACTCAGGGAACAGAAATATGCAAAACTTCTAAATATTATTCTTTCTCTCTGTCCCACCCCATCTCAAAAAAAAAAAAAGAAGAAGAAGAAGAAGAAGAAAAAGAAAAGCCATAAAATAAATAAATACTGGCTATTTTATATATATATATATTTTTTTAAAAAGAGGACAAAAAACAAGAAAATGCCTTGAAATTTTGAAATACTGCATTAAAATCTAGAATTATAAAACAAATGCAGCTGCAGACCAAGTTGGTAATCTAGAAGCTGAAGCTGAAGATGTTTTCAAAAATGTAGAGGAAAAGACAAAGAGAACATACAAGAGAAATGTTAGGAGACATGGAGGAAAGACAGAGGAGCTCAGCATTCATCTAACAGGAGTTTCAGAAGGACCAAAAAAAAAAAAAAAACACAAAACAACAACAACAGCAGCAAAAAGACAACAGAAATGAACAGGGGAAAATCTCCTAGGGTTGAAGAAAGCCACGAGTCTTTATCTGAAAGAACCCACTGGATGCTCAGTAGAATAAATACAAAAGACTCCTAAGTGGGCACATACAAGTGAAATTTCAGAACTCCAAAGGAAAAGAGAGAGAGTCCTAAAAGTATCTAGGTAGAAAAAATTACAAAAGAACAAGGATAAGACGAGCATGAGTCACCAGACTGTAAGGTCCACAAGAACAGAGATTTATGTATTTGTATAGTCAGATAATTGTAAATGCTGGTGATAAGTTTTAATTTTTTGGAGTTAGGCTATATGCATAACAGAATATGATGACATTAAATGTATAAAGCTCAAATGTATGATATGATAGAATAACTACCATTCAAAGATAAAGAGGAAGGAGGGATAGAAGGCAGAATGAGGACAGAACTGTCCTCATCTTTTTTAAGGAGAATCAAAAATTACCCAAGACAATAAATCAAAAATAAAAATACATGTCTATTAGTGGTTTTTTATCCTGGTTGTATATCAGAGTGACCTGGAAGCTTTAAAAAACATACCAATGCTTAGCCTCCACCCCAGATGAATTAAATCAGAATCTCAGGCTGTGGCCTGGACGGCTGCTTTTGTTTGTTTGTTTTTTTGTTATTACAGTATAGTTGACTTGCAGCTGCATTTCTCAAAAGTTCTCTAGGTGACTAATATTCAGCCAGGATCGACAGTCTCCTTATTTAAAGTCGTACAGACAACAACTAGAAGAATGAAAAACAAACCACGACTAGTGATTGCTCTGGAGAGTAGAACAAGGAACTTCTGGACTATTTTAATTGCTTTGATGGTGGAAAAGACAAGAAGGAAGAGGAGAAGGAAACCAACTTGAGACAAGAACAGGATTTCCAACCTCAGCACCATTGACGTTTGAAGCCAAAGAATTCTTCATTGTGGGAGGTTGTCCTGTGTCCTGCAGAAGGTTCAGCAGCCTCTGAGACCCACTAAATGCCAACAGTACCCCTCCCCACCATGACAACCAAAAATATCTCCAGACACTGCCAAGTGTCCCCGGGAGGACAAAATTGCTCTGAGTTGAGAACCACTGGACTAGAAGAATAATCTGGTGTAGTACGCAAGCAGTTACTTGAACTACAAGAAAGGCTCAAGGATTTGCACTGATGTTACCATGCACCATGTAAATTAAAAATACATTTATTCAGTGCTAGGCCTTCAGTTAGAATTAAATGCACACATTTTAATTAGAGCCCCAGAAGGGAAGGCATCAGGCCTTTCCTTGTGGATGCCCCAAGCTTTGGGATTTACTTCCATTACTATAATAACAAAATGTCAGAGCAATTAGGCCTTTATAAAAAAAGTTGCAGGACCTCTTGGCAAGTAGCCGGGATCTTGCCAATTTCTTTTCAACTTGGAAAAACACTTTTCTCATACTGAACAAAACAAGGAAAGACTCAGCCAAACATAACCCTGGGCTAGAGGCCCAGGTTCACTTCAGTTCAGTAAACATTTGAGCACCTATTACATGTACTGGGGAATAAGAACATTAGTAAAGCAAAGACAAGATTTCTTAAAGGCTATAGAAAACAATTAGAGTAGAAACACATTTTCAAAGAGAAGGCTTTGCTGTCTGTACTTTACAGTATTGGGGGGAAATGCAGTTTCCTTCATTGCCCAAACCTGTACTCTCCCAGCAGTAGCCACGGTGCACGATTCAGAAAAGTGCCTGTTCTGAATCGACACATGCTGTAAATGAAAAGCACGCTTTGGATTTCAAAGATGTAGTACGAGAAAAATACTGTAAAAGACCTCACTATATTTTCACATTGATGTTTTGAAATGATACTATTTCAGTATGCTGGTTTAAAGAAAATATATTATTAAATTTAATGTCACCCATTTCTGTTCTTTTTTTAATGTGGCTTCTGGAGGATTTAAAATTACACATGTGCCTTACATTTGTGGCTCTCATTTTACTTCTATTGGACAGTGCTGTCCTAAACTTTTGATTTGTATGCGGCATCACTGCTAATAATAACAACATTTAAAAAAATAATTTGGGCCTTTTCTTTACATTGGCATTCAGTGTGGCAAGTTTTATAAATATTCCCTGCCACAGATGTGGTTACATGGAAGTGCCTGGGACATGGAAAACTGAAAATTTACCATTCAATAATTTGATTATAGGTCAAACTACAGAATTTTACAGGCTGAATTCGCTTCCTAGCTTGGCCACATATTATATACTCTTAGTTAAGTGACTCAAACTCTGAGACTCAGTTGTCACATCTGTAAAACGGGGATAATGTCAGCTCACATACATGTGGTTTGTTTACATTCACAATAATCCCACAAGTACTTTGTTTTTGTTTCTGAAACATATATAGAAAAGTCTCTTGAAGCTCTTGTTTTACTTTTTTTGGAGGGGGTAATTAGGTTTACTTATTTATTATTATTATTTTTTTATTTAACAGAGGTACTGGGGATCAAACCCATGACCTTGTGCATGCTAAGCATGCGCTCTACCATTGAGCTATACTCTCCCCTTATGAAGCTCTTGCTTTAATGCTGATTTGTAATTCTCAACAGTGAGTTGTTCAGCCATAGTCACAGTCTAAATATCTCTTTTGCCTGTGGGGTAATCAACCAACTTCCAAGCTAAGAAAAGGTCTTTCCTGACTATGGCATAGGTGAAAGGGGAACCATCTGGGGGCAGCCAGGTGAGGGCTAGACCATGTGAAGTATCCAGGCATAGGCTGAAAGAAGCTTTGCTTTCCTCTCCCTAAAGGATAGCAATTATTCCTTGCAGTTGTACGGTGTGCTTGTCACATGGCATGCGTTCAATACATAGTTGTTGGATGAAAAACAGTATCAAAGAGATCATTATATTTTGAATTTATTCAGTCTGTTTAGCAAGTTATCTGATCTAGAGCAGAAGTTAGATTATTTTCTAGTAGCATTGACAATGAACCATAAACTGTTCATATCCCTGCCATTTTACTGTAAATAATATATTAAACAGAAATGACAAATTATTTTATTATCCCTTTAGTTACTTACATACAAAATATATTGTAAATCTTTGCTTTGTTGAAAACAAATCTACTAAAGGATAGAGATCATACACAGATAAGAACCCTTAAATTGCTAATTTCACCTTACCAATGATCGAGCTCTGCTCTTTTTCTGTTTTAATGATAGGTTTCAAATTCAAACTGCTTTCAACCTACAAATTTAGATATGTAATAACTGCTGGAAAAAAAGTCAGTTTTGTAGCTTAGTCCCTTTTTTACATGAATGCTTATTTCAAGTTTGCTATCAACATCATGGAAATAGTCTCTATTGCTGAGAGACTGGAGGGCAAGTTCATTCATTCATTTAACAGATATTTTTCAAACATCTACCCTGTGCCAGCACCCATGATGGGCAGTCATTACTCTCACATTGTCTGGTTTTAATGCTATTTTAGATCTTCCGACAGACATGTTACTTAAGTCACATCATCCAGTCAAGAACACTTTTATTTTTCTAGCTGGATTCAAGTGCTGAGCATCAGATGCTGTAGAACCACAGGCTCATGCTCAGGCTTCTGATAATTGGCATATTTTAGCAAACGTTATGACAGTGAGGTGCTGTGTATAAAATATAGCATAGCTTGGTAGTCAGGAATCCGGGGTTGTGGAACCAGAAAGGCCTGGTGGTGAATCCTGGCTCTGCCACTTGCTGATTGTGTTACTTTGGAAAAGTTACTTAACCCCTCTGAGCCTCAGACTGCTCATTTATTAAAGTGGGAAGGAACTCATAACAGTACACACCTCATTGTATTATACTGAGGATTAGGTGAGGTGACATGTGTAAAGCCCAGAGATCAGCGCTGGTATTTACTGATCGCTCAAGAAATGTTAGCTATTAATAGAAGGATTACCACTGATGACAGCAATGGTAATTGTATTTATTTGGGTCCAGGAGCTTCCTTATTTACTTGAATTATCTGAAGGGCAGAGAAGGAATAGGGCTTCTGGTTGGTTATTTTTTTCATATTCTGGTTAATAGTATCAAACAAAGAATGTTTCAAGATTTGGTTGTTTAAAATATTTTTGAGACATATTAATCTATTTCAAAGATTAAAATGAAATATACATTAATATTTTTTAATGTTGGCCAAGTTCCTGTAGGGCTTGGGGGGGTCTCATAATAGCCAATGACTATGACAGAATGTTATTATAGATGCAAAAGTTTCAGAAAATTTGTACTAACCACAGCACAAAATCTAAATCTGTATTTAGCTAGATGTCTAATCTAATCTTGTTTCTTTCTCCTAAAAGCGTAGTTTGAACATTCTAACGAATTCAGAGTGCCTGACTCTTGAGCTCTTGTTTTACTGCCTCATTATAACTAATTTTGTTTATTAACTATATGGAAAATAAAATACCAGATCTAAAAATTGTTAATTGAGAAAACAAATTAAAAATAAATTCTAATAAATTAAATATTTCATGTTACATTTCTAAGGATTTTACTTACAATCGCCACAGGGTCATTGCTGCGGGTTGCGGCCAGGCTGAACTTTTTCACGTGGGTATTGGTCTCCAGAGCCTTTGCAAATTCCTTCAGGGTTGGAATTGGAATGTTCTAAGGTGAGGAAGGCACAGAGAGTTGAGGACCCAATCCCAGTCTGCAGCACCTTCACCCCAAGCTAAGGCCCCACAGCTTTTAAATACCGTGTATGTTTAGACGGCTAATTGCACACTGTCCCCTCCATCAAGACACTTATCACCCATCTTCAGCAACCAACCGAACCTGAGCCAACAGCGCCACTTAGTGTCCAGTGAGCCAATCTAACACAAAGGGACATTCTGGCGTCACTTTTCTGTTTACCCTACTCCCCCCAAATTATGCATCACGCACTGTACTTCCTTCTTTTTCTCCTTCATTCTCTATATTCTAGCCAGAGTGACCTACTTGCCATTCTTTTATTATACCATGGTCTTTCTCCCCTCCATCTTTCAGACATGCTTTTTCTTTTGCCTAGAAATTCCTTTGTCCTTTGCTCTGATTGATTCCTACTTATCTCTCAAGACCCAGTAGAAATATTGTCCCCTTTGTTGGCTCTTCTAGGCAGGATCAACATTTTCCTTACCCACAATTCTGTAACATTTGGGGGCTTACCACATCATGCTGTAATTATTTGTTTAGCGTTTTCCTCCTAATTTAAGTTCTTCAGAATAAAGACTGAATGAATCTGACTCTGCCCTCTACAGCACTTAGCACAGTACTGACCACCTGAGGGGGAGATAACATGGGGCTTGGCTAGAGGCTGACCTGAGTCCTGCAGGCACTACAGACTAGCTCTGTGACCGCTGGGGCAACTTAAACCTTTTCAAGTCTCACCAAGGATTAAATGAGATAATGAATTTCAAGTATTCAGCAAAATATATGATGCATAGCCAGTACTCAATAAGAAAAAAATCAGTTAACATTATTAAATGCTAAAAATTGGCCCAACAAGAATGAACAAAACAGATGTCAGGCAGTGTTTTCTCCCATCCCCACTCCCTAACCTCCTTTCTCTCTCACACATACACACATTTCTCCTGCCTTGGAGAGGGACTTCACTTATTGTCAAATAGAATAAAGCAGAAGTGACAAATGTGTGATTTCGGAGAACAGGTCATAAAAGGCATTGTGGTTTCCTGCTTGCTATTTTTTTTCTTGGATCACTTGCTGTGGGGGAAGCCAGCTGTCATGATGTGAGGATACTCAGGCAGCCGTATTAGAGGTCCATGTGGTGGGAAACTGAGGCCTCCTGCCAACAGCCACATGAGTGAGCCATTTTGCCCTAGCCACGCCTTCAGATGACTGCAGCCCTGACTAACAGCTTCACTACAGCCTCATTTGAAATCCTGAGCCACAACTACCCAGCAAGTCACTCCCAGATTCCTGACACTCAGAGATTGTGTGAAATAATAAATGTTTGCTATTATCAGCCTCTAAGTTTTGGAGTAATTTGTTACTCAGCAATAGATAACTAATACACTATGTTTAACACAAGTACTGTGATTCTTTTAAAAGAATTCTAGAAATCACTCTTTTTTTTTTTTTTTAAACCCACTTCTCTGGAATAGGATATCCTGCCTCAAAATCAGTGGCTACAAAGGATTGCAAACAGGTGTGAAAGCAGGCATTCAGTCATCTCCAGCAAGTTTCTGATCTCATGAGAAATCAAGCAACTGACAAGTACAGTGAAATACCTTTATGTTGTTGAGGTTGACCTCTTGCAGGCCGGGATCATTGGCTTTCATCTGCTGCAGACTTACTTCCACATTTGTGGGATTGGGAGGTTCCTCAAACACTGGCTTGACTTTTTCACCTTTGACCACATCTAAGATTCAAGTTTTAATTTTAAAAAGAAAATGTAAGGGCTCTCCCATTAAAAATCAGAGATGACTTCCCTCCAAACGACCTTTCTTTCATATGCTCTGATTCCAGTAATATTCTAATATCAATGACAATTAGCTTAGTCTCAGCTAAGCAAGCATAGGAATGATGTGGGCTCTGAATTATAGTCTCAAAAGTTGGGGCTTTTTAAGCACAATGAGAAGTCTCAGTGGCTGACTTTCCATTGAGCCCAAAGTGCAGGAGGCCCTACAGCAAACTCCAACCCTCAAAAGAATATTCACCCATGAATATTACTGGTGCTCCACATGGACCTCTTCCAGACTATACTAACCAAACCGAAGAATCTAAGAAGCAGAAAAGAAACGATGAGTCTCTTTATTTCCCAAACCTTAATCCTCCCCCGGCTCTTGACCATGGCCTCTGATTTCCATTTTGGGGCTTTAATTTTGAGAATAGTACAGGAAGAGAAAGGAATAGAAAAGAAAAATGGGAGAATTCTTAAAAGCAGTTAACAGAAAATGTTTGCAATATATGTAACATACGAAAGGTTAATATTCCAATACACACAGAGCTCCTACAAGTCAACAAGACAACCCAATTGGAAATGAACAGAACAAGTAATACAATCAGAGGAATCTCTGTGAGTCAACCAAGAAATATAAAAAAGTAACTATAAACTCTTAAATTGAAAGATGAGATATTATTTGATTAGCCAAAAAAGTGTAAAAAGAGATAATATTCAGAGTCAGCAACAATGTGGGGGAAAAAGTATCCTCACATATTGTTGGTGGGAATGTAAACTGGTGTGACATTTTTGGAAGAATAATTTGGCATTATCTATTAAAATATAAAATGTGGATAGTTTATGATCCAGTAACTCTGTACCTAGAAGTCTAATCTACAGAAAAAATAGCATGAATACATGAGGATATAAATCTGAGGATGTTCACTGACATATTACTTGTGACAGCAAAACAGGATAAACAAAATGCCCATCAATGCAAAAATGTTAAATAAGTTACAGCATAATCACATAACATGATGCTATCTATTCATTAAGAGAATGAAGTGAACCTGCATGTACTGATGAGAGACGAGAACCATGATTTGAAAAAGTTAATGAAAAATGAAATACTTATGTTCACCCAAAAACCAGAACATGAAAATTTACAGCAGTTTTATTCATAATTTCCAAAATTTGGAAGCAACCAAGATGTCCTTCAGTTGGTGGACTGATAAATAAACTGTGGTATATCCAGATAATGGAATATTATACAGCATTAAAAAGAAATCATGTATCACTACCATATGACCCAACAATTACACTCCTAGGAATATATCTGAAAAAAAAAAAAGCGCTAATTTGAAGAGATACATGCACCCCAATGTTCAGAGCAGCATTATTTACAACTGATAAGATATGGAAGCAACCTAGGTCTACATCAACAGGTGAATGGATGAAGAAGATGTGGTACATAGATGCATACAATGGAATACTACTCGGCCATAATAAAGGATGAAATTTTACCATTCACAACAGCATGGATGGACCTGGAGGGTGTTATGCTAAGTGAAATGTCAGACAGAGAAAAACAAATGCTGTATGATATCACTTATATGTGGAATCTAAAAAATAAAACAAATTAGTTTTAAATTCAGTATCAAAGGGTAACATTCTGTCATGTTTGTTATTAAAAGCCTGGTACATAACCTTCTGGGCTTTTATACATACACACATATCATAAACTTTTTTAAGACTTCATAAAAAGAAAAGAGACTCACAGATATACAGAACAAACTAGTGGTTACCATTGGGGAGAGGAAAGTTGGGAGGGAAAGGCAAGGATAGAGTAAGAAGTTAAACTCTTTTGTGGACCATAAATAAGCTACAGAAATATAATGCACAACACAGGGGATATAGCCAATATTTTATAATAACTATAAATGAAGTACAAACTTTAAAAATTGTGACTCACTATGTTGTACACCTATAACTTATATAATATTGTACATCAACTATATCTCAATTCAAAAAAAATGATCTGTCAAGCCATGAAAAGACATAGGAGAACTGTAAATGCATATTATTAAGTAAAACAAGCCAGTCTGAATAGGCTATAAACTGTATGATTCCAACTGTATGACATTCTGGAAAAAGCAAAACTTTGGAGACAGTTAAAAGATCAGGTGTTGCCAGAGGTTCACAGGAAAGGAGAGACAAACAGGCAGAGCAGAGTGGATCGGTTGAAACATGTCATTGTACATCTGCCCAAATCCAGAGAATGTACAACACCAAGAGTGAACCGTAATGTGAACCATGGACTTTGGGTGATAATGATGTGTCAGGGTAGGTTCATCCACGGTAACAAATGTCCCACTCTGTGCAGGATGCTGATAGTGGGGGAGGCTATATGGGAACTCTCTGTACCTTTCTCTCCATTTTGCTGTGAATATAAAACTGCTCTAAAAAATGAAATCTTTAGAAAAGTTAACAATATATGTGTGTGTATGTATGTATAAAAGCCTAGAAGGTTATGCACCAGACTTTTAGTAACAAACATGTTGTCAGAGCGTTACCCTTTGATATTGAAGTTAAAAGGATGAATATTTTTCATCGGTATGCATAAGAAACCGGAAGGAAAATAAAAGGAATATTGCACATCATCTGGGTAAATCACCCAGTGTAAACAGTGGTTGATAAATATACTTATGAGAATAGAAAGCATTGCCCAAGTCACTATGAAAGAGAATAAAATATAACTAACCTAAGAGACACTGTGATCTTTTTTGAGTTTTCACAGCACCTGGATAGCACTGTACTGTGACAACCTGATTATTGATCCATCCCTCCCTCCCACAGAGAGACTAAGTTCCCTTGGGCTGGGACCATCTTTGACCATTGTACCTAAGCCTAGAACATTCCTGACACAGTAGGCATTTAGTAAATGACTGATGAATGAGTAAGCGAGAGAGTCTAATGAATTGTACATTTCTCCGGCAAACAGTGACCTAGAAGATAGTGGTCTTGAACTTTCTGTGCCAGTAAATTCACCTCAGTGTGTCTTTCCTGCTCTCTGGGGGAAGTGGGTGTTCAAATTCTAACGACAAGCATCCATTATTGAGACAACAAGACACTCTAATAGAGAAGAAAACTTATCGAAGATACTGGAGTTGATTAAAACATCATGAGGAACGTAAAGCAACTTTTTATCAGTAATTTCCTCTCTTGACTGAACAGACCTACCAAGAGAGCACGTTCTGAGCAAAACATTGATTGGTCCTAGTTATACCGCTAAACAGAGCTCCCATTATTGGCTGATCTATTCCAGTTTGATTGCTTAGAGCCAGTGATCCTTGGTGAGCTGACAAAATCCACCTTCAAAGCCTAACAGAATTCTGGGCACACCAGGGGGCCCAAGTCAACAGGCCTCTCTCCCGCCAGCACCACCCGGAGGCTCCCAAGTTTCACAGAATCACAGATTTCACGTCAACTTACTTCTCACAGGCCCTTTGCCTCCTTTTGTGCTGGTCGTTTCTTCATCAAATTTGGGATTGTTGAGCAAATTGTGTACCCCAAGAACAGCTGAAAGCAAAGATAATCAGTGAATAAACTTTAAGTTTGGGAAGGTATGTTAAGATGTCCACATTGTTCATTTGCCCCTCGAAGAACAATTCTTCGTATCATAAAGATTAGTCTCTAGACCCCTCTTGCCTTGCAAAGTGCATGACATATGCGTAGTATTAAGTAAGTATTATAAAACCTCTCGTCCCAAGACCACTAGCAATCTTCACATGTCTTTCTACATCTACACATGTGGAATCACTTAGGCTCTAAGGGACAATGGTCTAGTTATGTCTCCAAACTGAAAATCTACTTAGACCTCCTAGTTAAGAAGATTCATCCCTTCAGTTTTCTCGTCTGTAAAATGTGAAGGTAGGACTGAATCTGAGGATATTTTAAGATCTAACATTATATGGACTATGGCATGCAGTTTTTCTAGAGACAAAGAGCTAAAAAATCATAGGCCTCTTTCAGTGTAAATCTCCCCATTTCTCCCATCTCTCAGTACCAAAAAGAGTTGTCCTTTCCCAATCTAAAGCTTCCCAGGGTGGGAAATAAGAGACATCAGCATATAAAAGTTCAGAGAAGAAGGCTGAGATTTTGAGTCTCCTGTATTACAGGGAACTTGCACTGGGGGGCAGTACAGTCTGCAAGAAACAGCATGGGGAAGTGGGAGCCAGGTGGGCGGGGCGGGGGTGGGCGCAGTGCTCTAACTGCAACTGCCCACCCAGCTTTCCCTTTGCTAATGAAATTCCAAGTGAGAAATTACAGGTGGCTGCCTGGGAAGGGTCCCAGAAGAGTCGGCCAACAGGTGGCAGAGGTGCACCTCTGAGCTCCTCATGTGATGAAATCTACATCTTAGAAGGAGGGAGGCAGCCAGCACAGCCAAGAAAGGGCAAATGTTCAGAGCCAGCAAGTCTGGTGGTTGTTAAGAGTGGCAGTCAGGGGCAATCAGCCAGAGTTTAAATTCTGAGTGTCATGTACTATCTGTATGATTTGAGAAGTTGCTAAATTCCTCTGAGCCTCAGCTTCCTCATCTGTAAAATCGGGTTAATAAATATACTTTGCTTATTACAAAGATTGAATGACTTCCTACATGTTAGGCACTGTTCTAAGTGCTTTACAAATTCTTTTCAAATAAATAATCTGTCACTGTGTTTCTGGCATTGTCTTGGAAGAAGATGCTCTGTGTGATAAACACAGGCCACTGAGACCATCCAACAAACATATCTTTCTCTGGCCCTGTACTCACTAAGCAACTCTGATTATAATTTGGCTCCCAGTGCCAAGTTCAATTTTTGTTTTATCTGTTTCCTGTGAATCTGGCTAGTGGATCAGTCCCCATTGCCCTGCTCCAATCTGACAGCTCCCAGGTACACTGACAAGATCAAGTCTCTAGGCCAGCGTAGCTGAGAACTGGGCTCTGGGTAATGACCAGACCGAAATCCGGCCATTCTGGGAGGTGCTGTCTGGGAGGTCAATTTCTGCTTCCTTGATGAACTGTCTGTATTTCTGCTCCTGATCTGCCACAGTAACATGGGAAGGGCCCTGGTACTCTTTCTAATCTAAACCTCAAAGACTGTCAGCCCATCCAGTCATGGGGCCGCTCTTGACCTACCAGATACACCCTAGAGGAGATGCTGCCACCCACCCCCCGCTGGGCTTCCTCCTGAGTTCCGAGGGAGGGAGGCTGAGCAAAGATGAACAAGACAGTTTTCTGTTGGGACTACTCCCTCCCCCTCTCCGTTTTACCGTATGAAATTCAGGATCTAGTGTCTTCCAAATGATCTCCTTTCTTAGGCATTTCCTGAGAATTTAAGCCCAGCCTGCATTCTCCCTTTGGGCAATTCCAGGAGAGAACATGAGGCGACCCTTGGGAAGAGCAGTAACCAAAACAGGATCCCTCCACAGCAACCACAGGGCTAAGAATGGTTACGGCAAAGCACCTTTACAACTGTGTGATGTAGGTGCCTCAGCTCCTGCAGTGACTTCGGAGTGGGGTTCAAACATGTGAATTTAATTATCAACCACTGATATCATCACAGAAGGAATGAAAATGTAGCTGAAATGATTGGCACGCTATTAGAATAAGGCATAGATGGTTCTCCTGGCAGGAAGGAGACTGATTATTATCATGTTGATTATCATTGATTATTATGTCTTCCAATGGAATACAAATGTGAGAATTCTTGCCAAAGCAGTGGACTGTCTTTCAAAGCACCTCTATCCTGAGGGGACCTAATGATCCTAATATTCCAAATTTCCATTCAGTTAGTACACAAACATGCTGGTATATGCGTGAATCTTTTTTGAAGGAAATATAAGTAATGGGAGGGGACTTAAGTAATACGGGTGAGAAAATAACTTTTTTAAAAGCATTTTTTATTGAAGTATAGTTGATTTACAATGTTGTGTTAGTTTCAGGTGTACAGCAAAGTGCTTCAGTTACACATACATACATATATATATATACACTCTTTTTCAGATTTGTTTCCATTATAGGTTATTATAAGATATTGAATATAGTTCCCTGTGCTATACAGTAGGATCTTGCTGTTGACACTTACTTTTCATTACATATTCTTTTGTACTATTTGGGTTTTTTCTATATGTATGTATAAGCAATTCATATAATAATAACAATAATTATTGTATTATTGCTATTGTTAAGAAAACTAGAAAAAATGAGCAGACTGGGCTGAATATAGATCTATGTTACTGGGGAAATGTAACAGTAAATTACTCCTGCTCTACGGTTAGACTAACAGACCTGCCACTGGGAATCAAAATGGAACAGTGACTGGGGAACTGCAAGAAATTTTGTGATGGAAATGGAAATTTTCTGATAATAAAATGTCAAATGTGACAGTTCCTTAGAAAGCACAAGGGCTGTTATTTCACTATTTAACTTTCCAACCCCCCTTTATGTTTATTCTCTTTGATTTCTCATAGTAACCCCTGAATTCTGTAGGATAGGTATTTTGGGGAGTACTTTATAGTTGAAATATCGTTTTACATTTTACAGCTGAGACACAGCAAAATGTTTGCTCAGAGAGGTTAAGTCACCTGTATCCAGTCTTACAGCTCCCTGACAGCTGAAGTCAACCTGGTGTTACGATAACACAAACTGAACTTGGTACTGGGAGCCAAATTATAATCAGAAGCTGCTTAGTGAGTATGGAGCCAGAGCAAGATATGTTTGTTGGATGGTCTCTCATCGTCTTCCTAGACAATGCCAGAAACACAATGACAGACTCTTATTTATTTGAAAAGAATTTGTAAAACACTTAGTACAGTGCCTAACACATAGGAAGTCATTTAATCTTTGTAACAGGCAAAGTATAATTATTATCCCAATTTTACAGATGGGGAAACTGAGGCTCAGAGTGTTAATAATAATCGATAGTTACACAGGAGCTTGAGGCTGCTTCCAGGGATGTCAGCACATGTCTAGAGGTCACAGTGCTAGACAGGAAAGTTTCCCAGAGCTGAGGACTAACCTGCAAGATCGTAGAGTTCAGTGTCAGAGGCGCCGGCCAAAGCTTCTTCCAGTTCTGGGTCAAGGGTCACTTTTTCTTCTTTATGAGTTTCTATGGGCTTTTCTTTGGGGATAAAGACTCTCCCTTTAAATCAGAAGAAAAACAAAAACCATTGTGTGCTGCTGCCTTGTTGCAGGGTGAGCGGACTGACCAGAGAATGAGCGGCTCTGGCCATTAAGAGCTGAATCATTAAACCACTGCACGTCTAGCTGGGATTCCTTAATTTCTGGGATGATGCCAATATCAATATTCCACTGGTAGAAGGAAGGAAGGAAGGTCAGAGGAGGAATCCTGGATTCTGCGACACGGAGCCCTGAGAAAGCAGAGAGGGAAACAGTGGCTTCTGCTTCCCTATCATGGGCAGCTCTGCCCTTAGACCTGGGTGAGAGGAGCCCTGTACTTTAAAGAGCTCAACTCCGGTCCCTTCTGGGTGCACCCTCCTCCCCACTGCTTCCACCCACGGAGGGAGGAGTCACGGGGACAAAGGGACATTCCCATCCAGAATACAGGCCACCTGCTGGATATACTCCAAGCACCTGGGCCCCTGAAATTCTCTGCCAAAGAGACTTGAACCTGCTTCCAGGGCCCGTGTGAGTCCCTTCCCCATGTCCATCCTCCTGAAAGCAAGTCACACTGCTGGGGTGTGCACCCCCAGGCCAAGGGGAGGCTGTCCATGGGTGAGTGTGGACGAAGCTTGGATATGTAGGCTGGGGTGTCAATCATGGTGCCTGAGGCCTTGGAAGTGTAGGATGGACCCACATCCCTATGTGGAACTCTTGGAAGTCCAAGAATACTGGCCTAGGTATATTTGTAGGAGGAAAGCACATATTCTAACAGTCTGTTATAGCTTTTAACTATTTATAAAAATGACACATGGACTTCTGTTTGTGTCCCTGCTTTGGACCCTGCATAGGGAGGGCAGATGCATCCAACAGCCCTAGAGGGTTCCTGAGGGACAAGCTGGTGATCTCCCCAGAGATTTCTTGCTATCAATTGAGACTATAGGCAACCAGGATGCTCTACCTAGGTCACTTGATGAGTGTAGTGACCTGGGGACACAGCTACCTCTCCAGAGCACACCAGAGCCAGCCTGACTTAAAAGGAAAAACCAGGGTTGTCATATTTGGAGATGTGGAGGTCTGAGCAGCAAGGCCCTGTGCTCCCCACATATGCATTCTCTGCCACCATCTCCCACATCATTCTGTCAGTCCATTTATTTTGCCCCCGACTCACTTCTGAATATGCCGATGTCTACAGCACCTGCTCCCCTACTCCCGGCCCCAGTCTGAACCTCTGGACTGACCATGACATAAGCTGCCACGTTTCCCAGAAAGAAGGGAAATACCCTGGGAAACAAAACAGGATAGTGGCCAGAGGATAGCAAAGGAAAAAGCATCAATAAATCAATAATATCTCAGACACTGAGGCTCCTCTCAGATTTGATTTTGCATCATGTCTGCAGCCTGAAGCATTTTCTTTCTGGCTCCATGATCTTGGATCCAAAGTCAAAATGGGCTTTCTGAGTACTTAATCCCAGGTACCATTTAGGATTACTCTGAACACCAGGTACGCAGGTGGCCCAGCTATCAGTGTTCGGGATAACTGCTACTGCACATCCATTCCTGGGGTCCAAATGAACAAGTTCTAAATGACTCATGCGGCCCAGGAACCTGAGGGCCTAGGGCACGTGCCGTTCAGAACTGAGGCTGGGAGGCCCCTTGCCCGAGGCCCTCCTGACAGCCCCTGGCTGCTTCTGGCTCAGCGCTGTTCTTCCAGGGGCCCGGCAGACGCCTCACTCTGATCCTCTGCTCTTTCTGGAAAACTTGCTCTCTGCTCCTTCAGTTCAATTGTGTTGCCTCTCAGCCTTCTCCTAAGCTCCACTGTGTAGCTGTGTTCATCTTCTGTACCCCCATTTATTACTCCAGCTGCTCCTGTATTCCCAACCTCTCATGAACCATCTGCAGACCAACCTGGGTCAGGAGATAATTTACCATAGCTGCTCCTCAGACCTCTGCTCTGAGAACAGAAGACAGCAGCTTTCCTCTTTTTTGGTGGGGAGGGGAGGTAACTAGGTTTCTTTGTTTTTTTCTTTATTTAATGGAGGTGCTGGGGATTGAACCGAGGACCTCGTGCATGCTTAGCATGTGCGCTACCACTGAGCTATCCTCTCCCCGGAGCTTTCCTCTTATTCTGCTTTTGCTACCCAAATACTGGATGTTAATTGGGATTTTTTACTGAAGATCTGACATTGAAATATTTTTTCTTTCACAATTAAATGTCTAACAATAACTGTGCCACCATTGAAACAGCCCCTTATTTCTACTGTAATCCTCAGTAATTTGCCCAGTTTGTCACTGCTCAACTTGACTTAATAAAATGACACTATCCATGGTGCATGATCCATTGGAGGTGCCCAGACAGCAGGGGGCCGCATGAGAGAAGGCAGCTGCGGAGCCGGTGCTCCTGCCCGCTGCGGCCGTGGTACAGAAGCTCAGAGAGGCACTGATTCGAATCCGCACATATTGGGCACCTCCCCTGTGTCAGTTTCTGTGCCAAGATGTGAGAGAGACATGGCCCCATTGCAGATCTCAATCTCATGTGGAAAACACACAAGCCCCAAAGTAAATAAACAAAAGGATGAATGAACACTGTCACAGTGCTGTGAAAGCAATAGATGAGTGTCACGCTAGAAAGAAGGGGTATGTTTTGGACAGGGAAAGCCAGACATTTAAGCTGGGGCTTTTAAAGGGTGAAAAATGGGGATGTGGGTCAGAGGAAAGAGTTCAGGAGAAGAAGACCATGAGACGGGAAAAGAGCTTGGCAGATCTGGGGAACTGAATGAGGACAGTGAGGCCAAGGCTCAGGGAGGGAAGGAGAGTCACAGTCAGAAAGGTGGGCGGGGCGAGCTCTCCCAGGACTCTGAGGACCACGGCAATGGTCTGAGACTTTAATTAGGGAAGTGACGTGATCTGATTTGTGGTTTTAAAAAACCATAGTTGCCATGAGGTTATCAGCCATCACATCAGTATCTTTGGGCCCACGTCACTGTTCGTGGCTGAGGAACCTGATCTGGCGATTGGCACTCACTTTTCCCCCAAAGGGGAGCTCAGGGTCAGGAGCTGGGAGGAGGATTTTCCTTGTCCTAGTTCTGAGATCGATCCCTGTGTGGAGAAATAGACCCCTGCTCTCAGGCCTTGCCAGGTCTATCATAGTGTTTCTATCGTTAGACCACAGGCTCCTTGAGGGCAGGATGGGGTCTTGTTCCCTGTGGTCCCAGCATGTAGCACACGGCTTCATAACCAGGAGGTGCCTGGGACATGCTGGGTGAATGGATGACTGACTGCACTGGCCTCTGATGGTAGCATCTAAGGGAACAGAGACAACGCCCAGACATGGAGTAGATTTCTGCAGCCGGAAAAGCCCCGGCTGGGAGGAACACGCCAAGGCCCTCTTCCAGGCCCTACACTACAGCACGCTTCCAAAATTGCTTCTTTGGGACTTTTCTTTTTTTTTTTTTTTTTTTACAAAACTGATTTGAGTACCATCACACCAAGTATTCATTTCATTAGCCTACATATTCCCTTTATCCCCCCTTCCTCAAGCAGATTATTTTTAGTAAACTATAGTTCCCTGCATGGGTTTTAGAAGCCAGATTCATAACCTTTCTGATGACAATTTTCTTTCCTTCAGACTGGTAGCTTTTTTTATTGTTGCTCTTCAGATCTTTAATTTCTCTGCACAATATTCTGTGTTGTTTTATTTTATTGAAGTATAATTGATTTGCAATATCATGTTAGTTTCAGTGTACAATATAGTGATCCAATATTTTTATAGATTATATATCATTTAAAGTTATTACAAAATAATGTCAAATTTCCCTGTGCTGTACACTATATCCTTGTAGCTTATTTATTTTATACATAGTATTTGTACCTCTTGATCTCCTACCCCTATCTTGCCCCTCCTCCCTTCCCTCTCCCCAGTGGTAACCACTAGTTTGTTCTTTATATCTGTAGCCTACATATCCTGCCATGGCCCTTTTTTTAATTAATAAGTTTTATTTTTTAATTAATAAGTTTTATTTTTAATAAGTTTTAATTATTATATTTTAATTATTTTATTTTATTTTAATTAATAAGTTTCATTTTAGGTTAGCAGAGGAAAGTACAGAGATTTCCCAGGCACCCCCCATCCCTACACTCACAACCTCTCCTCTACCGACAGCCCACCGCACAGTGGGACATTTGCTACAAAGGATGAACCTACGCTGACACCGCTATCACCCAAACCTGTAGTTCACACGAGGGCTCACTCATGGGGGTGTACAGTCTATGCGTCTGGACAAGTGTCTACCAACATGTATCCACTGCCATGATTCTAATACTGAACCCAGTTCGTGGGCTTATTTCCCACCTTCAGGCAAGTTCCCTTGCTTGACCCTCCACGATGACACATTAGGAGAACCCACGTCCCCAGATGCGCTGCCTGGGGTCCTTACCTTTCTTTTCCCCGGTGAAGGGCACAAAGTCCTCCCTGTCTTTCTGTTCCAGAGCCTCCTTCTCCAGGTACATGAGGAGGTGCTCACGGTCAAACGGGCCGGTGGCTGCTTTCTGTGTCTGGTCTCTCTGTCGAAATCCAGCTGGCAGCAGTGCGCTCTGACAAGACAGCGGTGTGAGCAGGAAGGAAGGTGTCTGCCTGCCTGATACTTTGCTACCTCCCCTACCCCTGCTGGGCATGGGGAAGCATGGAGAGGACACCTGTGCAGAGATGTGCGGTGAGCTGAGGGCTGGGTTTTGGCATATCTTTGAGGTCCTACTGGCTCTAACATCCTGTGTTAAGAGGGGGCTCCCAATGAGCTCAGGCAGAACACAGATGGCTGGAGCAGCCTCAGTCTCCTGCACATGCCTTCTAGAATGTGGCAGCATAAGGCCAGCCACCTTGCACAGCCTCTTTCCTCATAGATCCCACTTAGGTTTGACCAAGTCTGCACCCAGCGTGCTCCCAGGCAGGCATGTACACCACACACTTTTATTTCTAACCTCTCTCCTAGGAAACATCCAAGCTGGGAAGTGAATTTTAGGGTAGATGTTGATACCTGCTTGATTAAACTTAGAGGTTCCTTTCTCAAGTTTAAAAAATAAAAACAAGACACTTGCATTTTTTAAAGTAAATACAATATCTAAATTATCTGGCATAATAGAATATCATACAAATATTTTAGTGATATTTTTATTTATAGTAAAATCACCATTTTAGGTAACTCTGATTCTAAGTGTGAGATAATACTAGCAGGGCTGAAGAAAAGTGCTTGCTATACAAACACTTTGACAAGCTATTTACCTTTTCAGGAGCTCAAAAAATATGAGAAGCTCCATTTAAATTTACTTGGTATGACAGTTAGTTATTCTAATCTAGCCACTGTTGTGAGAGCACCAAAGATTTCAAGTCATTTATACACGTTAAAGAAGCAAGCTCTAAAAAAGATCTGCTTTCAGAGTTAAAGACTTGGTTTAAATACTATCTCTGACATTTGCCAGTGTGGGATCTTAACGTAAATTACTGTCCCTGGTCTGTCCCCTCATTTATGAAATGAGGATCATACAATTTATCTCAAGGGCTTTTGGGTCCAGCAGAGTGTATGTCCTTTCCCTCTTTCCTTTCGTATTCCCTAAGTCAGATTAGTCCTTCTTCAGCCAATGGAAAATATTTCCCCCATTTACATTAAACTGGCTTTTAAGAAGTATAATTGCCATGTCATACTATAGATGTGACTGCCGAGGCTCTCCATGGGTTTATAAAAGTAAGTGACCCAGAGCCAATCAGGGAAGAGCACAGAACTTGCATGTGGAGCCGAGGGATCCACACTACTGTTTACGGATGGCGCCACACCGTTTACCCCATCCTACCACTAACTGCGTCAGTTCCAGGTCACTAACCTCAGGATCTAGGTCGTCAAGGACATTTTCCAACTGTTTTAGTTCTTCTTCTGAGAGTTTGCCAAGAAGCTCATCTTCATCAATGTTCTTGTATTTCTCCAGCTCTTTTTGAAAAGGGAGCGCCATGGTCTCTTACACGCCTTTCTCACGGGCCATGAACATTTAAATGTGCCAGCTTCTGGAGACTTCAGAATACTACTAGGAAGAAAGAAACACTGTTATCTCCCTTCTGTAAACAGAGCCTATTAGTAGGAGACAGGGCTATGCTACCTGCCCATGGAGTCTTTCCTTTAGACAGATAGTCTAACAAAGTAAGTAATATTACCTTCATTTGCAGGGCAGCCTGACCGCTTACAAAGTGTTTCCATATTTATTATTTCACTTATTTTGATCTTTACAATGACCTGGAAAGGAAGCCTGAACAGGTATCAGTATCCCATTTTTACAGATGAAGATTCTGGGGTCAGAGTGGCTGAGAGCCTAGCTCGAGGCCCCAGAGCTGGGATGTGCCAGGCCCTCGGAGTCCCTGTGTAGTGAGTGCCTTTCCACCATACTACTCTGCCTCCCCCTGCTTTCCACAGAAAATAATGAAGAACAATGCACTAATTGTACGGCAGTTGTAAGAAGCATACTTGTGTCTTTTCAGAGGGAGAGTGATGTGAAGAATACAGAATGGGGTTCATTCAGGAAAGAGAGTTTGGAACGTCCATGTGAGAAAGCATTGTCGAGAAACTCCTCTGTGATTAAACTAAGTCAGAGTCTAAAAGCCTGGCTACTGTCTCTACTCTTCTCTTTCTAGCCCCATTTCCTTTCTGTTTCTTTAGCCACCCTCTCTGATTCTTTATACCCTGAGTCCATTCTTTTTTTCAACCTACTCCTTTTACACTACCTTATTTCTAAACGTCCACACTAAATGAAATTTTTACCCAACCCCTTTCTTCTTGTAGAGCATTTTACAGATCGTCCCTAGAAAGATAATACTGCATTCAGGAAATACCAACCTACTTAACCCATTGTGTTTCTCCTCTGGCCATATCAACATCAAGCAGATCTTTCAAAGCAATTAATCCTTGCCATATACCTACTGTTTGCCAGGCATGGTTCTAGAAAACAGGAATATACAGATCAGCAAGATATGGCCCCTCCCCCACGGAGATCACAGCTTAGTGAGACACACAAAAAGGGATACCACCACCTGATGAGTGCTATGGTCTAACACAGGTTTAAAACACATGAGGAAATAATCATTGGATAAGGGGAGTTTGAGGGGCAACTGTGAAAGAGGCTGTGTTTGAACCGTGAAGGAAGAGGTCATAAGGTGGATGTGGGCAGGGGAGGGTCCTTCCAGGAAAAGAGAACAGCATAAACAAAGGCACAAAGATAAAGTATAGGAGGTGATGCTGAATGGCTGGTGTGACTAGAGAGGACAATGTTGGGGTGGGGGGAGGAGCGGGGAGAAAAGAACTAAACACAGGAAGGGACATCTGGGAAGGCCTTTCCCTATGTGCTTTATTCCGTTGGAGATGGGAGCCACTACAAATTTTTAAAGTGGAGGAATGATCTGAGAAGCCCAGTTTCTAATAAGGCAATTCAAACAGTAAGAATGAAAGATGGGTTGTCATGGAAAGAGAATAGTTGTAGGCGGGCCACTTAAGAGCTATTAGAAGGTTGTTCCTTTCTCCTTACTTCAACTGCTCACTGTGTTCAAGCTTGTGGTTTTCTATTTTTGTGTTTTTTCCTCATACAATGTAACTCTCTTTCCCTCCCATCAGCCCACCTTCTTTTAAGCTCCAATTGCAATATTCCAGTAAAAACAAAAACAAAAACAAAACCAACAAACAAAAAGCCCCATTCCACTAAAGTCAGAGAAACCAACTGGATCATACACACTTTGTTCTGGTCCCAGCTACCACAGATTTATTGTGTGACTTTGGACAAGGATCTCAATCTGCCAGGCTGTTAGCCATCAAATGACCTGGTTGAACTACCCTGTCCAATGGATCCTAAGATGCACAGTTTCCCACACTTAACGCTCTGAAATTTGAGGTGTGTCCTACAACTGACGGTCTTACAATGATTGTTTACCCAGCAGCAGTCAAGATACACTTGTCATTGCCTACATATGTGTAAATATCAAAATCACCAGCTTCGAAACAAGCGAAATGGGAGTCAGGGATTTGGAAAATATCCCAGGGATTTTTAAAAAAATACTGGAACACTCTTTAAAAAACTAGCGGGGAGGGAGTAGGAGAGGTAGTGATTCAGGTGATGTGTAGCATCCCTCCCAAAGGAAGGTCCAGGTTAGGTCAGGTCCACATAATGTACGGAGTGGGTTTAAGAGCCAACATGAAAGGTTTTAGTTCAGATTTTTAAAAATTACCACTCTTGATGGCACAGAAGAGATACTGTGTGGAAAAAAACAAAGCACCGATGAATGTGAGTCAAAAAGAGATTCAAAAAGTTGGAATCCAAACATGAAGAAGCTTTAACAATATTAACCAATTCATTTCACTTCCATTCCCCCTCTTTTTTCAAATGTATGCACAGAGGTAATATATGATTTCAAAAAATCTATGTGTATTCATAGCAGCTTTATTTGTAATAGCCAAAACTGTAAACAACCCAAATGATCCTTAGGGTGTGAGTGGATAAACAAATTGTGATACATCCACATAATGGAATCTAGTCAGAAATAAAAAGGAATGAACTCCTGATACACACAGCAACGTAGATGAACCTCAAAACAATTATACTGAATGAAAGAAGCTACACCAAAAAGAATGTACGTGGCATGATTCCATTTGCCTAAATTCTAGAAAATGTAAATTGGTCTAAATGACAGAAAGCAAATCAGGAGTTGCTTAGGGATGGGAGAGAGGCAGGGAGGGGACGAGCGAGGATTATGTAGGGGCCTGAGGAAACTTTGGGGGGGGGTTGTGTATGTTCATAACCTTGATTGTGGTGATTGCTTCATAGGCATATGTCAAAACCTATCAAACTATATCACTTTAAATATATGTGACTTATTGTATGTTGATTAAAAGATTTCAAAAATCTATGTAAGTCTAAAACAGCTCTTTAATAAAGTAAAAAATTACATTTTAATTGGCAGCATTTTTTTTTCTCAGCAATATGTAAAATATTGGTATCTGTCACAATCAATGGTATCTTCGAGTTGGTAAGATTCTATCTGTATTTCTATTCCAGGATTCTACAACTGCACCTCAACTCCTTATCTTCCCCTGAAACAGACTTACTCTCTTGGTTTTCTAGATCATACTCTCCTTCTACCAGTCAGTCACTTCCAAAACTCAGACCACCTGAGGTTCTTCCCCTTCTCCCTACGTCTGGTCGGTTAGCACCTCCAGGGGATTCTTACCACACGGCACTTTTCACACCAGCCCTTCCTGTCACTCTTGTTTTAGACCTTTGTTCCTTTGGACATGGAGTACTCTCACTGCATCTTGAAAGGATTCCATTCTTTGCTCTAAGCCACCCAGAGTACCACTATCAGATCATCTTTCTTAACACTGCTAACAAGCCACTTCGCTGGGTAAGGACTTACAATGGCTCCCTCTTGTCTACAGAATGAAATTCAGACAGTCTAGCATCCCAGACTCCCATGATTTGGCTTTGATCTGCACTTTTCTGGCTTCATTACTTTTCTCCAGTCTCGTCAAAAGGGTTCATTGGCTCTCTGTGGTCGGCAGAATAATTGCCCCCTAAAGAGGTCCACATGCGAATTCCCAGAACCTGGGAATATGTTATTTTAAATGGCAAAAGGGACCAGGACTGATTAAAGCAAGGATCTTAAATTAGGGAGACTATCTTGGATTATCTGGGTGGGTCCAATGGAATCACAAGGATTCTTCAAAGATGGAAGAGGAAGGCAGAAGACGGAAGCAGAGGGACAGGGTGATGCAGTTGCTGGCTTTGAAGATGCAGGGAGCGGCCTCTAGGAGCTGGAAAAGGCCTGGAAAGGATCTTTCCTTTAGACCCTCCCAAAAAGAATGCAACCCTACTGACACTATGATTTTAGCCCAGTGGAACCTGCTTTGGACTTCTGATCTCCAAAACTGTACAATAATAAATCTGTGTCATTTTAAGCCCCTGAATCTGTGACAGCAGCAGTAGGAAACTAATGTGCTGTCTTAGTTATAAACTTCTACTTCCCAAGGTAATTGTTCTGGATAGCTCGTTTGCTCCTCCCCTCCCCATTCACTCCCCACCCTGCTCTGTGTCCCAGGAAGATGATGTATTTACACTGCATCCATGGGCTTCCTTGCTCTCTGGCTTGTTTGGCCAACAGGAGGCACTAGCAGGAAACTGGAGGGCAGGGGGAGAGGGAGGCTACATCGCCTGCCAGGAAGCCCTCTCCATCCTCTTGCCTCCGCCTCACTGACTTCAGGCCTGGGGGTAGTGAAGGGTCTCTGTGTGGCTAGTGCCAGATTTCTGCCTAGTTGGATTCCTCAAACCATTTACAACTTTGTAAATAGCCTCTTGATGAAAATTCCCTCAAATTATTCAGTTTGAGTGTGTCCTCTGTTTCTTGTTGGGACCTTGGCTGATACAGTAAGACTACTTGGAATGCCCTTCTGTGTTCTTGTGGCCTATCCATGAGCTCTGCTTCTGAGGCCTGGCTCAGATCCCAGCTCTGCAGGACCACAGAAGGTCAGGGCTGAGTGAGGCCTTAAAGATCATCCAGTCCAGCAGCATAGATGGTTTTTCTCCCACTTCTCTGATCACCCCTTTTTGGTCTCTTTTGGCAATTCTTCTTTCTCTACCTTAAATACTGGTGTGTTACAAGATCCTGTCTTAGCATTTCTTTTCTTACACTACGCATCCTCCCTGGGGAAACGCGTCTCCTCCAAAGTTTTAATTATAATCCATATCCCGAAGAACCCCAAATCCCTACCTTTGTTCCAGACTTTGTTCCTTGGGGGCTAGATCCACATATTTCCACTGCCAAATCAACATCTCTGCTTCGCTGAATCGGGAACCTCAAATGTCAGAAGTACTCACACATCATCTTTCCTTCCAAATAGCTTCTCCTCCTCTGGAATTCCCAATTTCAGGAATTTGGCCAAGAAACCAGGGAGCCATCCTTGACACCTTCTCTTTCTTGTCTGCTCTCCACCCATCAATGACGAAATCCAGGCTTTACCTAAACATGTTGAGAATCTACCTTCTTCACTCATTGTTGCACCACCACATCCAGCCTTAGACCACTCAGATCTATTCTCTATACAAATGGCTGAAGTGATCTTTTTAAACAACTCTGCTCTAGTTACTTAAAATCCTCCAGGGGCTTCCCTTTGCCTTGAGGATAAGGTTCAAGTTCACAGTCTGGTCTCTGTCATTCTCATCAGCCTCATCCTGCACTGCACTCTCCCCATCTCCTCCTGGCTCCAGCCTCCTGGACCACTTCCAATTCCTGGATCATGCCTTATGTCATCTCCTCTGCTCAGAGCACTCTTATTCTCTCTTCCTCTGCCTTACTGCTAGCCTACTCATCTTCCAGGCTCAATGGAAGCTTCAATTCCTCAGAGAGGCCTTGTTCAGACCCCTAGACAGGTCTGTACACCGTGGCACACCCCTTGATCAGAGCGCTCCCTGATTTTATTACAATTGCCTGTTTTATTTCTGCCTTCCTTGCTAATTTCTGTGAGGGTGGGGACTGTATCAGTTTTAGCCAGTGTTATAATCCTGGCTCCCGGCACAGGTCTTGATCCAGAGTAGGCATCCAACAAATACTGTGCAACAAACGTCAAAGGAAGGAAATGAGCTCAGAGAGGTGAAGGGACCCACAGCGCTCATTCCACATAGCCACAGCCTCCACTCTTTGTCTTGGAACTTTGTAAGGCCACCGAAGCCAACAGAAGTTGCTCTGCTTCCTAAATTCACGTTGCCTATGTCACCATTCAGGTGTCCATCCCTCTCTCTCATTATTTTTCATGTATGCTCCATAAATGGTTCTCTCTCCAGCTACACAGCAGATGCCCAGGGACAGGGATGATGGTGTCATTCATGTTCCTGGGCTTCTCAAGCTCAGGTTTGTATATTCATTTAACAAGCATCTATTGAAAGCCCACCTGTTCCAGACACTGCTGGGACAAGAGCAGTGAACAAAACAGATGACAGCTTGTGCCCTAACCGAGCTTACAGTTTAGCAGTGAGAGAGACATTCAGAAGTTACAATAATACTACACAACAGTGCCTGTTAAAACAAACTGCGAATGTTGTGTCAATACCTCAGGGGGTCTCAAAGCCAGAGGAGGAAACAAAAATAGTGCATCCCCCTGGAGCACAACTTTAACCTGAAGGTCTGGGGGAAAGCTGGTTTTATTTTTTTAATAACAAATACAGACATATGTGAATATACGATTCATATAGCTTTTAAAGTGAAATCACAGGTTTCTGGCTCATGGCTAGCCTGCTTTAGCCCCCACCCAGGCCCTCAAGGGTTCATATTTGCCCTCTCCTCCTGTTAGTGATGCCGCAGTGGAAAGTTTGCAAAGCACTTCTGCAGCCTCACCTCCGACACAGCGTCTGTCTGGTGGCAAGCTCTCTCAACACGCAACAAGAAATTAATGTATGCACTGGAATAAAGCAACTGCCAAACAGGGCTTCCAGGAGTCCAGGTGGGCATGTACACCAGCCGGTTAGGGAAACGGAAAACAGGAGCAAGGACTTGAGCTGAAGGAAGGATGACCTGGGCCCTCTAATAACTCTTCCTGTCACCCAAAGATACGAGCCCTGAGGGAAACAAGGCGTGCGGCTGTCTTTGCTTCCCTCTCCACCACCTTATTTGTACAACTGTGGCATGAAGGAGGACACTCAGACACAACACGAAGTGCCCAGCCTTTGGCCCTGCCTAAGCACAGACTTAGAACCAAAGCTAAAACAGGCAGCCCTATTTATTGCACCCGCTACAAACCAAAGACCAATTTTTACATAAGAGTGAACAAAAAACACTCATAAAACCCAGTGAAAAGGTTTTTCAATGGGCAAAACAATGCCATAAATTGCTTTGGAGTGCATACATATCTGGGAAAGCTTCCGAGGGCTGCACATGAAAAGGACAGATACCACTGTGGGAGCGGAGGGGGATTCAGTTGGAGAAGGCGGCCTTGGGCTTCCACGACACTGGTGATGATTTAATCCCAAGTAGGGTAGTCAGTCATTGGGAAGTTATTATTCTTTATTACATCTTGTCAATATTTTATAATAATTTGTAAACAATCAGTGAACCAGTTTGCACAAGAGCCAAATCTACATTTTCTACAACTAGTAAATTAGAACAAAATCAGCTTATAAATACATCCTCCAACAAAACATGAATCGATCCTACATATTTAATTCCTTTCTAGCTGCAGACACATACAAAGATGTGTACAAAACACACAGCCTGTGTTTTGGGATCTAGCTATTTGAAGATGGCCCATTCCGGTCTGTTTCTTTTTTAAAATGACCAAATAGCTCCTGCCATATTCTGGGAAATACTTGCAGGAGATGAAGGACAGAGAATGGGGCGTGTTAAGGAATTTCAGGCAAAAAATATGAGAAGGCAATTGGAAGGGGCAAAGTGAACGAGGAATGAGGAACGGATCTTACCAGAATGAAGAGTTTGTATCTGAGACTCTTTATTCTTGACTTCCCGATCTAATAACGTACAAACTGCCAGAACTCCAACTGTGCTTAAAAACAGTCTCCTTTTAAAACAATGTGCTCACAGTAACCTCCCATTCCAGGTTCAGAAGAGCACAGAAGACTAGAAGCATGGGCCTTGGAGTCAACCAGCCCTGACCTGACGCTTACAGATCCATGTGCGAGTGACAGCCTATCCAAGCCTCTGTCCCTTCCTCTGTACAACAGGCAAAGAAAAGTACTTATCTCAGAAGGTGGAGGTGATGCCTAACGTGATGACGTGTATACCAGGCACAGTAGCTGACACGTGCAATCCCTCAGTCAAAGCCATTTCTCTTTTGTCCTTGGTCTGGGCATACTCTTCTGTCTGGGCTGTTTGCACCCTCTGTTATCCTTGTCAGGACCTGCTGAACGTGGAGAGGCGCACCCCATCGGAGCCCTGGGTCAGCAGTGCTGGTGTAGCATGCCTCCATGTGTAGGCGGGCCAAAGTAGGAGATAGGTTTCCACCAGGGCAGCAGCTGCCAAGAAGCTTCCTTGCTGGGGCCGAAGTGCTGTACCATGGAAGTCTCACTGCCTGCCTAGATAGCCACCTGGTTTCTAATTCTCCTGGCAGATCCTACTTCTTGTTGCTGCCCTACCCCTTTGTCTGGCCCTATTCTGTTTTCTGAAGACTTCCTGTCTCTTGACTTCTATCTACCTCCTTGCCTTCCACTTGGGTGTCTGGGTCTTTCTGGCTTTCAACGGCCTATTTGCACTCGCCATGTCCCATCATCTTGCCTTCGAGAAGCTGTGGGCTTCTCACTTCCCCACTGCACTACGGGGTCTCCTCTTTTGGTCTTGTGACGCACCTGCCCTCCAGGCTTCTGCCTGCTTATGAATCTTTGCCTACCTATCTTCTCTCCTTCTCTGGCATCTGTATCCCACTTAGGTTTTTTTTTTTCCCATGACTAAGTCTTTTTACACTTTCTGACTTTTTCATATTCTAGAATTTTCCTACAGTGTACGTAAAATATTGGAATGTATTAGATTTCCAAATTAAAAAGAAAAAAAGAAAACTAAAGAACTTTCCACTTAGGTTTTGATTAAAGCTTTGTTATGGCTTATAGGTGCTATGTGCACCTTGACTCATGACTGCTTATCAAGATACGTAAAATGTTTAACTGGTGTGAAATGGGCACTGCCCTATCAGAATGGGTGTCAGCTATAAACAACAGGGGTGGCTGACCCGGCACATACAGGCTGAACAGCAGCCCAGCTCCCTGGACTCTAGACCCCGCCCACTGCTCTGACAAGAGGCCTCCTGGACCTTTCACAGGGCTGGTGCCCCAGATTTGCTCCTTACTCCTCCTGCCCAGGCGTGGCACGGCTGTTTCATGAGCTCCTTTTACCCACAGTCCTAGAGCTGACCTTCTCATTCCCACTTTACTCAGCTGTCACAAGGGAAACCCAGAAATACTGGCGACACACATGAAAGAGATGGGGAAGCCTTGATGCCAAAACAGGGGGGCAAAACATGAAAGCAGATACATATATATACATATTTATATATGTATATATATTTCAGGTATAGGAAGACCATCATAGCAGTAAAAAGTTCTGTATAAAATTGTGTTATATCTTAAGAATTGGTTTTCTTGGTCTGGCAACAAGAAGTCTCTTCTGCACATGCCTTCTATGAGCTTCTTTGAGTCCCTTCATGTCTATTAGAAAAACACCTGGTTGTATGTGATTAACAAATAAATGAGAGGAAATCCTACAACTTCTGTCAAAAAGATGGATCTGTTCTCTCCCCCAACACTCTCCTAACTCAAAATAAAAAGAACCCCCATTTGGAATTTCCTTCTGCACTGGTGCAGAGCTTGAACTCAGAGAGGAAAGGGACAACCCTTTCAGGATGGTTGTAGAGTTAGCATTTCTAAGGTTTGGGGATTATTAATGCTTTGAGGTTGGAGTTAGGGGATGAGGCGTTTTAAGAATAAATGATTGACAGTAGCCAAGACAAACCAAAAAAGGGAACTCCCCTTGACCCCACTCACACCTCCAACAGGATTTAAATCTTGGGACTTGAAGCCACAGGTTCACTGCGAGTTCTTCACAGATTCATTGCAGCTGGCTGTCACTAACCACACAGTCCTTTCCAATCCTTTCTTTGATTACCTATCTATTTTATTAATCACCTCAATTTTTAATTCAAAAAGTTCAAATATATAGAAAAGGTAAAAGAATAGTACAAGAAACATCCGTATTCCATTCTCTTTGATTCACCAACTGTCATCATTTTGCTACATTTCTGAGCTTGCTCTCCCCACCCTTGTACGTTTTTTCCCCCAAATCAGCTGGAAGTTGCAGACGTCATGATGCTTTGTCTCTAATACTCACATCGCAAAAGAAAAGCGTCCTACACGACCACACTACCAACACTGCACCTGAGAAAATTAAAGTAATTCCATAACATTAACTAGCATGCAGCCCATATTCAAATTTCCCCAGTTGTCTCCAACTCATCTTTTATAGCTATTTTTTTTTTCCTGATCTAGGATCCAAAGTTCTCATACTCCAACTGGTTGTTATATCAGTTAAATATTTTAATCTACAATATCCCAGCCCCATTGTCTTTCTGACAGGAACACCACACCAGGGGGGAAGTTATGACCTTCTTATTGCATCCCAACAGAAGACTCAGGATAGGCGCTGGTAAGCTTGATTATTAGGCTAAGAGTGATGACTTCCTCATCTCCCCACTGTAAGGACACATTTCCCCTAGGTAATCTGTGGTGAGATACTTTGAAATAGCATGAAAATCCTGTTCCCCAACAACCTTTTGCTCAAAGGTTTGTGCCCATGGATGAATCCTTGCCCTGTTATTATTATTGCTATTATTATTATTGCTATTATTGCTATGATGATGATGATGATGATGATGATGATGATGATGATGATGATGATGATGATGATGATGATGAAGAACCCTGTGTTCGGGTTACACAGCACTGGTTTTCTGGTTCTCTTGTGCCTTCTATTGTGTATTTGCAATTCAAACAATGACCCATCAGTACCCATCCTCTCTCTCCTCAGTGGGTGTACTCTCTGGTTACTTCTTGCTGCAGTTTCCTCACTACCTCCTTGCTGACCATATCTGACAGCTCTTGCCCAGCCCTAGGGAGCCATCTGCTTCTCCATTTACCTGCTAATCCCATCATTTCACCTTCTGCAAATTAAAAACAAACAAACAAAAAACCCACAGAATGTTGCCTACCAATTTAGAGTAATTTACAAAAATTAAAAAAGTTGTAATGATATTTACTGGGTTAGACTGCAGAGCGTAGATAGAGGAAATCTGTTTGTTTGTTTTTTTTTTTAAATCAGATAGTCTAAGCCCTGACAAATCTTTCCTCCTCACTAGGGTAAAGCCACTTGTTCTGTCACAAGCAGGCTTTTTCCAATGCTGTTGAACAGAAGCACCCTCGTCGTTTCAGCTCCATGATATGAGAATCTTGGAAGAACAGAGGTTTAGAAATCATTTAGCCAGAATGTCCCCATTTTACATGGAGAAAGAGGCCAAGAGACGCGAAGGGACTTGTCCCTTGGGATCCCTCAGCTCCTTAAGGGAAGAGCTCGGACTGGAAAGGGGTTTTATAAATACCTGCTCCGATGTTCTTTTCATTCCCTTCCCAATCAAGGACCTGGTGATTCAGATGTTTAGTAGGCAAAAGGAAGCCTGTAGCATTCACGGCCTCCTTCACTGCTAATTTGCATTTTGCCTGCATCACCTTCCCATCTCTGAACACCTTAAGTCAAAATTCCCATTAGAAGCCCTTATCATCATTATTATTGTTGTTATTATTGTTGTTATTATTATTTAAAAAATCAATCTTCATTTCTGTAAGTCAACAGAAAAAATTTAGGAGGGCTCAAGGGAGCAAATGCTATCATTATTTTAACCAGGAAAAAAAAAGAAAAGTCTCAGGACCTGCTTCAGGCCGCTCTTGGAACGCTGCCTTCTCGGAGGCTGAAACGCCCCGCGGGTGACAGCTCCAGCGGGAGTCCACCCTTCCCTGTCGCCTGCTCTAAGGCTGCAATGATAGGCATTAGGCTCCAGGAGCTTGTCAAACGTTCACAGGAGAGGAGAAAGTGGGGAACAAAGCCCAGCGTGGAAAAACCCAGCCCCGCAGCTCGGGGAGGACAGGAGACCGCGCCCTCACTGCGGCGGCTCGGGGGCTGCAGAGGCGGCGGAGCCGCAGTGCAGGGCGTGGGACCCGCTCCCGGCGGGCGCCTCCTGCCCGCGCCGCCCTGCCCCGCGCTCTCCTCCCCGCCGCCCGCCAGGCGGGAGAGGCCAGAGACGGCCCCGGTCCCGCGCGCCCGCCCGGCCGAACGCCGACGCCGCCGAGCATCCTCCGGCGGGCAGGGAGGGCGCGGCCGCCCCGCGCTGCGGGCCGGGGACTGCGGACCTTATCTCGCCCGGCGCGGGGGGGGGGGGGCCCACACCCACCCCAGGCGCGCTCACCCGTCTGTGCGCCCATCCCGGAGCCGGCGGTGCGGGCCGTCAGTCCGTCTGCCCCCAGGTAGCGGGGCCGGCGAGCAGGGCGGCGCCGTGGCCGGGGCGAGCGCGGCGATCAACAGGCGGCTCCCGGCCGGGCACGGCGCTGGGGCGCGCGGCCGCAGCAGAGCAGGCTGGGAAGCGTAGTTCCGGGCGGCGCGCGGCGGCCGCGCGGAGGCGGGACCCCTGCCCGCTTGGCTGCAGCCCGCGGCTTCCCCACAGCCCCTTCCCCTTCAGGCGTCCTCGCCCAGAGCCTGCGTTCCGACCCCGTAACCGCTCTGCTGGCGAGGAGGACCTCAGCCTTGGTACCAGGCTGTGCGGACTCTTGAGAAGCTCGGAGCTCCAGACAGGGTGGGTGGCTAAGGCTTTCTGAGCTTGTGAGGAGCAGTTGGGTGAGTGAGCATCTTTACGTGGAAGCCTTGTTCGCACGGGCTCAGTTCCAGACCAGGCCGGCCCTAGGTTTACTGGCTTTACGCGGGCCTGGGGCGGGGCATGCGAAGGAGGAGTAGCTGGGGTACGTGCCTGGGGGTAGGGAGGTGGGGGATAGCGAGGCTGACCTAAAGTTTGTCGGCGAGGACGTTTGAGAGCCCACGCACACGCAGTGGCTTCACTTGAGGAGAGGCTGGGTAACAGCCTCTCTGAGCCTTAGCATCCTTATCTGTAAAGTAGGCGTAAAGCTTGAGACACGTGAGGACTAAATGCATATTAGGTGCATATGTGAAAGCACCTGCGTCTGGCACTTCGCACATACTCAATAGAGGTTTTCTCCTCAGGAGTTACAAGGGAGCTCTTGGGCACACTTCCTGCCCAGAAAGCCCTACGTATGTATAATGCTAAACCGAAGATAGCCAGCCTCTTTGGTCTGGGTAATAAATGTTAAAACCCACCGGGTTTGTTATTGTCAGCCATTTAACCGGCTCGCTTCATCCTGAATAGGTACTGTGATGTGTCCTCTCTGCCACTTTCTTGGGAGTTTATAAAGACAGAGGAAATATTGTCTTGTCTCTGAAGCGTGGAAGTGGGATGGGGTGACATAGAACAGACTGAAGTTCTGAAAATATATGGCATGATAGGATTACCTTCTAGAAGATTTTTCTAATTAGATGTGATATCACTCATTTTTTGAACCCTTGCTGTATACTTCCAGTGCAATATTTCACATTATGGTGGAATTTGCATCTTCCAGATGTGGTGGAAGGAAAATGAACTAAAGGGGTGGATGCTGCATTGCTGGCATAATCTCTGAATTAGGCAAAGGGTGAATGGAGGTGAAAAGCGTCATAATCTGGCATGACCTGTGCCGTAATCATGGGATTAAAAAAAAAAAGTACTGCAGAGAAAATTCCATTTTGGAATTTTGCATTTGTGAAAGTACTTTCGTATCCATGTTTTTGTTTGATTTTTGCAACAACCCTATGAGATGCAGAGTGGGGATTTTCTTCGGAGTTTTAAGAGGCACAGAGAAGTGATGAGTTATTCAAGGTCATGAAGCCGGTCATTAAACCTATCTTCTCTCCTTCCACCTAGCCTTCCCCAAGGAGGCACTCTCAGCCTCCTTGACATTTCAAAACAGGGCCATACCTTCCCTGGCAGGAGAGCCAATTGGGAAAATAAAGTTACTTCCCCAAGGCTCTTTGAAACTATCATGGTGAATAATGGCACACGGTAGTTGCTGGCTGAGAGACAGATGTTGTTTCCACTATCAACTGTGATATACTACACCCTGGGCCTCCTCACCAGAACAACAAATCTGAGGTGGAAAGAGTTAAATGAAATGGAGGTATGACCAAACCAGTTTCAATCTCATTCCTAAAATTTCCTGTGCATTTTGTTATTCCAAATGTCTTGTGTAACAAACCGGATGTCTTTGACATTTTTATGTTGTGCATTTGTCCCAAGTCGTAGTTTTCTGTTAAATAAGAATAGGATGGCTTAGAGATCAAGCTTGTAGCTTCCCTGGAGAAAGCTGATGGTAAGCATAAGCTGAAAATAATAAAGCAATTTTGTTCAGATTAGAAGAAAAGGTAGCAAAGGTTTGATATAGCAAAGATACGTGGTGGGGTACTATCTTTCTCTTTGGCTTTCCTGTGGTTCCTCACAAGGAAGATGCCTGCATGTGATGAAATGAATGGAGCATTGCTTCAGATACAGACTGTGAAAGGAAACAGGCATCGGTATGATTTCTTAGGTGGAAGTCATAATTGGCAGCCAAAGCAGAGGTACAAGAGCTATCCAACAGTCCCAGTCCTACTTACATGAAAATGTAAAACTGGAACACAACTCCTAGAGCTGAAAGGGATCTTGCAGATCATCTTGTCTGGCCTTTTCTTCATGCAGATGAGGAGGCTGATATATCAACAGTAAATTCAGAGGGGAGGGTATAGCTCAGTGGTAGAGCACATGGTTAGCATGCACCAGGTCATGGGTTCAATCCCCAGTACTTCCATTAAAAAAAAGAAATCGTGAGAAAAACCCAGTAAATTCACAATGGAATATGTAGCATGCCTCATTAGGAACATGTAGTAGATACTGTTGTTTGCCTGCTCAGCATCCATTCCCCCCTTCCTTCTATACAGAAGCCTGTTCAGATGTTCACTCATTAGGGAACATGACCCGTTACCATCTCAGAGGCACACTGCTAAACCTATCATGGGCAAAGGAAATACAATCCTGTTGAGTGGCCACTGAGAGATTAGTGGTAGGCACGTGACCCAGTTCTGGCCGATGAGACCCGAGGAAGGGGGGTCTGCTGAAGGCCTTCTGGGAAAGGTTTTCTTGCTCTTAAATAGAGCCATACAGGGACACATGCCACCATCTCCATGGGATGTTGTTGCATCTGGCTTTGTTACCTGAATCTAGAATAGCCATCTTAGAACCATCAAGGAATCCAGTCTTAGGACAAAGCCAACACACTGATGATGGCAGAGTAAAGAGAATGAACTTGGGTCTGTGATGTTGTTGTTGAGTCAGTAAATCAATCAGCCCTGGTGCTGCCCTACTTCTGGATTTCTTGTTATATAAGACAATAAATATCCTTATTGTTGAGTCAATTTGAGATACAGTTTTCTGTTACTTGAAGCTGAAAGAATGCTAGGTGTTACAGATGAAATGTGATAGTAAATACTTTGGATGGACTGAAGGACTACTTCCCAGAGTTGATACAAACAAAATGCACAGCCCAAGGCAAAGGCTGGGATATTAGCACATAATGGATAGAAATATGCATTTTAATTGTGGCTCAACTAGGTTTTCAAATCCAAACAGACCTGATTTAAACCTATGTATTTATTGCCTGCTTGACTGTGGTCAAATTTCTTTCCCAGCCTCATTTTCTTCATCTCTAGACTGGGGGTAATAGTACCACATGGGTTTGTTATGAAGATGAAATGAGATCATTTGTGTCAAGTATGCTACAAAGGATAAGCACTAAAGGAGTGGTGACTATGTTGATGAACCACGAATTAAGTCATATTTATAGTGTAACTGGCAACGAGGATTTAAAAGGGAATCAGTATATAATAGTGATCATGTTAAATGGCACCACAGTGATGCAATCAGCAAAATCCAGAATGTGGGAAACTCTCCATGACAACCCATATCCTCAGTAAATAAATTGCAAGACAAAGAAAGAAAGAAAGAAAGAAAGAAGAGCCTATAGATACATAGAAACATAAGAGACAAATGACCAAATGCAGTGTGTCAAGCTTGATCTGAACAAAGCAGATGTTAAAAAATCACATTTATGAGACAATTGGGGGAAATGTGAACATAGGATATCTGATTATATGAAAGTATTATTTTAAAGTTGTTTGGATGTGCTAATGGTATCATATTGTTTGTCTTTAAAGAGTTCTTATCTTTTGGAAAGATACTACTGAATATTACTGAAAAAAAATACTGAATATTTACAGAAGAAGTAACAGCTGAGATTTGCTTTTAAAATAATCCAATGTGAGCATAGTGGTAGAGGGGCAGGGTGGGAGTGTAGATGAAACAAGATAGACCATGAGTTGATAATGGTTGAAGCTGAGTGATGGAGCTTTATTAAACCATTCTTTCTGCGTTTTTTGGGTACCTTTTGACCCCTTTCCTTGTGATAAGAACTTTTTAAGATCTACTCTCTTAGCAACTTTCAAATATGAAATATAGTATCTTATCTATAGTCACCATGCTGTACGTTACATCCCCATGACTTACTTATTTTATAATTGGAAATTTGTACCTTTTGACCCCCTGCACCCATTTCACACACTCCCCACTCCTTGCCTCTGGCAACTACCAATATGTTTTCTGTGTCTACGAGCTTGGTTTTTTGTTTTGTTTTTTAGATTCCACATGTAAATGAGATTATACAGTAATTATCTTTTTCTGTCTGACTTATTTCACCTAGCATAATACTCCATCCGTGTTGTCACAGATGGCAAGATTTCATTCTTTTTATGGCTGGCTAATCTTTGTTTTTTTAAAATACAGCTTTATTGAGATGTATTTCCATACCATAAATTTACCCTTTTAAAGTGTACAATTCAATGGTTTTTAGTATAGTCAGAGTTATGTAACTGTTATGTAACCCAGTCTAACTGCAGAACATTTTTAAAACCCCAAAAAGAAACCCCACGTTACATATTAGCAGTCACTCTGTCTTCTCCCTACACTCCCAGACCCTGACAAACACTAATCTATTTTCTGTATTCTCTGGATTTGCTTATTCTAGGTACTTCACATAAATGGAATCATATAACATGGGGTCTTTTGTGACTGCCTTCTTTCACTTAGCATGTTTTCAGGGTTCGTGTTGCAGTATGTTTCAGCACTTTATTCTTTTTTATGGCCAATAACATTTCACTGTTTGGATATACCACATTTTCTTTATTTTTCAGCTGATGGACATTTAGGTTGTTTCCACTTTTTGGCTGTTATGAATAATGCTGCTATGCACATTTGTGCATAATTTTTTGTAGAGACATATGTTTTCATTTCTCTTGGGTATATGCCTAGGAGTAGAATTCCTAGGTCATATGGTAACCTTATGTTTAGCATTTTGAGGAACTGCCAAACTGTTTTTCAAAGTAGCTGCATTATTTTATATTCTTACCAGTAACGTGTAAGGGTTCCAGTTTTTCTATATCTTTGCCAACACTTGTTAATGTGTCTTTTAAAAAAGTATTGTTTTAGCCATCTTACTTGGTATGAAGCGGCAAACCATTGTTGATTTTGATATACGTTTCTTCAATGACTAACGATGTCGAACATTTTTTCTGTGTACTTATTGGCCATTTTTATATTTTCTTTGGAGAAATGTCTATTCAAATATTTTGCCTGGTTTTTAATTGCATTATTTCACTTTTTATTATTGATCTATAAACATTTTTTGTTATGTTCTGATTATAAGTTCCTTATCAGATGTGATTTGCATATATTTTCTCCTATTTCGTGGGTTGTCCTTTTTTCTGCTCTCTTGATAGTATCCTTTCATAAACACACTTTATCAGTTTGAGGAAGTTCCTTTCTATTCCTACTTTGTTCAATGCTTTAATCATGAAAGGGTGTTGAATTTTATCAAAGACTTTTTCTGTGTCTGTTAAGATAATCATGTGTTTTTTTCCATTTATTCTACTAATATGGTACATTATATTGATTTTCAGATGTTAAATTAATTATTTATTCCTGAGATTTATCCTACTTGGTCATGGTATATAATCCTTTTTATATATTGTTGAATTTGATTTGCTAGTATTTTGTTGAAACTTTTTGTGTTCATATTCATAAGAAGTATTGGTCTGTAGTTTTCTTTTCTTTTAATGCTTTGACTAGTTTTGGTATCAGTGTAATACTAGGCTTACAGAATGAGTTAAGAAGTGTTCCTTCCTCTCCTATTTTTTGGGAGTATTTGTGAAAGATTGTTACTAACTCTTTAAATGTTTGGTAGAATTTACCAATGAGACCATCTGGACCTTGGCTTTTCTTTGTTGGAAAAAAATTTTTTGAATTGAAGTACAGTTACAGTGTGTTAATTTCTGATGTACAGCTCAATATCCCAGTCATGTAATACATATATATATTCATTTTCTTATTCTTTTCCATTAAAGGTTATTCCAAGATATTGAACATAGTTCCCTGTGCTATACAGAAGAAAAAATTTTTAAGATCTATTTTCATATATAGTGGCTAACATTTGAAAATCTCAAACTCCCAAATTTATCCCTTCCCACCTCCTTTCCCTGGTAACCATAAGATTGTTTACTATGTCTGTGAGTCTGTTTCTGTTTTGTAGATGAGTTCATAATGTTCTTTTTTTTTCTTTTTTCTTTTAGATTCCATATATAAATGATATCATATGGTATTTTTCTTTCTCTTTCTGGCTTCCTTCACTTAGAATGATGATCTCTAGGTCCATCCATGTTGCTGCAAATGGCATGCTTTTATTCTTTTTTATGGCTGAGTAGTATTCCATTGTAGAAATATACCACAACTTCTTTAGGAAATCTTAAAATTACTAATTCAATCTCTTTAGTTATTATACATCTATTCAGAATATGTATTTCTTCTTGAGTTATTTTTTTGTTAGTTTCTGTCTTTCTAGGAATGTATCCATTTCATCTAAGTTATCTAGTTTGTTGGCAAACAGTTGTTCATAACATTTCTTTATTATCCTTTTTATTTCTGTAAGATCAGTAGGATGTCCCCTCCATTACTAGTTTTAGTATATGTATCTCTCTTTTTTTCTTGGTCAGTCTAGCTAAAGATTTGTCAATTTTGTTGATCTTTTCAAAGAACCAACATTTGTTTTTGTCAATTTTCTCTATTGCTTTTCTAGTCACCATTTCACTTATTATTCCTCCAATCCTTTTTAGCTTTATTATGGCCCAGATGGTTTCACTGGTGAATTCTACCAAGAATTTAAGAAAGAAATGATACCAATTCTCTACAGTCTCTTCCAGAAAATAGAAGCAGAAGGAATACCTCCTACCTCATTCTATGAGGCCACTATTACCGTAATACCAAAACCAGACAAAGACATTACAAGAAAGGAAAATTAAAGGTCAGTATCTCTCTCATGAAAATAGATGTAAACATCTTCAACAAAATATTAATAAATTGAGTCCAACAATGTATAAAAAGAGTCTTACTGAAAAAAAAAAAGGAATCTTATTATGTGGGATTCATTCCAGGTATGCAAAGCTCGTTTAATGTTCAAAAAATCAATTAATATAGTCCATCATATCAACAGTCTACAAAGAAAAAAATCATATGATCATATCTATAGATATAGAAAAGCCATGTGATAAAATCCAACATTTATTCATTCCCAGCAAACTTGGAATAGAAGGGAATGTCCTCATACTTAATGGTGAGAAACTAGACACTTTCCCCTAAGATCAGAAACAAGGCAAGGATGTGTCCCCTCACTATTCCTATTCAACATCATACTGAAAATCCTAGTTAATGCAGTAAGACGAGAAGGGGAGGGGAGGTATACACAGATTGGGAAGGAAGAAGTAAAACTGTCTTCATTCATAGATGACATGATTGTCTATGTAGAAAATCCCAAAGTGATTATAACAAGGTTATAAGTTACAAGGTCAGTATACCAAGGCAATTGCTTGCCTGTAATTATAATTTGAAATAAAAAACACAACATTTACTATAAAACCAAAAAAAGATAGAAAGAAAATACTTAGTTGTATGTATATCTATATGAGACAAACAACTTTAAAACTCTGATGAAAAGAATCAAAGAAGATGTAAATAAATGGAGAGATATTTCATGTTCATAGATAGAAAAACTCAGTATTGTTAGGATGTCCGTTCTTCCCAAATTGACCTATAGATTCAGTGCAATCCCAATCAAAAGCTGAGTAAGTTATTTTGTAGATTTCAACTAATTAATCTCAAAGTTTATATGGAAAGGCAAAAGACCTAGACTAGTCAATACAATACTGAAGAGGAAGAACAAAGTCAAAATACTATTAAATTTCAAAACTTACTCTAAAGCTACAATAATCAAGACAGTGTGGTATTGGTGAAAAAATAGACAAATAGATCAATGGAACAGAATAGAGAGCCCAGAAGTATACTCACACAGATATAGTTAACTTACCTTTGACAAAGAATCAAAGGCAATTCAATGGAGAAAGGATAGTCTTTTCAACAGATAGTGCTTAGCAACCAGACATCTGCAAGTAAAAGAATAAATCTAAACAATTTTTTTCACCAATCACAAATATTAACTCAAGATGGATCACAGACCTAAATTCAAAACACAAAACTATAAAACTTGTGGGAAATAACATAGGAGAAAATTCAGGTGACTTTGGATTTGGTGATGGATTTTTTTAGATACAGCACCAAAAGCAGATTCATGAAAGAAAAAATTGGTAAGTTGAGCTTTATTAAGGTTAAAAACAGCTCTGAGAAAGACACTGTTAAAAGAATGAAAAGGCAAGTCACAGACTGGGAAAAATATTTGTTGGCAAAGATGTGGAGAAATTGGAACCCTTATACATTGCTGCAAATGGGAATGTGAAATGATGCAGCTGCTATGGAAAACAGTTTGGTGGAAAAGCTAAACATAGAATTACCATATGACCCAGCAGTTTCACTCCTAGGTATCTATCCAAAGGAATTGAAAGTAAGGACTCAGACAGATACTTATACACCGATGTTTTTTGCAGCATTATTTACAATTGCCGAAAGGTAGAAACAACCCAAGTGTCCACCAGCAGATGAATGGACAAACAAAATGTGATATATCCATACAATGATACATTATTCAACCATAAAAAGGAGTGAAGTTCTGACACAGGCTACAACATGGATGAATCTTGAGGAGATTATGTTAAGTGAAACAAGCTGTACACAAAAGGACAAATATTGTAAGTTTCTATTTATATGAAATATTTAGAATAGGAAAATTCATAGAGGTAGAAAGTAGATTAGAGGTTACTGGGGCTGGGGGAAGCAGGAATAGGAAGTTATTGCTTAGTGTTTATAGTTTCTGTTTGGAGTAATAAAAACATTTTGGAATTAGATTGTTTGATGGTCACACAACATTGTAAATGTAATTTGTGCCACTAAATTTTGTACTCAAAAATGGTTAAAGTGGTTAATTTTATATTAGGTATATTTTTTACCACAATTAAGAAAACTGATCATGTAGTATGAATGTGAAGAAAACATCGAATTATACACTTTAAATGGGTGAGTTGTTTGGTATGTGAATTATTTCTCAATAAGGCTGTTAAAATATGCAATTATATAAATATGGCACAATGTACTTACCAGTTCTGCTAATGAATAACTGATCGTTTCCAGTTTTTGTTATTCTGAATGATGCTGCTATGGACATTCTCACATGTGTCCTGATATATAGGCATAAGATTTTCAATGGGGCATATATGGCTTCTAGCACTTGAATTTCTGATTTGTAAGGAACGCACATGTATAGTTTTGCAAGATAATGGCAGAGTGTTCAAAGTGACTGCACCAAATGGTACTTCTCCCAGCAGCGCATACTATCTTTACCCATACCTAGTCTTGCCAAACTTAGCTTTTGTGAATCTGATGAGTATAAATGAGTTACTCTTCATGGTCCTAATGTGAATTTTTCTGATATTAATGAGGTTGAGCATTTTTTTATACATTTAGTCACAATAAGGATTTTTTTCTTCTATAAAATTCTAGCCATGCCATTGGATTATGTCTTTTTCTTATTCTGTAAGAATTAGCTCTTTAAATATTCTAGATATTAATCTTTGGTTGGTTGCATATGTTACAAATAAAACACTCTTTGCTACCAGGATTTATGCAATTTCTGAACTCAGATAGCCAGGATTATTAAGATATTATAAAAGTGTTAAAGTTTGCTTTTCCCAATTATATATTTAATCAGTCTTTGGTATACAGTATCTAGCTTCATTTTTTTCCCCACATGGATGACTAATTGTGGCAGCAGCATTTACTGTTGTAGATTAACTTCTTTGTTATGTGTGGGTCTGTTTCTGGGCTTTCTCTGTCATATTTGTGCTTCCCAGCATCACTAGCACAATGGCTCAGTTCTCATCACTGTATTATAAGTCTTGATGATTGTGAAGGTAAATCTCCCTTCCTCATTCTTTTCCAGGAATGTCTTGGCTTTTCTTAGGCCTTCATCTTCCATGCATATTTTAAGATAAGCCTGTCATGTCCTTAAAGAATCCCATAGGGATTTTGTTTGGAATTTGAATGAATTTATGTTTTAGTTTGGAAAGGATATTTTCAGTATTTTGCATTTTCTCATATATAAACATGGTATATCTCTATTTTTGTTTACATCATCTTTTATGTCCTTTACCAGAATGTACTAATTTTTCTATATAAAGCATGCTTCTTTTTTGTTAAGTTTATTCCTAGATTTTTTTTTTGTATCTAAAAGGTCTTTTCCACGATATTTTGTTTGATTGATGCAATTAATATTTGCACATTGATCCTGTGTCTTATAGTTTGAACAGTTCCAATGTAGACATTATTTATGTTACCTGTAAACATTTTAGTATTGCCTATTATTGGTAAATAACAGATAATCTTCATTTCCCTTTATCCCTCCTTTTCTTACTGCATTGACTCAGGCCTTCAGAAGCATTAAATAGGAGGAGTAACAGAAGCCTTCCTTTTCTTATTCTTGATCTCAAAAGAAATGCTTCTAATGTTTCACCATTAATAGTGAAGTTTGTTCTGTGTTGTAGGTAGATACACATGAAACTAATTTTGAAGTTCTGTTTGAAGAAGGAAAAACAAATACACAAAAAAATTCAATCTGAGCTGCAAACTGTAGATAATAACTTTCATTCTTTGGATTAGGAGGAAATCGATATAAAATTCACAGGAAGGCTAGATATTTGGAAAAAGCCCAGATCTATCTAGGGAAAAGGTAGATCTCTAATCCTAAAATATCAAATAAGTATTAACTCAGGGGAGGGTATAGCTCAGTGGTAGAGTGCATGCTTAGCATGCACAAGGTCCTGGGTTCAATCCCAGTACCTCCATTAAAAAAATAATAAACCTAATTACCCCCCAAAAATCTTAAAAATAATAAATAATTTTTTAAAATAAGTATTAATTCAAGCCAATTAATTTCTGAAAGCTAGAGAAAACTCCAGTGAAGATCATCACAAAAAGGAATTGTGGAGAAAATTCTGAGAGTTGTGTAGAATTTATTTCAGAGCATTTTACAACTGTTATGGAGTAAACTGTTCTGGAGCAATTGAAAATAATTAGGGACAGCTTAGAAATTAGCCCTAGTAAGAAAGAAGTGAGATGGGTTTCACATCTCTGTACATTTTTGGTGGCAACTTTTCCCCTGCACTTTTACAGATGCCTCGGTCATTCTGTAAAGCAATTAAGTGATCATCACCTCGCCTTTTTGTTTCCTGGCTCATTTGCTGCCTCATTAGGTATATTGTTCCATCTTTTGGGAGTCAGTGACTCTCAATCATCTCCCTGGTTCCTTATTTAGGTGTATCTTTCCCCACTTTACTTCAGCATTTCCTGAACTGTAGAAATTCTGATTAAAAAGGAATTCCATGATCATATACGTTTGGGAAATAACGGTGTCAAACAAAATCCAATAGCTTACTTTAGGACTCCTAGAGCCTTCAGTATGCTGATATGCATTGTGAACCTCCAAAGTAGAAAAATAGATTGCTGCATTTCCCCCAATTAAGCATGGAACCTTTTCTAAAGACCACCTAACAACACACCATAGAACCCAGTTCTTAATCTTCAAATAAAAACCTCCAGTTCTTCAGTAGAGTTTCCTTTAGTGGAAGATGCATTATGTGCTGTCTCTCTACTAGACTGTCAAGTCTTTGAGGGCAGTTTCTTTTGTTATCTTGAAGTATTACTTGATCTCATTTCCAGAGGGGTTCTGCCTCTTTCTTAGGTCCTGGGATAGGCACACTGGATACCACCCAAGAGTTCATCTATGGTAGACTCTTGCTAAATAATCTAATTTAGCTTTCAGGATCTTTTTACTACATCTCAGTTTAACCACTTTTGATGGTTTATTCAAGGCACCAAGCTAGGCATTGCTGGGGCTAAAAAGAATGAGTAAGATCTATTTATACCTCCCAGGAGTATGTATAGAGGACATAGGAGGAATAAGACAACGACATCTCACAAAATAGAAGTTAACTGCTAAACAAAAGGTACAAAACACCTTGAGGTTCAATGGAGAAACAACAATTGGGCATTTGGGGAAGGGGGTCAGGTGAGAAGAAGGGGGAAAGACAGAGTACTGGAAGAGTGGCGTTACAAGTGGAGGATTTAGCACATGCAAGGCATGAAGGTAGGAAGGAGGGGCAAGTTCAAGTGGCTCTGTTTGGCAGGAGCATATGGAATTTGCAGGATGAGTTGTAAGATAGGGTATGGCCAGAGCGTGAATAATAAAAATGAAAACAAGAGCTTGAATGCCAGTGTGAGTTACATTAATGTTGTTGTCCATAGGGAGCCACTGAAGAATTTTTGAATGGGAGGGTGATGAGGCGACCACCTGTTCCTCCCATCCTTTGTCCTGTCTCCTGAGATCTAGTTCCCTTGCCTCTGTCCAGCACAGCAACACGTAGAAACTTCAGCCAACGAATCAAACATCCACTCTCCTAACCTGCCTATAGGGTACCTCCTCTTGGAGAGCTGTCCAGAGTACGACAGAATCCCGGGCACTAGTTTCCAGTAAATGCGCATCCACTCTGGAGAATACTATCAGAAGCCAGAAAGTTGAGGCAAAGGTGTTCAGATGAAGAATACAGATAAGACACCATTGATGGTTTTAATGATAAAACTTTGGGGAGTCATGATTTAAGGGTATTAAAGAGGAAATTGATAAGGAGAAAAAATGGATGCAGATAGTAAATTCTATGCAGCGAGCCAGGAGAATGGACTGTAGCTATTAAAGGCAGCGCAGGGCTAAAACTGGCACTGGTGTGCAGTGAAGAGCGAAACCAAAACAACTGGAGGGTTAGTTTGAGGTCACCCACCAGGCTTTAGAAGCATCTTTCTTCCTGGAGTGTTGAGCGCAATGAACCCTCCAGGCTGTTGAGATGGGCCTGGAGAAGCTGTGTGTGTTTAATGGTCTTACTGGGTAATTGGGTGGGACTGGGAAGTGCCCTTGGCAGGAAGAGCTCGAAGGTTTGAGAAAGCTGGCGCCTGCTGGGTAATCAATAAATGAGGCAGAGCAAAGCTTTGCTGTTTTGCTGTGGACAGGGCAGGGCTCTAACAAGACTCCGTCGGCCCTGCGCGGGGTTCCACCCGGGCCGAGGGCGCCGAAGGATGAAGCCCTCGTAGCCGCACGGCCGCGCCCGGTGGTTAGCGCGCCCCGCTCTTGCACCGCAGGGCCCACTGGGTCCTGGCGCGCAGGGTGGAGCCGCGCGGTTGTTGGGCCAGCTGCCGGAGCTCGTTTCCCTCTCCCTCCTTGCAGGTGCGCCAGGGAAGGCGGCACGCGGAGGAGCGGGAGCCTGCCATGGCCAGCCCGCAGCTTCCCGCGGCGGCCTCCAGCCCGCCGCCCCCGCGGAACGGCCCTCCGCAGCCCCTGTGAGGAGGAAGAGGAGGCGGCGGCGGACGAGGCGCCGCCCCCTTGGCGAGCTTCCCGACCCGGCGGCCTCCGAAGGACCCATGGCGGATTCCTCGCCCGCGCCGTCCCTGCGGGCAGGCGGCCTCCGCGCGCCCCGGTCCTCAGCCCCCTCGCCGCCGCCGCCGTCGCCGCCACGCTCGGGCTCCGAGGCAGAGGAGGCCGAGCTGTCGCTGAGCCTGGCTCGCACCAAGACCCGCTCGTACGGCAGCACGGCCAGCGTGCGGGCGCCGCTGGGCGCCGGCGTCATCAAGCGCCATGTGGAGCACCGGGTCCGCGCCGGCGACACGCTGCAGGGCATTGCGCTCAAGTACGGAGTCTCGGTGAGCAGGGCGCGCCGCCACGGGAGGGGGCACCAGGGCTCGGGGTCGGGCGCGCGGGTAGCAGGGCGCGCGGGTAGCTGGGCATCGAGGAGGCAGCCATCCGTGTTCCCACTGCACGCCTGGCGGCTCGTCCCGGAGCCCTCGCCCAGCGCGCGCTGCGGGGACGGCGACGGTCGCCAGAGCCGGTCCCTTAGCCGGAGCGGCGGGCCGCTAAGGCTCCCTCCTCTGGTGTTGTGCATCAAGTTCCCGGTGCCCTGCTCACGCTCGGACCAGATCTGTCGCGTGAGGAAGGCCAAAGAGGACCAGCGCGTTGACACCATCACGAGCCACTTTCGCCCGGTTTTCAGTCGGGGTCATAACTGCTCTATATTCAGTGAAAGCCGAACTGGGGTGTGAACTTGGGCGGAGAATTTTGTATTGTGGGTAAACAAGGGCTGTGATGAGTCAGGAAGGGTACAGTTGTTCCTGCAGGATGGTTCTGGTTCTATTGATTATGCTGCTTTATTTAGAAGTGAAATTACACCCCTGGGCTCACTGGCAACTGTGAATGTGACACCTGTCGCTAAGCAGCAGCCAAGAATGTGGTCTAGGTGAGCTGGAGAGCTGTGTTTATTATAAATTTATAAGTGTGTGTGTCTTGGGCCTATCGCATTACACCTCTGGGAAGGACATAGAAACCTGAGGGAACATACTGTTTCATTAAAATTACTTATAATTAACTCTGAACTAGGTGATGGCCTTTTGAGTTCTGTGTCAGTTTTCAACGTTCTTTCCTGAAGCACCTTAGACAGCAAAGGGAAGAGAAGTGATCTTATCTTTATCTTTCTCTTCAAGTGAAACTCTTTCTGGCCCTTCACCAGTGACAGAGACTAAGTAATCTATTTTGTACACTCGAGCTGGTCTGTGTTTACCTGGCAGGTCCTTCTATCACTTAAACATTTTGAGAGCAGGGATCTTGTTGCGCGGGCATGTACAGACAATATCCTGCCCTCCTGGGAGAGTACGTAGAACTTCAGTTCTTATATGTGCATTCATGGGGCCTGGTTTGAGTCAGAGCCAGAGGAAAGCAGCCTTGGGAGGTATGGGTAGCTACCTTCTGCTGAATGCCTGCTGTGTGCCAGGCCTTGCATTTGCCTTGCTCCATCTTGTTCTTATTCAATTTGATTTTCCTAGTGAGCCTTGGAGGTAGGTGTAATTAATCTCCTTTTTACAGATGAGAATATGGGTGAAAGGTAAGGATATTTTCCAAGTATGCTTGTTCATTGAGACCAGATTGAATTAGCACAGTGATAAAGCATTTGCTTTGCTCTAGATATCACTTCTGATTTCCATCCTTATTTTTATCCTAGTCTTATCAAGAGCTCTTTTAGCATCTTGGTTACTGAAGAAGGGAAGTCTTTTCTCTCTGGTTTCTATGCATCTTACTTACCAGGCCAGGGTGACTGCACCTAGGAATCCGTGATATCCAAAGAAGTGTTATTTCCCTGGTCCCTACCTGCAGCAGTCTCCCTGCACCCCACTGCCCTCCGTGGTTTCCATGGGGCTGCTCAGAGCTCCTAAACATCAGCTCACTGCAGTTCTCCACCTTGGATCAAATGCTTTCTAATCCCCATTTTTGCTAAAGTAGAGCCTTATCACCCCTTTTCATTAAAGTGTAAATCAGATTTTTCATTACTTTATAAAGACTTGATTTTAAGACGTTGAGCTGAAGCATACTGAACTGGGTACTATAATCTGTAGCCACAGGTAGTCTACTATAGGGTTTCTCATCCCCAGCACTATTGATACTATGGACTGGATAATTCTTTTTTTTTCCCAGTAGAGAAGCATTGTATTTGCCTCCTCATTCAGTATCATAATAGACAGGCAATGTGTCTGACAATCAGAATATCTTTTTAAAATTTATTTAATTTTTTTTAATTGGAGGTACTGGGGATTGAACCCAGAACCTTGTGCATGCTAAGCATGTGCTTTACCAGCAAGCTATACCCTCCCCAAGAATATCTCTTGAAAATATCTCACTTCTCTTTAGTTTTTAAACTAAAACTTGTACATATGGTGCAAAAGATAAATTATACTTTCATTGTACTTTAATGCTTTTCTTCAGCCAGACAACAGACACAATAAAAATTACATGAAAATATTTTTTCTGTGTTTTGATTTCTTGCTAGAGCATTGATTGACTCTTGGTAGGTTAGAATTTCTTAATTGTAATAACTTCCTTCATCAGTAGCCTTTTGAGGATATCAGCTCCCAGATGAACTGTTTTATCTGTATACTTAATTCATAAATCAGCTAACTATTTGTGTGTAACTAATGTACTTTTTTTTGAGAGAATCATATTTTCTTTCTTTCTTTTTTTATTGAGTTATAGTCAGTTTACGCTGTGTTAATCTCTGGTGTACAGCCCAGTTTTTCAGTCATAGATGAATGCACACACATTCACCCCCATACTCTTCATCATGAGCCACTGCAAGATCTTGACCATATTTCCCTGTGCCAACAAGTATAAACTTGTCCATCTATTCTATATATACCAGTCAGTATCTTATAAATCTTGAACTCCCAGTCTGTCCCTATCCACCCCCTCCCCCCTGGTCTGGATAATTCTTTGTTGTGGGGTGACAGTTCTGTGCATTGCAGGATGTTTAGCAGCATCTCTGACCTCTGCCCACTAGATGTCAGCGGCACCCCCCACCTGCATCCAGACATTACCACATTTTCCCTGGGAAGAACGCACTTTTAGTTGAGAACTGCTGGTTTATTACATACATCATTTACTTTGGGCCCTGAGCTCTAGTTGGTGACATTTTTAGAGACTCTTTCCAGTGGTTATATGACACTAGTGAAAATGAAAATACTTGCAACAGTGAAGTGATTTGCTTGCATTAGCAGCTATAGATATTAATTGGATTTACTCATTGAAAAATTGATATTTTAGGAGGAGGCTAAAAAGGCAGAGAAGTTTTTCTCATTCCCCAACTGAACAGAAAGAAGTTGAGTGAGTTAAGTTTCTAATATTGATTGCCATGGTCATCCACAGCATATTTAAACTGTTTAAAGGAGTAGGTGATGAGATGTTGGAGATTTAGAGACCCAACGTGGTGCACCTGGAAATTAAGTCAGTCCAGGCAAACGGCTGACTTTAACATCGCATGTCTGGTGAGAGCAGAGCACAGCTCTGCATTCTTATTTAGAGGAAAAGGAGCTCTCAGGGAAGGCTGGCTGTTCACCACAGCTCTCTGGCCAACCCAGCTAGGAGTCCAGGAGGACTTCAGTCAGTCCCTTGGTGGGGGAGATAAGTAAGAGCCAGAAATATTTTAGGGACATGGAAGTTCCCAGAACAGAGACTCTGACAAGGGGTGAAGATGGAGGCCTGGCTACCCATCCAGGGTTGCCAGGGGAACAAGCTGGAAACTGTTTTATGAAATAGTACTCAACAGTTAGCAGCAGGGTACATCCCAAGATGTGAAAATAGATTTGTGTTCCTCAAACTTGCCCAGATAGAAGGCCCTAGGACAGACTAAAAGAAAGGATCCGAGCTGACCTTGAACTTACTGGATCAGAATATCCAGTAAAGGAGCCCAGGAATGTTCATGCTGTACGAGTATGGCCTCTTTGCTCATTCCCAATGCACTGTCCCTTCCTGAGGTTTTTGCACTTGCTGTTCCGTCTGTCTGGAACACAGCACACAGGGCCCACTTCTTAGGGGTGGGACCAGTGCAGCCACACAGACCCCAGGCTTAGAAAAGCCCTATACTTAATGCTCTGCTGCTGCTGTCTTGAGATTTTTAATAATTTGTGAATAAAGGCCGCACATTCTCACTTTTCTCTGGGCACCACAACTTATGTAGCTTATATTGGCTGGTTGACTTGCTCCCTCACTGCCTTCAAGTCTTTGCTTAAGTGTCTCCTCCCTGAGGCCTTCCTGGTTACTCTGTGGCAAATTGCAACCCTCCTTCACCCCGGTGCCCCTCCCTCCTTTCCTGTTTGCTCAACAGCATCATTCATCAGACTTTTCTTTTTTTTTTTTCTTTCCAGCTTCTACCTTTCTGGTGATACATTAGTGAATAAATAAAAATCCATGCCCTCATGGAGCTTATAATTTAGTCAGTGGAGATAGCAAGTAAACAAACAAAATGTACATGTCAGGTACAGATAAGCAAAAACAAACAGACAAACAGGGAGAGGAGAAAGGGCTGGCTGAGGTGGCTGTAATTTAAAATGGTGTGGCCATGGAAGGAGGTGTGGGAGGGAACTGTGCAGATATTTGTGAGGAACATTGCAGGCAGAAGGAGCAGGGAGTGATGCAAAGGTCCTGAGGTGGGAGCATAGTCGACAAGTCTCTGGCATAGCATTGGCTGGTGCTTAGAACACACTGAGGTGTATTTGGACCAGATCACTTTAGGGGTTTGAAGGCCATTGTAAGAACTTAGGCTTTTTCTCTAGGTGAGTTCGGAAGGATCAGAGGAGATTGAGTAGAATAGTGACATGATCTGACTTTTGCATTGGGAAGATCACTCCGGCTGCTGCTTGGAGAATAGGCTGTATAGGTGGGATGAGTGCCAAGGCAGGGAGGCTAGAGAGTTTGGAGGCTTTTGTAGGAATGCAGGTGAGAGCGGATGGTGGTGTGAACCAAAGCAGTAGAGAAGGAGGTGGTGAGAAGTGGATGATTTACTGATATACGCTCTACATTTTCTGCTTATTTGTTTACTGTTTAGTTTGAGTATCTCCGCCCTAGAGGTGGGCCCAGGGCTCTGAGAGGCTTCTCTAGAGGAAAGAAGAATGTTCACACTGAGGAACCTGGCTAGGCCTATGACCTAATGGACCCCAGTTCTTCTGCCTGTGACTTAGGAAATATCTCAATGACCCTTCTCATCATCCCTTTTAAAGCCATTCATAGTTATTAATAACTGGCATTCATTCTTTCTTACCTACTTTTACTGAGCCCTGTGCTAGATGTGCTACAAGATGATACATGCTGTTTTCTTTTAAATGTGGTGAGATTGTTGGCTACTGCTTTCCACTAGCCTGTAGCTACTTGAGAAGCCAGGCAGCTTGTCTGATTCATCTCTGTATATTCCGTGCCTCGCCTGGCACATGGTGGGTCCTCCTCACATGGGTGGCCTTAATCCAGTGGACAGCCTGGCCAGTATGAAATCACTAGGCCCTAGGGTTGAGCAGACCCTCAAAGACCGGGTCCAGGGTAGGGTTTGAGCCCAGGCGGTGCAGCCGGCTTGACTTGAATTGCAAAGTGTGATTTGAGGCCAGTTCTCTAACCTACAGAAAGAAGATTGCTGGTGCTGCTGCTGGTACTGCATAGCTTGCTTCTTCCCCTTCCACCAACACTGGGTCTTTACATTGAATTAAATGTGGGTTTAGATTTGAGCATCTCTACCAGAGTAAGGGGCATTGGAGGAAGTGGGTCTGGGAAACTGAAACTACTAGGGCTGAATTGAGAAACTATTAAATATAGTTCAGATCTCAGACATGAACTTAGTTGGGCTGGAATTTCCCTGGCTATGCTTATGTCCACTGAGACATTAAGTCCCCTTCCCTAACCCAGCATTCTAGATTTTGCTATGGCTTTTGCTAGGATCCTAGCTCTTTTCAGTTGGATGCAAGCCTCTGGAGGAAACTGACCAGCTCCCTCCCGGCAGCCACTGTGAACTTTGTTTGGAAGCCTTGTATAGAAACAGAAAGTAGATGAGAGGCAGGGAGGAAACCTATTATTTGCATAAACTTTTTGACTTTTTGTTAACCCCAAGAAATTTCCCTGTCCTCTGCCCTCTCCAGACCATTGCCCACAGTGTTCTCAGTCATTTCCTGTCCAGTTTTATCCCCGGAGTCTTCTCTTTCTCTTCCAATGAGCTACTCAGCACACTTGCTCCTTAACATTTCCCCTTTCAGAAGTCAGCTTGCTGAGAAAAGGTGAAATGACTGGCATTTTAGGGGGAACAAGTATGGTGAGTTAGAAATGTAAGTGTATGTAAACCTTTCGTGTTTATAATTTTATCCTCTGCTGCTGCTGGAAACTGTTGACCTTTGCTGGTCAAAGGGAAGAGAACCATAAATAAATAGTGCCACCTGTAGAGGGAGGTATGATAAAGTAGCCCTTAGCAGTTTACGGGTTTTAATACATTCTCATGCATTCTTTATTGAAAAACAGGTTTCTTGAAGTATAATTTACATATCACAAAATTCACCCATCTTTAGTGTACAATTCAAGAATTCTTAGTAAATTTACAGAATTGTTCAACCATTACCACAATCCAATTTTAGAGCAGTTCCATCACCCTGAGAGGATCCCTGTGCCCGTCCCCTTCTGCAGTCCCAGATAACCAGGAATCTGCTTTCAATCTATAGATTTGCCTTTTCTGGACACTCCATAAATGGACTCTCATATATTTCCTGAGCTAGCGTGGGAAAGAAATCAGTCCTTTTCCTCATTCACACATGGCAAGGAGGGAGTCCAACTGCCACCAACACCTAGAACTTAATAGGAGACAGTGAGGTGAGGAGGTTGAAACCAGCACTTATTGAAAATAATCCTGAGAGAATCCTTTAAGTCTTTTTAATCCTGTAAAATGATAATGATAATCAAATGAAAGTTGTATGTATATGGAAATATTTTATAGGCCACACAATGCTGTGTAAATGTTATTATGTATCCTGAAAGGATAAGGGAAGGGTTCGTCTTCTTTTGAGAAATGGAGAGGAAGAGAAAGAAGCTCTGAATGTTGCATTCGTGGTGCGGCAGGTGACCTGATGGAGCTGACCCAGGCGGCCTTTGGGGAGAGTTCTTGGTCATGCCCAGCGGTAGCTGTTGAGATAACTCTTGGGGGAAAGTTTTGTGAGTTCCCGCCAGAGTAAACTCACCATTATAAACTATTTACGGGGGAGTCATTTCAAATAAGCTGTTGATGGCATTCATTCTGCCTAATTTCACCATGGTCGACCTTGTGGCCATCTTGTCAGCTCTCAATTACTCTGTAATCTGCTTCTTAGTGAGCAGACTGTAAATTTCATTGAGTCATGCTATTCAATCCTGATTAGGAGAGACTTTTAAAATGAAAGTGTGGTTGCTGTTTCTCAGCCCTAGTCATCCGCCCTCAAGAAACATAGGGTAGTTCCGCATCACTCTGAAAAGGTCACACTTCCTGTTATCGGCATGAACTGGGTGGTAGGGAGTATTGAACAGAGGGCAGGTGGGAAAGCCGTAGAGTTTTCCAGCTCCTCCTTGTTAGATCAGGACTTTTCTTTGTTTTATGTGAGGTGAAATTCCCAGAACATCAGTCCCAGCTAAGTTCAGATGAAAGTATAAAACATTCCAAAGCAAATTAAAATATCCCTTCACTGTTTTGGGGTTATTTATATCTCTTGCCTGTGTGATTACAGTTTCTCCCATACCTGGGCTTCCTGTCCACTCATGCCTCTCTCACCCATCCATTTTCCGCAGCTGGAGGGATCTTCAACTGTAATCAGATCATGTTAACTCCCTTCCTTCACCCTCCAGGGGCTTCTCATCACATTTAAAATCAAATCCAAATTTTATTGATTATATGAGTGGCCTGGAGCTTGCTCATTACTCCCTACCGTTCAGCCACACCGTTTTTTGCTGCTGTTGTTTTTTGTGGGGGCAGGTAATTAGGTTTATTTATTTATTATTTTTAATGGGGGTGCTGGGGATTGAACCCAGGACCTCATGTATGCTAAGCACACACTCTACCACTGAGCCACACTGTTTTTTTCCTGCTCTCAGGCATTGCAACTACTGTTTCTGGCTGGACTCCTTTTTTTTTTTTTCTGGCTTTTTGCTTGACTGGTTTCATTCCTTAACTTTACTACTGGTAACAGAGTTTGGAGCCTAGACCTTTCTCACTTTTAGCCAAATTTAATGATAGCTGCTAACATTTTTGAGTGCTTCCTGCCATGCACTATTCTAAATGGTTTACTTGAATTAATTCAATTCCCATAATGATCAGATTGTGTGGAAAGTACTGTGACTTTCCTTACTTTATAGAAAAGAAAAAAGACATAGGAAATAGAAAGTGGTAAAGCCAGGATTTGAACCTAGAAAGTATGGCCCCAGAGCCCTTGTTTCTAACTACTACCTTATATTAGCATCATTTATCTGTTTTCACCTTCAATTTCAAATCTGCCCGTCCATAGATTGGTTCCCACCTTGATGCTATGTCTGGATATCTCTGATGTCCCTGATGCTGGCATCCATGTGTCATCTTAGAGTCTAGACCATAAAGGTCATCTTAGAGTCTAGACCTTAAATGCTTGTGGATGACGCTGAGACGGAGATGAAGCAGTCCCCGGCATCAGGAAGCTCATAGACTAGTTAAAATAGGCAGGTCTGTCGGTGAGCCTGGGTACAACGGCATGCACACGGGCTGGGGGAGCCCTGCCTTCCCTCCTGTGGGCTCCCTGACTTCACCCAGCCTTTGACTCAGCCACCTTGTCCTGTGCTCCCTGTCATGGGCCCCTTGCCTGGCTGTGATGGCCTGTCTTGCTCTGAGTGACGGATGTGTTGGTCAGGGTCCCAGGCAGGGTCCCTACAGATACAGGATATCTGTATCCTGTACAGATAGCATGCTCTGAGGGTGTGGCCAAAGAGAGTTTAATGCAGGGACATTTAAAGAAGTGTGAATAGAATTAAGGGAACTAAGAAGGGATGGTAAAACACCCGAGATTAGGAACAGCAGTGAGACATCCCCCCTGGCCCTCAGAAGGAGTGGTGTCCCCAACACCAACACCGACACCCATTAGAGCAGGAGGCATGGACAAGGGGCTGCCTGGCAGGAGCTCTGCCATAGAGGGATGCAGGCATCAGAGTCACAGTGTGGTCATTCTGCCGGTGCCTTCCTTTGGAACACCACCTGGAATTCTAAGGACCAGGGGTTTGGAGAGTGTGGTTCTGAAGAGGTTAGCTTCCTGGGGTCAGAACTGGCTCAAGAGGAGTAGGGGATGGATGGGGAGGTGAGGGTGGGTTTAAAGGGAGAATTATCAACACACCAGATAACTTCCTACCCCTTTCTGGTTACTTCTCTGACCTGTATTAATTAACTCATCCATCCAGCCATCCAGCCATTCATCCATCCATCCATTCTGAGCACTTAGTGTGTATAAGATCTTTGTCAGCCCAGCGAAGCTATAGAAATAACAGGTCTTGCCCTGAAGGAATTCAGTTTATTCAAGTTCTTTAACTCACTCAGATCTAAGCCTAAACTAGATCAGGGATACTTAGGATTTTTAGATTTAAATTTCGTCTCTAAAACACACCTGCCTATTCATTATGTTCTTTCTCACCATTGCCTTCTCTCCTTTGACTAGAAACTAGAACACAGATGACCACCCTACACAAAAGACACTTTAATGTAGTATCTTTAAAAGAAAAATAAAAGGAAGCTTTGAATGTACTATTTGTGTGGATTCAGCTTATAGTTAGAAAGCAGGGGGAAACAGGATCCATTTATTTGACTGTTTTTTTAGGGTCTTTGAAGTGGAACTCTAATTGTTTCACTCCATCAATTTGGCATTAAAGGATCCCAGAATTGGGTTCCATTAGTCATGTACTTTAATCCTGGTGTTGTATGGACTTTGGAATCAGACAGAAATTCCAGCCCATACATTTAAAGGGCCGTGTGCACTTGGTCAAATCAGCCATCTCTTGTGTGCCTGAAGTTCTTCAGAGAAAATGGAGAGTAGTCGGAACCATTTACTACTCAATCGTCCCTCTCTCTCTCGTCTGTAGCTACACATCTGTCTCTACCTCTACATCTATATCTTCCATGCATGCATATGTATAAATGCTTATTTGATCCTTCCAACAACCCAGTGAGGGGTAGATGATACCTGTTTTGCACAAGAGGAAACAGGCTCAACAAGAGAAGTAACAAGTTCATGCTCAGACAGTTCGTGTTGGTGGAGCTGGGGTTTGAAGCCAAGCCTGTCACATTCCCAAGCCCGTGTGTTTAGCTATTGTACCAAACTGTCCTGGTGACGTACCTGACAAGAAAGAGTTGTGGTAAAAATCAGATGGTACAGTGCATGTAAAGAGCCTCGCATGGTGTGAGTTCCTAGGCTGGGTGAGTGGAGAAGTCTGCAGACACACGATAGTACAGTGTGATGAACCTAAGAGTAGGTATTTCTTGGTCAGCTCTGCACCAGCATAGTTTAAGTCCTGTCCACACTTAACCTGCATTCGTGGACTTAGGCATGCCACTCAACCATCTTGAATCTCCCTTTCTTCTTTGTTAAAAGGAGATGATAACATCTAGCTTGCAGAACTGTTAGGAAGGTTAAGTGAGGTCACATATGTAAACTCTATTCTCCCTTTCAGCCCTCCCTTCCATCCCCTTTGCTGTGGTTTGGGCGAAGCATCCACAGGCTGTGAAGGAGTCTGAAGTTATGAAACCTATATTAAATTCTAGCTTCTTCATCTGCCCGTTGTTTGATTCCATGGTACATAATCTCCTTGAGTTTTGCTGCTTTTATTTGTAAAGTGGATCTTCAGACACCGGATCCATAGGGTAGAAAAAATGAGATACTCTGTGCAGAGTGCCGCCTACCTCCTCTCCCTGTCTCCCCACTTCTACTCGTTCTTCAAGGCCCATCTGAAGTCAGAAGAATCAAAATCAGAACCCCACCTTCTCCGTGAGGCCCTTCTTAATGACTGCAGCCCCGGCCTACACCACGCTTCCAAGTTCTTGTACTTACGTCTTTATCACTTCCTGTGTCCATTATATTTACCAAACACAGTTCTGGAGACGGGAAACACTCCTTAAGGAAAAATCACACACTAGGAAGTTTTTTTTAAAATCAGATAATGGAAATGTTAAAATAAGATTGAAATGTATTAAATAAGTGCTAAATATTCTACGTTTTTTAACTTTGTGGATTTGAAGCTGCTTGGTAAAAGCTGCCTTGTAGGGAAAATAATATAGCAGGGAGGGAATCAGTCTTTCTTCTTGTAAAATTGTGAAAGAGAATTTCTTGGCATCTCTTGAAATAACTAGGGGTATCTTGGGAGGTGACTAAACCTGAATTAAGAGTTTCAGATCCAGAATACAGATTCTGGAGCTTGACCAAACCCATATCTCAGCTTGGCCACGTACCAGCTGTGACCTTGGGCAAGTTATTTTTGTTCTCTGCCCTGAGTTTCTCCATGCATAATAGTACCTCCGTCATAGGATGACTGTAAAGATTAAATGAACATGTATTAAGCCAAAAAAAAAAAAAAAGAATTTCAGATTCAGAGAAAGCATTGCACACATTTTGCTCATGGATGTTTTTAGTTTGTGTTGTGTAATAAGCCCTACTTTTAGATTTATTTATTTGTAACTCTGTGTTGCCTTTTCTAAAATATTTTAGATGGAGCAGATTAAAAGGGCAAATAAACTGTTTACCAATGATTGTATATTTCTGAAGAAAACTTTGAACATCCCAGTTATATCAGAGAAGCCTTTGCTGTTTAATGGACTTAACTCAGTGGATTCTCCAGAAAACGAAACTGTCGATAGCAGTTTTTGTCATGAAGAAGAGCTGGTAGCGGCTGGGGAAGACCTCTCTCCTCCCAGTCCTCAAGAGTCGGATGTTCAGCCCACGCAGCCTGAGGACGTGTCAGCCAGAGATTTCCTGCAGAGGCTGGATTTGCAGATTAAGTTATCAACACAGGCAGCCAAGAAACTAAAAGAAGAGAGCAGGTAAAAATACGCTGGAAAAATGTCAGAGGCTGAATAAATTACTCTTCAGATGTTGCTTGGTCAAATTTTCTTTTCTTTTTTTGCTTTGAAAACTGTATTTTAATTCTAGAAAGTCATTTTTAATATAAAGTCTATACAGAGCTACTGCCTTCTGCATAAAGCTTTATCTGTTGCAATGCTTTTGTCTTTGTTACTTATGACAAAAAGTTTACTTCTTTGCTTTAATAGTGTAACTGTCCAGCCAGCAATTCTGGAGAGCATCCAAGTAGATGTCTAATTGACACTGTCAGAGGAAGCAGTGCCCTAGAGTATACATCTAAAATACTGTTCCTTATAAAATGTGTCAAGGACATTGTTATTTGTTACCAGGTGTTTCCTACAAAAGATACCATGTGAGCTTTTTCTCTTTGTTCTTTAATTTGGTAGGAGGGCAAATCTATCTCCTGTAGAATGGTTTCCTTCTTCCTTTATGATTCCAAGAATGGCATGATCTATTGTGTTTTCTTTTTTGCCCTGGCTACCGGGAAGCTTGCAACCAAAATTGATGCTCAGTTCAATTACCACAACATTTCTCATGGTTAATGTATTTATACCCTCTCCTTTCCTTAGTCCTGATTTTTAATTTCTATTTTATTTATCTTATTGTATGTATGCCTTTTGTTGTAGGTACCCTAAAGCCTTTTGAGAAAAAGGTAGAATATTAAAAATATAAACAAATATAAATGTGAATATAATGAATTTATATAATGTAACTTTATATAATATAAACAAATGCAAATATATAACAAGTACCATTCTTTATTCCAATAACTGAGACAGCAATAAAACGGAGACAATGAGGCATACCTTAATGAGTATTTGCATTTCCTACAACTTTGAAGGCACACATGATGTTATAAGTTGATATACTCCTGCCCTTCTTTGGCAAGTGGATATTAAGTTGTATAATGAATATATGTGTTAGTTTTCTGAGTGCAGTTTTTACACACTGATTTATGCTGTATTTCTTTTTTTTTTTTTTTTTTCAGAGATGAAGAAAGTCCCTATGCAACTTCCCTTTATCACAGCTAGATGATCAGGGGGCATAATCTAACCTGGGTTAAGAGATGGTTGGATCATAAAGAAATCAGCACTGGAAGATTCAAAAGCATCCCTTTTGGATTCTCATAGCATACGTCTTTAAATCACAATTAAGTAGTTCCATCTTTGGCAGTTGCACTGAAGTGATTAGTGACCTCGGGCTTTCTGTAATTTGAAGTCTTTATTATGGCATGATAGCAAAATTGTGTCTTAAAGCTCATCACTTTTGCAGGTGGTGGTAGTTTTTAGACTAGCTTTTGTAAATACTAGTTGACATAAAGCCTCAAAGACTATTCACATATTCATGCTAAAAACAATGTTTATCTCCCGAGAAATCCTAATTATGTGAAAAACATGATTGCTGTTTAAGTGATGCTGATTTTGCTATGTGTTTATAACTTAAGTGCAATATATATATATATTTCGATATGTGTTACATATTCTGTATTACAATAGAGAAACAAATTTTGTCTGCTATTTTGTAAAACTAAGCTATGAAAGTCTGAATGAGAAAAATAAACTATGTTTTCATATTCAAGTCTCAATTTTTTTTCAACAAATGGGAATATAAAATGGATTTTTAAATTATAGTTTTGAAAGAGTGACAGCCTCTCCTCTAATGATTTTTGTTATTATAATTGCAATTTTGAAAAAACATTCAGTAATATAAAAGCAAATAAATTGTAATTACTGGTAACCTTTGCATTTAAATAGTATCTGACTTGTGTTTCAGATATAGTGAAGACTTGGAATATATCAAAAGAAGAAGTAAAAATACCATGAGCAAACACACTGGTGAATTCTAGTTTAGATTTCATTGATAAGTCACTTCACAGGGTATTTTGCAGTCACTGTGCTCATTTCAATTGAGGGGTTAGGTTTTTATTCACATAATTTAATTTGTCTTACTTTTATATATGGACAGGTTACAGCAGTAAACTTTAAGCAATGTATTATTTACAATTAAGCTTTTAAAAATTTCAATTTCTATTCAAGTACCAGGTTAAGTAACTCTTCAAGCTTCCACAGAAATTCCCCACATTTATCCCTCCTCAATATCCCAAAAGGAGTCTGCTTTCTGTGGGGCAAAAGGGACCCTGCTTCCCTTCTCTCTTTCTCTTTCCTCATTTTCTTCTCCCTGTCTTGCTCCCCCAGGTCTTCCATTAAGCAGGAAACGAAGTGTTTATGCAGCAGAATTCAGAACCAGAACGGCACATGCCCAACCCCTGGGGATGAACAACAGGGGCATGAGTGGGAAGCATTAGCTCTTTGCCCTTGTCTTGAATTTCTTGTTTGTTCATAACCTACATAGTCCTTTGTATTTTGGAGTTTTTCCCCTCATTTTTTTTTCTCATGCTTTTTCTCATGATAACATCTCATGTTTTTATTTCTTGTTTTTTCCCTCATGTTATTAGCATCTTTGATGTAGAGTGATCTCTTGATCCTGCTTTGTTGTTTTCTTGTGTCCACTACAACCTGAACTATTCGGAGGTAGTTGGAAAAGCAGCAAATTAAAAGAAGAAAAATAAAGGAAGGGAAACAGTGGTATGTGTAAGAAAAGGTCAAGGCCTCTTTAAAAAAGTCCCAGGAACTTTTTTTTTTTTTTAATGTGAAGAGTTTTCGTGCTATTTAACACAAAATAACCTGAAATTTGAGAGTAATTCAAAGGAAACAAATCCAAAAACCACTATCCAAAAGATGTAACATCAGCTCAAATTTGAAATTAAGACCACAATCTCAAAAACATTTTTCTGAGTATTTTATTTTTGCCTAAGGAGTTTCTAGCCAAAACATCTCTCCCCTCATCTTCAAGTTACTAAAAACTTTGAGTTCCCTGTGGCCACAGTTGAACCATCCTGGACCAGAGCATTTTGGTCCCTGCCTCGCACACAAGCAACTGTGGAGGAGGGAACTGAGACAAGCAGCCTGGGGTCTAGTCCCAGCTGTACCACTTCCTGACCATCAGAATTGGGGCTTGTCCTGTGCCCTTTTGATGAACCAGTTTCCTTGTGTATAAAACAGGACTGAAGATCTCCTCCTGTCTTGGTTATCAGTAGGAGCTAATCAATGTCACTGTGTCTGAAAGCTACAATGAACTCCCTTAGTAAGTGTCCAATTTTTTAAAATACAGCATAGATATTTAGATAAATGATAGGAAAGTGAATGGGTAAAATGCTTGAGTCACAATCCGTTAATTCTCTCTAACGTAGAAGCAGCATGTTTGGATCATAGGACCCGGGTGAAGTAGGGTCGGTCGTGTCATCAAAGATGACTCATTCAAGCAGACTGACTCATCGTGCTTTGGCAAGTATAGTTTGGGCAAAGATGTTTTTAGTTCCCTCTCACTGCTCACCAGTGGATATTGGCTTCTCTCGAACATACTGAGTTTGATTGCTGTCTGTGTCAGGCTGTGGTTTTTGTTTGTTTTGGCAACTCTGGAGCGGAGAGGGAGGAGCAGCAGTGGTCTCCTATCTGGAATACAGCCTCTTAGAGCCTCCCTGTATGTTCCCCAGTCCTCACCAAAAATGAGCACGAGGTAGGGCATTCAAGACAGGTGTCAGCAGGCCATTTGAAGTAGTGACAGCTGATAATACAAAGCATTATGTTATTTTTATGATTTTAACTGAAATATGTAGAAAAATATTGACATCATTAATTTATACTGACTAATACATTTTCAAAGCATTCTTTGGTTTGGGACATTGCCCATTTAACACTTCAGGAGGACCTTGGGTCACTGTATGTTGTTTCCAGGACTGTGTTAGTGGTGGTGACTGAGGAAAAGGGGTCAGTGGGACCTGAAGGTCGTACCTTGTCCTCTGGGGAAGCTCATCTACCAGCCTTGGCCCACAGGGAAGAGACTGCCTTTTATCTCTCTATCTACTCTACGTCCTGGCCCTCTTGCTCTCTGTTGAGAAACCTTGGCTTGGATTAATTTCAGTTGAGAAAACTCAGATCTGGCATAAATTTTTACCTTGCTTTATGGAGTGCTTATGACTTGAGTTGTCTTCTTGGAGAGTACAGAGATAATCCCTCTTAAGAGAAACTCAGTGTCTGAAAACTCACTAGAAAATGTGGATGGAGAGTGGGGGGGAGGGATTGTTAATAAATCCAGCAAACCCTATGCCCATTTTTCAGTTTCCTTTTTGTGCCATTGGGCCTGATTAAGAATCAGCAGGAGCAGCCAAAAAAGCAAATTGCTATATTTAAATCTGCAGAGGCTCAGAGGAAATGTGAATTTATTTCAACTCCCCAAAGGGAACAGGTCTGAAAATGACATCTGGTAACAGATACAGTCTCTGAGATGCTTTGGTACCCAGCATGCCTTGAAAACAGACCCCCTATTCTTCAGGGGGTGCTTGCGTGTGTGGCACAGTGGGAAGAAGTTTCAGCTGTAAGATCAGTCCATTACAGGCTTTTCCAAAGCAACATATATATATGGTTATGAAATGTAAGTCTATAAGGAGATAAGGATTCTATATACAAAACCTCAGCGTACATACAACTTTACTTGTCAGATACTTTTTACGGCAAGAAAGCTATGTTTTCACCACTTCTAAAAGGTTAACTACTGTAAATTCGGCAGTTTCTAATAGTCCTTGGGTCAAAATAACTTTAGTCACAGAATGAGAAGCATTTGAAGCTATATTCTATTTTCTGAAACAGAAGCCTCTCCTGGATTGCCTGCCATTTCTACAGGCTGCTGTAAATACGCTTGATGGCTTCGGCTTCTTCTTTGTCAAGGATGCCTTTCTCCACGTAAGCATCAGCTTGTTGGTTGATGAAGTCCCTCATCTTTGAAAGGTCATAATCTGGAAAATATCATTAGAGTATCACGAGCAAAGATCAGGAAAGAACAACCCATTACAGTGATTACCATTAGCGAAGAAGAATTTTGTACAATTCCCACGCCCTGTCTTTCACATTGGAAGACACTTTAGTTCTTGGCTTTTGTGCAGTAGTTTGCAGCTTCATATCATGTTTACGTGCATTTTAGTATTTCCTGTGTTCTTCATCACTGTGGGCAGCCTTAAGTGAGTAGGCCGTGAGGCCCAGGCCAAAGTTCACAATAGCTTGCACCTGGTAAGAGGTAAATTTACGTATGCGCTCTAGTGTAACCACCACGCATGCGCCAGTAGCGTGAGTCAGCATTATAAACAATACGCATGCGTGGGCAGAATGAAAAGGACAAGTGCCCAAAGCCGGCGGCGTGCCATCTTGTTGAACTATAGTAAAGTGCTGTTTTGCTCCATGCAGTCTGTTTCACGGTATGGCGGTGCCTCGCACATTTTTCCAGGTGGGCAGCTCACCTCCTTGACTCCCTCTTCAGCCCCCCTTGGCGGACAATCACAACTTTCCAAGGTGTTCAGGTGGGGAAAATTGCCCTCATTTTACCACAGAGGGAACAGGCTTAGAAACCAGGGCTTTTTGCAAACTTTCACGTTTATACCAACCATCTGGGGCTCTTGGGCAGTTGTAGGCTTGTATTCAGTTGGCCGGAGGTGGTTGGAGTGGGGAGGGGATTAGGTTTATGTATTTCATTTTAATGGCGGTACCAGGAATTGAACCCCGGACCTCATGCATGCTTAAGCAGGCACTCTGCCACTGAGCTCTACTCTATCTACCCTGAGATTCTGCATTTTAAACAAGCTCCGAGGAGATGTTGATGCTGCTGGTCCAGAAAACACACTGGAGGTAATAAGACCCTAAAGCTTAAGTGCCTTGTTGGAGGTCACACAGCTAGTAAAGGTTATGATCAGAAGCAGGTGTTCTGACTTCCTGCATGTGCTACACTGGCTAAATCCGTGCTGAGGTGACAGCCCACATATTTTTTCTATATTAAGAATTATCTTAATTTTCATGCTGTTTGAATTGTCTGCATGGAGTAAAAAGTCAAACCATAGCCTCTTTGTGGTTCCTCTGTCCTACTTAAACAAAAACTTTATGTAAACTATTGAACTACTCATGAAATTTCCAAGCAAGGAGGCTGCCGGTGTCATCTTTCTGAAGGCTTGAAAGAAACCCCACATCTTTCCTTGATTCTTTAAGTATTATATGTTTCTTATTTTAAAATATGGAAAATGCAGCCTATAAAACATGATTATAAAATTTAAATCACCTGAATTCTATTCATTATAGATAACCACAGTGGATGTTGTTCTATTTCCTTTTCGCTTTTCAGTGTATCTATCTCAACACAGAATTATGATTACAGCTTACATTCAACCTTATAACTAGTTCCTTTCACTCAGTTTACACAGTAAGCATTGATACTCCCCAGAAACACCATTTTCAATGGCTACATATAATTCATCCATCCTATGGGGGTACCAAAATTTATGACCCACATCCCCATGGTTGGGCAGGTAGGACTTCCACATCAGAGAGTTTATGGGGAGACCCTTCCAGATTGTGAGTTGCCCGAGGCTGAGTTCCTTGGAGACAGTGTCATTCATCTTGGCTTTTGGCAGCCCCTGGAACGGGCCCTGCCTTTTGTCAGTTTGTAAAGGGAAGAGAAAGGAGGGAGTGGGGTCCAAAATCTTAGCATTCCATGGCCACTGTTGGCAAGCCTGAATGTCCTGAAGCAGGGTCACCAGGGCGTCTTTAAGCCCCTGCATGAAAGGAGAACCAGACCTGAAGGCCCTCTCTACAAGCACCAGGTGTTTATCCTCTTAAGGTGAGCGGAGGCTCTGACAGGCTGTTTCCTGTCCACCCAGGAGGGCATTTGCTTCTTCCCGCTTGGGCACGGCCATGAGGCTTAAACAGCCAACTCCCAGCACTGGGCACTTGACAACCATCATCTTATTTGCTCCTTGCAAAACCCCATGAAGAAAGCATTACTCTCCCCAACACAGAGACGAAGAAACAGGACAGAGAAGGTAAGTCCCTTGCTCGGGTCACAAGAGAGTCAAGTTTGGGATTCCATTTTGTCTATAGTCACAGCTTTGACTGCTCTGTGCCCTTGATGTAGTGCATGTGAAGCATCTATCAAGTGCTGAACAAAAAGTAAGTGCTTGGGGGTTCTGTCTGGTGTGGTTTTTGACTCTCCCTCACTGTCAGGCATGAGCTGGAGAAGCCAGCCGAGCACGCACTTTGTGTGCACCTCGTGAGCTGGTTCCTGACCAGCTCATGGGGCACAGAGGCCCCTCTCGCTCTTCACTGGTTTGAATGAATAACCGCTCTTCAGAATCAGTTCAGGGACATCTTTAGAGGGACAAAAGGCAGACTTCCAAAAACAGAGGTGAAGAGGTCCAGGTGATTCGAATGGACAAACGGGAAAATATTTTGTTTTCTTATGAGATGGAAAAATGGTCTTGTTATGACATGGTTATCACTGTGTTGTTGGGGAAACCAGCCTGGTGCAGGGGAAAGGCGGTTGGAGTCCATCCCAGCTCTGCCCTAGCAGGCTGTTAGAATACACCAGACAGTAGTTTAAAAGGTTTTAAGATGGTAAGGCTCAAAAGAGGACTGTGATTCACGTTTTTAAAAGTACAGACTTTCTTTTGATGGCTGCATAAGATTCGATCACCATCCTCACTGTCACAGCACGTGGATCTCCCTTTCCTGGATTTGGGAAGGAGACTGAGGTCACCCAGGCCCCGGACAAGCAAAGGGCATCGGCAGAGGTTAAAGGTCAGAACTAATCATAAGGCTTCCTGCTCACACAGCTGCAGCCACTGCACGGCCCTAGGACTGGGTCCCCACAGGCTTTGAGAGATGACCGAGTCAGGCAGAGCATGTATGAAGGCAGGAGGGGAGGAGCTCTCTTGCCCACACGAGGGTGAACTGCATGTCAGCCTCCCTTCCTGGAAGCAGAAGGGAGCATCAGACTCAACGCTGCCATTCTGTGCTTGGTCACAGAGCCTTCAGTATGCAAGCACTGGAATTCCATGCTTTACTAGGCTGGTCGTTTCTGTTTCTGGAAGATTGAATTGCAGGATGTGGCTGGTTATGACCAAGAGTTAGACTCATATGTTAATCAGTGAAAGAAATAACATAAATCCTCCAAATGGTTGGTCCATACAATTTACACTGGTTTCAGAATGCATTTTGGTACATACTGTATTACTTTGATTCTAAGATAAACTTAAAAAAAATTTTTTTAAGTCTTGGCGATCATTGATAGCATGTTATTTTTCTTCCTTAGTGGTACATGAAACAGTGGTGCATTTTCCATACAGTAACAGATTTGATGAAATATGCTTCAGGTGAATTTTAATGGAACTGACAGCCTGGAAATTCACATCATTTTGAACCAAATAAAGCATGTGTGAAGATCTGATAATTGTTCCTATCTCGTTCAACTTATATGATCACAGGCTAAAAGGGTGCTGAAAATACCTCTTGCTCCCAATGTGTTCTGCCTCACTGGTTCTCAGCCATGGTTGTGCAGTGTAATAATGAGGATTTAAGAAATACCGGTGCCTGGGTCCTGCCCCTCGAGTTTGAGTTCGTGGTCCTGTGGGCGTCAAGATATTTAGAAGCTCCACAGATGATATGAATGTATTTCTAAGTTTGAAAAGCAGTGTTCATCTCCTTTTAAAAGCATCACTTTACAACTTCTCTGGCCAGACACATGGGAATCACACTAGAATCCTCTCTCCACGTAGCTCTTGAGTTTCTCCCTTCTTTGTTTCCTCTGCCTCACCTTGGTTTAAGCCCCATCATTTCTGCTCCAGATCCTTGCCTCCTAGCTCTTGCCTGACTGCTGGGGTTTTAGTTTTTCAATCTGTAGCCACACTGCTACCAGACAGTTTCTCAGTTCTTAACCTAATTAAGCCCTGATTGAGTCTTCTCTGGCTAAAATTAACCTCCTTTGCAGGGTGTACAAGCCTCTTCCTGACCTGGCTGCTGACCACCTCCCCAGCTCTGTCTGCAGGTCCTCCCTCCAGACCCCAGTGTTTCTGGGAAACTGAACAGCCCCGGTTCCCAGAAAGCATCACTCTTTTGTCTCTTTATGTCTTTGTACCCAGTGTTCCCTCTGCCCCCATCTCCCCTCACTTGCAAACTCTTCCTTGCTTTTCCAGCAAAGGCTTTCCTGCCACCTTTTCTCCCAATGTAAGGAGACATGCCCCCTCCTCTTACTTCCTTTGTGCCACTGTGCCTATCTGTGTTAGCCCTGAGCAGAGGCCACAAGAGCTTTACTGATGTTGTGAGCAACTTGGTGTGGGGTGGGGGAGCTGCATCTTATGGTCCTTCACATCTCTGGCACTCAGAACAGAGTCCGGTTCTGTTTTCAGTAAGTGACCGACTGCCTTTGTGACTGCAGGGTGCACGTCATGTGTGCTCAGAAAACACCTTTGTTTAAGACACTCCAAGGAAAGGGGGGCAGGTAGACGAAACAAGATTGGCAAAATGTTGATAATTATTGAAGGTGGGTGACGGATGCATGTGGATTCATTATACTATTCTCTCTGCTTCTGTTTGATATTTTTCATAACAAAATGGAAAAGAAAAGAAAATGCCTTTGCTTACAAGCCTGATTAGAAAAATAAGAGGAATGGAGGTCTGTTCCCTTCTGCACCTGAGAGGTGCCCAGAGTCTTCTGGGCTCTGAGAGGAGACTGTGGCCTAATTTGATCGTGGGAATCTTTAATAAGAGCTCTTAACAAATGGGTGAAGTTTGCAATTTACAATCACACTAAATCCTTACCTTCTTTATTTTCTTTTTTGTTGTGTTTCTTCAGCCATTCAATATTTTTCCTGATGGCTTCCAAATAGGCTTCTGTTTTCCCTGGAAAAGGCAAGGGAACCCATATTAAATACTCCTAAAAATATCACTGTATCTCTTTTTAAAGATCGCATTTATGTTTGAGACCATAAACAAATATTGGACTTATTGAGCACTTGGTAGTTAGTGTCCCTGAGGAGGGAGTGTGCATATTTATTGGGTGGTGGGGATAAGATTCCAGGAGGCAGGTCCAGGCTGGTAATGTCAAGGGGCCATTATCCTACGGACATACAAATAAACACAATTTGATGTCCTGGCAGAGAAGTGTTTTGATTCAGTTCACTGGAGAGGTGGGTCCCTCCCAGTCTCAGATTGCATCGTTTCCGGTTAGGGGTGGTTCTTTCAAACTGAGGAGTGTTATCAGGTCAAGAACCAAATCAGAGTGGCAGATACTTAGGACTCCATCAGCAAATGTGTGATGAATAAGTCCAATCCGTGGCTTTGTGTAGGCTGCTCTGCAGGTCTTCTGCCCAGTCTGGTAGGGAGTATGTAACAACTCAGACGGAGAGGGGACTTGGACCTCATTTCGAGGTTTGGATAACTTGTTCTAGAAAACTCCCGGATATAAACACTCTCTGACGAGCTTTAAGTGTGCAAGAGAGTACCAGGCATCACTGAAGCACCTGCCCTGTGACATCCTTTAGATGCACTGTTGTCTACAAGTGGGTATTATCACCTTAGAGATGAAAGTCAGTCTCAGAGAGGCTAAGTGACTTGGCTGAGACCACACAGGAAATAATAGAGCTGAAAATTGGACTCTGGTCTTGACAAGTCTCTGCTGCCTGCACTATCTGAAAGATAAGACATGTTCAGACATGGACACTGATGTAGCCTTGTTCTGTCTCGAAGTAATCAACCACCCCCTTCAAAGGGTGGGTCCCTAATGCCCAGAGTGTCTGCACCAAGAGATCAGGAGGTCTGAAGAGTACTGGCCAATCTAAGAAAAGAGGCCCTCAAAGTCCAGGGCCTCTAGGTGGTGACCAGCTGCTCTGATTCCCTTTGAGACCTGTTCCTTCTGGTCTACTCCCCAGATCTCTCGATAGAGCTACCTGTACTGTGTGCTGATCGTGTGCCAGGGGCTGTTTTGTGCTCCAGCATACGTCATGTCTTTTACTCTTCACAACAACCTTTGGAGGCAGTCTTATTTAATCCCCATTTGAGAGCTGAGGACACTGAGACCCAGAGAGAGAAAGTAATATGCTGACGACCATCAGGCTAGGAGGTGGTAGGACCAGACTTGAATCCAGGTACACCGACAACAGTTCCTGAATGATGACTTTGCCCTAAGACTTGCTGATGTTCCCATTTCCATCACCACATTTACCTAAGGTACTTTCTGGGCAGCGTTCTTCCTGATCTTAATTAGCCCACTCTTAGCTCACCACAGGGGTTCCATGTTACTTGGTCCCCAAAGAAGCACAGAGAAGCTCTTGTGCAAAAAGGGGTAAGTGGACAAGAGAAGAGATCCACAAGGTTCAGCCCCTATTCACTTCAATTGCCCATGTAGAAAAAGCCTTGATTTCAATGCTTTTTTAAAAAATACATCTTTATATACATATTTAGATTTTTATTTTGGGGGGGGGAGTAATTAAGATTTTTTTTTTCTATCTTTTAATGGAGATACTGGGATTGAACCCAGGACCTATCTGCATGCTAAGCAGGCACTCTACCACGGAGCTATACCTTCCCATCAGTGCTTTGCTTTTAAGAATGTTAGAGCACGTGCAACACCAGTATCCCTCTGGCTGATTTACAGCACTGCAGCACAGCGAAGGTAGAGCTTTTCACTGTCTGCTGCCAATTTGATAAGAAGGTCAACCAGATTTGATAACAAAAACAAACAAAAAAAGCACAAAAAAAGTGTTCTCTATTTCAGATTAATTAGAAACAGCACTTCGAGCAGGGAAAGAAATCTTCATGTAGACTATTTCCAAGGAATGTGTCTTCATTATTTTTAGAGTTTAAATCAAATCAGTGGTTCTCCTAGGGCTTGCTTTAAAGAGCAGATAATGATTTGTCATTAGCACAATAGGTAATTAGGGGTCCTGAAACTTTTGAGGATGTGTGCAAATAGTCTTGTTCTTTGAAGAGTTTAAAGCATTCTTCCCACGATCTTCTCTGTGATATCATGTCCTAACGTGGAGAGCTTATTTGAGGGAAGGAAAACCATAGCTTAGTCTCTATTTAAATACTGCATTGAAAATTCTGAATGAGGAGAGTAAAACACGATTGAGGTTTTTGCCATAGTGTAGCAGACACTGTTGACTGCCTCCCCCCCCAACCCCCCGCCATGCTTCCCTTATTCCAGCCCGGCTAACAGAGGAGCCCTCAGCCGACGGTGGACAGGATTGGCAGTTAGCCGCCCCCACCCGGCTTCCTTACCCCTTGGGCGCGTTCCGCACAGTCCCCAGAGGTCCTCGTAGGACTGAGCCCCATCGCTCACAGCTGCAGCCTGCTCATTAACACACCACCGTGGCTTCATTCCCTCCGTGGACCTATCTCCCCACCCCAGCCCACCTGCAGTGCTTCCTGGGGGCACCTCCCAATTAAAAACACCACCTCAAATCCTGCTCTCAGGGTCTGTTTTGGAGGGAACCCAACCTAAGACAGTTGGAAATAAGGGATTCAGTGTCACCTTCGTCAGGTGCCTTTTTGCTCAGGGACTAACTAGCTATAAAAATGATGTTGAATTTTAAAAAGTATGAAATGTATGAAAAATAATTTTATTCACCATATTAACAGCAACCCATAACAAAGAATGAATTCACTGCAACTTAGAGAAGGCTAGACTGTAATCCATTAAAAGACTACTCTCTTGTGAATCATAACATAGATGATTAGGACAGTTTCTCTAACTGAAAATAGAACCTTCCCTGGCCCCATAACCCTCATTCCCATTTTCTGCTTTATTTTTATCGATAGCATGATTGCTTTCTACCGTATCATGTAACTTATTTATTAAGCTTATTATTTGTCTTCCTCCCTTAGAAATATTTCCTGTTTGCTGACGTACCCCCATGCCTAGAATAAAGCCTGACACATTGTAGGGTCTCAATAAATATTTGTTAAGTGAGTCAATGGATGAAGACTTCTTACATAGAAACCAGTCATAATCAGAAGATGGCTTGGTGAGCATCGAATCCAAACTAGAGAAACTATAATTTTTAAATAGAATAAATGATAAAAGTGTGCCTGCCCACCTGCCTTCCTTCCCTCCTTCCTTCCTTCTATCCTTCCACAAAGAATAAATTATTTGAAAGACGTGAAATTTAATGGATTCTGAACTTGTATCAGAGACAATTTAAAACACCTACAAATGTGCTGGACATGCTACATCCACGTGTCGTTTAATCTTTGCAGAGCTTTGTGAAGTAAGCGTTGTTATTCCCATTTTATTCATGAAGAAACTAAGGCCCAGAGAGGCTAAGTAATGTGCCCAAGGGGACACAGCTGAGTAAGAGTCAGAGCCTGGTCTTGAAGCAGAATGAATCTGGAGCCTCTAATGAGGGGAGCTGGGTAAAATTCACCTTTTAGACTAGCGATTTAGTGCCTGTTGTCATCACTAAACTGGCCAACAGGCAGTGGTTCTCTATTGGAATCACTGAGGGGAGATTTTAAAAATCCTGATGCCGGGGTCACTCATACCAATTACATCAGAATATCTGGAGGAAGGACTAAGTATCAGGGAATTTTTAACAATCCTGAGGTGATTCCAACGTGGGGCAAAGTTTGGGAACCACTTCCACCGGCACTGAGACCACCACACATTTGCTGGGCGCTGGGAATAAAATCAGGTGTTCCTCTGCTCTTAGACAAAAGCAGCTGGTTCGTATTTACATTTTCTTTTTTCGGGAGCTGTAAAGCATATCTATTATTTACACAGTGTGCACTGAAAGCCCATGAGAGTCCACTTTGGAAAGCTGGCCTATTTTTTTTTCAAATTTACTTCAGCTTCCTCTGGAAAAAAATAGCTCATGGCTGAGGTAATATGGCACAAGCCTTAAAACATATGCTACAGCAGATGGGAAGAGGGCCAGAGACAAGATGCAGCCCTGCTTCTTTGGCTGTTCTGGTTCTCAGCCCTGCAAGAGAAATGTCCTTTTTTATACATGAATTTGTCCTGATCCTGATATGCTACCTTGATCTGTACAAGCTCCCCCCCAACAAAAAAAAAAGCCCTGTAGAAATGAATAGGGTTAAACTACTGAATATTAGATATATTAAAGGTACTAGATGTTCAAAAAGAGGGTTTATAAAAATTAAGTTTGATATAATGTTTAACATTCTGTATAGGAAGATTATCCAATGACAGGTTTAATAAAACAAACCAACTGATAACATACTGATACTGTATCATGGATGCCAAGGTGGGCCCTAGAGCCATTCAATTGAAGAATTTTTGCACAATGATGATATTTGACATGACTGTAAGATTCAGCAGGGGATACTGGGTTAAGCACTGGGTGGGAATCAAGATCCAGCTCTGTCACTCTTTGGCTATGAGATCTTGGGCGAGTCAGTTCATCCTCTGTGCCTTGGTTTACTTATTTGTAAATTAAGGAGTGAATTCTGAGAAGATCCATGGTTTCTACATATGGGAAGAAATTCTCCTTTGCTGTCCTAGAAAGTCCTGTGTGGGTGGTGGGTCTCTGGCCTGCCTTTGCTCCCGGCACACTTGCTGACTCACAGGGGAGTCAGGCCATTATTTTTGGACATTTCTAGTAGGATGCCCTAGGGCTTGAATAAAGACATGAATTTTCTCCTCTTATGTTGCTTTAAAAATAAAAGCATCCACATGAGTTAGTCAGTTTATAGTCAATGCGTTAATTAAATAAGCAGCTTTCTCTTTCCTGGCTTCTGGAAGAAGATATGGGAATGGTAGGATATTTATGGGAAAGATATCTTAGAGGTCACCTTTTTAAACTTAATTCCATTATCTAGCCATAAACTTGATAAATGATAGCATTAGAATGAGTTTATGGGCATTGTAATGCTTATCTCATCTCTTGGATTATTTAAAAAAAAGATTTTCCGTGACTCATGGAGCATAAACATCAAGCTGGCAAAAAACCCGCCACACTTAGATCATGGAATAAAGCTTTAAAGTTCTCTGGTCTCCAGCGAGCAATGTACTTGAAAAATTAAGCAACTTTATAGATACGATTGAAATTAGAATAAATTTGATTTCATTGGCATATCCCTATATTTAGGAGTGATTATCGAATCATTCAAATCATCACACCACTAGAAATCAGTATCTTAAAATATTATTCTTAGTGTCAGTCCCTGTCAAAAGCAAGAGTTTAAATAGTCTAAAATATTTTCAAAGGTGAACCTGCCACTTTTCATCAATGGTAATTAAATTGGATTTTTTAAAACATTAAACCTGAAATGAGATGCGTGTAAACTTGCTTTGTAAGTTGAGGAGCAACATAAATGTAGGATGTTGCTGTTGCCATTCCACACAGGCCCCAGCATACACCTGGCATGGTTAATTATTGCTTGCTGTGGTTAGGTGGGGCCATCACCTCGCGTAGCAAGACCAAAACAGACTCCCTGCAGATGTTCCTGCCAGTGTGTCCTGCTTATAATTGTTTCCTTAAGAGGCTTTAGCTGAGCCATTACCTCATCTTGCTCTGCTCTGTAATGTCCTCCAACTTTCTCTCTGAAGGAAGCTTGTTCTACGTGCTTCTGACTCATCAATAAAGGAGATATGTCTGTGGCTTGTGGTACTTGCCTACTTAGGAATGAAGAACTATTCTCAGGTCATTTTAAAGCTTGCTTAAGCTCTCAGAGGCAGGCACTGGGTCTTATATTTCTTCTGTAGCCTCGTGAGCACAGTGCCAGGCGTGTCATCGCCAGAAATGTTAATTTACTCCTGAATAAATCTCTCAGGAAACCCAGCCACCCCTGCCTTCATCCACGTGGAGGCTTTTATTTTTCTGCCTAGAGACAACAGCTGTTTTCTCACTCCGTTTCTATAACAGAGAAGCAGAATAGCCTTTGAGGAGAGTGCAAATAAAGCAACCATGAGTACAGAGATAAAGGTCACAGCATGTCCTTTTGGGGATCAACTGCATTTTTTCCGGGAAATGTTGGCCCTTGGCTTAAGCTCAGTTTGGTGTTCTCTAAACTGTACTAAAATCAATTTTCGTTATCCCAGAGTAAAGAGGATCAGGGGGAGCATGAATAAACTGAACTGCCAAGTGATGGAAGGAGGAAAACTAATTTAGCCCCAAGTCCCTACCCGTTTCCTAATGTTTCAGGAGAGCCATTACGAAGGTTAACACTAAATGGATGGAGTTTTACTCTTCTCTCTCCCCATTATTATCTAATGGAAATCCTAAAGAGAAATCCAACCTCATCATTACTCTCCAAACATTCACATCCTAAAGAGGAGGTAGTGGGCTACCACGAATCAACTCCTTCATATTCCTTTTTTAAAAAAATATATTTTCCTACAACAAGCAAAGAGACCTGCCAGCACCCACTCCTAGGAATATTTGCACAGCGATATAAGGTGTTGTCCTAAGCACTGGGCACACTGCCTCTGCGAGTCAGAGAACTCGGACGATGGCCTGCTGTGTTCTAGGGAGGGACAGTCATTACACATGGTTGCTCCCAGAGCTGATGATTCAGGCACACTGAGCTGTAGTCCTTTGTGCCGCCCAGTTCCTGACTCTCTGGCTTAGGCCGCAGGACCACTCTTATCCTGGTTAGCTACCTTTCAAAAGCTCACCAGTCATCTTCCACCTCATACGCATTAGGATGGCTATCATCCAAAAGAAGGGGGGAAAAAAGGAAATAAAAGTATCGATGAGGATGTGGAGAAATTGGGACTTTGCACACTGTTGATGGGAATGGAAAAGGGTGCAACCATCATGGAAAACAGTGGTTTCTCAAAAAATTAAAAATAGACTTACCATATGATTTAGCAATTCTACTTCAGGGAATATTCTCCTCACAATCGAATGTAGGGTCTTGGGATATTTATACACTCATGTTCAGAGCAGCATTATTTACAATAGCCAAAAGGTGGAAGCAACATGTGTCCATAGACAAATGGATAGATAAACAAAATGTATATATGTGTGTGTGTGCGTGTATATATATGCACACCATATACCACACACACACACACACACTGGAATGTTTCTCAGCCTTGAAAAGGAAAGAAATTCTGACACATGTTACAACATAGATAAAACTTGAGGACATTATTCTGTGAAATAAGCCAGTCACAAAAGGACAAATACTGCACGATCCACTTATATGAAGTAGCTAGAGTGGTCAAATCTGCAGAGACAGAAAGTAGGATGCTGGTTGCCAGGGGTGGGTGGAGGGAGAGGGAATGAGGAGTTACTATTTAATGAGTACAGAGTTTTAATTTTGCAAGATGAAAAGAGTCCTGGAAATGGACAGTGGTGATGGTACCACAATGATCTGAACGTGCTTAATGCCACTGAACTTAAAAATGCTTAGGATGATATATTTTATGTTACGTATATTTTACTACAATTAAAAAAAAATACTAAAAAATTTTACTGCTCATCCAAAGTGGGCCTACGGTTGAGTAGAAGTATCAGCGCAGCATGACTGGTCAATAAACATGACACGTATATCACCAAGTCCCCCTGTCCATGCCCATGACAAACATTATTAATTAATCATTGCAACATTCTTTCCTCCTGAGTCCAGACGCAACCTCATAACGTTTTTCAACATAGGCAACTACCAAACAATTAGAGTTGATATGTCAGCTACATACATCATTGTAGGAGAAAATTGTGATGGTCTATTAAATCCATGCTAGATGAAGGCTGCTGTAATCTAAAACTTCACACACAAGATGGTAAAACTCAACATGAACTTGATATATTAAGAAAAACAATGTCTTTTTCAGTCCTGTCTCAAAAAAGTCCCAGTAACTGAAATAGAAGCAGTACCTTTGACCAATATCACTGCTTATTTGAACCCATATAACCTAGGTTCAATTTTCTATATATTCTATGTAAAGGAACCAGAACTCTTTGAAGGAGAATTGATTTCAAGACATGGGACAGGAAAAATCAGATTGGGTCTAGAATATTGTTGCAAGAGAGCATAGATAGTTTAAAAACCACTGAGTACACTGCTAAAAGGATGAAGGAGAAACTTGGAGGTGGGGTTCCTACTGCCCAAGCTCTACCAGCTTAAGCAGGAAAATCATAATCATCAACAACTTACGTAAATGGAGAAAGTTAATATGAAGTGTTAACAAAGATAGGAGTAATATAAAAGAGAAACTACTTTTATTGCTGCTATTAAGTTACAAGGGTATTAAATACATAGCTAGTTTCTTTTCTACTTAATACACAGACACTGTTAAGCATGGGTCTGTTATCAAGTATGAACGTGAACCTGTTTTTGTCTGTATGAGCAGGAGAGACTGGGAACTTGCACGTGGGCCAAGCAGTCTCTTCAAAATTAAGAGCTATACCATGAGCATGATCAGCTTTTGCGGTCTCACTTCATATTACAGCAAAGACTAAGCAAACGCCGTCAGTTCATTGCCTCTGATGATTATAGATAATAAACAATGAAAAGGGAGCCCAGTGATGTGCTTCCAGATGATAAATTAGCTGAATGTCACACTCGCCACCCTCCCCTCGCAAGAGAGCAACGACCCACTCCCTGAGCTTTCAGGGATGAAACTTTCATATCACCCTACTAATGAGACACAGATAAGACATAAGTAAGTTACCAATGATACCAAAGAGTTCAATACATCATAATGACAAAAAAAAAAAAAAAAAGTAGTTTGAAGCCATCTGTTCACAACTTCTGGTAAAGACACTAAGTTTCCAAAAAAAGAGTATCTATCTGAGAGTGTTTTCCGTGGTGTAACTAGCACACTTTGTAATAAAAGGGGTTCTAACCACTGGACTATGCAACCAGATCCCACATCCTGACCTGAAATGGGAGGGTTAACAACTTTGAACTTGCAACGTCACGTGGTCTTTTTTTTTGAGGGTGTGTTAAAGTTTCTCAAAACCCCAGAAGATGTAAGTTTATATCACACAGACTTATTAGGGCTTCGTCAATGTGTAAGAATAAGTATTAAAAACAAGTTTTATAATTATTGGGCTAGTTTAGTGTGTGCTTTTATGCTTTTTAAGGTATCGAGGTTACTTATGGAAACTTGATATATTTGATTTATGATTTTTAATCAAGTCCCTGAAAGGATTTGCCAGATTGCAATCACTATAAATGATTAAGAAAATTTGTCTTGTTAAAGCCATAAATTTTGATGACTTTGTTGAATAAGTAGTACATGAATATTTAAAGCAGTGTTATGTTTAAAGAAATATTGCTCAATAAATTCCTAAGATCATAAATTGGACATTGAACAATGCACAAATGGTCATGAGTATTTCTCCCAAGCACAAAGGCCCATTGGATATTAAAGACCATCAAAAGATGAAACCAATTTGCCATGCCAGGAGCCTCAAGACCAGTAAAAAAAGATTGCTATTCAAATAAAGTTACCATGTGCTAAATCTCTTCTATGGAGACGGTTTTAATTTCTCAGATTTGGTAGGGCTTGCCTTTTGGATGACACTTCAAAGTGAAAGTTTTTGCTTCTCTAATTTCATCGTCAGCCTAGAGCTGTCAACTCCATACCTTTTGGCTCATCTGTCTTTCCTCTTGGGTTGGCATTTTCATCTTTTGTGGAGTCCTTCAAGGTTCCATATTCCTTTTCCATTTTAGCTGCTTCTTCCTTGGTACTGTCTGTTTCTTCATGACTCTTCTCTGATGGCACTGTAATCAGATTGTACACTGTTATAACACCATTTCCTATGAATTAATTCCTAGTGTGGAAATGAATTTTATTGAAAAGATACAGCTTGAGGTCAGACCATTCTTTGAGTTGAAAGGGATCTATCTTGGCAATTATCTATCTAGTCCAACTCCTTACCCCCATTTCACAGAAGAGGAAACTGAGGCCCAGAGAAGGGAGAGATGTGCTGAAGGTCACCCACTGAGTTAGCAGAAGAGCTTGGCCAACTCCCCATCTGGATTCTGGTTGTGGTTTTTCTGTTTTGCCATCCTGTGTTATTAGAGTATAGATTATTTTCCTTATTTTAATTGATGTAGGCATTCAGGTGAGATGTATCAGGTCCCAAAGCAAATTTGAATCTTGATTCCAATTGAAAATAACTGTAGTTGCCCAATCTCTCCTTGACATTGTGTTTTTGAAGAACAGTCTGTCACTCAGAGTAGCACCTAAGGATTTGGGGCTATGGTCAGACTTTCCTCCTGCCTCTTCCTTCATACTCCTTTACCCTTGGCTACCCTACTGGAAAGAAGGGAACTGGCCCCTTGCTATTAAGAGGGATAACCCCTTACTTACTTCTCACTTAAAAATAACTGTATATCCTTCTAGAAATCCTGTACTGAATTAAAGAATCATAAACCTTGAAGTAGGTAACTCCTTGAAAACAACTGTAATGCATCTTTGTCAATAAAATAGGAAATCTTAAGCCATCTAACTAAGTTTTTTTTAGTAAAATGTTTATTATTATATAAAAAAGTTTATTACTATAAAAAATAAGAAAAAAGAAACCAGTTATTGTCTCATTTCATAAAACATCCCCTGCTGGTGTTGTAGTTCATAGATTTTTTTTGATGCATATTTTTTCATTGTTGTGGTACAATTTTGTTCCTTGCTTTTGTCATTAACATCACTATGAAAGGATATTTCCAGGTTATTAAAAACAGCTTGAAAACATCATTTTAAAGGGCTGTATATTCTGTCAAATATATGTACATAATTTCTGTGATAGGGACACAGAATTAAAGTATAAGAATTTGCAGTCTGTTCCCTTTTGGCACCTCCCTCATCCCTGAAAGATTCCTTTGCACAGCTCTGCTCTGTCACATTCGCCATGCTAAGCAGGGTGATGGGTGAGACGCAGAAGTGAGGAGACTGAGAGAAGAGGGTAAATCAGACCACACAGGGCACAGACTGTCCCAGAGGAGCCAGAAGAGCTGGAGGGGAGAGTTAGTGAGGGGGCAGCAGAGAGGGGGACAGAGGGACAGTGGTCTGAACAGTGATGATCTAGGATGAGAAAAAGACACCTAAAGGAGAATTTTAGGAAGGTCTGCTCAATTTGTGATCTAGCTCTCATCTTTCCCTACTAGCCACCACCTAAAAATCTTCAGTAAAGACCTAATTTCTTTTCAGTGCTTCTTGGGATCAGATTTCTGTGCTGAGACTGGCCACAAAAAAGAGTTCTGTGCTGAGACTGGTCAAGGTTAGAGCTACTTAATCCTATTGGTTGGATTTCAGATCTTTAAACTTTAAAAATATATGATTTTTTAATCAGTGTTTATTGAAGTTCAATATTTACCACTCAGAAGAGTTATTTTGCTAAAAGCTGGGGAAAAAATAGTAAAATAAATCATACCTGGGAAAAGCTTGCTTTTATTGTCAGTAACATTTTTTTCTAGCTTATTCTTGGTCTGAAGAGCAATTGTTTCATCCAAGTTTTCTGGAACAGAGAAGAGAAGAAATAGTATTTAATGTCCTGAAAAACGCTTTCAAAGTTTTGCTAAAAATGTTTAAATCTCACCAGAAATATCACAATAGCAATTCCACAGTATTAACATAGCTAGTAAGATGCTTTGACATGGATTTTATTTCTAGGAATCACAGACTCTTAGGAAGGGAGGGTATGCAAATTGAGATCCTCAAGTTTAACTTCCTGCTCAGTCAGCTGCAGAAGTCCCTCCCACATTTCCCAGACGGCTGCCAGAACACATCCAGGGTTGGGGCCTATGATGGACACCTGTGCTTTTGGCCTACTCAGCATCCTCTAGTAATGACACCTTGATTTTCCCTTGGAGAACCCAGACCTCTCTCACTCTCAGCATATTTGGCTCTAGTGGTGGCAGAAAAAAACCCAAGCCTTTCTCCACCCTGCAGGCTGTAGTGATTGGTCCAAGGAGAAGCACATGACACAAGCCAGGCCATTGAGGTTCAATGGTTGGAGAAAGAGGCTCTCTTTCCACTAGGATTGCTCTACTGTGAGAATGTGAGACGGGGGCGGTGCTGGCCACCTTGTTTTCATAAGGGAGCCGCTTATCTAGAATACAGATAACATACAGGACGTCAGTGAGATGGGGAGGGACAGACTCCCCACACTACTGGTGGGCTTCCCGAACCTGAAGCCAAAACTACCCCTACTCCTGGACTTTTCAGTTACATGAGGAAATAAATTATTTTTTCGTTTAAGCCAAAGAGTTGGATTTCTGCCATTCAGGGCTCTCACTAATTCATGAGGCAGCCAGTTCTATTGTTAGTCTTAAACGTTTTTTCATTGAGATAGAACGTTGTGTAAGTTTAAGGGGTACAAAGTTGTTAATTTGATACACTTACATTCTGCAAAATGATTACACGGTAGGGTTATCTGACACCTCCATCATGTTAGATGTCTTAAGGATGACAGTTTCCCTACTCATATTAAGCTGAAATCTGTAGCCTTGTCTTTGCCCTAATTCTGTTCTGTTCTTTGGAATAACACCATATAGGTGTTGCCAGACAGGAATCTACACTATGACCACCTCAAGGTTGCCAGTGAATTAGAATCCACACCCTTTGTGTTCAGTTTTTCAACCAGTTGCATATCCATCTCACTAATAAGACAGGGCTTTTTTGCTATTGGCAAACAAGCATTTCTTTGTAAATAGTCTATAAAGATTTCATAAGTACCTTGTATTATTCCTCCCTAAGAAAACTCTTCCTTCTGCCCTCCCCCATCCCTCTTTTGAGAGGAATATCAGCATATTCCACTGTGTGACACAGCCTGCTTTCTTCTTTGAAATAGCAACCATAGCGGGCAAACTTTGTAGTCACCATACACCGCTGGAGCAAGAACAGAACAGGCGGTCACTGGTCATTGTTACTTGCTGAGACTGACGGAGAGGAGGCGAGTTAATCCTCTCTCTTCTACACAGGCTGTTACTGAGCCCTCAGGGTTTGAGGGTGGACCTCCATGGCAGTGGAAATCAAAATCCAATGGGCTTATACAGAAAAACTCTTTATGTACAACTCTTTCTAATTGTAAAAGTTACATAAATAAAAGTTACAGATATATGAGAAAGTGAACAGAAAATTATGAAGAAAAAATAACACTTATTATGCCCAGATACTGTTTTGGTATATTTCTTTCCAATTTTATTTCTATATGTATATCCATTTTTTAACACCCAAATTAAGGTCATATTCTAAATGGCTTTAAGCATTCAACAGTGTATCATGAACATTTCCCCATGTCATTAGTCTTTGTAAATAATATTTATTGATAAACATGATTATTAAAAACACAAACATTAAAAAATAAAATTTAGCCTATCATAAGAAGAAATAATTTAGATAGTCTTCTCTTATGGGGTAGCTAGGTTATTTCCACTGTTTTTTCCTATACACCAGTGCTGTCCAGTAGAACTTTCTGCAATGATGGAAATACTCATTTCTGTGCTGTTCAGTATGGTAGCCACCAGCTACTTGTGACAATTGAACACCTGAAATGTGCTTAGAGCAACTAAGAAACTAGATTTTTCATTTTGCTTAATTTTTATTACTTTTAATTTAAATAGCAACCTGTGACTACGATTGTGGACAGCACACATGTAAATAGTAGTGGAGATACCTGGCTAGCATGCAAGCCTTTGTGGCATCTCTAATTTATTTCCATAGGGTAAGTGTGGAATTTCTGAGTCAACAGGTTATTGATATGAAACAATGATTGATTTGAAACAATGTCTTTGATCTATTATTAGGTGAGTGAAATAGGCCACAAAGCTTGGTGTGTAACTTGAGCCCAAGTTTGATAAATAAACTAAAAGAAAAAAAAATGATATAGATACGTATGTGTATGTGTGAACACACAGAGAAAAAACATCTGGAAAGATATAAATCAGAATGTTACCTGGGTATTAGTTTTAGGAGTAGCTTTTCACTGTCTTTTTATTATCTTTCTGCATTGACTGATTTTTTAAAATGTTCTTTTATAACCAATTTTTTAAAAAGTAAAAAATTATTTTTCATGTAGGAAAAAATGAAGTTCATATAGAATAATTCTAGATTACTCTGTCCTGTGAGATTTTTCTCTTCCGTTTAATTCTCCCTTCCCTGGTCAGTGACCAGAGTAAGGGGCCATGAGTTCATCTTGCCTGAAGGATATCTGAGATGAATGGTATGTGTTGATTAACTAAACCAAGCAGGAAAGCAAAAGGCTTTTCTTCTTCTTCGAACAACATGCAGAATCAAAGATTATTTAAGCTTATCTATAAAGTTCAAAGAATTAAGTGTCAACAAACTTTTGCTATAAAGGGCCAGATAGTAAATATTTTTGGTTTTGTGGGCCATATGGTCTCTGTTGCAACTACAGAACTTGGTCATCATAGCAAAAAAGCAGCCATAGACAGCACTAAAACAAAGAAGCATGGATATGTGCCAATAAAACTTTACTTATGGGGGGGAGGACAGGTATAGGTCAGTGGTAGGATGCCTGCTTAGCACGTGTGAGGTCCTGGGTTGAATCCCCAGTACCTCTGTTAAAAAATAAATTAATAAACCTAATTACCTGCCCCCTTAAAATTTTTTTTAATTAAAAAAAATTAAAGAAAAACTTTATTTATAGACACTGAAATTTGAATTTTATAGTGTTTTCTCATGTCACAAAATACTATTCTTCTGATCTTTTTCCCAACCATTTAAAGATGTAAAAGCTATTCTTCGCTTGTGTGTTGTACAAAAATAGGTGGTGGGCCAGATCTGGCCCACAGACAGTAGTTTACCAGCCCCTGTTGCAGAGAACAGGGTCCTGTATTCTACAGATACAGAAACTGAGGCCTAGAAAGGAGAGTGTCTTCCCCAGCATCACAGACCTGGTCTGAGGCAGAGCTGGGACCAGGGGGCAGAACTTCTGATGCCCAGTCCAGTGCTCCCTCCTCACCACACACAGATCTCACTGGTTAAAACCTTTTATTCCCCACCATGCAAACACAATTGAAGAAAAAAAAACATCAAATTTTAATAAAATTGTCTTCAAGGAGATTATTAGAAAATGTTAGTAAGACAAAAATATAACAAAAGCAAAATGTTTGTATTTGAACTGGATCTATAAAGAGCTGTAAATGTCTGGTGAATTTTACCCGTGTCCATTATCAAGATGGCCAGTTCTGGTTACGAAAGAGATTCAGGCTATTTTGGCATAAATGATCAAATTAGTAAAATATTTATTGCCCAATCTCTAATCCATTTTGGACAATGAAAACTAACCACAGTGAAAACAAGAGATAGGACTCTCACCAAGGTAGGAAACACCTTCTTCTGGAGAGATTGTGCCATACTTTACCATCATCTTCACAAAGTCAATCAACGTTTTCATGATAGTAATCAGGGTTTCTTTCTCTTTTGCCTCTTTTTCTGTATAAAAAGACAAGATAATTTTTTAAAACTAGTGCAGTATAGCTTCCTCTTTCAGTGACAATTTATGAAGTACAGCATCTTATTGAAATATTTCTCCCTACATATGTGGCTAAAACCACATATATTTAATTTACAAAAAGCCTAAGGCTTGATTGGGAATTCAGGACAATGTACAGATGTACTGCACTTTTTCAGATATGGGTAATGACAATTTCTCCAAAAGGGTTTACTTTAAAATATTTTTTGATAGATTAGATGATAGAGACAGTTTGCAGACTGAGATAATATGAACTCAAAAGAAAGTTAGCAGATTGGTAACTCAATAACTTTTCTCTACTCAGGTCATATATTTCTGAGGACAAGAATGACCTGTTTTTGTTAGTCAAGCTAAATATTTGAAATAATAACACACATGTATCTTTCTTCTTTAAATGTAAGGTTGATTTTTTTTAATAGTAGTATATTGCTTTCTACACTTTATTTCATTTGAAAGAACATAAGCATATTGCAAAAATATTCCAATGGTACAGAAGTAAATAGTGAAAGTAATGTTCTCTTCCCTCCCCCCAACCCCCTACTTCCTACAAGCAACCATCATTAACAGTTTCTTGGGAACTCTTCATATTTGACATACTGTTCTGTATCTCGATAGAACAAGATGGCCAATGATTCCATAGTAGTTCAGTAGCTGTATTAAGTCTAAAATCAGAAAAAAAATCTATTTCCATTTTTGAAGACAAAAATTTAGTTGTTAGAGGCCAGCTTCCCTATTCTTCTAGCTGCTATGAAGAATTTTCTCTAAATACTTTTAGTCTTCCCCTCCATCTTTTCATCCTCCCCACAGATAAGATTGATGAGCTACAGCCCCTGGTCTGCATTTCTTGACTAATGGGGATTTGGAATCTTCCTTCTTTCTGCTCCCCTGAAACAGTGGAAGGAAGGCAGGGACCTGAAAAAGTGCCTACTCTGCGGACTCAAACTATCCCAGGACTGGCTTTTCAAAAAGCTACACTGAGGGGTCGGGAGTAGGTACGCCCACTGCTGGCTCTCACACTAAGATACATTCTACAACCTGGTCTGTATCAGTATCGAAGATATTTTATTTCTTAACCTGCTTTATTATTTCTCAATTGGTTCAGACCTTGTGTGAAAAAGATGGGTACTTTCAAAGACCTCAGTCTAAGTACTTAAATTAAAAGCCTATAAAAATAAAGGCAATAAGGAATGGGGTCAAGAAGACTGACAGATGAAAATACATAGAGAATATTCCATACAGTAGAACCTTAAACATACCGTAAAAGTCACAAGATTGGGGAGAGGAAGGTGAGAGAAGGGATGGGGAGAGAAATCCTGGAAAAGGGCAGGTAAATAATACCTTGAGCAATCACATTATTTGCTCAAGGTCACAGCCATATAAAAATTTGGTCTCGTGCTGATGTACTTTACTAACAAGAAGTGACTCACCAGGACAACAGAGGTTCTGAGCTGGGTGTCTGCCAACCAGTGGGGCAAAATGGATCAGAATGGACCCTCGAGATGTATAAGCCCTACAGACACTAGCAGAGGGGCTGGTGCCATTCGGTCAATGTCTGGGATTGAAGGACAAAAGGATGTTCTCCAGAAAGGAAAGCTCACTCTAAGGTCACGTCTTGGGGAAATATGTTAGAATTATAGAAATCTTTATTACAAATGTTCAATCTGGGGATGAATCTTTAAACAGGAAAGAAAAGCCATAAGGCAGTGAGGGCATCTGTCTGAACAACAACAACAGAAAGTTTGCAGATTATTATCCTGCTTGCAGAAATAAATATGAACTTAAATCTTCAGTCAACTCATTTTGGTGCACATATAAAAGAAAAGAGAGAAACACATTAAGGACTTTTTTTAAAAAGCAGATCGTTTCCCAAGTGTTTTGGGCTCTTGGACTTCATTGGTCCAATGTCTTGTTCACTTCAACTCATTTGAAGACTGAAGTTGCACATGTCTAAAAAGCAAAATTCTGAATCACTTAGAAATAATAAATTATGTTCTACATACTGTTCCTACTAAGAGAAGAAGATAAAGCCTTAAAATAAAAAACGATTTGCAATAACAATTGAGGCTGAACTGGGTCAGGCCAAGGACTCTCTCTGACTCATCCCTTCATCAGCACAAGGTTCACTCCAATACCAGGAACACAGCACGTATTCAATAACTGTTTATTGAACAAATAAATGAACCCTCTGTTAACATGAAGATTAAATTATCCAGAAATTCCACCCTTCCTGATTATCCTTTCCTAAATATTTCCATGACTAGTACAATTCTTTTGGGAAAAAAATCAATGTGAACTATTTTCCCCAAAGCCATGATGTATGTCATTGAGGGTTGAATTTAGAAACTGAAAACAGGAAGAAAGAAAACACCACCCACATTTCCTGGAATTACCAGTTTCTGTTCCACATGGTCAGAAAACACAGTATTTACCTGAATCAATACTTTTCAGTAGTGCATAGAAGTTGGGGAAATACTGGAGTTCCTCAAAGTTGTCTTCACCGTAGGTTTTAGTTCTCCTTTCCAAGCCTTTTGTCAAGGTTAAGGTGTTGGATACTGTTTCATCATTTTCGCCATTAGTAAAACCATCTTGAATTGCTGCCATTGGAGTCTCCAGTGGGGAAAAAATAAATACAAAATAAACATTTTGTTAGAACAAATGACACTCCGGCTTAACTCGTTCCTTTGTGATGCCCTTGAATGTGAAGTACAAGAATACCTCCTTCTTGGCAAGCTCCTGCAGGATCAAACTCTTTTCTAGGCATGTGGGCATCTTGTCACATGGGTAGGTCATTGGGACTTAGAGACAGGTACTTTACCTGAAGACCCTGGGTCCTGCTCAGTAGAAAATAGATAGGGAATTTCTAGGTCCTGCTCTGATCAAATTCCCCTCCACCAATTTCTCATGAGAGTGTCTTTGTAAAACTGCCTTTCACCAAGGGGTGAGGTGGGGTCCTTTGAGTTTGTAGAATCTACCAAGACAGATTGTGCCAAGATACAGGAAAGCCTGTCACAATGTCTAACACGAGCAGAGCAGTCACACCTTGGGGGTTTCTGGGTGACATTTTGAAGGCTTTCTGGGAGGCTGCACAAGATTCTTTGTCCCAGACTTGATATGTGTCCAGTGTTCCTATCTTTTTTGTTTGTTTGGGAGGGTTTATTTTTGGAGAGGGGAGGTAATTAGGTTTGTTTGTATGTTTATTTAATGGAAGTACTGGGGATTGAATCGGGGACCTCGTGCATGCAGAGCACATACCCCACCACTGAACTATATCCTCCCCCTCCCAGTGTTCCCTATCTTAATGATCCGTTCTCCATTTATTGGACTAAACAGAAATGTAAGAGCCTTTTTTTGTCCCTTCCTCTTCATTTCCTCACATCCAACCATCAGTAGCCTTGTTGTCATACACTCTATATTTATCCCAATTGTGTACGTTTCTCTTTCTCCACTACCCTACTCTAGTCCAAGATACCTTCATTTCTTACTTTCTAACTGGTATACCACCCACCCTCCAGTTTATTCCCAACACTGAGTTTTCCATGTTATAGCCAGTTATATTTTTAAAAATATGATCATGTAATTCCTTTGCTTAAAATCCTTCAGTATTTTCCCACTGCTTTTATGATAAAGATCAGAATCTGTATCTGGCTGATATGGTGCTGCCTGGTCTGGTCTGGCCTGGGTCCCCTCCTCAGTCCCATCTCTCACTGCCGTCTCTGTGCAGCATCCACACTGCCCTTGTTTCAGTTACTTGGGTACATCCTTCCCTACATACTGCCTCTCATGTTCACAAGTTAACTCCTATTCAGCCTTCAGTTTTTGGCTCAAGTCACTTCCTCTAGGAAGCCTTCCCCGAGCCTAAGTCCAGGACAGGTTCCTTATTTATGTGGTTTCACAGAACCATGTTTCTTAGAGCACTTAATGCAGTTGCAACTAAAAAATATGACTATTTGAAGACCATCTGCCTCTTCCATTAGACCTTAAGCTTCATGAGAGAAGGAATTATATCTTTCTAAGTGAGCATTGTATCCCCGGTGCTTGGTACCTAGTTGGTTTCTCAACAAATATTTATTGAAAGAATATTTCATTTGCATTAATGCATTTAGGTAACTTGAGTGCACAGGTCAAGCATGGGGACATTTTATAGATGGGAAGTAAGGAGTACACAAGAGGAGTGAAGGATCATGAACGTTGCTATGTCAGTTTTAGTTCAGACTGGTAAGCTCGAGTGAAAGTCATGAGTTCTTTGATGAACTAGGAAGTTTTTTTTAGGGTAGGTGGATTTCAGAGCTGTTTTAAAAGATGGCAGCTGGTGGGGATTTGAAGTAGGTGAGCAAAGGAGAGCTTTTAGGCAATCTAGTAAAAAAAAAAGAAGTCATACCAATTTCTGTTTTCTAGCCTTCTCTAAAAACAGGACCATAAATCTACATATTATTTTTCCTCGTATTTGGGATAGAATGTTGGAAAGGATGAGGAGCCATGGGATCCGGGTGCTCTGGTGGAGAAAACAAAAGAGGAGGATATCCTCTTGTGTCCTCCTATGGTTAAGACCATCTGGAGTTGTAGAGAGAATGCAAGGAGGAGATAGAGATTTTAGTAGCTTGGCTGAGACCAAAGAAAAGATGAAGAGGCAAGGAGAAGGGCGAATGAATGACAAATCTTAAGTAAAGGATGGCAGTCAGGCTCTGAGCTAATGAGAAGGGGAAGGAGCAGGCGGAAGAGCACAGGATAGACAGAGAGGCAGCAGCAGGCAACTGACTCTGGGGAATATAAAAGCTGATGTGTTAAAGGATCAAACCAAGCCAAGTTTCTTTTTTGGGGTTTTGTGAGCAGATGCTGACATCCGCTGTGAACAGAAGTTGGATACCAAAAGAGCTGTGAAATACTTGATTCCAGAGCACTGGAATTATACAAATTGTTATGTGAAATAACCATTTCCTGTAATATTATGTGTTATTTTACTTTGGGGTATAAGGCCTAATCTTTACTATGTAATATAATAAAACATGAGTCTTTACATTATTTTCAAAGTAGAGTTCATTTATATCTTTTAACTTATTGGCATTTCATGAATATGTATTTTAAGTAGGTTAAAAACAACACATATCCCAAATCTTCTTTGGCACCAACTGAGGTATTAATTATATGCAGATTGCATTAATTATATACAAATACAAGTATACACGCACACACACATCCCTGCGCATGCATATACACACAAACATAACACATGCATATACATTCACATATACATACCACTTTCTCCGGTATTTTTCCAGCCTGACTCTCAGAGCTGCTTGTTGCTTTACTGGGTTCCTCTTCATAATTGTTGGCTTCCTGAGAGATCAATTTTTGTAAAACCTCTGCAACTTCATCTTCCAGTGTCTGTGCCTGGCTTTCTGTGATCTGTTATAAAGAGTCAAAATATATGGAGTGGTTATTTCCATTCTTGTGATTAAAAAAATCTAGATGAAACTCTTTAGTTGAACACATATTTTTAGAAGAGATGCTCTGGTCCTTCTTCTGAACAACCTGTGTTTATACCTCTACTACATGCCAGCTATCCAAGTGACTGCCCAGCACTCCAGGGAAGTGTCTTTGGCCCCACTCTGGAGGTGGTCAGTCCTGTCTGTTGGAACCCACAGAATACTCACTCTGAGAAACAAAAGTTGTTTCTCAACCCTTAGCTGCAGGTCATGCGCAGGTAACCTTTGAAACCTGCAAATTCTATGCCCTCCTAAAGCCTGCCAGGTCTGTCTTAAGGCCGGGGAGCTAAAGTGAGGCAGGGTCAGGTTGGATTGCTTAGAGTTTCCCAATCATTGCATGGTTTTGCCCATCTTATTTCCTTCTCCCCTCTCATGTTTCTTTTACTTAAATCCTAACCATTCTTCTAAGTTCACTTCAAACACCTCCTTCACTGAAGTTTTCCTTATTGTTCCACTGGATATAATCCGTCCTCCGGCATGCTGGACCACTCTGATAGTTCCCACGCAACTTGCATTATGAGCATGTGTATACCTGACTAGTGCCTCTGATAAACTATAAATTCTTAGAGGGAAAGAATGGTGCCTTACTTGTCCTCCAAACCTACGATGCTGAGTATAAAGTAGATGCATTATATAAACATTCAGCCATTTGAATGAAGTGGCTTGACTTCAGAGCATATTCCAAACTGTACTAAGAATTTGGTTTATTCACATGCATATGACTTACTAGGCCAAGATTCAGCAGTTTAGAAACGATCTTGTCAAATACTCCTCTGTCATTTTCTTCATAAATCCTTGTAGCAATTTTCTGGACAATGTCCTCAGCAGTTAAAGGAGTTCCATCTAGTTGATGAAGGCCGTCTGGATCATCTAGACAGAGCAATCACAATTTCACATCATGGTGATCACAGACATATTCCTTAGATATTAGATTTATGATCTATAGCTTGTTCTTACACACTCAGATATGTTTGGAATATATTTGAGGTGGTGCTTGGTCCACATAAACTCTCAGTTTGAAATAGAATTTGACTTCAAGTTAAGAACCTAGGATGATGATGGAAATTCTGAAAGCCTCTTATGTGATTATAAGAGAAAAATCTGAAGCCAACACAAAAGACCTCTCCATTTTTAGCACTAATACAAACAATATTATAGTTTTAATTTTTATAATATGCCACATTTAGATAGTATGCCATACTGTTCAAAGCACCCTTCTGCATAATATATAATTTGATATTCCATTTCCATCCAAGTTGTAGATTGATATTATCTGTGCATGTACTCCCTTTTTAGGCAAATTCCTGGGCTGAGGGTGGGAAAACCTGCCTCACACTCAGAATCAGAGAGTATGTACTGAAGACTTTATGACTTCCCTGGAATAAATGTTTACTTGTAAATGAACATGTTTCAGAGCGTATTTGTGTAAGGCAGCTTAATATGACAAGCCTCTTTCTCCAGAGAATAAGAAACTTGTTTTATGTGCCTGGAATTAAAACTTTGAAAATGTGATAACAGATTTGCACAAAGCAATATGTAAATGTATGCAAATCTCTGCAGAGAAGCTGGCAGATATGTCTCCTGGTCTCCTCTTCTTTCCTGGGAATACATTTGGCAGCCCTACTTCAGACTAAAGCAAAGACCCATCCTGAGGGAAAGGAAGCATTGCACCATGTCCATAGAGCACTTCCAGGAATCAATTGGTCTTTTTCCAATCTATACCCCATGGAACAGTATATTCATAGGTGCAAGTTTACAAGGCACTTAACTCCCCCTGTCACCTCTCGGCAGCTTGGAAAGATCAGAAATTTAGCTCCAGTGATCCCTCTTGTTATCTATGTATCCTTGGACCACTGTAACAGCAGGTAATAAGAGTATTTCACGGGATCAGATAAAATAAGATGTAAAAGCACCTTTTGAATTGCAAAGTATTATATGAAAGTTAATGTAGCTTTATTATTATGGACAGTGGATTTCTTTATTTCCTGAAATAAAGGAACTGTAGTTACCTTCTGGAGAAAATAGACATTGACTCCCTAGCCCAATTCTGCCCGAGTAATTCTGACCATATTCACTCAAAGAAAGAACAACCTAGTCCATATTTCTATTCTGATTCTGTCCTTTTCTTCTATGGCTCCTGGGGATTCATTGCCTTTTCCCAGACTCTATGAAGATGGAAGTATATGCAGCCTCAGGCAGAATATCGCCTTCTTGTTGTTTGGAAAGAAGCTTAGGAAAATGAGTAGGGAGATTATACACAGAAGGCTGGACGTTCTTTGATAGTGTATTATTGCTGAGCTGTTGGCCAACCCATGAGCTGTGAGCCTTTTGAGTCCTGCGTATCAGAAGGACTAATTAGCAGAACAGTCTCCTAGAAAAACCCAGTGAAGTCACTTCCCCTCCTGGCTGACTGAAAACTGGGTCCATCATCCATTTTGTCAGCAGCAGAGACTCACTACCCTTTAGGTCTGATTTCTCCATTTGCAGGCTGCGAATCAGACTCTTGGGAATACATGGAGTAGAAATTGCCCGGGTCTGTGTAGAGGTGGAAGAATTTATTTCCCTGCCCACTTATCCCTGAGGATCTGAAAAAGGAAGAACAGTGTTTGATGACTGAGGCTGGAAAATAACTGAGATGACTGTTTTTCAGTTGAACATGAGCAACATCCTGAAGAAATGGCCCCTTTCCTCTGCTGCACTGCTGTATTCTCTTGAGCCAGGAACTTAAGCCTCCCCTGGCAGAGCTTTGCTCAATGGGGTTAATAGTTGAGCACTTGAATATAGACACTAATATATATAAAAGATAACCCACAAGGACCTACTGTATAACACAGGGAACTATACTTAATGTCTTGTAATAATCCATAATGGAAAAGAATCTGAAAAAGAATATATATTATACATTTATGTAACAAATCCCTTTGCTGTACACCTGAAACTAACACAACATTGTAAATCAACTATACTTTGATTTAAAAAAAATGAAAAGGGTACATAGCTAGAGACATAGAGATAATAAAAAATAAGAAAATTGTATTAATAAAAAAATAGTTGAACACATGGCACTACTCCTTACCTTCTCGGGATTTCCCCTGTTCCTCTAAAAGGGACGGAGTTACTCAGAATGACTTCTCTACTGATCCTATTTCACCCTCCCACATAGACCTCAGAAGGAAGCCAAGCATGAGTTCAACATTTATAACTTTTTCAAGCAGCTATAACATTCTAAGTGGATGTAAAAGGGCCCTCTTCTACTTATGTTTTGTTCCAGTTATGTTTTGAATCTCCAGCATCTAATACAGTAATCATTTACTTGTTCAACACATTTTTATTAAAATCATAATATGGACCAGAACTGGAAACAGTGATAAATAGTTTAGGCATGGTCCTTAACCGCACATGGTCCCTAACCACACAAAGCTTACTGTCTAGCTCATAGTCTGATACATAGTAATTGCTCAATGAATATTTATTCAGTTAATGCACACAGAAGCCCCTAAGCAGTATTTCCTAAAAAAAACTTAGAAAAATCCTGAATGACACATACAGTAGAGAAGGAGAATTGATGAGCCCTATGGCACAGCCCATTTAGAGGTTTACTAAAGGTGTAAAAGCCCCCCTGCAAAAGTTCAGCCCCTTCACCTTCCTTCTGGAATGTAAGTCCACATGCCTCTGAGGTGGTCCCAGGATTATCAGGGTATAAGAGGATTCACTCATATATCATTCTCTCCAAGAGTCTTTTCTATATACTCAGGTGGACTTAAAATGACTCCTAGGGTAAACCTAGACCACCAGGACTAGCACTTAGTAGTTCTGAACCTATCTGGGATGGTAATAAAATGTTGAACGATTTAAAAACAAATTGCTCGAGTTTGTGATCAGATTACGAACAGATGTGCCTGTGCCTGCATGTGTAACTCATTTGACCAAAAAGACAAATACTAGACTATTTTTTAAAAACTTTATGAAATCAAATGGTCAATTCAGAGTGTTTGAGGAAGACCACAATGCCTAGGTACAATAGTTTATTTATTCCTTTATGCAGTCTTTTATGTGTTCATTTATTCTTTTATCAATTGATGCAATAAACTCATGAGCATCCAGACACTGGGGCTACAATGTCTGTGTTCTCAGAGTTTTCAGTTTAGGAGAAAAAGATAAAGCATAAGCAGTCACACTCAGGAATGTAAAATTACAAACTGCACTAAGTGAAAGTAAAGGAAGGAGGAAAGAAACAAGGTTTCTGTCAGATTTTGTGTCCTAGATGAACCTAGAAAAGTAGACAGGAACCAGTCTATGCAGGACTGCAGAAGCCACATACATGAAGGATGTGGGGTTTTATCTCAAGAGAAATGGCAATCTAGTAACAGTTTTTATGCAAAAGAGTTACATGCTTATATTTGTGTGTTGAAAAGATCACTATGGCTGCTACCTGAAGAATAAGTTGGACAGGGTCAGAGTGAATGCTGGATGAGTCATTAGAAGGTTTTGCAGCAGTTCAAGTGAGACACAATTGAAAAAGTATGTTGGTGATTGAGAATAGAGAAAAAAACAGAGAGATTCATAGAAGGTGAAATTGATAAGACTGGTGGATTAGAATTTGAGAGGTAAGGAAAAAAAAGAAATAGTTTGAGTCCTAGATTTCTGCCTTGAAAAACTGGATGTGTAGTAGTGCCTTTCCTAGAGAAGGAGCACTTGAAGAGGGCTAAGTTGCAAGGTATACAGAAATTAGTAGTTTAATTTTATTCGTGTTAAATTTGAGGTGCTTCTGAGACTTCCAAGGGAAGAGGTTAAGTAGGTAGATAAACAGATACAGATCTAAAGTTCAGAGAAGTCTGGGCTAGTGATATAGGACATTAGGATATAGATGGTAACTGAAGCCATGGAGAGGTTAGAATGATCTAGGGAGAAAAGATGTAGCTAGAAAGAGAACACTGAAAAGGAAGTAATGAATATTTCACCTTGGGAGTGGAGTGTTTTGTTGATTTAATTATTTGATAATTATGATATTTTGTTTGTGCTAATAGTTAAAATACATTGGAATGTCAAAATGAATTCAATAATATAAAATATAGACAGTAGATTTAAGTTTTTTCTAAACATCAGTTAAGAACCGTTTCAAGAGAAAATAAAATCTGAGCTTCTGCGAAGCTGAAGCTTCCCACATCATCAGTAAGTTTGAGCTTTATTTCAATTTTGGACCTGACTAATAAAGGATTGTGAGTGTATAAGAGATGTTTTTAAAATAAAAGACTTTCTCTGAAACTCCAAATTAGAGAAAATAGCTAGCAAAAGTTTTTTTCCCCTCATTTACCTTGAAACTTATGATCCAGTCCACTCTTAGTAGAATCATAATCATCAATCAGTCTTCGATTCTTGGTTGAGTCAACATCTTCCATGTTCACTTTATTATCATTTGGGGAGCTTTTTACAGATTGCCTTTCTTTCTCATTTTTTTCCTTTTCTGTTATTGCTTTTAGCAGGTTCAAGTTATCAACAAAGGAATAATTGCTTTCACCTGGCTTGTTTTCTGGAAGAAAGGCCCCCAAGCCCAAGACATCCATTTTAGTTAAGAATCTCATAGTCTACATTGTTTAAATTAACATCAGTATAATTTCTTATTACCTGGAGGGTATATTTTTTTAATCTTGTCTGCTTCTGCTTCAGCAATCTGTGAAACAAACAGGAGATAGACCTGGATTTAAATCATTGTTCTACCACTTAACAAATATGACAGCTAAATAATCTTCATGGGATTCAGTTTTCTTGTTTGTAAAATGTAGATAATAACTTCTATCTCAAAGCATTGTCACAAGGATTAAATGAGATAAAATAAAGGGCAGATGGTCCATAAATACTAATTTCCTTCTCTAATAATACCGGTGAAAGAGAAATCTCTGATAAATTAAGAAATTTTACTATAGAGTGGATGTGATGTTGAGCCTACTGGGTTGTTTCTTATGCAGTTAGCTCTTAGTATTATACAGAACTCTCTCTATATAACTGTCAGGATATAGAAGTTGCCAAAACTGTATTTCCCATCTTTTGGTCAGTTGATTAGTAAGCTCCTGAAGTTTATGGATTCAAAATGGCTAAAAAGTCACAGTATAATTACATTAAATAATAATTAAACTAAAATGAAATAGCATTTATAATTTTACTTTTGACCTACCTGCTCATTCAAAGGTCTTTCTGCACTTAATTCTCTATTATGTAGGGGCTTGTCTAGAATAAACACACACAAATACAAATTTAGTTGTGTATTGGAAAGACACAATATGTCTCATTAAACAACATCTCCAAAAAAGAAAGTTACCAAGAGAAACATTTTTGGAAGTCTGTGAAAAATACATATATTAACAAAGATTAACAAGATTATACAAAAACTATGATTATTAGTGTTGCTTTGTTTGTTATCCTGGTGTTTCCTGAGTTAATCGAATAATGCTTTTTTTTTCTGACCAGAAATCTAAAAAATAGTTCTAACACTTGGTTTACCAGCTGTTTTCAACTAGGCAGAGCATAATTTGGATTGGTATTATTGGCACATTAAAAGCTTTTTCGTCGTACATTGCACATGCTATGAATAGAGGATCTAAGAAAGGCTGTAAGGCGACTAGGGAAAAAAAAAAAGCCACCTGACTAGGCGGAAAAGCCACCCCTTTCCGATATCAAAATAAGATCTTTCAGAACAACCCATGTTATTGCTCTATCGTTTAAAAAGTGAATGGGGGTAATCTGTCTTAAGCCTTTAAATTCGAACTGATTTCTCTGTCAATATGCACGGATACGACATGATCAGAAAATGATTTACAGCTCACGGTTTATACGAAGCTTTCCTTTTTCCTGGAGAAATAAAAAGGAGATTGGGGAAAAAACTGTCTACGTACCTTGGCTGCCTGCCGGTTTGGGGAAAGCCTGAACTGAGCTGCTGTAGAGAACCAACACCAGAATCCAAGTGCCGGTCCAAAGGAACCCCATTCTTCCACGCTTGGCTTCAGAAACTGCCTGGCGCCGGGCTCCCGGGGCTGTAGCTTTTGTTATGAATGAAAAGGAGTAAAAACAGGAAGAGCTAGGAGGGCGGGCGCCGGGAGGGCAGGTGGCGGGGACCCGCGGCTGGTGGAGCTGTGCCGGGCTCCCGAGTGAAGGGATTAGGAAAGCTCAAGGGCTCCCGCGTCAGGTCTTCAGGTGGAGGAGAGCGCTGTCCGCCCCGTGGGTGCTGAAGTTCCTGTGACGCGGAGCGGGCAGCGGGTCCGCTAGGGCGTCGCCTTATTCTCGCTCCCTCCTGGGGAGGAAGTGAGGATGGAAGCGCATGCTCCCTGGGAGCCAGAGGCGGGAGGGGATGGCGTCAGCAACTCCAAAGCTACTCCAATCCCTCCCGGTAATGGAAAGGAGGAGGGGCGACAGACCGGCTAGCGTATTCTGTGTGCCGCAGTCCTAGGGGTGCTCCTGCGCTCAGGGTCACCTGGAATGCCGGAAGCATGGACATCATTGTCGTAACCTCCCAAGTAAACGTTACCTCAAGCACCAAATGCCTTCTTTGCCCGTGCACTTGTAAAGGAAAGCTAGATAACCTTGTACAAGGGGTTCTGCTTTAAGATTATTCTGAGATATCTTCTCCCAAAAAAGCCCTTCTTTCCATTCCACCTTCTGTACCTAAAAGGTAGATATAATTCTTATATTCTTAGAAGAGCCGTGCCTTTTGTGATTTGGGTGAACACACCAGGGGTCACTTGGTGCTCTTATTTGTGTCTTAGTTCTATGGAGTCTTTTGAATTGGGAAATTAAGGAACATTCTTTCAAATAGTCAGATTGCTGTAACACACTCTCACTCTCCTAGTCTGTGTCCTGGGCAGGTGACCAGCAGTGCTGGTTTCAATAAAAAAAATTTCCCCTCTGCACCACAGAAAGCTCCTCTCCCCCTTTACCTCTTCACTACTGCCACCAAAAAACAAACAAACCGAAAACAGAAACAAAAGAAAGAACGAAACAGAAAAAAAAAAAAAAAGCTGCACTTCTGTGAAATTCTTCCCTAGGCTTCAATTATGCCTAAGGGCTTCGTTATTCCAGCATTCCTTGAAGAAAAGAAGTAGTCATGAAAAGGATTTTTCATCGTTACTAGGTCAGGGAGGTACTTCCTATATTTTGAGAATATTCCCAGAAGCCTAAGATTATTGCATAAAAGAAGCTATCAAAAGACTTTAAAATGATGAATACAAGCAACACTAATGTGAGCAGGGTGCTGAGTAAGCTGTTTGGTCTCTGATTTTTAAATAGAGTTTGGACCCTTTCCTTTGGACTGTGGCATGCTGGGAACTAGCCTGAAAAATGACCAAAGAGAAGAATTCAGCACAATCAGGCCTTTGATTTCTGCACCCCTGCTTTTTAAGAAGCAAGTTAGTCTTTCAAGAATCTAAAAATAAACAAACAAGCTAACAAACATCTCCCTCATTCTGGAGGTCATTGAGTTTGGAAATCACTCAAATACTTCCTTTAAGAATCTAAAGAGTACTTGTGATCTAACACCTACTTCAAAACAAACAGAGGGGAGAGTATAGCTTGGTGGTAGAGCAGGAGATCCTGGGTTCAATCCCCAGTACCTCCATTAAATAAATAAATAAGTAAATAAACCTAATTACCTCCTCCATTCAAATAAGTAAATAAACAAATAAATAGTTGTTTCTTGGCAGTAATAACATAGCATTATTATCCCAGTAGGTTACATTTTTAAAAATTAAGTCCCACAATTTAAAATCCCAGCCTAGTGAAGGGTAAATTTCCTTATTTTCCTCTTTAAAATAGAGGTGGCAAACTTTGTTTACCTTACAGTGTTACTGTGGAGTTCAATTGACTACATGTCTTTATCCAATCATTTTGATGTCAGGAAAAATTTGACACAGCCTAAAAAATAAGTCATGAAATATTTTCAGCTTTTAAGAAACATTACCAAATATTAGGTAAAATAGACCTTAACTGAGATTCATTCTGTCACTGACCTAATGGCTCAGCCTTGCTCTATTCTTTGTCCTGTCCTTGACTTACCTCTCTCCTCAGTGTATGTTTACAGTTGAGGGGGGAGGGTGCAGTCAGGATGGAATTAAAGTAAGAAATGGCTATTGAGTACATTGCATTATTTGCCAAAAATAAAAAGGTATTTGACCTTTCTGTGCCATTTGCACTCAAAGTGACTGTGCCTGGACACTAAATCTAGGAGCATGTTATGTCTCTGATCAAATGAGCTGTGGAGCACTGAGTAAACTGTAAGACATAAATTAATTTACATTCCTCAGATTTTTAAAAAATTTGCATTATTTTTTATTGAAGTAGTCAGTTTACAATGTGTCAATTTCTGGTATACAGCATAATTTTTCAGTCATACATATCCATACATATATTTGTTTTCGTATTCTTTTTCATTATAGGTTACTACAAGATATTAAATATAATTCCCTGAGCTACACAGTATAAACTTATTGTTTATCTATTTTATATTAGTAGTTAGTATTTGCAAATCTTGACCTCCTAGCTTATCCCTTCTTACATTCCTCATTCTTATTGATGTTTCTAGTGGACTTAGGTCTGTGAGTGGGATAATCCTAAGTTTCATTTGTTCATTCATTCATTCAGGAGATGTTTATTGAGCACTCATAATGTACCAGGTATTGAGGTGATTGCTGAGTGTACCAAGACAAGTAAGATACAGTCACTGGTGGTCTTAAAGCCTAACAGAGAGAAAGGGCTGACTACAACACCGTAACTATTTAGGTTTCACGTGCTACACATTGATCTCATTTAAATATAAGTGAACAAATAACCACAAGAGTGTGTTATGACGTCCCTGTTGTATGTGCAGAGTTCAGGTGGGGTGTAAATAATGGAATGTAGTCTGTTTTGATTTTTTTTACTCTTTCCTTTTTTTTTTTTTAAGTGGAAGTACTGAAGATTGAACCCAGGACCTCATGCATGCTACCTAAGCACACGCTCTACCACTGAGCTATACCCTACCCCCTTTAAAACAAATTTTTTTTTTGAATTTTTTTGGGGGTGGAGGCAGTTAGGTTGGTTGGTTGGTTTGTTTGTTTGTTTGTTTGTTTATTTATTTATTTAATGGAGGTACTGGGGATTGAACCCAGGACCTCATGCATGTTAAACATGCACTGTACCACTAAGCTATATCCCTCCCCTCAAATAATGGAATGAATGGTCATGAAAGGCTTCAAAGAGATCTCTTTTTTGAAATAAAATATTAAAATAGTTGATTATTATATGTAAGCACACTACAGATATCGAATAATAAAACATGTTCAAGTTGCAAGGCAAGTGTCCTTGACAAACACACAAAATAGGCAGCATACAATGCACAGTGAGTTTATCAACGCTGCTTGTGTATGTGTTAACACATACATGGATTGATTGTTGTGTGCTCATTCACTGGTGTAGAAGATGCCTTTTGAGCTGAGTCTTGAAGATAGAGCTATTTGAAGGATGTTTATATTTATTGGATAAAAATTTTATGTTAGTTATTATTGCATGTTTAATTATAGAAAATTTTAAACAAACACAAAAGGAATGAAAATACTGAAATAAACTCCATGAATTCATTACCCAACTTCAATGATCATTAACTCATGACCACTGTTTTTACTGTTTTTATTTTATATTTTCAACCAATGAATTATTTACCTACAAAAATCCCAAACTTTATATCATTTCATTCATAAGTACGTCAGTGTGTTTACCTAAAAGATAAGGATTATTATTTCTCAGTATTCTTGCAATACCTTTATCATACCCCATAATATTACTACTACTTTAGTATCATCAAATATCCAGTCAGAGAGCAAATTTTCCCACTTGCCTTATATTTTTACAGATGGTTTGCTTAGACTAGGATCCAAACAAGGCCATGCATTCCATTCGGTTAGCATGTGAGAGACACATGTAAGACTGGAAAGGTAAATGTTGCAAGATTGTCTTTGACTTCACCAGACAAGCTAGCTGCTTCCTTAGAATACTGTGCACACTTCCAATATAGTGTGTATCCCATTGTGCTGCTTTATGTACATGTTTCTTTTCTCGTTATTTCAAAAATAGTAAAAATACATTGAGGGAAAAATTCTGAAAATACAGTATGCAAAAAGGGAAAAAAATTATCTGATAGCAATAACCACTGCTAACTTTTGGTATATTTCCTTTTGGTGTATGTTTTTCTAAGAAAATATTTTATACATATATTTATAAAGTCGTTATCTCTCAATGTAATTATCTGCTTACATATCTAGCTGTCTATCCCACTAAACTGTGAACTTTTCAAGGGAAGGAATCTCGTCTTAATCATCTTTCATTTCTCAGCCCTTTTGCAGTGTCTGGAAATACATTTGCTTAAGAAAATAAATGAAGTGATGGAGGGTTTCCTGTTTACCTTAGGTCGTCCGATGCTGTGACTATGATGGTTGTCCCATATTGGAGGATCATGACAGTCTTTTGGTGCCAGGAGCTGCTATTTCCTTCAAGAGCTGTTAGTCACTCTGTCAGTATGATTATCCACTCAGCATTTTCTTTACAAAAGAGTAGTCTTGCAGAAGAGATATTCATGAAAGGCCTACAAATAGAGAACCAGAGCTGGCAAAGGCCCTCGCAGCTGCATGGATCTGTTTCTGTGAAAAATACTGACACAGGATGCCAGCACTAGAGATGACTGCTGGTATAGCTCAAAAAAGAAATGTGGAATCTGGAAATACACCATCAGAGCAAAGTTGAAGTAACCAAGGATGATGGAAATGAGCAAATAAAAAGACTAAAACAAGGAAAGTGAGAGCATGGAAATGAAAGGAGGGTATGAATAAGGAAAATGGACCCTACACCTGAAACTAATGCCATAAATTGACTACACTTCAATAAAACATAAGAATTTAAAAAACTAAGTTAAATTAAATTGAAAATAGAAGAAAGCACAGGAGAAAAGCTTCCTGACATTGGTCTTTCTTTGAAGAACTTGACACCAAAAGCACAGGCAACAATAGCAAAAATAGCAATGAGACCGCATCAAGCCAGAAAGATTTTGCCCAGCAAAGGAAACAGTCAACAGAGTGAAAAGGCAGCCTACAGAATGGGAGAAAATATTTGCAGACCATGCATCTGATAAGAGACGAATATCTAAAATATATAAGAAACTCCTGCAACTCAATAGCAAAAATCAAATAATCCAATTTAAAAATGATCAAAGGACCTGAACAGACATTTCTCCAAAGACGTACAAGTGACCAACAAATACAGGAACAGATGCTCAGCTTCTCAGATCATCAGGAAAATGCAAATCAAAACCACAGTGAGATACTACCTCTCAAATGTCAAAATGGCTGTCATCACAGAGATAAGAAATAACAAGTGTTGGTGAGGATGTGGAGAAAAGGGAACCCTGTGTACTATTGATGGGAATGTAAATTGGTGGAGCCAGTGTGGAAAATAGTATGGCAGGTCCTTAAAAAATTAAGAATAGAACTACTGTGTGATCCAGCAATCACACTTTTGGAAATGTATCCAAAGGAAGTGAAATTTGGATCTCAAAATGATACTGGCATCCCCATGTTCATCCAAGAATTACTCACAATAGCCAAGATACAGAAAAGACCTAAGTGTTTGTGGACAGTTGAATGAATAAAGAAAATGTGAGATCTATGTGATAAAATATTATTCAGCCTTAAAAAAGAAAGAAATCATTCCATTTGCAACAACCTGGATGAAACTGGAAGACATTATGCAAAGTGAAATAAGCCAGATGCAGGAAGACAAATGTTGCATAATGTCCCTTATATGTGGAATCTAAACTAGTCAAACTCACAGGAAACAGAGTAGAATGGTGGTTGCCAGGAGCTGGGAGGAGGGTGAAATGGGGAGATATTGGCCAAGGGATACAAAGTTTCAGTTATATAAGATGAAGACACTGTGGAGAACTGAAAAACAAAAGCAAAAACAAAAACAAAAGAAAGAAAGAAAATGGGCCCACAAGATGACAAGATGTGATAGGCCACCTACAGAGTGCAAAGTGCCAGCACTGAATCTGAGTTTGGGAAGGAGGAGAAGGAGGCTGGATGGCAGACTTTTCCGTTGTTCGCTTAACTTGTTTGTACCATGATGCCTAGAGAGTTGAGTCTTTTGAGGCAGATTCGGGGAGGATGGGAGGAACAGGGATCTTTTGGGAAATTCTCAAGCTCTCTACTTCACTCTGAGAAAAAGCCAAGTCTTTAAATGGTCTGTCTCTACACTATTTGACTCCCCACTGCATCTCTGATTTAGTCTTTAATTGCTTCCCCCTTACTGTTTCTAATCTAGCCTCATTAGATTCCTTCCCAGTCCTCAAACCCATCATGCCTTCTTCTGCCTCAGGGCCTTTGCACTTGCTGTTCTCTCTTCTCAGAATGTTCTTCCTCCAGATAGTCCCAGCACTTAATCCCTTACACAGACTGTATCTTTGCTAAGAAATCATGGTCTTAGGAAGGCCTACTGTCTCAGGTCAGGTTTCCTGGGAAACAGATTCTGAAATGTAGATTAGCATGCAAGAAGTTTTTAGGGTACTCTCTTGAATCAACACCTATGGAAGAGAAAAAATGGGAAGGATGTAGGATTTGCCAGAAGGAGAAATGGAACCAATACAAGCTCAATGGATGCTTTAGTCAATCCCACAAGGAAGTCTAATGATGAGATGATTCTTTAGAGCTGTCCTGAATTGGGGGCAAGAGATGTAGGCCCTTAGACTCCTGCATAGATCAGTCATTGAGTGTAGGCCTCCCCAGGAAGGAGTTGTGACCTTGGACAAGGTCGTTCTTTTCAGGAGCTGGAGAAATAAGATTTTCAGTCCTAAAGTGGGATCTGAGCAGTGCATCCCAATGTTCACCATACATACCCTGACTTCTTTATTTAAAGTTGTAACCCCTGCCCCTGAATTCTCCCTCCCCACCTCTGCCTTATATTTCCCCATCACATTTACCACCCAACATCCCATGAAATTCACTTGTTGATTTTATTTATTGTCTTTCTCCCTCAGCTGTGAGATTTTTGTGGACAGGGATTTTTGTCTATATACTTTTTTTTTCATTGCTGAATTTCAAGCATCTAGTATAGTGTCTGACATATAGTTAAGTGCAAAACACAGCTTGATGCCTGGAATATGCTTTAAAACCCCAGGAAAAAAATGTACAGCTAGACAAATAGGAAAAATAAAATTGGCTGTGTGTTGATCATTACTGAAACTGGCTAATGAATACATGTACACAATTCAATATACTATCCTCTCTAATTTTGTATATGCTTGAAATTCTTCATAATAAAAAGCTTTAAAAGAAAAGATTTATTTGAAATGTACTGCTCACAAGTAGAGACAGTAATAAGAGAGATTGTTTTTCTTTCTTTTCTCTCCCAAAGGAATCCCCAAAATACAATTAAACATCTTCCTCAGTGGAACAGAAAATCAATAGCTTTGACCTGGTGCCGCAAAGCCCATCCTCCGGCCATCCCTGTAGGCATGCTGCTGCCATGGCGACCCCAAGTGACTTAGCTGCCAATACTCCTGCAGGGTGAGTGGTACAATTTCAGTTTTCTTCTCTAGGATGTCAACATTTTAGACATTGGAGAATTAGGGCAGCATTTCTGGCTAGACACTGCATAGATACAATTAGACAGCTCTCATGCCTTCTGAGAAACTAAGAGTGATTACTAGACTTCCTCTCATCAGTCACGGAACAGTGGACAGGAGGAGGCTGTGCGAGAGCACTCCCCTTCTCCCAACGTGAAGGCTGAGTTGAACCACACAGGAAAGCCGTTCCCCCTTCTCTGCTGCCTCTAGTCCAAACAGATCTCCAAGAAGGGCCCTGCATGACATGACTCTGCAGCCTCTCTGTCCTCATTTCCTTCCACTCACTCATCCCCAGGCCCGTGGGTTCCAGTTCCTCTGGCTTCTGCTGTTCTGGCGCGGTCACACATGCCCTCACGTTGCTGCCTTTACATTGACTTTCTCCTCTGCCTGGAATCATTTCTGCTCATTTCTTCATCTCCTTCAAACCTTAGCTCCAATGTCACCTTCTCCCCTGATGGATTATTTAAAATTGCACCCACTTTTGCCGCCTCTGTACGCCCAACCCTATTACCTTCCTCTGCTTTTTTCATTATTCCTTACCACTTTCCTCTTTCAGACGTACTATGTAATCTCTTTTAATTGAAGTAGAATTGATTTACAATGTTGTGTTAGTGTCTGGTGTATAGCATAGTGATTCAGTCATACATACATTATATATTCTTTTTCGTATTCTTTATCATTATAGGTTATTACAAGATATTGAATATAATTCCCTACTGTGTCAAACAGTAGAACCTTGTTTATTTATTTTGTATAGTACACATTATGTAATGCTTAATCTGTCTATCCTGAGTGCCTATAATAGTGCCTGGCACATAGCTAGTTATTGAGAACATTGAGTGAATAAAGGGAGCTCGGAGTCCTGTGTTTCTCAGACAGCGTTCATAAATTCAAGATTTTCAGGTCAGTTCTGGCTTGAACTGTCAATATCTCTCTGCTTCCCTTCCTCTTGCCCTGTATCACCATCTCTCCAGTTCATACTTTAAAGCAACCAGAGAGATCTTTAACAAGTGTAAGTCTGATCAAAGGCAAGGGTGGAGCTTGGGCGAAGCAACATGGAAAGGTGCGGTAGCCTGTGCCAGGTCACCGGTGGGAGCCCTTACCACCCAAGGCTTGAGCCTGGAATGAGGTGTTTAAGAGGCCAGCTGACAGGACTGTAGCCTTCAGTAGAAGATGCAGCCAACAGGAGATAAGCTAATACAGAGGGACCTAAGGAAATAAATTTCTCCTCTCTTCTGCTCATCTCTTACAGTGGCCCCTGTGGCTGAACTCAATCAGAAACCAGAGGGCGAGGGAGGCACTGTGGCAGTCCTTATAAGTCAGCCTTCTTGGGCACAGGGCTGGGTGAACAGTGACTCTGGGAGAAATTTGAAGGTAACTGCTTTTTTTTTTTTTGATTAAAGTATAGTTGATTTACAATGTTGTGTTAGTTTCTGGTGTACAGCATAAGGATTCAGTATACATATGTATATATTCTTTTTCATTACAGGTTATTACAAGCTACTGAATATAGTTCCCTGTGCTATACAGTAGGGCCTTTTTGTTTATCTATTTTATATATAGTAGTGTGTATCTGTTAATCCCAAACTCCTAATTTATCCCTCCCCTCACCCTTTCCCCTTTGGTAACCATAAGTTTGTTTTCTGTAACTGTGAGTCTATTTAAGTTTGTCTCATTTTTTTAGATCCCACATATAAGTGATAATATGTGATATTTGTCTTCCTCTGTCTGACTTACTTCACGTAATATGATAATCTCTAGGTCCATCCATTAATGGTCTAGCCATTAACGCAAATGGCATTATTTCATTGTTTTCTATGGCTGGGTAGTATTCCATTGTATAAATATACCACAACTTCTTTATCCAGTCATCTATCGATAGACATTTAGGTAGCTTCCATGTCCTGGATATTGTAATTAGTGTTGCTATGAACATTGGGGTGCATGTGTTTTTTTGAGTTGGAGTTTCCTCCAGATACATGTCCAGGAATGGATCATATGCTAAGTTTATTTTTAGTTTTTTAAGGAATCTCCATACTGTTTTCCATAATGGCTGCACCAAATTACATTCTCACCAACAGTGCAGGAGGGTTCCCTTTTCTCCACACCTTCTTCAGCATTTTTCGTTTGTGGACTTGTGAATGATGGGCATTCTGACTGGTGTGAGGTGATACCTCATTGCAGTTTTGATTTTCATTTCCCTAATAATTAGTGATATTGAGCATCCTTTCATGTACCTATTGGCCATCTGTATGTCTTCATTTGAGAAATGTCTATTTAGGTCTTCTGCCCATTTTTCGACTGGATTGTTTGTTCTTCTGTTATTGAGTTGTATGAGCTGTTTGTATATTCTGGAAGTTAAGCCCTTGTCAGTTGCATCATTTGCAAATATTTCCTCCCAGTCTGTAGGTTGTATTTTCATTTTGCTTATGGTTTCCTTTGCTATGCAAAAACTTATAAGTTTGATTAGGTCTCATTTATTTTTGCTTTTATTTATATTGCCTTGGAAGACTAACCTAGGAAAACATTGCTACAATTTATGCCAGAGAATGTTTTGCCTATGTGCTCTTCTAGGAGATTGATGGTGCTCTGCCTTATGTTTAAGTCTTTAAGCCATTTTGAGTTTATTTTTGTGTATGGTGTGAGGGAGTGTTCTAATTTCAGTGATTTACATGTAGCTGTCTAGCTTTCCCAACACCACTTCCCAAGGAGACTGTCTTTTCTCCATTTTATATTCTTGTCTCGTCTGTGGAAGATTAATTGACCATAGGTGTGGGGGTTTATTTCTGGGCTCTCTGTTGCATTGATCCACAGGTCTGTTTTTGTGGCAATACTGTGCTGCTTTAGTTACTGTAGCTTTGTAGTATTGTCTGAAGTTTGGAAGGGTTATTCCTCCAGCTTCGTTCTTTTTCTTCCGTATTGCTTTGGCAATTCTTGGTCTTTTCTGATTCCATATAAATCTTAGGATTATTTGTTCTAGTTCTATGAAAAATGTAGATTGCTTTGGGTTGTATGACCATTTTAACAATATTATTTCTTCCAATCCAAAAGCATGGGATATCTTGCCATTTCTTTAAATCATCTTTAATTTCTTTCATCAATGTTTTATAGTTCTTGACATGTAAGTCTTTCACCTCCTTGGTCAGGTTTATTCCGAGGTTTTTTTCTTTTTTTAATGCGATTTTAACAGGGATTTTTTTTTTTTTTTTTTACTTTCCTTTTCTGATATTTTATTGTTAGTGTGAAGAAGTGCAACACATGTAGATAATACAGGTGTCTTCTTCCTTCTCTTCCAGTGTGTTTTTGAAAGCTTGGCTTATATAACCTGTACATACTCATGTGTGGGGTGGTGGGAGTCATGTGTTGACTTCCAGTTAGCCTGGCTGCAGGCTCTTGAAAGGTGTAGTATATCCAGTTTTCTGTCATTGTGCTTTTTCTTTAAGACGATTTGTTGCGGTATTTTGGTATGCATTTTCATAAATGATGATCTTCTATTAAACTATGACATTTTTTCCTAATAAAAAAAAAAGTGCAACAGATTTCCCAGCTTTTAGAGGCCACCATATTCCACGGCTCATGGCCCACTTCCTCCATCTTTATATCCAGCAGGATTGCTTCTCTCTCTGACCCTTCTTCAGTAGTCACATCTCCTTCTGATCACAGTTTGGAAAGGTTATCTGTTTTAAGGACCCCAGCCATAATAATCCAGGGTAATTCTCTCACCTCAAGGTCCTTAATTTAATCACATCTGTAAAGTCTTTATTGCCATATAAAATAACATATTCATGGGGTCCTGGGATTCAGACAAGGAGCTGGCTTAAAGAGATCCCCAATTACAAACTCAGGACAATTTTAGCATCAAAATAATGCCTGTAATGGCATAGAATAACTGAAAGTAACACAGAACAAACAATCCATGCATCCATTAGTGGATACTTAAAAAGCAGCGAGAGAGAGTTGGAATCTTCCTTCTTTACAGAAGAATGCAAGCTAACAAATTAGACAAGAATACTAGAACTAGAAAATCACCACTTTGCCACCTCATAGTGGAAGAATTATTAATGAATTCTAAAACCATTGGGTGAAAATTTTTTCTAAGTTTCTAAAATATCACTCCGCAGATTAATTGCTAATGCAAAACAGAAATGTACCTTTAAACTGGAGTTATTTGGTAGTTACCAGTTTCATTTGGTGATGAAACTTAGCATCACTCATTATGGGACTTGACATTATGTGCCTCTTGAGGGGGATATAAATTTAAGTACACAAGCATCACTATCAAGTGTTCATACTACTTCCAAAGATGCTAATGTATTTGGCCTGGAGTTGAACCTGAGCATTGGCATTGTAAGTCTTTAAAAATTCCCTGGGTAATTCTAATGTGCAATTAAGTTAGAGAGAGAGAGCCACTAGTTTAAATATTTGAAAGGTAAATATTGAGTACCTCTATGAATTATTTTGGAATTACATGTTACTAAATGAGCTGAAGAAAAACACAAGTGCAGTGGAAAGTCATCTTTCTGATTCTGGTAGTCTCTCAGACAACTTATCTTTTTCCAAAGATCGTCTCCCTCCTCTTTTGCACTTGTGAATGTTACATCATGTCATAGTAAAAAGATTGGAAGTCCAACGAGACAAGAAGTTCTATAGATCAAAGATAGTTGAATATTACTTAAGGATTTTTGACATTAATGCCTTAATTTTTTAAAATGTTGGCGGGGAGGGTATAACTCAGCGGTAGAGTACATGCTTAGCATGCACGAGGTCCTTGCTTCAATCCCCATTACCTTCATTTAAAAAAAAGATATTAAAAAAGACATTAAAAATAATAAATGAATAAAAATTAAAAGAAAATGTGTGTATCTGTTTTCTCACTATTAGAAAAGGAGTTTTCATTATTTAAGTAACTTTTGACTTGATGGATTATTTGCTAGTCATGGGAAAAAGAAGGATGCAATTTTACAATGCAGGAATCAGGATGTTACCATATATTGTGTGATTCTATTTATATGAAATGTCTAGAATAGATACATCTATAGAGACAGAAGTAGATCAGTGTTTGCCTACTAGGGTGGGTGGTTGGGAACTGAGGGTGACTGCTAATAGCTATGGGGTATCTTTCAGGGATAATGAAAATTTTCTAAAAATGTTTGTGGTGATAGTTACACAACTTTGTGATTATACTAAAAACCACTGAATTACATGCTTTAAGTCAATAAATTGTATGGTACGTGAATTATATTTCAGTAAAGCTGTTGTATTTTATAGAAAGAATCCAGCTGTCACTATTCAAATCTAGGAATCAATCTTCACATCACAAACAGCAGGGCAACCAGATGTATGAATATCCTGTTATGATGCAATTTGAAGTACCTCTGAAGTAGTCTTCAAAAAAAATATTTATTTGAATCTAATTAAGCCTTTAGATCTAAATTTTAGGGGACCTTTAATTCTAGGAATAAATTCTATGTTTCCATAAGGAAGCAATACGACAACTCCAGAAGGCAAAAAACTCCACCAGACAACTCTTTCAGCCTCCTCAGCAAGTCATCATCATGGAAGGAAAAGTGCGGATGGAAACAGTTCCAGATTTCACAAGGCTGAAGAGATGTAACAAATGCCATGTGTGGGCCTTCACTGGATGCTATTTTGAGCAAACCAACTAGAAAGGACGCCTGTGATACAAATGGAGAATTTAGATATGGATTGGGTATCTTATGATATAAAGGAATAATGTTAATTTGCTAGGGATTGTGGTTATATATCCTTAATTTTTAGAGATGACCACTGTAGTATTTAGGGAGTGAAATGTCATGATGTTAAAATTTGCCTTTTAAAAAAAATCAGAAAAAAAATATAGCTGAAGCAAATATGGCAGATTGTTAACCATTGCTGTCTAGATGTGTATATGGGGGTTCATTTTACTAGTTCCTCTCTCTTCCATGTGCAAATTTACATTAAAAAACTTTTAAAGCGAGGAAATTGTAAAATCTGCAATGATAATCCAAAAGAATTATTCAAAGATTTTCAAAGAGATGTTTGAATAAATTAATAAGTATAAATAATTTTTAACAATTCTGAGTTCTGTATTAAAGTACAGGAGCTGTGTCAACTTCTACAGGAGACATGTGTATGACAAAAATGACAGCCAGAATATTGTTGAATTTTGTATCGCATTCCAGAGAACTGTTCTTTTTTTTAAATAAAAAGAATTTAATTTATATGGAATCACAAAAGACCCAGAATTGCCAAAGCAGTACTAAAGAAAAAGGATGAAGCAGGAGGCATAATCCTCCTAGACTTCAGACAATACAACAGGGCTACAGTAATCAAAACAACAAGATATGGGCACAAAAACAGATACATGGATCAATGGAACAGAATAGAGACCCAGAAATAAACCCACACGCTTATGGTCAATTAATTTTCGACAAAGGAGGCAAGAATATACAGTGGAGAAAAGACAGTCTCTTTGGCAAGTGGTGCCTACAGAAGTTGAGTAGGTTCATGCTCTTTCTCTCTCATTTGTCCAAATTTGATTTTGGCAAATATGAAGACTTGGAAGCAGAAAACCCATTTCCATGTTTAGAGCACAGAATTTCTTCCTTTTAAAAATGAAGCTCAGAACCCCCTAGGAGAGCATTAGAAGGACAGTCTGCAGGTTGGCAGGGGTGAACAACAGAATGGACTAAGCTGGTCCAACTCCGTCCTTTGCATTTCAGATTTCTCTGGGGAGCTTCTTTTTTTTAGAGGACCTATTTCTTCTGAAAGCTCTAAGTGTGAACAGGAACCCCTGTGCATTTTGTTTTAGAGTTAGGGCACCATAAACCAAGGAAGTTAGGGAACCTTTGTCTTAAGCACATTTGTAGATTGGTAAAAGAGGCCATGATGTAGAAAATACAAGGACCATGCCAGGAGGGGTGGAATCATTTGCACAAAGCAGTTAGTCATGGAAAAGAAGAATTATTTTATTTTTCTTCTAAGGCAGAAATAAATAAGATAAATTTAAAAAAAACAGGCAAAGATGAAGGTACAAGGATAAAGACGAAAGTGTGAGACAAAAGAAGGAAGCTGAGGAGCCTATTCTGTAGGACCACGGTATTCTTCAAAGAATGAGGGAGCATCAGAGTGGATCAGAGCATCAGAAGTGGAGAGAGAAGACAAGGAAATCTGCAGACTTGGAGTACCGTGGGGCTTGATTTAATTTTTCTCTGATTAGTTATTGAATGAAAAATTGAACCCAGCAATGCTATATTTTTTCTTTCTGTTGTTCTTTAATTTTTTTCAGAAAGGAGATGTGCCTATTTAAAAACAATGCTGTTATGAAAAATTTCATACATATAGAAAAGTAGAGACTAGTATAATGAACCCTAATAGACCTATCATCTAGGTTTAACAGCATTTTGTCATATCTGCTTTTTTTTTTCTGCTAAAGCATATCAAAATAAACAAGTCATCATTTTATTTTATATCTGAATACTTTGATAAGCATCTCTGACATATCAAGATGCTTTCTTATCTATTGTCAAAGGATGAGACCATTAACATTTGAAATGCAAAGCTATAGTTATTACTAGTAAGTAAACAGGTGGTATTCTGGTCAGGGACAATATATCCGGGTAGGACAGATCGTTGATCTTAGAGAGGGTATTTGAGAAGAGTGGAGTTCAGAGACTAGTGGATTTTTAGAGGTGGGACTGGGTTTTCAGAGCTGAGGAAGTTACTGAAGTGAGCTGACTGGTTGGCCTTCAGAAGCATGTTCATTGGAGTAATTCCCAATTCACTGACTCGGAAGCAAGACACTGTCACAGAAGGATTAGATCACAAATTGGATTGAGGCAAATGGTGATTGATTGATTAAACAGATGTAAAACTAGTTCTGGTGGTTATTTGTCACCAGGGTTATAGAGCTATCATTTATTGATCAAGAAGATTTAAAACCACTTGTGGTGGCTACTTGTTATAATAGCTTCAGTACAATCTTTTTTTCCCAGAAACGTGGGATTTTTTCCCCCTGTCTCAGTACCATCATCAAACCTGACATAATTAATAATAATTCCTAATATTATCCAGTACATTGCTGCATAAAATGTGATGCATGGATCATACACTGCTACTTGTCTGTGAAGAAATGAGTAAAGAAACAGAGAGTAAGCTTTTATAAGTAAATACAACAATTTCATAGGATAATTTTATGTCTCTTGACTTTAATAACAATAAAAACCACAGACCTGGTTTGTTGTACATCTTTCTTTTACTTCATTTTTCTAGTAATTTAATTTAATTTTATTTTACAAATGTAATGGTCTGCAATAAATTGGGCAACACACCTTCTTAACTTGAAGAAATACTGATTAATACCCAGCCCATATTTAAATTTTCTCAGTTGTTCCCAGTGTGTCTTTATGCTTGATTTGCTCAAACCATTTAATTATGTCTCTTAAGCCTCTTATAATCTAGAACATTCTCCTCTCCTCTTTCTTTTTTCATGCCATTGACCAACTGTCTTGCAAAATTACTCCGCCTCTCCACTTTTCTGGTTGGTTTGATTGTTTTCTCAATATTTTTCATAATTAGTGGCTTGCTTTTTTATTTTCTTAACCATGTGTTTGAGGCAAAAGAATTTAATTTTGATAAAGTACAACTTATGGAATTTTTTCTTTTATAATTTGTGATTTTGGAGTTGCATTTAGATAGCTATGGGAAAAAAAAATTACACCTTGAATCTTACATAGTTTACAAAAAATAACTCAATATGGATCACGGACCTAAATGTAAAAGCTAAAACTATAAAAATTCGAGAAGAAAGCAGAGGAGAAAATCTTAGTGGCCTTGGAGTTGGCAAAGATTTCCTAAGGTGACTTGAAATTGCAGCCAGAATTGAGAACCATCAGTAATTCCGTTCCTGGTAACAAGCGAGGTTTAATGTGATTTAAGGGAAAATCTCTCAGGTTGCAGTGTTTCTCAAATTACAATGTACATACAAATCACTGGGTTACTTAAAAAAAAAGATTTAGTCACAAACTGTCTTATGTCTAGTTGTTTTGTTATGTGAAAAAATAAATTATTTAAAGTTTAAGCCACATTTAGCTGGTTGTACTGATACATTCGTGTGAAAGTATCTTAACAGTCACATTTTTATAATCTCATTTTTTATAATTTAAAAGCAAACTGTGGTGTTTATTTACCCCACGGGCCACTAAAAATAAGGTAACACCATTTAGGCTCTTCTAATACTAGTGTGGTATCCAGGTTAGTTCTGCTTTTCTCGGTCACGTCACATGTAAATTATTCCAGTTTTGGCCTTACTTATTATTTTTTTTTAATCGAAGTACGGTTAGTTACAATGTGTCAATTTCTGGTGTACAGCACAATGTCCCAGTCACTGAATCTATGAATTCCCAGAATCTATGAATACATAGATTCATTTTCATATTCTTTTTCATTAAAGGTTATTACAAGATATTGAATATAGTTTCCTGTACTATACAGAAGAAATTTGTTTTTTTAATCTATTTTTATATGTAGTGGCTAACATTTGCAAATGTCAAACTCCCACATTTATCCCTCCGCAACCCCTTTCCCCTGGTAACCATAAGATTGTTTACTATGTCTGCAAGTCTGTTTCTGTTTTGTAGATGAGCTGATTAATGTCCTCTTTTTTTCTTTTTTCTTTTTTCGATTCCACATATGAGTGATATCACATGGTATTTTTCTTTCTCTTTCTGGCTTACTTCACTTAGAATGACAATCTCTAGGTCCATCCAGGTTGCTACAAATGGCATTATTTTATTCTTTTTTTTTATCACTGTGTAGTATTCCATTGTATAAATATACCACAACTTCTTTATCCAGTCATCTGTTGATGGACATTTAGGGTGCTTCTGTGTCTTGGCTATTGTAAATAGTGCTTCTATGAACATTGGGGTGCATGTATCTTTTCAAATCAGACTTCCCTCTGGATACATGCCCAGGAGTGGGATTGCTGGATGAGAAGGTGACTTTTGAGTAAGCACTTAAGGAAATGGGAAAGCTGGTCCTGGGGATATCAGGGGGCACCTTCAGAGGAAAGAGGACATGAAAAGGGTCTAGGGTGGGAAAAGAGGCCAATGTGGCTGCAGCAGATTGAGGAAGCAAGAGAAGAGTAGAAGGGAGTGGCATGAAGTCAGAGTTAGTAAAGACAAGATGCTGTAGGTCACAGGAAGGAGTTGGGGTTTTGTTTCAAATGATAGGGCAACCATTGCCAAGTTTTGAGGAGAGAAGTGACAGAATCTGACTCCTATTTCAAAATAAAAGGATCACTTTAGCTGCCACTTTGAGAACAGACTGAAGTGGGGAAAGACCAGAAAGAGGAAGAGAAGTGAGGCTATTGTAGAATCTAATGGAGAGCCCATGGTGGACTGGACTAGAATGATCGCCTTCTGAATGTATTTTGAAGGCAAAGCCAATAGAATTTGGCGACTAAACCAGATGTGCGGTGTGAGAGAGAAGTCAAAACTTGCTTAAGCAACTCAAAGGATGGAATTGTCAGTTGAGATGGGGAAAACTGCAAGAAAAATGTGTGTGTGTGTGTGTGTGTGTGTGTGTGTGTTTGGTGGTGGTGAGTGACTCTTGGAAACTCTGTTGTAGACATGTTAAGCTTGAGGTGCATTGTTAAGTATCCAAATGGAGGTGTCCAGCAAGCTTATATGGGTCTTGAGTTCAGAGAAGAAGTGCAAGTTGGGGATGCAAATTTAAAAGCTGATTGCATATGGATGGTTTGTAAAGTAATGAGATGGAATGAAATCACCATTTCAGTGAGTGTAGACTGAAAAAAGGAGAGACCCAGTGAAGCTCTGGCGCCCTCAAAGACTTAGAAGTGAATTAAGGTAGAACCGGAAAAAGAGATTCAATGGGAGCAGCCAAAATTGATAGGAAGAAAGCCAAGCAAGTGGAAACCAAGTGAAGAAAATATTCTAAGGAAGAGAGAGGGATCATCTAAACAAATCTTGCTGGGTCAAATAAGATGAGGTCAGAGAAATTAACTTAGGGTTTAATAGCACAGTGGGCTCTGGTGACCTTGAGAATGGTCTCAGTTTGAATGCTGGGGTCAAAACTGACCGGACAGTTTCAAGATGGAATGGTGGAGGGGAGAGAAACTGTAGACACTGAGTATAGACATATCTTCTGCTGAGATTTCTTGTAAAAGGAAAGGAATAGGAGTTGGACAGAAAGTTGGGGTTAAGAGGCTTTTTGAAAGATGAGGTAAATACTGTATATTTATTTGTAGGTTGATGGGAACAATTTGGCAGAAAGCAAACAATTTTTTGATGTAGGACAGAGAGGGAAAAATTGCTGGAGCTGTGTTCTTTATTTTTATTTAATTGGAGGGGGAAGGTAATTAGATTCGTTTATTTATTTTTAGAGGATATACTGGAGATTAAACACAGGGCCTCTTACATGCTAATCATGCACTCTACCACTTGAGCTGTACCCTCCTTCCGGAGCTGTTTTCTTGAATAGGTGAGAGGGTTAAGATCTAGTGAGAGTACAGCTGCAGGCTGGCCATCACAGGACCACTTCATCCTCCAGAGCTGAAGGACAAAGGCCGAATGTTTGAGTGCAGGTCTGGTAGGTGGCAGGTGGTAGACAACTTGTGAAAGTTCTCTTGTGATTGCTTAAGTTTTCTTGGTGGGTAGGAAGCAAGGTCATCAACCAAGATGAAATAATATTGCTATAAACAATTTAGTACAATGCCTTAGGAAATAACACTTCTTTGCCTTTCTATAGTGGATACATCTAGGGGCAGAAATGGTGGATTGGTACAAATGGAACCAAAGAGAATTTTTAGGATTAAATTTGTTCTGATTTTAAAAGTAGAAAATACCAAAATACCAAAATATTTAAAGAAGTAAATAAGTCACCTCTCCTAGTAATACATATTATTAACATATTTAATACATTTTATTTCAATGTAAAAATTAATTTTTCAACGTGATTAATGTTAGAAGGGAAGGAGTCATCTTATGTATAGTTCGATTACAACTATAAAAATATACTTGAGGGGAAGGTAATAGCTCAGTGGTAGAGCATGTGCTTAGCATGCACAAGGTCCTGGGTTCAATCCCCAGTACCTCCATTAAAAAAAAATTCATATGTCTATATAAATATATAAATAATATAAGTATATATACATATATATACTTAAAGAAGAAAGGACCAGAAAGGAACATAATGTGTTAACATGTTATGTTAATAAAGTATATGTGATTTATTTTCTGTATTAAGAAATTTTGCAATATGATATTTTTAATGAGAAAAATTAACATTATAAGCTTTTAAAAAGAAACTATTGACACAATCCCCCAAATAAACTTCTAGAATTACAATAACACTGTGCTGACCTAGTGAGTGTTTGCTAAAACAATCCTACCTCTTTCCATTCATGTGACTTTGGACATCACTTACAGGATTGGTTTACGCGGAAAGTACTCTTGAAATAGGTACTTATTTCCTCCTGGATATTCTGCCCGACATTTAGGAAATACTGCCACCAAGTGGATGGTAGGAATTTAATTTTGGTTCCTGTTGCTTTATTTAATTCTATATTAAAAGTCAATAGATCAGACAAAAGGCGTGTGTACGTCTGGGGACACTTCGGGGGCTTGGGTTGAACCAGGAAGGTTAACTCAGACAGCTGCTCATGTGTGTGGGAGCCAAGGAGGAAAGATGAAACCTCAGCTAGGAGTGGAAATCTTCAAGGGACTGAATCTAGTACCTCTAGTACACTGAGTAATGCATCCTGATTCCAGTTTTAGAATCTATCCTAAGGAGATAATCATGGATGTGCAACAATTCAACACTGATGTTTGTCATGGTTTTTTTTTAAATAACAAGAAAAACAAGAATGTACATGTCCTATGTTTGAGAATTAATTGAATAAATAATGATACACTTCTGCAAGTGACCATTAAGGTGATATTAAAAACGTGTAGTGACAAGGAATATTTATGTTCTGTTTTTTAGTGAAAAATGGAGATCACAAAGTAGCATATATCACACACAGCTAAAGGACACAAATACATATAATTTTTAATGCTAACAGTAATAATGAACCTATCTTCAGTGCTTACTCTGTGCCAGGTAGATTAAAATAGCTATCTTGGACCCATCTAGTCCTCGCTTCTTCAATGTAATCCCTTTAATGCTTCCCCCTGCTTCTATTCCCAGCTTTTCTTGGGTCTTGGACCTTTTTGGCAGTCTGGTCAAACACATGGACTCCAGAATGATGTTTTTAAATACATAAAAGAAAACACATTGCATTAAGCAGGAAACAAGTTACTTTGAAATACAGATTTTAAAATACCTATTTTTTTTTAGTTTTTAAAATATCTAAAAAATCAAATTTAGATACAGTGATCTAGTGGTATGTATATATATTATTTGTCTTAGATTAAGTAATATATCTACTCACAGGGAAAAAAATGTGACAGTGAATATAGGTACATTCATGTAGAACTGAAAAATTGTGCTCTACGCTGAAATTTGACACAACATTGTAAAATGACTATAATTCAATAAAAATAAAAAATAAAAACAAAAAATAAGTAATATATCTATATTATATGTTTCTTTATCAATGCATTAAATAAAATGTAGTGGAAGATACAGTAATAATTGCTAAGTGGAGATATTAATAAGGGATAGTTTCAGATAACTGCAACAACTGTGATGTGATCCAAAAATACCTGTGATTCCTATGGTGACAAAGACACTGTGTCTTGTTGGCTATATTCATAACTGAAGTAAATGTTAAATTGCAGCTGAAACCTAGTGGCAATAAAGACACATTTTTTTTCCCTATCCATGGGAAGAAATGGGCTGTCGGATCATGCCATTCCCTTTTCAAACCCCTTAATTGGCTTCCCAGTTCAGTTAAAATCTTTACCCCAAGAAGATTTGGCTCGTAGTTCCCTTTCTCTCTCTTTTTTTTTTTAAACTTGAAAAATAAACTTTGAATTTCAAAATAATTGTAGCTTCATGTCCAGTTGTAAAAAATAATACAGAGATCCTATGTACAGTTTTACCCACTGCCCCTAGTGGTAACATTCTGCAAAACTGTAGTCTCATATCACCAGTTCCCTTTCTGATCTCACTTCCTACCATTGCCTCCCTGTCCCCTTCTGGCTCCCTGCCCTCCAGCCGCATTGCTTTCTGTGCGGTTGTTTGAATGCAAGCCAACCACAGCCCTGGCCTTTGCTCTTGCCATTCTCTCTGACTGAATGTATTTTCCCTTAGATATTGGCAGGGCTTGCTCCTTTATATTAGGGGTCATCTTCTCCATAAATGGCCAGATGGTAAAATACTTTAGGCTTTGTGGTCTGTGTCCTTCCTCTCTGTTACAACTACTCAACTGTGCTGTAACGGTGCGAAAACAACCACAGACAATACATAAATGCATGGGTGTGGATGTGTCCCAAGAGATCTTCATCTGGGGACACAAATTTGAATGGCATGTAATTTTCGTAAGTCACGTAATGTTCTTCTCTCAAAAACTTTTAAACCATTTACACATGTAAGAATCATTCTTAGCTCCTGAGCTGTACAAAAGCAGGCAGCTTGTCAAATTTGGCCCACCGTCCACAGTTCATCTGATGCTGCCTTACTTATCTCCCTCTGACAGGTCTCTGTCCAGATGTCGCTTCTTGGGAGAGGTCTTCTTTGGCCATTCCATCCAAATAGGCGTCCCCTTCTCTTCTCTGTGCTTTGCTTTATTTTTGTAATTTAGTGTTGGTGTGATATTGCAATTTATAATAAGAAATGAATATTTGGTCTTCATCCCCATTTCTGGCACAGAGCTCCTAAAACCCTTGGAATTTAAGTAATGACTCATCTAAGGATGCTTTTGGATGCACCTAAAGATGGAGTTTGGTTGCCAAGAGAACCAACCACGTGATTAGAGGGTTTGAATGTTCAGTCTCACCCCACTGACCTGGTGGGTGGGAGGGTAAGGGGGTGGGAAAGGGGCTGGAGTGTGAATAAATACCAATGGCCAGTTGATTTTATCAATCATGTTTATGTAATGAAGCCTCCATAAAACTCCAAAAGGAGGGTTTGGAGAGCTCCTGGTTTGGCAAACACGTGGCGATTGCAGAGAGTGGTGGTTCTCCAAGGGCGGACGAAAGTTTTCTGCCTTCCCTATGCTTTGCTCTATCTGTATTTTATTTGACAGTTCCTGAGTTAAATCCTTTTATAATAAACTGGTAATCTAGTGAATAAACTGGTTTCCTGAATCCTGTGACCCATTCTAGCAAATTAATAGAAACCAAGGAGAGGGTCATGGGCACTGCTGATTTATAGCCTTTGGATCAAAAGCACAGGTGACAACCTGGACTTATGATTGTTCTCTGAAGAGGAGGGAGACACAGTCTTAGAGAACTGAGCCCTTACTCTGTGGGATTTGATGTTGTCTCCAGGTGGACTATGTCAGAATTGAGTTGAATTGCAGGACACAGCTGCTGTTGGAGAATTGCTTAGTGGTGTGGGAAACCCCTCCCTACACACACATCAGAATTGGGGGCAGAACCCTTAGCTGGTCATCTCTCTATGAAGCTACATTTTAGAATTATAATTTTTCTTAAAACTTAGTAGTGGCTAGAAATGGAAATTATTCCCTACATACAGCCTGAATCAATGCAGAGTAAAATAAAATGATGCTTCTATTAATAGAGTGGTATTTGTAAAACTGTATTCAAATGGAAAATTTAGCAAATCAGATTTCTCCAAAACTGTACTTGTGGTTGATGTTTTCTGAACTTTTAATTCTCTCTACTTATATTGTTGGTTTGGTTTTGTGCATTAGTCTGTTTTGCAGTTTGACTCTGTTGGCTCCTGCAGCAGCTATCCTGGCCAGCTACAAATTTGATGACATTTAAAATCTTCCTTCAAGCCTTTCAGAGGAAGGCAGAGAAAGGGACTGACTCCACATGACTTTTCCAGGTGGCTGGAGTGCCATTAACCCACAGGAGTTGGATAAATCCTGTGGGTGATACTTTAGGACAGAGTTACAGGGGAGTCCTCCACACAAGAACCAGGAGTGGAGGGAAGGGGGAACGTTAGTTAATTCAACTGAAAATCAACAGCTGAGATATTCAAAGCATATTCTCAAAGTGGAAAATGCCTAAGGTTAATGTTAATATTAATATGTCTAAAGAGAGGATGTGTCGATCATAAGGGTCCAGAATTAGCTGTGGAGAAGCCAAGGAGAATCCCTGAGGCAAATCTCAGCCTTACTCACCCAGCCTTCTGTCAAGCCTCCCAATAGCATGTCTTTGTTGAGAGTTGGAGGTTTGGATTCTCTAACAAACTTGCTTTGTTTTATGATTCTAGACTCATATAGATACTTTCTGAAATTACAGCTTCCGGGAGAGGGTATATCTCAGTGGCAGAGTGTGTGCCTAGCATGCACAGGTCCTGGGTTCAATAGCCAGTACCTCCATCAAAGAAAAACAAACAAACAAAAAAACCCACCTAATTACCCCTCTCCTTCCCCGCCTCCCCCACCTCCCCCACCAAAAAAAGATTCAGCTTCCCATGTAATAAACACACAGGGAGAGACAAGTCTGTTAGAATGGACCCCACTGTCTGGGCCACTAGACATTTTCATTTCTCACTGAAAGTTAATAAAAATGATGTCTGTTCCAATACATGTTCATATATATGTCCACATACATTCCAACAAAGTGTATGTTCATCAGCAAAATATATTAACTACTATATTTATGCAATGGAGCCCTGTATAGCAGTAAAAAAAAAAACTGTTGATATATGCAACAATATAAATGAATTTCAACATATAAGGTGGAGTATCAGAATCCAGACACAAAAGAAAACATACTGTATTACCCCATTTATGTAAATTTGAAAAATAGGTAAAACTAATCTAGGGTGATAGAAATCAGAATAGCGGTTGTCTCTGGAAGGTAGAGGTGTTGATTGGTAAATTTTCTGGCATATGAGTTGTGACCTATATCTTAATCTGATTGATGGTTACATCAATGTATATATTTGTCAAAATTCACGAAGCTGTACACTGAAGGTACATGTTTTGTTCACACGTAAATATATTTCAAGGTAGTGCTTAAAATAATAGAAAGTATTTGTTTTTAATCATTTGTTTCTTACCGGTTTTGCAAGCCAGGCTGTATGTCAGAACCGCAATGATGGTGAATTTACCAAGGGACCTGCCATTTTGTAAAGGCCAGTGGGACCTTGATTAGTGTATATATTTTGGTGTGATAATCCAGAAAAGATTCTGTCAAATTTCTCCCTGAAACAAAGTAAGTTATTTAGGGCTTTAGCTATGCTATTGTAGAATAGACATTAAGTAAATTTGATATGGTTTGTTCTTACTGAGTCTTTCCTGGTTCTTGATAAATATATTCCTTTAAAGAATTGCCACAAGGTATGTTTTATTTTGTATTAAAGACTTTTCGGGGTTTAAAGACTTTTAGTTGTAGTCTTTGGTATCCCCACTATCATCTTTAGAAAATTAAGATAACATTTGCCTGCATTATACCTTCTGGCACTTCTTGCTAAGAAGCAACTTTGAGTCATTAAATGTATTTTCTTTTTTTAATAGAATCAGAAATGTCCTAGAGAAGTTAGTTAAGGATTTGGGGGAGTGGGGGAAGCACTCAAGAACAGTGATCAGGTATTTGTTTCCAATTTAGACACATCTGGTTTGACTCATAGCTCATACATGTGAGTCTTAACCTCTCTAAACCCCATTTTCCTAATCTGTAAAAGGAAACTGCTGTGGTGATTATGTGAAGAGATTCTTGTAAAGCACTTAACACAGCACCTGGCACGTGGTCGGTATCATCGTCGTCATCACCATCACCATCATCAATACCAGCAAACTCCTCATGAACTGGTTTCCCAGGGCAGTCAGTATCCTGTGACCCACCTTAGAGTGGCCACTCTTTCATAGGCCAAAGGCTTGATTTCTTTCTACCAACTTTGTCAATGAGTTCAGAAGGATCAACCCTCACAAACACCAAATTCACAAAAAACTGCCTATTTATGTATTCATTTATAGTCACAAAAAAATAGCTGTATCAGTATTCTTTCCTTCTTTCCCCTTCTGTATAATAGGGAAATCAAATTATCTATGAGGGTGGTTTAATGGTTATGGGATCATTGTTCCTTCCACTGGAAACCCCCTTTGCCCCTGAGGCGCTGAACTAGGTTTAGGCTTTAGATATACCAACAGTGCTGCACTCACCTGGCTAATAGCTCACCACAAGACTACACCTCATCCACATAGACCTTAGGGCTTGCTGTGAACGAGCTCCACAGATCGTGGATCTTATTTGTTGCAGGTTTGTTTATATTTTGTAAGGGGGAGGTAATTAGGTTTATTTATTTTTTAATGGAGGTCCTGGGGATTGAACCCAGGACCTTGTGCATACTAGGCATGCACCGTACCACTGAGCTCTACCTTCCCACCTAGGCTCATTTTTATAATTTCATTTTTAGAGGAAATCCTGTCTTTAGGCTGTGGGGGTACATCTTTGTCTTTAGTTGTTTATACTGTGTCTTTTTTTTTTTTTTTAAACTTCTGAAGGTCTGAATTTTGCAATGCTTCTTGTGGGGCTAAAAGCAAAGACCGTGTTCCCTCTGGAGTCTCTAGGGAAGAATCTGTTCCTTGATTTTTTCGGATTCTAGAGGCTGGAGGCTGCCCACATTCCTTGGATCACTCTGACCTCTGTTTCCATTTTAGCATCTCTCTCATCTCCGATCCTCCTGCTTCTCTCTCTCTCTCTCTTTTGCCTGAAAAATTTGAATCATGAAAAAGATACACAAAAGAAAGTAGGTCATTGTGACTTGACATTCAGAAATAAGCAGCAGTGTATTACTTCTACTGACCTATAAATCACGCTCCAGTCTTGAACTTTATCACTACCCCATAGAAGATCACGGAACTACCTCAACATTTCTCAAATACTACGGCACAACCAGAGAACAACAGGATTGTGTCTGCTGTATAATCTCCTAAAACTACATTTGGGAAGAGATATCACGAACAAAACACGTACGTTTCATTCCAAAAAACAACTAGGAGTATTTATTCCTAACAATAAAGTGGCATGATATTCTGTGGAAAGAAGCGTTTGGGTTTTTTAAAATAAATCAAATATATAAGGCTACAATAGGTCTTTACCCACAAGATAATTTATAGGGCATAGGGTGTCTAAAATAAGAATATGTATGTGCAGAGCCCATTTTAAATTCATCCTGCATTTTGAGCTGACACATCCACTGGTGATTTATTTCCTTTCATTGTTATTCTCCCGAAGCCTTTTTCTGAATAAATCCAGATGGAAACGTCCCTCTTCTGGTTTTCTGTTATTTGCTGCTGTAGTTTCCATCTGTGGTGCTAGGATCCATCCCTTATTTTATCCTGGGCACTAAGCAACCTTCATTTCTTCAGACTGCCTGGTTTCTTCTTAACAGCTCCTTGTGGGAATCTCTGGGTTGCTTCAAACATAAACGACACTTCTCCTTCTCCTCCTCCCTGTCTCCCTCCCTTCTCCCCACCTCCTCCTCCCCATCCTCTTACTTTTTGGCCCCCATCACTCATTTCTCCCACCCGTCCACCCTTCACGTCTGGCAACCACCAATCTGTTCTCTGTATCTATGAGCCTGGGTTTTTGACTTTCAGACTCCACATATAAGAGATCATATGGTATTTGTCTTTCTATTTCTGACTTATTTCACTTAGCACAATGCCCTCAAGGTCCATCTATATTGTTGCAAATGGTGAGATTTTTTTTTTTTCCTTTTTATGGCTAATAGTTCAGTGTGTGCGTGTGTGTGTGTGTGTGTGTCTCACATTTTCTTTATTCATTCCATCCATTGATGGACAGTTAGGTTCTTTCCATATCTCGGGTGCTCTAAATAATGCTGCAACGAACGTGGGGGTGCAGATATCTTTCCCAGTTAGTGTTTTTGGGGGTTTTTTGGATAAATACCCAAAGGTGGAATTGCTGGATCATGCGGTAGTTCTATTTTTTGTTCATACTTTATCTTTGACCAGCTTTAATGGTTTCTTACCTGAAGATTAACTATGAAATATCATGCTCTGTACTTGGATAAGAAGGTCGTGAGGGGTGAGAGGCAGGGGTAGAAGGATGTAACTGTACTGTTTTTCTGTCTGAAAGGTCTTTGTGTGTTTCTATTATGGAAGAAAGACATCAAAAAAGTTCCAGCTACTTTATGGAGGTGGTGTGAGTAAATAGGTAATGTGGCTACTTTGAGAGACTACTATTGTATGCTTGATCCTAAATGCAGACGTGTATTATTGTATTTACAATCACATTGTTAGAGGGGTAGTTTTATTCTTATTCAGATGAAAACAGATGAAATTCAGATGGGAGAAATAACCTACCTAAGGCTACATAGTGAGTAACTGACAGAGGCCCTCAATGAACTTAAGTCCCTCTGATTCTAGCGCCTGTGTTCTTACCTCCACATTATATCAATTAAACAAGTCCTGTTCAGTTTTTAAGATCATTGGTTCTTCAGTGTGTGTGTCTTGAATCACCGAAAAGTGGAGCTGAGTGACGTTTCCATCTCTGGCATTTAGTACAAATTTGCAGTGTGAAGCATAAAAGTTATATTTTGTTAGTCATTTATCTAAGGAGGTAACTCATCTTTGCATTATCTAAGCCCCATTCATTAGTATCTGGATGTTAGCCTGAGCCAGGGGTGACTCAAGAGCCAGCAGGAAATTCGCAATCTACAAATCTTGAGGGGGAGGGGGGACGACAAGGGAGTTTCACTGCTTCAGCCAAAACGTTTGTTAAGTGCTTATTTTAGTGTCAGGCATAGACAGAATAATGGTTTACAGTGACCCTAGACTCCAAGCTCAGGAGGGCACAGACTGCAAAGCCCAGCTTCTAACAGAAGTCCAGGGTCAAGGGAGAGGCTCCAATAAAGTTTGTGAAATGAATGGGAGAGTAATTAAAAAGCACTTAGAAAATCACAACAAAGACAGAGTAACAAGAGGCTTGTTCACCCAACCATGGCAAATTAGAATCAAAGGATATCCCTTGCTGTTTAGGAGATAAATTTAGGAGAAACAAAGGAAACACCACAAGATAAAATAAAAATGAACAACATAGAAGTAAGCAAAAAACAAAACAAGCCCAATCCAAAACCAAACCCCAAATCCCTGCCTTCCAGCAGCACTGAATCCAGTAGGGGGATTGACCTTATTTAAGAAAATTAGAGTCATGCATTCCTGTCACCTGCTTTGCTAAGTGAAGTTTTATCGTTATAAAAGATACGTAGTATTTGCCAGAGAGGGCTCAGTGATAGGGACACCTTTTCTGCTGATTTAGTTAGGAAACAGGAACCAGATGATAGCTTTATTACAAATTTTGATTGAATTCTCCAAACATACAAGGCAAAAGAGGAGAGCATTTTTTGAGCATTTGGTTCATGGTAAATGTTCAATAAACGGCCTTTTAATTACTTTAACTGGTACTGTCACTAGGCTTTATAGTGTCTCAGTGATACAGGTGTATTTGCTAGGTGAAATTTAATAATAATTTATTTGTTATTGTTATTCATTTTGACCTGAAACATTTACGTAGCACTTATACTGTGGTAGGCAGTTACCCTAGGTGTGTCATATTTAATTATACATATTTCAATTTAATTCCTAGGTGTTAATTTACTTAATTCTTACAAAACCCATGGATAGGCAGTACTATCATCTCTGTTTTACAGATTAGAGAAACTAGGGTGTGGCATGGTTAGTGTGCTCAATATCACATAATTAGCATGTAATAGAGCTAGGATTTGAACCTAGCATGTTTCACCAGTCTTCATGCTACATTGCCTCCCACTTGGGACACTGTTCATTAGAAACAGCAGGGGAAAGCTAAATCAATCTGCTCGGTCAGAATCTCTAGGAGTAGGACCCACAATCTTAGATTTCAACAGGCTTTCCAGGTAATGCCTGTACAATTAGCCCAGCATCAGTCAGTGGTTTAATTAGCAATTTGTGTTCTTCCCTTGGGTCTATGAAATAATGGTAGAATTGGTGGCATTTTAGAGTAGATCAAATACAAGAGATGTTTCTTTAATCTTTCAGAATTATCAGCAGACTTGGGTTCTCATATGGAAAGAAACCAGAATGTGAATTACAAAGTGAAAAGAAATGTTGTGAACCCAGAGGACTAGATAGTGGAGTCCAGAATAATCCCTCATCTCCACCCTTTTCTTTCACATAATTCCAGTTTGGTTGAGATGTTTGTGATGGGGGTGGGATGGGGGATGTTGAAGGCAGAAATAGTAATTGATTGAGCTGAAAGTTTAGGTACCACAGCTGTAGATAATTTTTTATAAAACTGGCATAAGATTATCCCTTGGTGTTTAGTTCACCACACTGACTCCTCTTAGGGTTCAAGCAGGACCCCACCACTTTAATATCATCAAATTCTATATAGTGAGATAATCTCAAACTAACATTACTTTGCTCCTATATGCGTGATTAATTCATAACCCCCCACCAACGTATTGACCAGACTCTAAGAGAAAACTACTAAGAAACAAAACAAAAGCAAGAAAAGAGTTCTAAAACTAGCCAGTGATCAATTATTACACAAACCCACTCAAAAATGAAAACAACAGCAAAAAAGTAAAGCTCTATTAGAGGCTGATAAGGCAGAGAAAACACCTTATTGGAAGTGCAGAGTGTGGAAAATCTGAAGCAGTTTTGATTTTGTAGCTTGAAAATGGGCAGAAAATGTCCCATTGGAATTACTGGCAGCAGGCCAAGAACCCAAGCTCTAATAATTCTGTTTTAGTTCATAAAAATAAAGTGATTTTGTTCTTTAACTGAAAGAGTTTTAGGGAGTTATGGCTCTTTTTTTTTTTTTTTGGCAGCTTTGTTCAATTATGCTTAAGTGGAAACTTTTGAAGGTAGAGTTATGTTCACTGACAGATTACAGCTCTAGAGAAATTTTACATTGATTTTGGTTACAATTTGGATTGACAGCCACCTCTAACATTTTAATTATATACTTTTTCTTCTCTCAAGCAAGGAGTTTGTATCTGTGCCCACAGAAAGATGCACTGATGTCAAGAACGATGATAGCCTATGATGACTAGATTGTCAGAAAAAGAATCTATTTTTAGGGGAAGTAAGAATCCATAATTTAACTAACTCTTATATTTAGTATATTCCTTTTTGGTAGAATTATGGCTTTCTTAATTGAGAGTCCTCCCTCCAGGTAGCCAGTTATTTAAACTTAAAACTATCCAATTTTGCCTGGAATTTCTCCTCTCTCTGCTGCGGGAAAACAAAAACAAAAACAAAAAACTATCCAATTTTAGGGAAATTACAGTTTAGGGAAAATATTTAATAAAAAAACAGCTCATGTAATGTCTATCTAAAATAACATTGTGTGGCCTGCTAACGCCGGACTTTGACCTTCTCATGCCTTCAACTCGGATCAGTGAGAAAGTCACTCTGCCTGCTGGAAATGAAGGAGGACAGGACAGGGAGGCACTTCATACTGTGGTGGGTGCAGAGGTGGGAAGAAGCCTCTAGGTGAGGGGCGGTACAAAGAGCAGGCTGAGGAGAAAGGAACCAACTCAGGTAAACAAAGGCTAACCGAGCAGAACCTCAGTCTGGAGGCCTGGAGGCAACAGTGCAGCCCTACTTTTCCGTCTCTCTGAGGGGACCGGCCTTCGCTGAGCATCCCGTGGACCTCGTTGCCTCTGGTTTTGCAGATGCTCTACATACTTCTTTGTTGGGTGAATACTTCACAGCCCTGACAAATAAGGACTGATCAGTGAAACACAGGGAAAAGAGGTTTATGAAGAGGATACAGCAGGCTTTTCATGGACTTCCAGAAAAGAAAAGGCAGCGGGGCCACACAGGAGCTGCACTTGAACTGCAAGGCCAGGGTCTATGAATTCCATTGCTAATCGCTCTCATCTCTGCTTCTTACCGTGCTCTGTGTTGTTTCCTGCTTCTCTCTGTAGCCCGGCCTTTTCTGCTCACGTAGGGCTCCTCTGCTTCACAGTTTTGTTGCAGGAGAAAGGGGTGGGAGAGAATGGTCACCTCTCAGGTCTTGGGCGAGCTCTTGGGAGGGGCTGCCAAGTGAAGGTTCTTGGCTTCTTGCAGGAAAGAATTCAGGAAAGAGCAGTAGTAAAGGGAAAGTGAGTTTATTTAGAAAGACACACCTTCCATCTACAGAATGCAGACTATTTCAGAAGGTGAGCGTGGCCCCGGGTGTGGGGGTGGTTTGTTTTTGTGGCTGGGTAATTTCATATGCTAATGAGTGGGAGGATTATTTCAACTATTTTTGGGGAAAGGGTGGGGATTTCCAGGAATTGGACCACCACCCACTTTTTGGCCTTTTACAGTCAGCCTCGGAACCGGAACCGGTCTGTGGATGTGTCATGTAGCATGCCAATGGATTACAGTCAGCATATAAGTGAGGCTCGAGGTCTACAGGAAGTCCAGTGTTCTGCCGTCTTTGGTCTAGTTGGTTCTAACTAATTTTTGTTGAATCCTCAAGGCTGTGTCATTCTTTTAACAGGTGTGCCCTGACCTCTTCCATCCTGTCTCAATGTGGCCTGCTCCTGTGCTCACTTCAGTCCTGTTTTTACAACACCTTTCAAGTCCTACACCCTCCATGTTTCAACTCAGGGTCTCTGTGTCCCAACTTCACTTTCCCATCTCAGAGAATCTGATTGGTTCAGCCGGCCGGTAGGTTGATTCTCACTGGAATAGGTGTGGAGCCCTGACCCAACAAGCTGATGCAAGCCTTTGTGGGGGTCAGATGGGACAAGCATGGTCAGTTAATTTCCCCCTTCCAGCAGAGAAGGTAGATGGAAACAATTTCAAAGAAGGGGCATGATTTAGATTGGCATCCCAAAATACATCTGTTCTATTTGGCACAATTTATTATTATTATGTAGTTCTTAATACTATTAGCATACTGTATGTGGCTGTGTGGTTTTTGAATTTTTCTTACTTTGTTATACTCTTAGCTCTGAGAGGGCAAGATTTAGCATTGTATGATCTCAGTGTGCTTCTGTTTCCTCATCCATGAAAAGGGATTTGCTGGGGTCCAGGACAGGCTGCCCCAAAGTATGCCTCAATGGCATATTGATTATTTATTAATTAAAGTTACTTAAGAAGCAGTCAGTGCAGGAGGGACTTTGACCCTCCTTTCTGTCTCCCTGAAAGCAGGAAATAAATTTCTCATAGGAAGGGTGCACTCCCCATATCTAGAGTGTTGACTGAAAAAAATGTACAACGTATAAGTTGGGAATTATGTTTTATTCGGTGGCCTTACTGAGGACTACAGCCTGGGATGGCAGCCCCTCAGATACATCTGAAGGACTTTTCCAAAGAGGTAAGGGAGGAGCCAGGATATATAGAAGATTTTGCTGGAAAAAAAAAAAAAAACATGTAGTCAAACATCAAAAAATTACTGCTAATCACAAGAAACAGACATCTCAAGTTAATGATTTTAGGGCTTTTCTATATATGGGAAGATGTAAGAGTCTGGGCTTATGGAAATCATTCCTTTGATATGCATCTTGAGTATCTAGGGCCAGTATCCTCTTTTTCTCCATCCTGAATTCCCCTCAGGGTGCACCGTCAGGGGTGGCTGCAGGGGCTGAAGGCTTTAGGACCTGCCGGCAACATTCTTTGTTTACTGAAATGGCAGTCAAGCCTGGGTATAAACAAACTTTGTTACTTCTTTAATTTACTACCCCAAGCCCAAACACTGTTTAGATTCTTCACTTATTAAGCACTCAAAGCCTAGTTTACTCATTCTGTTGGTTCCTCACAAATGTATTGTTTCTTTGTCTAAAAAATATAAAAGCTGCCTGCTTTGGCCACGTCTTAGGTCCTATTTCTATGAGACCTCTGTACACACAAATTAAATTTTCTTTTTCTCTTATTAATCTGTCTTGTGTCAATTTTACCATTAGTCCAGCCACAAGAATTGAAGAGAGGAAGAGGGGGACATCTTCCCCTTGCTCACAGATTCATAAAAGTATCTAGGTCATGAGGTGTGTTGCTGGTGATTAGGTTCTTGTCTCATCACAGAAAGAATTCAGAGATGAGACATGAAGGTTAAGAAAGTAAACTGAGGGTTTATTAAGGGATAGATAGTACATGCTCCAGGGAGAGCCGGTGGGCTCAGGTGAGCACCTGAGTGGAGTTTCTTTGGCAAGTTGGTTACTTACAGTGTGTGTATAAAGAAATGGGCAGCATATTCACTGGGGAGGAAAGGGTTTGGGGTAACATTCCCTGATTTCCATCCCAGCTCCACCTTTCTGAGGGGAGGAGAGAATTTAGTCTGGATCGGCTTCGGTGCTTGATGGGTACTTCTTATCTGCAAGGCTAATTTTATTGTAATGAGGGCATAATGTGCAAAAGGTTACATTCGGACACTGGAGATTCCTGCCTTTTCCCACCTTACTTTGTCAGCTTGCAGGGCACTTGTCACCCCAAAATGTGTGATTTCCTATCAGCCCAAAGTTTACTGCTTTTCCTTGTCTACACAAGGCCCCTGTTGTTTACATGATGTATGGTTTTCTGCATCTGGCCCCGTGCCCCTCTCCTTTTTGGCCCAATTCCTGCCATTTGGTCTGTGTCCCCCTTTCTCTGCTTATATCTAGCTCTCTGTCTGCTCGAATAGGTGCTTGCAAGGATTAATGTGCTTAGTAAATATTGCCTATCAATATCTTCTTTGTAGCTGTTTCAGTCTCCCTGTTCCCAGCATACCAATAGTGGGTGACATTCAAAAATTTTTCTGTGTGTGTGGTTGAACTGAATTCTCAGTAAGTCAGTCATGTGTGGGTTTTACCTTAGGGATGTGTGGGATCACTTCTTTGCTTAGAATAATCCGAAGTATACCCTTTCTTTTCCCCGTTCTCTCACTGTTCCATTTTGTGGATGTCACAGGTTAATCTACCTTAACCATAGCTCTTACATATTGTATATAAAGTATTTGTTTACACATACTTAATATGTATTAAATAGGTTGCTGAGATCAGGGAAGATATTTCTTCGCCTTTGTGTCGCATTGCTTGGAGCTTGGCATGAAGGAGCTCAGTATGGAACCAGTATCTGAAGACCTAGCTTCGAGCTCATATTCTAGCAGGACTGTAGACAGATATGCAAGTGATAAAGTGTCAAGAACTATTATCCAAGATGTGGAAATGGGCAAAAGAAATGATTAGATGTCCTTTCAGTGGAGGGTTGAGAATTATCTGGAGGAACTTTAGGGATTATCTTATTCTATTTGATTGATCCACTATTGACTAAGTTATTTTAAAACTCTGTGAGAGTAGAAGTTAAATTATAGGATACTGATAGTAATGCAAATAATTTGTGTTCATAGCAATGAACTTTGTCAGGCAGAGAATACAAATCTCTGTAAGTCAAACTGAACTTGTTTGAACGTCTTACTGATTTCCTCTCTAATGAGTGAATTGTATAAAACCTTTGGTACTGTTAGCAGATGGAGGGACCCCTAAATTAGGAAGCCGACCAAAATGTGGGTCCTTGCCACTGGCTGTGAAAGAATTCACACAGCAGCGGCAGAGGGATGAAGTGAATAGATGCTTTATTGCTTAGAAGGGGAAATGAAAGGAAAGTGTTCGTGTGGAGAGCCATCAGCTAAGATGACCGGTAGAGACAGCTCTCACCTGGGTTGGACCATGTGGATTTTTGTGGAAGGCTTCTACCATCAGGTCCTCCTTCCAGATGTGATGGAGGCAATCAGTTCTTGTATGAGCTTTTCAGTCCTTATATGGCCTTTTATGGTTGTTTAACTGTTGTGGAGCTGGTGGGTGTGTCATTTAGCATGCTAATCTCAAGATCCACTGGAAGTCACATCCTCCACCATCTTGTTTCTAACCAGTTTCTTCTCTGCAGCAGAGACTTAGATAAGAGTAATTGGTTTCTAGCCGAGGGAGGGACTGGGGTATGATCCTGGGGGCAATAGACTTGATAACAATAAGGAAAGCTGCTTTTAACCAGAACGCCTGCAATCTGGTAGAACCAGCATTCACCCCCCCCCCCCCCAAAGCCATCTCCAAAGATTTTGTTCAGCCATGAATATTTTAAAGGGAAATAGGGGAGTAATCTCAGTTAACCATTGAGATAGGTGATCAGAGTTGTTGCCATCCCCCAATGGCTTGGAGGCTTGCCCTAATCAGCTGCTTGAGCCTGCTCTTCTGTGATTTAAGGAGGCCTGGGAGACTTCAGCTTTTTTATAAACAAGAGGCAGGGGTTGGGGGGAGCATCCACAAGGTCATGCTCAGTGTCAGTACAATTTCATTTCATATCTGAATGAGAGTAGTGCTTTTAGCTCTTTGAAAAAGTATACTTTACTAGAAATAATATGATAAGTCCTATAATGGAGGCACAAAGATTAAGATTTTTGGGAACACAAGGTGGGATCAATTTATTTGCTGTCACTGGGGAGGGAAGATTTCACCGAGGAGGTGATTTTTAAGCTAGGGTTTGAAGAAAGAGTTGAATTGAGGTGAAATTGTAGCTGGGGTAGAAGAGAGAGGGAAGGAAAAACTACAGGCAAAACAATCTGTAGCTGTGGTGGGTCAGCTTAGGGATTGCTTTTGGTCCCCATTGCTTAAGAGGCATAAGCCTTAGAACTGATACAGGAAAAAAATGTGGGGCATGAGAGAAGGGCCATATCCCAGGTCCCAGGCGAGTCCCTGGGATGCGCCCCATCAAGTGAGGGTCGTTGGCTTCCCACAGGAAAGAATTCAAGAGCAAGCCACAGTTAAGTAAAAGCAGATTTATTCAAAGAGATGCACACTCCATAGACCGAGTGTAGGCCCTCTCAGAAGGCCAGAGAGGCCACAAGGCAGTGGGGGTGGGGGTTAAAGTAAAAGTAGATACATACTCCACAGACAGAGTGCAGGCTGTCACAGAAGGCAAGAGAAAGGCCGAGGAGATACACATTCCATGGGCAGAATGTGGGCCATCTTACTCAGAAGGTTGAGCAGAGGACTCAGAGCATGGGGTTGGCTTGGAAAAATGATATCAGCCATGAGGTGTGGGGTTGTTAGTTTTTATGGGCTTGGTAACTTCATATGCTAACTAGTGGGAGGATTATTCCAACTACTTTGGGGAAGGGGCTGGGAGTCCCAGGAAATAGGCCATCACCCACTTTTTACCTTTTATGGTCAGTCTTGAAACTGTCATGGCACCTGTCGGAGTACTATTTAGAAGCTATTATATTTCAATGAGTGTATATTAAAGCTCAAGGTCTACTGGGAGTTGAATCTTCCACCATCTTGGTGCTAATTGCTGTGGCCTTCTTTTAATGGCTGTGCCCTTCCCTCCTGTCTCAAGTTCATTTGATTCTCTAACTCAAGGATCAGATTAATTTATTCCCCCCTATTTAAAATTTTATTTTCTCAAGCACCATGCCAGCAAAACTAATTCATTTCTCCAGAGGCATAGAATGGTTTGTGTACTACTGAGCAGGCAACACCTAAGCTTTGGCAACTAATTTCAACTATTGTTCAGTCCTTCTCTCTTATCTCAGTGTCACTAGTCTCTATCCCCACAACCTCCATCTACCCCTCCCCACAGGATGGAGTATTTTGTTTTTGAGGCCTTGGGAAGATACGTGAGTTCTAAAATGTTTGTGATATTTTTACAAACTCAATTTACATAACGTACTCCCAATACAGTTAATAACTACTTGGCTTAATAAACATTTTTTGAGTTCCTACTGTGTTTCAGGCTTTAGGAATTAAAAAAAAAAAAAAGCTAAAAAGATAAGTTAGGATTAGACACAATTCTAACAGAGACAAAAAATAGTTGCTTAAACAAGACAGAAGTTTATTTCTCTCTCATGTAAAAACCCTAAGACTGGTAAGAGGGCTCCACAGTTGTCTGGGGCCCAGAGGAAAGCTTCCAACTCTCAACTCTGCCATCCCTGGGGTTGAGCCTCATCTTCATGTTCCAAGATGGAGCTCCAGCCATCACATCTATATTCCAGGGAAACAGAATAGAGGAAGGAAGGAGTAAGGCATAAAGTAAGGCATAAAGGAAAAAGCAAGGTCCTACTGTATAGCGTATGGAACTACATTCAATAGCTTATAACAGCCTATAATGAAAAAGAATATGAAAAATAATGTGTATATATATATATATATATATATATATATATATATATATATATAACTGAACCACTATTCTGCACACCAGAAACTAGCACAACATTGCAAATCAACTATACTTCAATTAAAAAAAAAAAGAATTAAAGGAGCTAAATAAAAGTTGAAGAGAATAAAGTCAGAAAATTTTTAATTGAAAAAAAAAGGGTATGATATCTACCTTTTAAGGAAAATTTCCAGAAACTGCTGTACATCTCATCTTCAGCTAACATCTTATTTGTCAGAACTTAACCACGTGACCAAATAGCACGGTGGCTGGCTGGGAGATGTGGGCATTTATTTCCCAGCTAAAAACTGGAGATTCTAATGAGGAGAAAACAGATTATGGAGAAGGCACTCAGCAATTGCCATCAAGACACAGCCTCTGCCCTCTGGACAGATAAAGGAAGGGAACACCTGTAGGAGGAATGTATAACAAATGAGTAATTCACAATGGGCACAGCGCTACAGAGCTGGGAGCTTCTGAACTGAGTCTTTAAGGAAGAACAGAAATTAATCAGGCAGAGGGTGTGGTGGTGGTGGTGGTGTGGTGATTGTGGTGAGGGAGTTTCTAGGTGGGGGAAGTAGCCAGCTTCCAGAGGCTTGAAAGATCAAAGGCATTACTAGGACTTCAGTGTGGTTGTAACATCTACGTAGAGGTCAGGAGTATCAAAAGATGAAATTGGAAAGATAAGCAGGGGTCAGTTCATATCATATCTGGTCTACTCTAAATAATTATTTAAATGACAAAATATTAAAAAAAATAGTTTCCACTTAAGCTCTCATTCAAGTGAGTTTATGAAACATTGATATTTAAGGAAACCAGTTATATTTGTAGAGCATCTTTTCACAGTACAATCATAAATATTGCCTGGGAAGAAATGAACCATTTGCTACAATTCCTCTAAGATAAGCAGTCTCAGATCCAAGCAATAAAAGAATCCAACTAGATCAAAACTTATCTTATTCACCTGCTTTTAATATTCATAAACATTCATTCCTGCCCTTCAAAAAAGTATTTAAAAATTGCCCTGTGTTTAATGCATCCATATTAGAGATAAAGAATTAAAGACATAAAGTATGAGTTAAATAGCTAAGATTCTGAGGCTTAGTCACTAAGAAGACAGTAATTTGATGCTGCCTGTAGCAGAGAAAGACATCAGAGCAAATGCATACATTTTCCTATCCTATAAGTGGTATTCTTAGTTCAAACAAAGCCAAAAAACAACAAATCAGAGGCCATAGAGATGATCAGAGGTAGAGTTTGGGCCTGTGACAAAAACTGTTTGCAAAGATGGCTATGACATTTCCTCCTGTAACTCTTTGCAATGTGGCTGTTTTGTTCCATCGAAAGATGGAATTTATTTCGCTAGCTAGCCCTTGAATCTGTGCTGACCCTGTGACTTGTTTTGACCAAGGAAGATAGTAGAAGTAACTCTGTGTGTAACCTTCAAGACTAGAAGGTTACCCAATGGGTGCAGCTGCATGAGTGAGTCTAAGTGAAACCAGCGGAGGAACTCCCCACCCAATCCACAGAGCGTAAGAAATAATCATTGTTTTAAGCCACTCAGTTTCAGAGAGATTTGTTACACAACAATAGATAACTTAAATGGGATCATTTCCTTGCTACTTTTAGATTAAAATACATTACCACTATAGCTTGTGACTCAAAAGCAATGAAGACCTACTACATCAGTTTCACGCTTAGTGTTAATTACTCTGCAAAATGGAATAAGGAGTCAGGACTTTCATTGCTATCAACAAAAGAAAATAGCAACTTAGAGTGTAAGACATCTGTAGGAAACCTGTGGCCTTCACAACCAGAGGAAACATTTAAAACCCCTCAAACAGATGAACTCACTTGGGAAATTCAGTATTTAAAATATATGGGGGGGGGAGGGTATAGCTCAGTGGTAGAGTGCATGCTTGGCATGTACAAGGTCCTGGGTTCAATCACCAGTACTTCCAGTACCTCCATTTAAAAAAAATAAATAAGTAAAAATAAGTAAATTAAATTAAATATCCCCCCACCCCTCCAAAAAAGAAAAAAAAAATGTCTTCATGCCTCAAAATAAATAAATAAACAAAGCCTATGGATCGTTCTCCAATAAAGAACTGATAATAGATATATCTAAGAGCAGCATCATAACTCTCTAGATTTGTGAGTAGAAATTTCAGTTATCTCTGCAGGTAAGAATAAGAATGACACAAATGAAGCCCCTTAACATTGAAGATAACACTGAAGATAAAAATCCTTGAGTGCTATGATGTGGTAGTCAGGTTCCAAGAGGGCTCCCAGTGATTCTCATTTCCTAGTATTCACTCTCTTGGGAAATACTCTCCCACACTAAATCGTGGCTGGCCTGTGCATCTAATAAAATATGGTAGAAGTGATGGCGTGTGACTTCTGAGGCCAGGTTATAAAAGGCATTGCAGTTTCTACCTTGGTCTCTCTCTTGGAGCATTGGCTCTTGGGGAAGCCAGCTGCTATATTTTGCAGCACTAGGGAGAGGACCACGTAGTGAGAAACTGAGGCCTCCACCCAGCCACCTGGATCAATGTGTCAGCCACGAGAGGGTGCTGTCTTGGGAGCAGGTCCTTTAGTCTTAGGCCTTCAGATGACTGTGGCCATGGCTGACATTTTCCTTTTTAGATAGCTTAATTGAGGTTACAATTTACCGTAAAATTCACTAATTCTAAATGTACAATTCAATGATTTCTAGTAACTTCACAGAGTTGCACAACCATGACCACAATTTAATTTTAGAATATTTTCATTATGCCAAAAGAAACCCCACGCCCATTAGCAGTTACTTCCCATTACACCACCTGCCTTGGGGCAACCACTAATCTATTTTCAATGTCTATAGATTTGCCTTTTCAGAAAACTTAATCTAAATGGAATCATGCAATATGTATTTGTGTGTGTGTGTGTGTCTAGCTTCTTTTTTCAGTATCTGGCTGACATTTTGAGACACTCAGAACCAGAACTTCCCAACTAAGCCATTATTGATTTCTTGATGTACACAAACTGTATATTTATTGTTGATCTTAGCTGCTAAGTTTTGGGGTAATTTGTATATGTACAATATTATGTATAGTAATAGGTAACTAGTACACAGGAGTACGTGAATTACTTCTGGGAAACTAAGTACCTTAGACATCCAGTGTTCCATTAAACCCAACCACAAAGGTACAATATTTGTTACTAATAAAACATGTAGACTTCCAGTTATAAAATAAATAAGTCATGGATATGCAATATACTGCATAGTGACTACAGTTAACAATACTGTATTGCATATTTGAAGTTGCTAAGAGACTAGATCTTAAATTCTCATCACAAGAAAAAATTTTTTGTAACTGTGAAGTCATAGATGTTAACTAGACTTATATGGTGTTGATTTTGTTACTGGGAAAAGGAAAATAAGAATTAGCTCAGTTCTTAGTCACCAAAAAAAAAGAATTTTTGATGAGAGACAAAAAGCATGATAGAGGCAAGATTTTTATTAGTGAAATAAAAAAATAGTGAAAGATAGTACACTCCTGAGAATGGGGAGTGAGCCAAACCAAGAGAGGAAAAATGGCGCCATTCCTTTGTTTTTCCTGTTTTTATATCCTGGTTTCCTGATTGATTGATTGATTGATTGACAGATAGATAACTCAGATTCCCTGCGCTCTGGTTGATTGACAGCTCATGTTCCTTGTGTTCTAGATTGTCCCTTTCCCCGTCCTCTCCCCCTGCCCAGTGCTCATTTCTATCTAAACTACCTAACAATTTTACAATATATATAAATATTGAATCATTATGTTGTACACCTGGAACTAATATGATGTTATATGTCAATTACACCTCAATCAAAAACAGAAACTTGTGGACATGAGAAGCTTTCCCTTACGGTTGCATTGGTATGCTTTGTTAATGATACAAAACTGATGCTTTTTCAATCTTTAAAATAAAGGCATTTCCAGATCAGAAGAAAGAATCCCCATTTTATTTTTAGGTCCATGCAAAAAAAGTTGGATAAACAAGGAAGAAACGACTGTGGACAGTTAAAATGTGGTACAGCTGTCCGAGTGGGTGGGCTATAAAGGAAACTTGCTGTATTAGTCTGGAATGAGTTTTGGTTGATCAGACCAGACAATAAAAACCTTGGCTGTAATTCCAGAAGATGTAACTAGCCAGTTGCAACCTTGAGATGTCGCTTTATGGGTCATTTAAAGGATTCATGAGGGAAGAGAGGAACAGGTGGATGAAATCTTTACATTTCAAGTTGATACCAAAAGGAAGAAGGAAGAGGCCTCCAATTTCACACTTGTGTGAATGGGCCAAAACTTCATGGAATGTTGTAAAACGAGAGTCAGTTGTGAGATGGCTTAAATAATGCGGAATTAAAAATGCTCTTGACAATCTAAGTACAACTTTTTGTTTGATAATGGTTCTGACTCAGTTTCTAATGCAGTGAAAGTTGAAGATTAAGAGATTCACCTAAAATCCAGTAGTAGCAACGGTTTTTCAAGCTTTGAAACTATTTAAATTTTGAGGGTGAAGATTAAGGTCTTTTTGACACTTAGAAACAGTGTTCATTTCTTGGTATACAGCTATTCACTAAAACACTAGCTCCTATAACACATACGCATTTTTTTCTGTTATTCAATGTGTATTAATGTTTAGTAAATATCTACCTTTACATGTGAACATGATGTTGGAATTTCTTGCAATCTATTAATTTGCTGTGTGTTTTTTCCAGTTTTTACTGAAAGGTTTGTCTACATGTATTAAACCTTCTTGAAAAGGAATTTAAAAAATCTATTACATTTAACTGCTTGTTTTATACCAATATTTACTGATATATACTATATATAGGAATTATCTCAAATTTATTTGATACTGTGGCATTTTAATTGCTGGTACCAAGGTGCAGCACTGGTATTTGCCTTTATGGTACTTCATGCATATGGGGCTTCATTTTGTGTGTGTGTGAATTTTGTTGTCTGCTATCCACGATTTTTTTTAAAGCTATATGGTTTAGTAACTTTATTCACAGTTAGTACTATACAATTAAATATACAGAAACTGATTTCCCATAATCCAATATACTGTACATAGTATACTAACATTAGCATGAATTATTTCCTTCCACAAAACCACTGAAAATCATTTAAACACTTTCACACACACACACAAATAAATACATGTATAGTGAAAGTTACTTTCGAATAATTTTTCTTAAAAAATTGGGTGCTCTTATTCACACTAAAATCTTGTATGTCAGTGCAAATAAAGTACTACGATTCGGGCACTGGGGACGCAGAGAAAATGAGATACCGATTCTGACTTGAAATAATCTAAGACTCTAGTAGAAGAAACAGACACAAACCAATTCTTAGATTGTTATGTGATAATGTGTGTTTCAGGAGGAAGAAGCTTCCCGGTGTTTGGGGATAGACAAGGAAGGTTTTACCAAGTAGGTGACTTTTAAACTAAATTGTGGCTGATGAGGTCAAAAAGGGGAAGGAGGGCACTCCAGACAGAGCAAAGAGCATGAACACGGAAGCTTAAAAGAACAAAGTATCCTCTGGAGACAGCAAATAGCTCCGTGGGGCAGGAACGTAGTGGGTGTGAGGGAACAGCCTGAGATAAAACAAGATAAGGCAGAAGCTGTAGGGAATGGAGATTTTAAGCAGAGGAATTTTTCCCTTAATAAGGTTTCTCAGTCTGCAGAGCTGTATGGATTGGAGAGCAAGGAGATGGAAGGCAGTCAAACCAGTTAGAAGAGTTTTAGGGTAATTATATGAGAAATGATGAGGTCTGAAACTAAGGGAAAGGGCAGCAGGAATAATGAAGGGCATGAATTAGGGACCTCAAAAAGAGACCTTTGGATGTGGAGAGATGGGGGGCAAAATTGGTTCTGCAGTTTCTAGTTTGGATGACTGAGGGGAACAGTCATGCCACCAAATGAAAATGAAAATGAAAATGCCCTAGGTCATTGGGAATTATCTTTTCCTCCTTCTTTTCACTGAACAGATTACCAAATGCTGTCAAGTCTTTGCCTCCAATCTTCCCCACCCTTCTAATTATCCTAAACTGGCCACAAAATCCTCTTCCTAAAGCAGCTCTGATTGTATACATACCTGCTCAGAAACATGTGAAGGATTCCCCACTGCAGCTAGAATGAAATCTAAGCTTTTTTAGTGGAATTTTCAAGACTCTACACGTACAGGCTAGCCACAGGCTACCTCTTGGATACTTTTCTCTCTTGTTAACTACCATTTCCCCATCATATATATTGCCAGCTTTTAAACATGAATCTAATCTGTGTTCCTTGAACACATCCTGTCATTTTATACTTCTAAGCCTTAGCTGAGGCTCTTCCTTCCTTCCTTTTTCTCTCTCTCTCCTTCCTTCCTTCCTTCCTTTGTCTCTTTTTTTCCCCTGGTATAGGGTTTATTGATAAAGCAGAATTTCTTCAGGCTATTTTCCCTATTTGAATGCAGTGTTTCTTGTCCATCTCAGCCTGCCAAAATTCTGCTCTGTTCATGTCAGCCTCTCCATGACGCTTTACTCCTTCCCTTAGTCAAAAGTATTCTTCCTTTCCTGTCGTGCATAGACTTTTGTGTCTCAAACCTAACACTTTTGGCGTTCTGCCTGGTTTTGTTACTGGGAAAAGGAAAATAAAAATTACCTTGGTTCTTAGTCACCCGAAAAAAAGATTTTTGACGAGAGACAAAAAGCGTGATATAAGCAAGATTTTTATTAGTGAAATAAAAAAAGAAATAGTAAAAGATAGTACACTCCTGAGAATTGGGAGAGGGCCAGTCCAAGAGAGGAAAAATGGCACCGTTCCTTTGTTTTCCCTGTTTTTATATCCTGGTTTCCTGATTGATTGATTGATTGATTGACAACCCAGGTTCCCTGCGCTCTGGCTGATTGACAGCTCAGGTTCCTTGTGCTCTGGTTAATTGACCGCTCAGGTAACCCTGTGTTCTCGAGTGTTCCTTTCCCCTTCATCTTCCCTTGCCCAGTGCTCATTTCTGTCTAAACTGCCTAACAGTTTTATAGATAGTCGTGTCTTGGTCCCTTCTACTTTCTTGCCCCAGTGACTCAGTCACACATAGTATAGGCTCAGAACCTCTTGATGAATTAAGCTGAAGCAGGATTCTGATCCCTGTATCTAGCAGTTTGGAAAAATCAATCGATTATGTTAGAATCCATGCCATTACGCATTAAAAAAAAGTCTAGAGGAATCAACTCGTTCTAGGGGGCTCATTCGCTGTCTAGAACAACCATGACAAAAGGTGGGAACAAAATAATTTGCTGTCAGGGGAGTACTTCTCTGAACAGTTACAAGATGCCTTTCTTGTTTACGAAAAATAAAATTTTTGCGCTGTACTTTAAAAAAGCCCTAAAATTTTCCAAGGTGTAATCTCCCAGTGATGGGTGACCTCCTGAGGTCAATGACATTGACCATCACGCAGTGTACTTGGGAATGGATTAGAAACTCAGCAAAACAGCCAGGCGGCGCGCCCCCACAGTGGGACAGCTGCATGGCCCCGAGCGGCCTCGCCCCGCCCCGCGGCCTCCCTCGCGCCGCCCCCAGCGGCCCCAGCCGGGAGGCTCCAAGGGAACTCCCGCAGGTCTGCGCGCGCAATCGCGGGACGAGGGTCCGCGCGGCGCGCGCAATTGCCCTGGAAACCAGTGCGCGCGCACGCGCAAACGCCGGGAGGGGGGAGAAGGACTGAGCTAAGGGCTTCACAGCGGGAGGAGGGGTTTACCCTTCTCTCCACAGACGCTCGCGTCTCCCTCGGGCGGAACGTCCCTTCCAGCACGCGCCCGGCTCGCGCGCTCCCCTGGCGCCCCTTCTCCCCCCGCCTCACACGCACCCTTGCCCTCCTCCCGCATTTCTGCGCCGGTGCAGCACGCTGTGGGAGCATCCGGGCATTTCCTCAGCCGAGCGGTGGCGGCGGCGGCGGTCGAGGAGCTCCCATGGCAGGGACGAGGCGGGGGGAAGGCGAGAGGGGGGCGAGGCCTTAAGCCGGAGCCGCTGCGGGGTGGGTCCCGAGGGAGGCGGAGCGGGAAGCGCTCAGGCGGCCGGAGAAGGGCCGGGCGCGCGGATTGTTGCGCCTCTCGCGCATTCCCCTGGCCAGCCCCGGCTCCGGAGATGCATCTGCATCAGGTCCTCACCGGGGCTGTCAACCCTGGAGACAACTGCTACTCCGTGGGCAGCGTCGGGGATGTCCCTTTCACGGTGAGCAGGTCCGGGAGCCCGAGAGGGAAAGACCGGGTCCCGACGCGGGGGCCGAGACCCCCTGTCCAGGGCCCACGCCTCTCCGGGAGGCTGCGAGCTGTTGGCGGGCCCCACCCGGGTCCCCTTTGCACCCCTATTTAGGGGGGCAGGCCGTGGGACTGTAAGTTCTCCGGCTCCTGGAGGAAATTACCCGTCAGGGGAAGGGATTAGGACTCCACCGCACTGTCCGCCCTCAGCAAACGGGCCCTGGAGGGTGACTGGATTGGAAGGTTCCTCTCCTAGAATGGCCCCGGGTCTGGTGGTGGAGGAAGATGGTTGCAGTCGCTGAAACCCCAGAGCGTCCGTTTCGCACCTGCTCTCGGCCTGGAGCGCAGAGACTAGGTTTTGTCTGGGAGCGTGGAGGCGATGCTGCGCCTGGCTCCCCCTGCCCGCTGTGTTAGCGAGGAGCCGCTGGAGCGTGTGGTGTTAAGCCTGACCCTCTATTTCCTGATATACAGAATCTTAATTCTAGCAAGAAAATAGAAAAATTCGTTCTCTGCCCCCGAAAGATTTAGAATGCAGTGGTTAGAGTGACAGTGGCCTGGAGAGCTCTTATTTATCATGAGATCATAGTTTGGTAACCTCCCTAGATAATATTTTAATCCGTTTGCAAGGTGGACTGGTTCATTTGTTTTTAAGGTAAGACAGTGTGAAAATTTTATGACAGTGTTTTTCTGGCTTGTGCGACTAAAGTGTATGTAAACAGTAATGTGCTAGAACCTCTTTAAAATGTAGATAAAATAGCCATGTTTCTCAACGAGCTTGGATGGATGAGAATGGGGTATTGTTAGTATAGACAGTTCAAACCAAGCCCTAGAGCTTCTTTTACCCCTAGAAAGACTCGTGGATTAACATGAGTTCCATTTTTGTATAAATTTATACATGGTTCTCCTTAGAAGGAACTATAGACAATGAGACTTCGATTAAATGCACATTGCTATTGATAACTATTCTGCTTAATAAAATTGAAAATAGCAGTAATGATATGCTTTTTAGGCAAGGCAAACACTTTGATCTGATGTCTGCTTTCCAGCAGCGTGAATTTAAGGCTGCAGGAATAAGAAAAGCTCCTGCAAAACTGCAGAATCATTATGTAGCACAGTGCATTGTGGAACAGAATTTATCGTTGTGATACATTAGAAGTAACCCCGTATGGTTATTTTAATTGTAATTGTAATCAACTCGGCTTTGTACAATTCAGAATGAACTCTTTAAAAATATAATTTTCTTGACTTGTATTGTTAAACCTATCCCCTATCAGTGGTGTCATCTGTGTTTTGTGTACACGTGACCTAAAGATCCATATAGTGTTGACCTTGGACTTGAAGTGTGTAGACAATCTTAGGGTTATAGAGAGAAGAAATTTCCCTCTCCTGATTGTGTAGGTGGGGAGGAAGTTTCCCAGGATTAGAAAAGCAAGCTTTCTCCATCAGGAAACAAATCTGTAATCTTGGTAATGGGGTATTCCCACTCTATCATGGTGGTAGTAGTTTTCTGTTTCCATCTAAACTGGGGTGGTGTCTCACTGTGGGCCTGGTATATAAAGCTTAACAGGTTCAGGTGCCCTCTGGAAAAAGCCAGTGCAAGGAACTGTTATGCGGCGCAGGTGTGGTTATGCTGCAGGCCACCCATTACCAGGTCGTTGGAATCATTTTCAAACCTTTCTCTACCTCCCTAGTTCAGCCTGTCAGCAAGTGTAGCTGACTCTCTGCAGTGACTATTAGATTTACCCCTTTTCATGTCCTTAGTGACCACCTTATTGTAGAATCTTATTTGCATTACTTAATATTAAAAACTTCCAAACTGGTTTTCCTGACATCTCTGATCACTTCAGTTTATCCTCCACACAGCTGCTGGTATAATAATTTTCTTAAAATACCACTTCGCCATACCATTCTTGACTCAGGAATATATAGTTGTTCCTAATAGCTGTGTTACGAAATTTAAACTTGTCAGATATTCTTCTGCTATCTTTGATTTTATATTTGATTATATGTTCTCATTTTGGCCCCTCTGCTGTAGACATACTAATCTTATTCCAGCCTACATTGTTATGTTGCAACAAAAGAATCCTTGCTTTTTGTTTTCCCAAATATTGACTCAGAATTTACCTGGTTTAGGTCTGTCTGTGACACTGATTATTTAGGCTCTTGTCATTTACCAACCTGTGTTGTACACCATCTCATTTTAATTTCTTAGTTTTGAATGCACTGATCCAGTTATAATTTTGCCTTGAACTAGAAATGAACTTTTGGACTCTGTGAAGAACAGAGTTGCTTAAAAAAAAATGAGAGCAAGTTGTTTTCAAGTACTCAGGAATCAGCTAACAATTATTTGAATGCCTATGTTGGTATACTAAAAAAGAAGGAATTAGAAAAAAGTACAGCTTCTTTTTGTAGAGTGTGCTGTTCGATTTGTATAGCAATCAGATGAAAAACTTTAGTTCTGGGTCAGATGACTAAAATGGAGAACTGCCAGGACTGGAATGGAGGTCTTGTGACTTCTCCTCTGGTGGGCTTTTCTCTGTAGTGTTTCTTTCCTATCAGAGAGCCTGCTCTGAAGGATGTGTGTGGGAGGCCTTGAGGTGGCCACTGTAACTGTCTTGGAGCTAGCCAGTGATAACCTGAGGACCTTTCCAAAACAGGGCAGATCATTTATTTTAGAGTCTTTGAACATAGTTTTTGAAAAGGAATTGTTCTAAAAGAATTTTGAAGTGTTTATGACATTGTCATTGAAGCACAGTGTATTAAACATATTGCACTGTGTGGTGGGTGGTGGTGGTGTGATTGGCTGGGCTGTGAATGACTGTGCGTGATTATGTCACCAGGGCCTGATGTCTCCTGTGGTGATATGGTGGTGCAGTTTGGAGTGGACAACCTCAGTGATGCGTATACTTGTAGCGCTAGCATGTGGACTATGATGGTTTTCACTTGTATTTTGGCAGTTAGCAATTTTTAAAAATATTTGTGATTTTGTAAATAATAGCTGTACATACCACTTTTTGATGATTTTGTTCTTTTCAGTGTGAGAGCTAAGTTCTGGAAATACTGTTATTGTGCGATAAGTCAGGTCCCAGATAGTCCAAGGTTGATGATCTCCTACCTTGTATGAGCTTTGTTGTACTTTATTTTGCCATTGAGACATTTCCAACTACCGTCTCATAGATAAGAGGACGTTTTAAGTCTTACTTCAACAGAGAGTATAAATTTCTCCTTTTTTATATTGTTTATTACTTTTTGAAAATAGTCCTTCATTTAAAATTTTTGCTTTTCTATAAGAATTAAAATATAAAATAATGATGGTACATGATTATTAATTAAAACTTTTTCACCTTTTGGCTTTAAGGGGTGCAGACTGTATTTTCAGGCATATAGGGGCCTTGATGATATCCAACCTGATACAAATTCTACACATAGATAAAAGTTTACAGAAATTAGTAAGTCTTTTCCAGTCTCAGGGAACTTATACTGGCAGAGATTAAAAAATGATGTAGATAATTATAATGTAAGGCAAATGAAAGAGATGACACGTAGTTGGGGAGATAAAAAAGGATTTCATGGGAGATTGACACTTGGAAAAATAGAGGGGTATTAGGCATTTCTGAATGGTAAGAACAAAAAAAACCAAGGAATGGTGTGGTATAAAGGATACATTATTGGGTGACTATCCCTTCACAAAAGTGATTAAAAAAAAAAACAGGACTTCTTTGTTAACTAGTGAATACCCTTAGAATGTTAAAATGTAATCTGCAGACATTACCCACAGCTTTTTAGGAAAATAGATCAGTATTCTGACATTCTTGACTTTTGTTGTTACTGTTTTTTCTAGTAATGAATAAAATGAATAAAAAAATTTATTTAAAAGTTAGAAGATAATGTTATATGATCTCTTTTTGTAGTATTTTGCTATATTTTAATTCCATAGTAGTAGAGTAACATGCCAGTCTTAGAATTATGGCAAAAGTGAACTTTGAAAATGATCAGCCTGTGTATATATTTAGCGAGTGTTTGTTGAACACGTGGGTGTGTGAGGCTCCATGGAGATTTAAAAAAAAAACACCAACAAACCCAAAAAACCATAGTCCTGATTTCAGGAAGTTTAATTAAAGAATTGTAGGAACCTGGTGATCTCCTAGGAGAGTTAAGAGGTGTACTTAACCACAGCAGACCAGCTGTGTGGTACTATGAGCCACTTAAATTCTTGCGGGAATTCAAAAGAAGTGAGAGATCACTCTTGGCCCGGGGAACTTTGGAGTTGGACAGAAAAATGCTTCTGTGCTGGCTGGTTATCAGTAGGTGTAACAGCTTTACCTGTTGACAGCACGTGTTGAGAATAAAGGGAAAGACAGAAGCCAAGAACTTAGAATGGACGTGTATCCAGGAGAAACTAGCCCATTTATTCTTGGAGAGTAGCTTCTTGTTTGTTTAAATTGGTATCATTCAGAGTTTGTGGCCTTGTGTTTGGTGTCAGCTTATAGGTGAATATGAGGTTCTGTAAGTTTTTACTTAGGTCCCTGTGTAGATTGTTAATTAGCCTTCTTGCTTATGTGAAAAGACTCCTAGCAGCTACCCAGAAACTCTGGTACAGTCCCAAGTAAGGCCTTCCCAGAAATGGGAGGTCAGAGACTAACTACATATATGACTTTGGCTAAAACACTAAAACTTTTTTAGGTTTTTCATCTGTAAAGTGAAGTTCTTAAATTAGATTCTCTTTAAGTATTCAGACCTTGGGTGGCATTATATGGACTTCTCTAGAGATTTCCCAGGACCAAAAGAGAAAATGGACCAGAAACTTAAAGCGATTGTGGTGAAGTTGTAGGTCTGGAGTCTCTGTTTATACATCCCCTCCACCTGTATGTACAAGACTGTTGGTCAGACTTTACAATCAGGGAGTCTGACCTCCTTTCTGGCTCAGGGATTAAGCCATGCAGAGCCTCTGTGAAGTAGTGGTTCTTCTCTGGGCTCACAGTTGAGGAGGAGGCTCTTACTTACGATGGTATTCTCAGCATCTGGTAGATGGTCCTGTCACAGTGCCGGTGGAGTGGGAGATGGGGTCAGAGCGGTGGTGGTCAGGGTTCTCCACCCCTAAGTAGATACACTCCTTTCTGTTCTTAGGCGCTTTGGATATTTGAAAGATGGCTTGAGAAATAATAATCAGTATCTTTACTTGGATCGTGGGACATTTTTAGAACAAATCAGCGTTGCAGTATTTAATCATCAAAAAGAGCATAGGATGTTGGGCTACAACTGCAGTGGCGCAGTGGAAAAACAAGTCATGCCTGACCAATTTAATTTCCTTCTATGATGGAAAGCAAAGCCGTGTTTAAAGGGGGATAATAATAGAGAATATCTGTAATTCAGATTCAGTAAAGCTCTTCAGCCTGTGGGTTATTTTTTAAAACAAGTTTGGAAGCCAGATATTTTAATAGAAGTTTTAGGGTTCTTAATCTTTTTGAGTTTGGAGAACCCTTTTTCATTGTACTTTTGCTCTGGAACCCTGATTCCTGTTGTGGAAGGATAGGGCCTGTTTTTGAGGAAGCAGGTACAATCATACAGGTGGTACAATTGTGTTTTCTTTCTCCTGGAGATAGGTCATGTGAGCCTGGCACCTGATGTATGTAGGTGAAGCCAGTTGCGCTTGTTACACTCAGACCTTCTCATTCATGATCATGAAGGGCTCCTTTAGTGCAACCCCTTTCCTCCATCCTTGCCTAAAAATATGGTGAGCTCATAGCTCTTTGATAGAGAAGTCAGTCGGTAGAAAGGGGTCACTGAATAGAGCCGGACTCCACTGTACAGGATAATTTGGTGTGGTGATTTGAAAGGCATAGATAACATCCTCTTAGATTATCATTGGAGATATGTTCCTTTAGGGCCATTCTAAAAACTGAGCCCTTTCAGGAATATAACATTTAATTTAATTCATACTAAGTCATGATGTTTTCCTCTTGTGACTTTGGAAGAAACCCAGGAAACCTGTGACTCTATGGGCATTACGCAAGGGGGCATAGATGGATCCCCTCTCCCCCTCAAAAAACATAAAAGTTTTGACTTAGACTCAGTTCAAAGACACACATACTTTATATGGTAGCTGTAGTTCAAGAACAAAATGCCAGCATTTTCCTGGTAGTAATGACTTTGGTTTTGTGATCTGCTAACAACTTCTTCATGTCTTCTCTGGCCTTGACTGTATCCACACTTGGGAGGATCTAATCAGAAGGAGATATTCAGATTATTGTCATGTACTCTAACCATAGAATCTTTTATGTGGATGAGTTGTCAGTGTTTCCAGCAAAGGCCAGTTCCTCCATTTATACCAGTGCTCTTAAACTGGGAGCGGTTTTGCTCCTTAGGGGACATTTGACAATGTCTGGAGACATTTGTGATTTTTACAAGGTTGTGGGGAAGGACTAGCCTCTAGTGGAGAGAGCCAGAGATCCTGATAAACGTCCTACAATGCTCAGGACTGCCCCCCACCATGAAGAAGAATTTTTCAGCCTAAAATGTCAGGACTGTTGCACTTATGAGAAACCCTAATTAATATCGTAGTTCCCATCCCCTCTTACCTACTTAAGGTTGTTGCTCTAGCAGTTTCTTCTTTTCTCTCCTGTAAAAGTGCCTTTTCTTCCTTATTGAAATACTTTGTTCAGTTAGATCTCCTGGTCTTTGGTTTTCCTCTGTTTCCTTTAACCACTCTTCTTAGCCTGATTCCAGATTCCTGATATCCAGCTGTTTCTTTGCAATCTCCCTTTTGAATGTTTATCTTGTAACATTTTCCTCCTCTAGCCTTCCCTAAAATCAGTAAGTGGCTACTTCACTTTTTTTTTCCCCCTAGTTCTCTGCGAGTCTTCCACTCTTTTCCTTGTTAAATGTCCTGTATCTAATACTGGCAGTTTCTGCTCACTGTACGTTCAGGATGCATCCAGAATCTGCCCACTTAGCACCTGTGCTGCTGCCACCCTGGTCCAGGGCACCATCATTTCTTTTCAGGATTGTGGTAGCTCTTAACAGGCCTCCCAGCTTTGTTTGCCTTTAGTCTCATCCTTCTTCAGTTTATTCTCAACATAGTAGGCAGAATGATCCTCTTAATATAAGTCAGATATTATTAGTCTTGTTCAGAACTTTCAAATGACTTCTTTTCACTTAGAAAAGACCCTTCAAGGCCCTTTACTGCTGTTTCTTTAGCACCTGGAACAAAAATTTGTTGGGTACAAAAAAGTACCCAAGAAATTAATAAATGGAAAAAGTGCTCAGTGTAATATACAACATTCTTATAATAAGTATAGTGACCACTTTATTTTATTTTATTTTTATTTTTAGTGACCACTTTATAACACCATTTTTTATAGTACCATTTGATATAGGTCAGTGGCATTAGGCCATATTTAGATAAATGAATTTTATAGAATGGGGGTAGGGAGAGCTGAGATAATATAATCCAGATAGAAAGTTTTGCTGGTCTGGTTTATCCAAGGGTATATATCAGTATATGGAGGGGAATTGATAGACTGTATGCCCATCAAGCAGTTCTCAGTTTTCCACAGTTGTGCTTCTGAAAGACTTTAATACATAAAAAATTAGAGACTAACCTAATATCTGGAGTGTTGTGATTCTGTATTTTAAGAGCTACATGTTTTAAAAAATAGCTGAGCTGGGCCTGGAATTGAAAACTGAGGAGCCTGTTAAAGACATGATTGAGGTGGCTTCCCAACTTGGTGGTAAACTGAACTCAGCCAAAGGAGTATTCTTGGTTAGAAGCAAGATTTCCTTTAGAAAGTAACTTTAGGAATGTGCTAATATGTAGATAAATGGAACATTCAAACGTGGCTATCATTTTATGCTGGGAAAATTATAATCAAAAGCCAATTTGGCCATTAAAAACAGAAAGCAAATGGAAACTGTAAAGAACTCACTTTTGTTTTAAAAAATTATTAATATACTATCTGCATTGTGAAAAACTGTAATTCAGACAGTGTTGAAATACTGAAAGTAAAAAGGAGAGTAAAAAGGAAAGTTTCCGTTTCCCAGTAGAATTTTGGTTAGCCTAACTTGCTGGTTATCCTTGATTCAAAAAATATCTGTGCGCCTCGGCATTCTGCGTACGCTCTAAGGCAAACCAGCTATTCAGTCTGCACTGCTGTGCAAGAGGACTTGGTGTATGTTGTTATAAGCTATAAACTAGTTAAATTCCTATAAACTACCAAAGTGATAAGTTTGGTTGTAAAGTAATTGAACAGTAGCCCTACTTTCTGGCAGTATTTAGTAGTGTCAGTTGTATGGAGTTAATATAAAGAAACAAGACAATTTTTTTTGAAGATGTAGGATTAATATCTATCTTATATGTTAAACTGGTACGTGAAATGAGACGTTTTACAGTTTAGATCTGGTACAGGACTTTTAGATCTAGGAATTAAAGGATTTAATCAAAGCCATGTAGTGAAACCTGTGGCAGAATTAAGACTGGAACCAATAAGCATATGGGATCTAATTAAACTTAAAAGCTTTTCACAAAAGAATTCATTGACAAAAATGAAATGACAGCCTGTGGAATGGGAGAAAATATTTTCAAATGATATGACCTGTAAGGGAATAACTTGAAAAACAGCAAAAGAAAGATAAAATTATTTGTAATAGTACAATCCAGAGATAACCCCTCTTACCATTTTGGGAAATTGATCAGAGATTTCATGTAGGAGGCTTATATTACTGATTTGAAAATGTATCCATATTTTTTTCCTCCTTGAGTTTTGGGTAGTTATTTTTCTAAGAGTTTATTCTTCTATTGGGCAGGTGTTCAACTTTATTAGTATAAAATTGTTCACAGCAGTCTCTTACTGCCTTTTTAAGGTCTGCAGCATCTGTTGTAGTGTGTCTTATTACTGCCGTTGATTATTTGTGGCTTCTCTTTTTTTCCAATAGAGACTGATCAACCTAATTTTTTAAAATAACCTACTTCTAACTTTATTAGTTCTTTCTATTATATATTTATTTTCTATTTCAGTTAACTCTTGTTCTTAATTTATTATTTTCTTCTTTCTTCATTATTTGGATTAACTTTGCTGTTTTCCTCCTAATTTGTTGAGATAAATGTTCAGCTCACTCTACTAACATACAATTAGAATGTAAGTTTTATGTTCTTAAGACTTTATCTGCATGACACAAAGCTATTTTTTAAAATAACTGATAATTTAGAAATATGTTTCTAAATTTCCAAATATATGGAACTTTTCTAGTTATAATTCTGCTTACTAATTTCTAGCTTTGGTATATTGTGTCCAAACAACAGACAACATATACTTCTGATCTTTTTAAGTTTGTTCCTATTTCAATTGGTTAATTTATGTAAATGTTTCACGCATGTTTAAAAAAAGGATGTGCCTTGCAGTTGTTACAGTGTTCTACATATGTCATTTAGGTCAAGTTTGTTAATCATCTTGTTTAAATCCTCTAAAATTCTCTGCTTTTCTGTATGCTTTTTCATTCTCTTACTGAGAGAGAAATATGTGTTAAAATCTGTGAGTATGGATTTATTCCTGTCTTTTTGTAGATTTGTCAATTATTGCTTTATTTGTGCTTAAAATTCTAAATGATTATATCCTCCTGGTGAATTGACCTGTTTATCATTGCAAAGTAATCCGTTAAAAAACTTTATCTCTAGTAATGGTTTCTGTAGCCTACCTTACCTGATAAAATATAGTTTTATCAGCTTTCTTTTGGTTAGTAGTTTTGAAGTTTATTTTTTCCATCCTTTTATTTTCACTTTCTCTGGGTAGTTATGTTTCAGACCTGTGTCTTCTAAATATCCCATAGTTGGATTTTTAAAATTTAACCTGATAATTTTTGTGTAAACTAGAACTTTTAATTCATTTTTATTTAACGTAATTACTGGCATGCTTGTGTTTAAATTCACCATCTATTAGGTGCCTTTGTTCTTTGCTCTCTTTTTTTCGCCTTTCTTGCCTCTTTTGAAATGAATATTCTTTTTCATTCCATTTTCCCCTCTAGTAGTCCTAAAGTTATACACTCTGTTTCTGTCCTGGGAATTATAACATGCATTCTTAACTTACCATTTGATGTACCAACGTCTGATGAGGCTTTACATTCCTTCCAGACAGTGCAAGAACCCTGTGTGTTCGTTTTTACTCTCTTACTGCTTAAAATCTGTCGTCCTCTGTGATAAAGCTGTTTATATTTATAAACTCTTTAGGACATTATTATTATTTTACATTGTCATTGCTTATTTAGATTTACCTATGTATTTACTGTTACTCTGCCTATCACTCCTTCTGGCATCCCTCACCTTCCAGTTGGATCATTTGCTTTCTTCCTGGAAAACCTCCTTTACAACTTCCTTTGGTGTGGATCTGTTGGTATTGTAATGTCATCTTTTGTTTGTCTGACATGTTTTTATTTGGTTTGATTCTTTAAAGACATTTTTGCTAGGTCGAGGATGGCAGTATTTTCTTTTGAGTATCTTGAGGCTATCAGCCCTCTGTCTTCTGGCCTCCTGTCTTTCTGTTGAGAAGTCAGCTGCCAGCGTGTTGCTTCTTTAGAAGTTGTATTTTCTTCTCTAGCTGCTTTTAAGACTTTTTTCTTTGTCTTTCTGGAGTTTTACTGAATTGTAACTATGTGTGCATATATTATAATATAATATAATATAAAAAAATATATATATTCAATCCTGTTTGGGACTTTTGAGATTTTTTGAATCTGAATTGATGTATTTCATCAAATTTGGAGAATTTTCAGCTAATATCTCTTCAAATGATGTCTCTGCCCCATTGTCCTCATGAGACTAACATATTAAATATAAATGAGACACTTTATGTCTAAACACCTCTCTTCTGTATTTTTTTTTTTTTTGTCCTTTTCAGCATTCAAGATGGTTTCTTCTAATCCATTTGCTAATCTTCAGTCATTTCTAATTTGCTTTATTGTACTTACTGCATTGGCTAGTACTAGATTTCTTTCTTGTTTTTTGTTTTGTATATGTCCATTATAAGCTTGAAGAAATGTCCTTCTATTCCTTTTTTGCTGAAATTTTTATCATGGAGACATCTTGAATATTGTCATTTTTTTTCCATTGATATGGTCACATGATTTTTCTTTAGACTGTTAATATGATAGATTATATTGATTTTTGCAAAATGGATCAGCCTTGTATGGTTGATATAAACTCCACTTGGTTGTGATGTGTATTATCTTTTTTACGTAGGGCCAGGTTTGATTTGCTAATGTTTTATTGAGCATATTTGCATCTATGTTCATTATTGACCTTATAGTTTTTTCACCTTGTATTGTTTTTGTTTGCTTTTGGTATCATTGTAATGCTGGTTTCATAAGATGAGTTTATAAGTATTCTTTCCTTTTCTGTTTTCTGTCAGGAACCATGTAGAATTGGTGTCATTTATTATAAGTTTTAGTAGGATTTGCCAGTTTCAGAAGGTATTTTTAATTGAAGTATAATTATTTAAAATATTGTATTAGTTTCAGATATACAGAATTTCAGAAAGTTTTTAACATCACATTCAATTTCTTTAATAGTAAAAGGACTGTTCAAATAATACATTTCATCTTGGATATGTTTTTGTAGTTTCTGGTTTTAGAGGAATTAGTCGTTTTCATCTATTTCATTGTTTTATTTATGTGTGTAAAATTATTTGTAGTATTTTATTATCCTTTTAATGTTTGCAAGATTAGTACTGACAGTCTCGCCTTTATTCTTCATATTGGTAGTTTTTGTCATCTTTTTTTTTCTGTGTGCCTTTCTTGAGATTTATAAGTTTTATTGGTCTTTTACAGAGAACCAGATTTTTATTTCATTCCGATTATCTTTCTGTTTTCCTGTTGTCAGTTTCATTGATTTCTCCTTTTATCTTTATTATTTCCTGCCTCCTGCACACTTTGAATTTGTTTTGCTCTTTTTCTGATTGACTAAGATGGGCACTTAGATTACTGATCTGAGAGTGTTCACCCATGCTTCTCTGAACATTTTTGTACTAGCCTCTTTAACATCTTTGTGTATTAATTTCAGGATCTGTGACTATTGGCTGCCCTTCCCATGTGAGTTGAGATTTTCTTAGTTCTTTGTATGCTGAGTAGTCTTGCATTGTAACCTGGACTGTTTAAAATATTGTTATGAAACTGTAGTCTTGTGTAAATGCTATGGAGGATGTTGATAGTTTGTTTTAGCCGGCGGTTGACTTACTTGGGTTCAGGCCAGAAGTTCTCACCAGCCTTCTATAGGTTGTAGTTTCAATGCCAGTTCTGTTTTCAAAGCCCTTGGCAGTGCTAGTTGGGATATAACCTGTGTATGTGCCAGCCAGTGGCCAGAATAAGATGCTATAGACCTGGACAGTGGTCTCTCCTATAGCTCAGATCTGAGACCTGTTTATTCTGCTGCTTAAGGTATGATCCGTGCATGTACTGCTCAGGAATGAGCCCAGGAGTTAATAAAAAAAGTTTATTGTGTTGCTCTTATGAGTGCTTTCCTTTTTGTGATTTCTCTGTTACTTTCTAGTTTCCTAGGGCTCCCCTTGGTGGTTCTCTGAATGGAAAGTTGAGACTTTAGTTACCCTGCTCTGTACTTCCTGTGACTGTATCTGTGTTCAGTGCCACGTAGCAGCAGGACAGAGAAAGGGAAAAAAAAAAAAAACCACAGGGGTTTTCCCTACTCTCTTGGGATCACAGCTTCTCATTTTGGAGTTGTGGGATTACTTGGGGGCTGGGATGTGAGGAAATGGAGAAAAGAAAAAAAAAAAAAGGATAAATGGGGAATTTTTTCTCTCTTCTTGAAAATTAGGAGTCTCTTTTCCTACTTCTTGAGTTTCTCCTGGAGCTTTCATTATTGCTTTTTGGTTTCGTTCTAACTTTAGTTAAATCCTCTGCTAGTACAGTGGATTTCAAATTCTATTCTTTCCTACCTCACCTGCTACCATTTACTTTTTGGAGTCCTTTGATAGCCGTTCCATGCATTCTGTCCATGTTTTATGGCTGCATTCAGTGGGAGAGACGTAATATAATATCATTCTTACTCGGAACTGGAACTATGATACCGTTTTTCATACCATCAAAAAATACCAAGGACCAGCAATAAGTATAATAATGCATGTAGACGATTTCTGTGGGCAAAAGTGATAAAACTTTATGAAGAGACCTAAATAAAAGGAGATAAATACCATGTGTATGGACTGGAAGATTCACTCCTGTGAAGATAGCAATTCTTTCCAAGCTCATTTATAGCTTTGATGTATTCCCAGCCAAAACTTTTAAGAGAATTTTGTGGAATTTGATGGAATGATGCTCGATTTTATGGAAATTGATAGGGCCAAGGATAAATAAGACAATCTTCAAGAGCAATAAGATGAGAGGACTATTTCTACCAGCTCAAGACTTAATAAGGTTGTAGTCATTAAGACAGTGTGGTGGTGACGGCCTAAGAGCAAATACGCCACTATAACAACACAGAGCACCAGAAACAGACTCACACATTTACTGATGCTTGATTTACTTCTGACGATGTGGTAGCTTAGTATGGTTGATCTTTTCAATCAGTAGTGCTGGGACCTTTTCTTATTTATACAGGAAAGAAATGAAACTTGGCTTCTATCTCACACCATACACAAAAATGAGCTCTTGGTAGATTACAGATCCAGGTGTGAAAGATTGAACAATAAAGATTTTAGAAGGCAATGTAGAAAATTTATTCATGATCTTTAGGTTGCAAAACATTTCTCAAACAAAACAACAAATATACCACAGGTATGGATTAATTTATATTGGATGATGTGAACCAGGTTTCTTATTATTGAAGAAAGGAGTTAAAAATACGGAAAGTAGGAAGGCTAGAATGCATTGTGTTGTGGATATAATCAGATTAGAGGCATCAGTGTGACCTCACATATATGTGTGTGTGTATCCATGTATGTATATATTATGTGTTTATATTATAATGTGTGTATCCATGTGTATATACATATTTAGAGAGTGAGAGAGCAATGGTATACAGGTACAGAGATGTATAGGCAAGGTGGGGATGTATGCATGTCCTGGATGTCAGTGCTTCTAAGCCTTTCAGTAGAAAGTTGAAAGTGTATGTGGGTGTCTGCATATATACACATACCCACCTGCATGCGCGCACACACACACACACACACAGGTATCTGTTTCTTGATCTGTCAGTGGAGAGGGCCTAGATGCACTTGTTACTCCAGTAGCAGAAACAGCTGGTGTCTAGATCTTGGTTTCTAAATACCATTCTCCACTGAAAGGAAACAGCATTCCATGGAAAAATAGCTGATTGTAGGCCTGGAATCTCTGGTGTTAGAAAGTAAGGAATTGTTCAAAGAATGATGAGAATGTCAAAAGAACACAGGAGCTAGGTCAAATGGTCCTACTGGCCAAATCTGGGACAATTTGAGTATGAAAATAAGTGATAGTAATGAATTATCATCCATTGAATGAGTTAAGAATCCATGATCTTAATAACATTAAAAGTATAAAGATAAATAAGGAAAACGCTTCCTTACAGAGAAAAGCAACTAATAAACAATGAAATGATGGAATTAGAAAATTACCATTTGGCAACCATCATAGTAATAACTGATTTAGGCAAGAATCATCCAATGGATGCTACAAGTAGTGGGTGAAAGTTTGATAACTAACAAGATGTTCATTTTGGTTCTTTGTTGATGGGTATTTGTTTTGGGTACACCTCTAAATTTTTTAAAAAATTGGCTTAGTGGAGTTTTGTGAGGGAGTGGATATAGGTGCATTTTGTTGTTTTTTTGTCTGTTATTTTTTAAAGGAGAATCTCAAGCCTTCTTTGCAAATTAAAAAAAAGAAAAAAGCTAAAACTTACCGTCCACCTCTTCCTTTCCCTCCTCTATCCTGGTGAAATGTAAACCCCACATGGCAGAGATCTTGTCTGTTTTCCATCACACTGTGCCCTGAGTGCCTGGTCCACGGTAACTGCTCAGTAGATGTTGACTTGAATCCCCAACAGTTATCGTGCTGTAAAGATTTGTTGAGAGTTAAATGAAACAGGTCAAGAAACAGATCACCTGAAGTAATGGGGAATTATAAGAATACAGAAGAGGTGTACAAGACACATCTTCCAAGAATCTTTTAAGTCACAGTACGACTGGGCCTCAGATAGCAGGAACCTGGACAGCTCTGGGGACCAGTTACTCTCTGTTGGGCTGTGTGGCTCTTATAGTCTCAGCCTCTCTCTGTGTTGGGTCCATTAAAACTGGCTTGTAAGGACCCCAGGGATTTCCCTGGCCTCTGTACATAAAATCCTTTTGGCTTCAGTGCCTATTACTACCTTTTTTTTTTTTTTTTTTTTTGGTAATTCTTAGTTGAATATCCAGAAAGTGGAATCTGACTCAGCTGACTTTAAAGCCAGGCCACATCATAGATTGCTGGCCAGCCTATAGCTTTTGGTATTAAAATTTCTTGGTCTTGGATGAAAAAATGCTCAGTATCACTAATTATCAGAGAAATGCAAATCAAAACTACAATGAGGTATCACCTCACCAGTCAGAATGTCATTCAAAAGTCTACAAATGACAAATGCTGGAGAGGCTGTGGAGAAAAGGGAACCCTCCTACACTGCTGGTGGAAATGCAGTTTGGTGCAGCCACTATGGAAAACAGTATGGAGATTCCTCCAAAGACTAGAAATAGACTTACCATATGACCCAGGAATCCAGCTCCTGGGCATATATCCAGAAGGAACCCAACTTCAAAAAGACACCTGCACCCCAATGTTCATAGCAGCACTATTTACAATAGCCAAGACATGGAAACAGCCTAAATGTCCATCAACAGATGACTGGATAAAGAAGAGGTGGTATATTTATATAATGGAATACTATTCAGCCATAAAAACCGACAACATAACGCCATTTGCAGAAACATGGATGGCCCTGGAGAATGTAATTCTAAGTGAAGTAAGCCAGAAAGAGAAAGAAAAATACCATATGAGATCGCTCATATGTGGAATCTAAAAAACAAAACAAAACAAAACATAAATACAAAACAGAAACAGACTGATAGACATAGAATACAAACTTGTGGTTGCCAAGGGGGCGGGGTATGGGAAGGGACAGACTGGGATTTCAAAATGTAGAATAGATAAACAAGATTATACTGTATAGCACAGGGAAATATATACAAGATCTTATGGTAGCTCACAGCGAAAAAAAAGTAACAATGAATATATGTATGTTCGTGTATAACTGAAAAATTGTGCTCTACACTGGAATACACACAACATTGTAAAATGACTATAACTTCAATAAAAAATGTTAAAAAAATTGCTTGGTCTTGGGAATCAAGTGTCAAACCCTGGTCCAGTCAGATACATGCAGTGAGTATTGGTCATTTGGTCTGCCAAGGCTGCCCTTTCAGAAGTACTGTGGGTGGGGCAGTTTTGCCTTGAAACGTCTGTGAGTCAGATGGACAACACACTTGACATGAAAAAAGCATAATTTTTCTGTTACGGGATGTTTAGATTGTTTCCATTTTCAAAATTACTTTAATGCTGCAGTAAACATCTTGGTACTGGGTGTAATGTTTGCTTGTGTGTCTGAATGTTTTCTTAGGCTACAGTCCTAGAAATAGACATAATAAATCAAAAGACTTAAATCTTTTTAGAGTCTCTTAATTCATGCTACCACATTGTTTTCCAGGAAAGTCAGGTGGTTTTATGCTGCAGTAGTGTATCAGAGTGACAGGTGTATCATGCTCTTGCTTATTGCTTTTTCCTATGGCTGTTTAAGGCTGAAAAAGTGCATTCGGCTATCCAGTGTGCCAAAGCCCTAGTCTCTCTAGGTGCGTATTCTGGGTCCCAAGGGATCATACTCTTTAGTTACTGTCTCTGTCATACATCCTTTTTTGCTGGCTTTCCATCCTTGCACCCTCATTGCTATTGCTGTAATATCATGGGCAACAGTTGCACCTGTTCCTTGAAGCTCTGCTTTGAATATCCTCAATCCTTGTACCAGTGTTAGTTTCAGCTGGGGCAAGGGACAGATGAACTGAAGTAAGAGCAAGGTTTGTTTCAGTATACACAAAGCACCATCAAGGAAGGGCGACTGGACTTGACAGTAGAACCGAAAAACTGGTAGAATCAAACTGCCTTCTCTTAGAGATTTTATATACTTGTTTTCTCATGAATTCTTTCTTATTTTTGGATGTCTGATCCAGTTGCTTCTCAAATTGGTGGTTTCAGTTTCAAGTTGCACGTGATTCTTACTGGCTGTCTTATTCCTGAACATGTATGACTTTCAGCTCAACTCTGCCCGCTAACTCTGGCTTTTTTGGCTTCAATTCCCCAGAGTAGACTTTGATTGGCGTAGCTCATCTTTTTCAGCTGGCTGTTAGCCGCTGGTCATTGTCTTGTACCATCCTTGCATCCTGTCAGCTGTGAGTAGGGGAATGTCAGAAGATACAGAACATTTAGCTAAGGTTCTGTGGAAAATAGCGCACACTGAATTATTCAATCTTTTTATCAGGACTTTGAGGCAAGTTTGTGTACACTTAACAGACTCACGGTTTAAAAGTTGAAAAGGGGTCTTAGAAGTGATCTAATCACAATGTTCATTTGACTGATGGAGGAAAGATCTGTATGTGGAGAGACTGATTTGCCCATTTGTTATAGTCAGTGTTAGCACCTCTGGATTCTCAGGAATATACTCTTTGCACCATATTGAAGGACTGGAAGTTTAATTACCATTTAATAGTTGAATAATATTATTTGGGAAAATTTTTTTTGAACACTATCAGGATCATTTCCTGCAAAATATCAATGTTTAGGTTAAATAATTTCCTGGAAATGTCCAGTAGTTACAGTGAAAGTTGTCATAAACATTACATATTAATATTGCTACGTAACTTACTGTTAACTTTAAGGTTCTTTCAAATGGAAAATGTATTAAAAACAAATTAAGAAACAATTTGGGGTACTTATTTCTCTATTTCTAATAATTTAAGGTCCCCAAAATGTTCATTCTATTTCTTCAGAGATAGCCATTTTAAAAGAGAGTATTTTACTTCATTATTCTCTATGAGGCAAATTATTTTGTACTGTAAGTACTGGAGAGAACAAATTTGGGGCTGAAAGGTGACTCGGTTTTTATATGTGCAGGCCCCTCCATGGGGCTTATTTTTACCAGTGTTACTATTATGTCCTTTGTACATTTTTGATAACTAATACTTTAAATGGTTTATTCTTAGCACTGACATAAAATAGTTATTTATAAGAGAAGATGATTTTTGGTTTTCACTTCCATACCTACCTTTTAAGAAGAATGCAGGCAAGCTGGAGATAGAGCTGGTTTTGTGGCGATTAATTAGAGTAAGTTAATTAGTTATTGCATATTTTTCTTCTCAAGGTCTCATTTTCCTTTCAGTTGGTACTAGCATCAGTAAATTAAAAAAACGTGTTTATTCTTTATTCAGGGGTATAGAAATATGCTTAGTTTGGACTGCAGCTGTTTGTTTCTTTTAATCTTACTATTTAGAAGTTTTTGTAGCTCCATCTTGTTAGTAAATTATCAAAATTGGCAAGTTTTTTTGATTAATATTAAAAATAGCTATTGTATAAAGTTTCAATTTCAATTAAAGTTCTACTTCCAGATCATTTGCTTCTTTGGGGTTGTTAGGAAATTAAAACAAAACATCATTTTGTCTCTTACCACTTAATCCCAAACACTTGCAGGATTTTCTTTAATTTTTTTCTTCTTCTCTGGCCATAGATTTTTGTTTTTACATATTATTAAGCTTTGTCTTACATCTCACTCAGCATACCACTCTCAGCTTTGCTTTTTTCTACTGTTACTTATAAGTAGTGTGTTAAGTTTGCATTTCCTGGTGTGAATTATTTCTAAGAAGTACAGTCCCTTTGGTTACCACTCAAGTAGTTATTAGTAGATTATTTCTGACATTGTTTCACCCATTATTGACATAGATTAGTTTTTTTATTCCAAGCTTTTTGCATAATATTTAGTTTCTTCCTTATTTATTTTGCTTGTTCAGCATTTTCGAATGAACTTTAGACTGTTAGAATGATTGAATCGTATCAGGAAAGTGTATTCTTAGTCATGTGGAAAGAAGAGCTTTTTTTCAAATACTGCCCTCTCGCCCTTTTCTAACTGTTGTGTGGACCTGTATCTGAGTGACAGGAGGCTTATTCACTTTGGCTGGTGGTTGTGGTAGGCAGTAATTGATAATAGTAAGGGTCTGATTAGGTGGAAACTTGCAGACAGACAAATGAGGCTGATTGAATATGTTGCTGATAATAAGTGCTTTTATTTTGTAGACTTAAATTTCATTTTGAGAATTCTCATTAAGTCAAGAATGTGTATTTTTTATGCATAAATCTATAGTTTCCTGGTAATCCATAAATTAGGGTTTTAAAATAGTCCTTGGCATATTATGATCTTCTTATAAAACTTTAAAAATTGGAATTATGTATTATATAAATATATTATCTCAAGTGAAAAATGTTATCCTTTCCTTAATATGTTTGTGCCTTTATATATCTTCAGTTCAGGCACTTTGTTTAAAAAAAAAAAACTTGTTAGCTATGTATGACAAAGGGTGAGTTCTATAAAGAGCTCTTACAAATCGTTTAGAACATTAAGACTGAAGGCCCAGTTAAAAAATGGGCCAGTAACATGACTAGTCAGTTTGCAGAGGAAAAATATAAATAACTGATAAACATATGAAAAGATATTCCTAATAAAAATAAAAATTAAAACAAGGAGATGACAGGTGTTGTTGGATTAGAAAGATTAAAACATTTGGTAATGATCAGGATTAGTGATGAAATGGAGAAACAGGTACTTTTTATATACCTGGGGGTGTGATGTTTTTGAAGGGCAGTCTGAAGTAGTTATAAATTTTAGTCACTGACCCAGCAAATTATGTCTTAGAATTTGTCTTATGGGTATACTTGTATATAATGTACATAATATTATATACACAAAGATCTTCATTGAAGCATTTTTTTTTGTAGTAGTAAAAGACTGGAAACAACTGAAATTAACTGTGGCAGAGCCACAGAATGAAGTAATATGCAACTATTCAGACCAGTGAAATAATTCATTCTGTGGGGTTTGGAAAGTTTTCCAGATACATTGTTAATTAAGAGGAAAATAATTTGCAGAATTGTGTGTAACTTACTCCCTTTATGTACTAAAAGAAAGATTTATACGTAAATACACTTGTGTGTACACTAAACATTTCAGGAAGGGTTGGTAGGTAACTGTTAAGTGTTCCTTGGGAATGAGGGATGGTCAAGGCCAAGAAGGTGACTTAATTTTCCTATTTAGTTTTAAAATTTAGAAGTTATTTCCCTCTATAAAAAAAGAAAAATCTTGTCACTGAAAACATCAAAATTAAACATTTAAAATGATTTTATTTCACTTTAATGGATAAGTAGTATATGAGTTCTAGCTTAGTAAGGGACCCATTCAATAAGGAAACCTATTTGTCCATTTTAGAAGTTAATTTTTAATTCTGAGAGTGTCATAAGCATTTAGGATTTTAAATGACTAAGATTCAGAGAGGGAAAGGGTGTTTTCTTGGGAAATTTTTGTTAATCTGTCCTTTGTTTTCTTGGTTTTAAGTTTTTTTCATAGGTTGACCTTGGCCTCTTAAGACTACTTCCTGAAGATAACTTGATCCAACCAAGTAACCATCAAAGCCCAGAGAACCCTGTATTCTCTTAACCTTTTTGTTTGTAGAACAGAGATCACAGCAGAAATGAAGAATTTAGATGAGTTTATGTAATTAATAAGAAAAACAAAAATTTAAGCAATAGAAAACAAAATGAGAGAAGATGGCCATTAGTGAAGTGTATGAAACGATTTGAATTTGCATCCCAGTGTTTATTTACCTTGTGACTTAGGATTGATTAAATCCTGTGAACTTCCATTTCCTTGTATTAAATGGGATGGATGAGTAACCAACTCTAGGATCATTGCAGTCTTGAAAAAAAGACCAGGGATATAGAATGCATAGTATATTAACTTGATACCCAGTAGGCGTTCAGTAAATGGCACCACTTTCTCATAATTATTTTTCTAACTCTTAGTACACATGCCCTATATTTACATGAATCAGAACTCTCAGGGAGAGGTGGGAGTTTAACAGTAACACTACTGGTAGAGTATTCTTGTTAAATTAGACTACAACACCTTGTTATAAGATAAACCTCTCAACAGGCTTAGTACCTCTTAATTCATCAGTGCTTTACTTTTTTGAATTTAGACTTATCTGTCAACAGTTGTCAATGATCTCAGACTCTTTCCCTGTAACTACAAGGATGTTAACATTTCCTGAGTACCTTCTGTTTTCTGCTCGTAACTTGTAGATGTCTCTGTCATGGCCAGATGGTCATTTTAGTTGTGATTGGTTATTTACTTGGTTGTCTCCCCCATTAGACTCACGGGGGTACATCTTGTGTTTTTGTATTCCCAGTTGCTAGCCCAGGCTTGGGGGCATCGTGCCCTGTTTTGTTTCTTTAATGAGTGATGTGTGCTAAACACTATGTAAATAGATTTTCTCTTTTGATTCTCACAATCATCCTAAGAGGTAAGTATTATTTCTTCCATTTTACCACAAGGAAATGCTCAGAGAGCTTAAATAACTTGCGTAAGATGACAGTATTGCAGAACCAACATGGAAAACCCTGCATGTGGTGATTCCCAACTAGATAAAGTTTATGCCCTTACCATCAGTCCACTTTGCTGAGATAATGCTGTAAAAGCACTTTGGAAATTGTGAAATGTTGTTCAAGGGTACAGTTTTTTTTTTGGTAGGGGGTAAGATTATTTTTGTTATTTCAATGAAAGATCAGTGTGATGACACAAACATTTCTTCAGTCAGTTCCCAATCAGTTTAGCCTTCTTGAATGCATAGCATAGTATGGCAAATCTGCCTTGTCTGTAAGAATATAAGTGGTTATTTCCTCCTGGATGTGATTTTTTTCTCTATTTCCCTTGCTTAAAATTCTGTCTTTGTTTTTCTTTTGGTTGAAGATGGTTATGGTAGTTACGGCAGGATTCTGGTGACATTGGAAGTTTTAGTAACAAGTAAAAGTAGCGTCTGTCTTCCTCTCTGGTCTTTACTTTTAGTTCCCTCTTTCACTAGCAGCCATATGTGGACCTCACTGACTTGATGTGATCACATGTCAGCCCTGGCTATTGGATATCTGTTTTGTAGGACGTGACCATATTGCTTAAGGCTGTAGAAAAATAGTGGGGGGAAAATACCTCCTCATAAATTTTATATGTTGCTTTCTTTGGGAATTTTTCACTTGAGAATTACATTGTTAAGTTGTTTTGAGTATTTAATCATAAGTTGAGTTTAGCAGAAAAAGAAAAATGTCCGCATCCTCTGCCCATTAATGTTATCTTGAAATTCACAAAATTGCAAAACAGGAATAACATAAACCAAGAAGTGTGGTAATAGGAAGAAATATGTGGTTTTACTCAGTATAGTTATGTTGAACAAGGGAATTTTCCAGGAACTTAATTTTGTGTTTCGTTTTCCATAAATGTCCAAGTATTTGCCACATTATATAAAAATTAGTTTATTGTTTATTTTATTTAACGTGTGTGCGTGTGTGAGAGAGAGAGAGGGAGGGAGGGAGGGAGGGAGCGAGTGAGTACACGATCAAAAGCACTTGGGGTTGGTTTCCTCTCTTCCTCGTGCCTGGCAAGGTTGAGGGGAGAGGGCAGGCAGGCTTCATGATGGATTCACTTAGGCAGTTGAGTTACGTTTTAGTCTTTGCTTTAGTGCATGTAATTCTGCCTCGGGGGTTCATGTCTATTTAACCAGCTCTTTAAGCCATGTGGAATTGTATTGGAAAATGCATCTGATTTCTCTCTTGATCTTCCTTAAGCTTGGTTTGAACCCTGGGAGCACCACTGCAGCCCTCAGTGCCTTATTACTTTCAGATGGAGGTTTTATTCTTTGGGGTTTAAGACGAGCTTCAGAGAGAAACTCTAAACAGATGGAGTCTGTAGTGTTGAAGACCTGGGAGGAAAAAAAACTCTTTTCCTGTTTCCAGTTGTTGAATGATAATGCTTGGGGTGCCGTCGGTCTTTTTTTTTTTTTGATGTGATTTTTAATGTTTTATTTGGAAATTGGTATTTTTTAATATTTTTGCATTAACTTTTTGTAAAATGTGTCACAGTATGTTTTACAATGGCAGCAAAAACTAAGATAAACCAGTATTCGTTCACAAGGTACATATCTTACATATTGTAAAACTTTTCTTTTTAGGCATATGGATCAGGCTGTGATATTGTTATTCTGGCAAATGACTTTGAATGTGTGCAGATCATTCCTGGTGCTAAGCATGGAAACATCCAAGTCAGCTGTGTGGAGTGTTCTAACCAACATGGAAGAGTAAGAGATTTATTTACTTTATTAAATGTCATCTTTTAATGTGTTTAATAATCTCAGAATATTCTTATCCTTTTATACAAGGCTTACAATTTCTAATTAATATACCTTGCTTAGGTGGCTATTAATAGTAGGGGTAAAATAATATGTTTCTGTACAAATTGTAAAGAGCCATTAAGCTAATAATGTGATAACTAATTGTTCTGCATGTATATACTGTCTTGAAAGATCTGCCGGCTTCACAATCCGGTGCATACTGGTACTCTCTGACAGCTGATAACTTTAGCAGCTATTAAGCCAATAGCAGGGAAGAAAATTTATATCTTCCCTACCTAGCACATGTTATCTCTTCTAAATTATAATAACATCAAATTTTTATCAAGAAATGTAGCATGTTGTTAGTATCTAATATAATATTTGTCATATAACAGGTGCTTTGTAAGTTTCTGTTAATGAAACTATTTGTTGTTTGAAGAATCTTAAAGTTCATTCAGACTTTAAACAGAGGGTTTATTTTAAAATAATTCAAATTTCACACTATGTTTCTCATAATATACATTCAGATTTTGGTTATATGTAAATATGGCATATTTGCTGTGTATTCTAGCATTTCATTAAGGCTCATGTTGTGTAGCATATTTAATGTCTCCACGGGAATATAAAAGTGATGTTTTTCCTGTAATAATGTAAAGTCTTAGTGTTCTAGAAATTGTTCTTTACTAAATAATGCCATATTTTATCAAGACTATGTTAAATCAGAATATTCATGGTGATAAATAGTAATCTTGCAAATTTATGCCAAATAGTAAATTATGATTTTTTTTTTACCATTTTTTTTTCATTTTTTTCTTACCGTTTCTACTGCTCTACCCTGCTGCTTGTATCAAGCTTGAATATTTGGGTGTGTCACTACATGACAGTCCAGTGATAAAACTGACATAGTATTGAAACATTGAATTTCCTGTTGTTTTCTGATACTATTTCTTGCTTTTCTGATTTTTTTCTCCCTAATTTTTTTCCCTAAGCATTGCTTACCCTTTAGAAAACACTGGGAGTGTCAAGTTCCTCTCATTAATTTTTCATTGCTCATCGCCCTCTGCCAAACAAGGTAGCTTTAAACCTGCCTAGAGTTGTCAGAGATGCATTTTAATAAATTATTTATGTACTGGTAATAATCACAATCAACAAATTTTCTGGGAGCAAAATTTTTTTTTTTTTTAATATAGAAGACCTTGGTGTTTGTAACTATTTCTACATTTTCTTACCTGGTTGAAGGTAAAGAGGCCAAGATTGTGGAGGGGGGAAAAAAAGAAGCCAAGATTGTGAAAACTCTGATTCATTGTCTTTTACCACCGTCTTCATTCGTTTCCTTCATCAGCAGTCCTTTTGATGATTACTCTCAGGTTTATGATTTTGTGTTAACCAGTTATAATTATTCATTCATTCATTGACATGTTGAATGTGATCAAACGTAACACTTTTTACCTAAGTGTGACCTCAGCCAGGCATTTAAAGTAGCTTCCCCCCTACCACTGTAGAGTAAAAGCTTTTTCTGGAAAAGAATATTAAATATTAAGTAACAAAGTCACTTTTTTTGCATCAGAGTGCCCTGCAATCACAACAGACCTTTCTGGCTGGCCTTAAAAGCACAGATACCTAATTTAGCTTAGTAAGTTAAGCTGTAGGTCCAGAGGTGTCAGAAGGGATGGTTTTTGGTTTGTTCCTTATAGTTGATTCCCTCTTGCTAAGAGGAGGATAAACTGGGAACTGGCTTTCAAGGAGTTATTGGAAAGCAGGCTTGGTGGGTCCTAGGAGCTCCTACGGATTTATGCTTCTTCTCATTAAGTATGTGACGTGGAACAGAGTCCTTAGCTTAAGTCCACTGGAGATGCCTGCTTCAGCTCTTTTTTCCCCAATTGCAGTAGCTGTCTCTCTGGTTTCTCCTTAGTCTGTTTTCTCCATTCCTTCTTCTACGTGGTTCTTGCAATTGGTATTTTTTGTTTGATGGTGTAGTTAATGTCATTTTATTTGATGTATTTTAAATACCTGTTACCCTTTGATGTCTTTCCGTACTTCTCATGGTTTTTTGTATTTTCACTGGATTATAAAGCTTCTGACAGATGTACCATTGAAATGCGTCTTTGTTAAGAAAGTGGTTTCTATATTAAAAAAATGAAAATTTTATAGAAAAGGATGTTTTCTTTGAATAGATCGGCCTTGTATTTGATATGTAAAATAAAGCCTGCTGAATTTTTGATAACAGAGAAGAGATTTTCTTAAGTCCAGTACTTTTCCAGTTATATTTATGGAAGAGAATAAACCATGAGTACTGCATTGGGATTGTATTATATGTAATCAGTTTATACATTATTGTGAAAAAGAGGTAATCTTGATCTTCTCTTTTCCTAAATATTAATGCTTTGTTCACTCTTTTTTAGATTGCAGCTTCGTATGGTAATGCCGTTTGTATTTTTGAGCCCTTGGGCATAAATTCTCACAAGAGAAATTGTGTAAGTATTAAATGATTGTAGAATACTTTCAGGATTGACTTTAGAATCCAGTTGATGGCAATAAAGAGCTCCTTAGGAGCTGGTGCTGAAGGTGGTCTAAAGTATCGGTGTGAAGTTAGTCTGATGCTTTATGGTAAGATCTTGTACATTCACTAGGAATATACTCCTAGGCCTTTTAGAAACTCAGTTTTTTAGAATATTGCTAATTGAGATTCACCTTATTAATTGGGATCTACCTCAGTTGAACTATTATTTCTTATTTAGATTACTGGACTAGTCTCTTGTCTGATATCTGTCCCCCTTACCTCTTTGTTCTCGACAGAGTAGATCATGAACCTCTGCTAAAAGCTCTGTAGTGGCTCCATATTCTCTCAGATTTAAAGCCCCAAAGCCTTAGAATAGACTACAGCCTTTCTTCCCTCCAGCACCCATTTATTACTTCCCAGAGCTCATCTTCTGTTTTTTAAAAAATTGAAGTGTAGTTGATTTATAGTGTTAGTTTCAGGTATACAGCAAAGCAATTCCATTATACATGTACATACATACATACATATTTTTCAGATTCCTTTCCATTATATGTTATTACAAGAAATTGAATACAGTTCCCTATGCTGTACAGCATGTCTTTCGTCTCCTACAATTTTTGTCCCCTCTGATGTCACTCCAGTCACACTGGCATTTTCACTGTCACTCTCCCACCTTAGGGCCTTTGCACTGGTTGTTCTTTTGTCTGGAATATTCTTTCTCTAGATAGCCTGAGGGCCAGCTCCTGCAGATCCTTAAAGTGCTTGCTCAGTAATACCTTGTCAATGGATCTATCTTGACTGCCCTTTTAAAAATTGCCATTTGTTGCAAATATTAACTATTATATATAAAGTAAACAACAGGTTTCTTCTGTATAGCACGGGGAACTATATTCAGTATCTTATAGTAACCTATAGTGAAAAAGAATATGAAAATGAATATATGTATGTATATGTATGACTGAACTATTATATTTGCTGAATGAAGTTCAGAGCTTAGGTAAATTCACTTACCAGCTAAGTAGTCTAATGTATCACACTGAGAACCATCCAGATTCATTCTAGGTGCTGAATTATATTTTATCTTACTTAATATTCAAAAAATCTTATACGGCTAGAATTATTAACCCCTTTAAAAATTACTACATGCATTAGAACTCCACCATCACAAATAGTTAAAACTGCCAATTTCCCATCTTGACATATTTATCAGTAATTTAAAAAACTGTATTTAAATGCGTTAAACAAGTGGTTTTGATATTTTTTATTAAACATATTTGAATATTTCTTCTTACGTTACCCCCCAAAGTACAAATTATATCATAGTATTTCCCGTATTATGAAATGGATATCAAATTTTAGAGTACTTAAGCATCACCCAGAGTACATGTTAAAAATTCGGATTCCAGGCCTCCCCAAATTTCTGCTGTGTAATTAGCCCACAGATTACACTCTGAGAAACACTAAAAGAAAGAATATTAGGGATATTTCTAGTTTTAGGATTGATTCAATTATTACTTTAAAATAGGTCTGTTGAGCAATATTTAAAATATAATTGTGGCTTGTTTGGTCAGCAGTGGTAGTGTTTAAAACATAACATTTTCCCTGATTAAAAAATATAAAATTATTTTTGGATACTGAAATTCAGGTTTTGCCTGAATTTCTAAAATTTAAAATTCTACCCTCAGATAGTTATGGAATTTTGAATAAATTATTTAATTATTAGATATTTAAAAATACAATGAGAGAAGGAATTGCCATTTATTAAATTAACCAAGCAGTTAATGAATAACTTGCCTATAAAAAGCCTTCAGATGGCTTTATGTTGCATTATACTTTCACGAAAAAACATTTTATGTTTACTGCAAAGAAATAGCTAAACTTTTTTTTACATAGATACTGTATTTCATGGCAAATGCCTTTGACTTTTAAATTTTAAATCTTCTGTCTACCTTTTAGAATGAAAATAGTAAAAAAAAAAAAAAGGATGGAAATTATTCAAATGTAATATAGGTCAAGTTTGTGGATTTTATATATTATATAGTTCAAATTTGTTGACTTTTTAGAAGGTATATCTAGTTTTATTTTAGATATTGACTCCATAGGATTACGATAATTTGCACTTATTTCTGATGGGTGTTTATTCTGTTCTTACTAACATTTATCAAGTACCTGCGTACCACTCATTACAACACTGAAGACACAAAGCTCATTGTGGCATAATTCCTGCCTTGAAAAGTTGGAGTGTAATCGGAGAGTCAGCATACAAACAAATAATTCAATGTGACCAGTGTTTTACTGGTCGAATGTATGTAAAAAGTGCTCTAAGTATTGCCAGGATGTCAGAAAAGGCTGCACTGCAGAGGTGATGATTTAGTTCGATCTTGATATAACCATAGGAGTTTGCAGGCAGAGAAGAGAGGAAAGGATACCCTAAATGTAAGAACGTTTTTATATTTTGCAGAAGGAAGCCTGAGAGGCAAGCTTTGTTTGGGCATGGCACCTAGCTTGATATGGTAGAATAGTAAGTGGAACTATTGGAAATGGTTTTAAAAACAGTATTTTGAAAATAATAGTGAAATACTTACCTTTTTGATTCGGATCATAAAGACTTAAGTTGAAGAAAATGACGACATGGTAGTTAGTGTTTGTATTTTTTTCTTTCTCCTTATATGTTTCAGCAACTCAAGTGTCAGTGGCTTAAAACTGGGCAGTTCTTTTTGAGTTCCGTGACATACAATTTGGCATGGGACCCTCAAGGTATTTAGTACTTATTTTTAGAAATTACAAAAAAAGTAAATACTTGCTTTAAGTGTATGATTACAATGTGATATAGTCTTCCACAATATGAAAATGATCAATAGTATTTTCTTTTGGCTAGTCAATGAGTGTACTTTCTTCCTTTTTTGTATACACTGCTTTGTACAGTGCCTAATTTACTATTAGTTCTGTTTTTTTCCCTCTTGCTTTTGAATGTTTTATTCCAAGAAACTGATGATTTGTTTCTTTAGTTAATGTGCTATGCTTTACTCTTAGTGTATTTATTAAGAAACAAAATCAGAGATAAAACAAGACCACAAAAACCCTGTCTTCTTTTGTTATTCATAAATTTCAGGAAATTATTCTTTGATATTGAAAGATCAGAAACCTCTAATGGTAATGGCTGTTGTCCCTTTTGACACTCACAATTAATGAGGGTAGTTTTAATATTCAAGTAGAACAACAGATTTCATTCATCTTTAGTTTTGTCTTCTATCCTGAGAATATTCTGTTGTTGTATGTATCAGAGTTTTGGGGGTATGGTTTTGTTATTCTACTTTTACTGTAAATAATATTTTTTTAAAAAAGGTTTTCATGATACACAGTAGCTCTTTGCTGGTGGGCTTTTCTTTTTTTGTTCTCAATTTTCCCTCAAGTTTTCTTGTCTAGTGGGTTCTTAGAGCTTTTAAATGGATAGACTATTAAGTGTTTTTCATAGACAATATTGCTTATTTTTCACAGAATAGTTTATAGGCCTAAATAGAAGCCCACATATGCATTCATTTCTCTAGATAATCCTTGCTTATTCATCAGAACATTCTTTAATTTTCAGATAACAGATTGTTGACAGCAACTGATTCTATTCAGTTGTGGGCTCCTCCAGGAGGTGACATTCTGGAAGAAGAGGAAGAAATTGATAATAAAATTCTTCCTGTTTTAAATGATTGGAAGTGCATCTGGCAGTGCAAGTTAGTGTCTAACTCTGTTGTTATGTTCATTGATTTAAAAAGAAAAACTTCCTAAAATATGTTCCCTTTCATAATGATCTTTATTTTTTGATGGTACCATTGCGTTTAGAAGCCTAGAAAGTAGAGTTTTTCTAAGTGAAACCCATTATAATACCATCCTTTAATCAGTGCTCCAGTTGATTGTTTAACAAAAAGGGGACAAAAATATTTTCATAGTAATAACCTCAGGACTTAGGCTGATAAGGTTGCCACGTAGGAATTATTCATTAGTGCATGAGATATGGATGGCGATAGGGAGAGGGAGGATGTGGTGAAAGTTGCCAGCCACTCTAGCAAGTGGAAAGATGGCTGTACCATTAACAATATGGATTATGTGAAGGGGACCAGCTAGCCAGGGAAGATGATGAGCTCAGTTTTTGAAACGTTGCATTAGGATGTGGGTGGGGCATGTAGATGGGGATATCATTTATGCATGTTAATTGTATTCTTCTTGGGATCCCCAAAGTGAACTTTGGATTCGTTGTAATGAATTCATTTATATTTTCAGGGAGGTGAAATACTTATTTTTAGAGAGTTGAAAACACTCTTGTTTTGATGATATGAAAATCTTATTTTGACTGTTTATATAGACAGCATTCCAGACTTTAAAAATGCTAACAGTTTAACTCTGTCTTTATAGAACCTCAGTATCTGTACATCTGATGGAATGGTCCCCTGATGGTGAATATTTTGCTACCGCTGGAAAGGTAAACGACCAAACAAAACATAAACAGAAGAAGCAAAACAATTAAAAAGGTTTCTTGTTCATTCTCATTTTCAGTGTTCTCATCTGTCAGTTGGGAAAATCCTACATTACGAAGCTGGCCTGAGGAGTAGTGATAGTATTTGTAAAAGATCTGGTATCTTCTCCATGGATAGTTGGCACCTGGGAAATAATGGCTATTTTTGTTTTTATTTGACTTTTTCAAAAACTTATGATTTTTAAAAATTAACTTAAAAAAACCCCCAGCATATATACATACTATAAAAAGTAAAATAGTACTACTAGATTCACAGTGAAAAGAAGCTCTTACTTCTTCCCACTCTTAATTCCTGTGTCCTGGAGGCAGTTGCTCATAAAATTGCATACTTTGGTGTTTCTTTCCCTATTGAATAATTTGTTTATGTTCCCATTGATTTTTTTTTTCCCCTTTCAGTTTTATGTGTCATCTCTGGCCTTGGTGCCATGGTGGCTGAGACATCAGTTCTCTAGCTGATGTCCCCACCACACCTCCGCTTGGCACGTACACATAGTCACTTCCCTCCCTCCTGCCTTTCTGATATAGGTATCTCATAATGTTTGGGTAAGTCAGTATTTAATTGTTCACATTATTAAAAGTGTGAAAAATAATTCTTCGTGGAAGAATTACTTTGGCGTTAATTAGTTTGTTTTGTTATTCGCTCAGTTTTCTCTGTACCTCATCCATCCCCTGTACCTCTGACAGTCTTTGAATCTTGTCACAGTATGAGCCCACGCAGGAGTTATCCTGGAAATGTGGGTTCTCTTTGCTCCAGTCTGGCTTTGTTGTTCTCCAAGTCTTAAATAGTAGAGCTGTCATTTTAGGATTTTCTTTTACCAACCTTGGGAGAGTCTCTTTGCCTCTCTCCTTTGCTAACTTTCCTTTTTCTTAGCATCGTTTATCTTCTTTCCTTGTTTTGATGGAGATATCCTCTAGTAGTTTTCTGCAAAAGAAGAATTAAAAAAAATTTTTTTTGAGGTCCTTTAGGTCTGAACAATTCTTTCTTCTATCATGCTTGATTTGATTGGGCATCGAATGGGTTGAAAATAAGTTTCCTTGAGGATTTTTAAAGTCATGGTTCCATTGCCTTCTAGCTTCCACTGTTGCTGTTTCAGAGGTATAGTGCCAGTATGACCATGCTCCCCCAGCTCCAGCTTATGGAGGTTTAAAAAACTTCCCTTTATCACTGGTGTTTTGACATCTCAAGATGTCGTGATATGGGTCAGTTATCTATAATTATTTTAGTATATATCTCTAACGGATAATTTTTTTATGCAAGCAGTTTGGTGGGTTCAATCTGAAAACTCGTGTCCTTCAGTTCAGGGAGATTATTTTATATTATTTCTTTTGTGTTATTTCCTTCCCTTAGTGTTCTCTTTTCTCTCTTTCTGGATCCCCCTTTATTCAGATGTGGATCCTTCTGTACCGGTCCTCTAATTTACTTTTATCCCCCCATCTCATTTTCTATCTCTTCATTTTTCGCTTTAAATTCCAGGGGATTTTTCAGCTTTAACTTTGAAATAATTTTTCCATGCTATCACATTTTTCATTTTTGAGAGTTTTTTTTTTCACTCTATGAATGTTCCTTTTCAAATTATAAAACATTTCTTAAGAATAAAAAAAGTAAAACTTACATATAAGATATAATAATTAAACAAGTGTACAAGTACCCAGTACCCAACTGAGACCAAGGGCATAAAACTAATAGGTTCCTTATCTTCCTCTTGCATCTCCTCATTCCCTTCCCACTCAGGCAGTTGGAATCTTGAATTTTATTTCATTCTGTTGCTTTTTTAAAAAAAAATAGTTTCACATGTATAAATTCCCAAATAGTATGTTTATTTTTGAATAGTTTTGAACTTATAACAATGATACCATATAGTTATTGAAATATAGCTTCAAGATATTAAAAAGTAAATTTGTGATAATATCAATTATGTACTTTTTTGGTAATACAATAAGTAACAAAAATTACATTTAAAAATCACAAGTTAAAACTTAATTGTATTTAGTTGTTGGATGTGGAATTAAAACTTCCATGTTATCCTTTACGAGGCAAAGATAGGTTTTCCAAGAACATCAGAATTCACCCAGAGCTCTTTGAGTTAATCTTCAGTTGTAGAACACTCAACTGTTTTGTGGTTGAATGAGTACTTGGCACAGAGGTAGTTGCTCAACAGCTGATGACATTATAGAGAGGAAGACTGCACAACATTATACGCAGAAAGACTGCAATCGTTTGCAGTTTAGTAGTAAACTAATAACCAACAATTTCAAAGTAGTGAGGAGTGCAAAAAATGTTTGGAGGTATCTGCAGCAGCTGTCTTGTAATATTAAAACATCTTTGATTTGTTAGAGACAAAGTTGTAAGTACTGCTAATATCACTTGGGTGTGTTGGTATGTGCAAGATATTCATAACTGAAATTCAGCATTTCCTTCAGTTAGCAGTTATGAAAGTAGAGAAGTAATTGTTTTCCCCAACTCAAGTTCATGGTAACTCTGGGTCTTGGCTTTCTTGGTTTCTCAAGAGGCAGACCCCCAGACAAGGATTCACGTACACGTAATTAATATGGGGAGTGATCATAAAGAAATATCCTGGATTTGAGGCAGGTCACTGAGGGTGCTTAAAAAAGGGTACATTATCATGCAGGTGGTGAACAAGCTTAAATCTTTGGGTAACTCTGGGAGCTAGTGCTCCTCACAACATGGTGTTCCTCATACGTGTTCTTTACACACATCACACGGACACACATCCTTGGTTGAGGGCTGGTGAGGGAAGAGCATTAATTCTCTGTACTTATAAACAGTTCCTGGAAAGCTCAGGTGAAGATAGGTAAATGCTGTCTGTTGGAACTGGCTCACTAAACTGCTAAGGCATGAGAAGATACAGTTGATGTATCAAAAATACTTTTTCTATCTTGTATTCTATCCACAGGCACCTTGGGTCAGAATACTTCAGAACTTCTAGTTTAGAGTCTGGACATTTTATCTTTTGTCTTCTACATTTAGGGTCTAAAATTTTTGTGGAATAATTTTTAGGTATGGTTTGAGGAAGAGGTCAGGTTTCATTTTTTCTGTGTGGATATCCAGCTGTCCAGCATAGTTCGTTGGAAAGCCTTTTCTTTCTCCATTGCTCAGTATTGCCACTTTTGTCAAAATTGAATGTCTGTACTAGTGTGGATCTTTTTCTGGGTTCTTTTCTCTAGTCCATTGGTCTTTCCTTGTGCCAATGCCACCTTAGTTGTTAGAACTTTTAAATTATCTTGATATCTGGTAGAGCAAGTCCTACCTTTTTGGTTTTCTTTTTTCAGATTATCGTGACTATTTTTGGCCCGTTGTATTTCCATATATATTTTAGAATGAGCGTGATAAATTTTACAAAACAAACAAAAAACCTCCTGTGATTTTGATTGGTATTTCGTTTATTCCATAGGTCTGTTTTGGGAGAATTGACGTCTTTACAATTGAGTCTTCCCATCTGTGAACATGACATAACCCTTCATTTATTTTAGATCTTTTTATTTCTCTCAGTAATGTTTTATAATTTTCTACGTAGAGGTCCTAAATATGTTAGATTCATGCCTCGGTATTTGGTATATTTGATGTTGTTATAAATGCTGTCATTATATAACTTTCATTTTATAATTGTTACTGGTATATAGATAGGTAATTAATTTTTGTATTTTGGGTTTATACCTAGCAATCTTAATAAATTCATTAATTCTAACAAGTCCTCTGTAGACCCTGTCAGATTTTCTGTGTGCATAATTCAGTTATTTGTGAATAACGACAGTTTTATTTCATCTTTTCTAAGTCTTAAGTGTTTTATATCTTTTTCTTTTTTTTTACTGAAGTATTTAGGGCCTCTAGTATAGTACTGAATAAAGGTGGTGAGAGTAGGTATCCTTTTCTTGTTCCCAATCTCAAAAGGATACCCTTCATTGTGTCACCATTCAATATATTTACTGTAGATGTTTACTGTAGATACTGTTTTTCAGATAAAGGAAGTTTCCTTATTTGTAGATTGCTAGAATTTTAGTTTTTAATCACAAATGATGTTAGATCTTAGCAAATACTTTTTCTGCATCTAAGGATATTATCATTATTTTCTTATTTTTTCAAATTTTTTTTATTGTTAGTGGAGGTGCTGGGGATTGAACCCAGGACCTCGGGCATGCTAAGCATGCACTCTACCACTAAGCTATACCTCTCCCCCTGTTTTCTCTCTTAATAAAATGAAATAAATGGACGTATTTTCAGGTGTTAAATAAACTTTGTGTTTCTGGAATAATCCCAACTTCACTGTAATGTGATATCCCTGCTGGATTTGCTTTGCTAATATTTTGTTTCAGATTTATGTGATCTATGTGTTAGAGTGAGATTTGGAAATAATTTTTCCTTTTTTGTGTAGGCATACCTAGTTTTATTGTGCTTTGCAGGTCCTTTTTTTTTTTTTTCCTTCAAATTGAAGGTTTGTGACAACCCTGTATTGTCAGATGATGGTTAGCATTTTTTAGCAATAAAGTATTTTTAAGTTAAAGTATGTACATTTTTTGAAGATGTAATGCAATTACTGCACACTTAATAGACTACTTAATTATAGTGTAAATGTAACTTTTATATGTGCTGGGAAACCAAAAAATTCGTGCAACTCCCTTTATTGCAATAGTATTTGTTTTAGTGCAGTGTCTGGAACTGAACCCCAGTATCTCTGAGGTATGCCTGTAATGTCCTTGACAGATTCTGATATCAAAGTCATGCTGGCCTCATAAAATGGGGTTAGAAAGTTCTCTTTATCTACTCTGTAGAAGGAGTTTGTGCAAAATCAGTGCGGTTTTCTTCTTAAATATTTGCTAGTGAAGCTATCTGGACCAGGAGTTTTCTTTGTAGAATTCAATTTTTAAAATAGTTGGAGGGCTATTTAGATTTATTTCTTTTTTATGTCAGGTTTGATTAGTTATATTTATCTAGAATTTGCCAGTTTTATCTAAATTTTCAAATTTATTGATATAAAGTTGTGCGAAACATGTTATCTTTTTAATGTCTATAATTCACATGTGATGATTTTTTTTCATTTTTGATATTGATTGTGCTTCCTCTCTTTTTTTCTTGATTCATCGCACTAAGGGTCAATGAATTTTATAAATCTTTTCAGAAAACTGACTTTTGGTTTTGTATATCTGTTCTTTTATTAATTTCTGTTTGGTTGTTCTGGTTTTTTTTTTCTCCCCAAAACTTTTTGAGATGAATGTTCAGCCTTTTTTTAAGTATATATATGTTTAACACTAGATTTTCCTCTGAGCTTTAGCTTTATCCCACAAGTTTCTTTCATGTCATGACTTTTGATATGTATTATTTTCATTATTATTCTAAATATAATTTTTTCTAATTTTTATTGTGATTCATTCTTTGATCCATGGATTGTCCAGAGAATGGATTAGAGTCACATTCAATTATTGTGGGGTGGAGGTAGATGGTGCAGAAGTATTTTATTGGTGGTGACAACTTTTATTTTACATTACTAAGTAGAATTTACAAGTAATTTGTGGTTAGAAGAATAACTACTGGTACCGTAATGACAGTGACTACTAATTGGTGAGAGTTATGTACCAGAAAGTGTGCCTTCAAAAAGCCTATGGGGCAAGCGCTACTCTCTCCTTGTACAGAAGGGGAAACTGCAGCTTGAGAACTTCCTGGAAACAGAGACAGGCAGAAGGCGGAGCTGGGATTTTAACATAGGTGTTTTGGATTTCAAAGCACCATAATCAGCTGGCTTTGTATTTCATTGAGAAAGTATTTGTTGCAAGTGTGTCTCGAGAGTGCTTTGAGGCTTGGGTAAGTATGCATTCTTCCAGAAAAGGTTTATGTAACTTGTACCAGGCACTTGGAGGCACACCCTACTCTAAGTAAATTCTCAGCTTGGAAGTAGTCCACACAGTGTACACTTGGGTCTCATGAGGCCCATTTTGTGGTTACAAATACCCAGCAGAGACCTCTTTCTGTACTTAAAGTCCAGGTGCAGATGAAATCTTCCTTATCATATCCCTTTCCAGAGAGGACTTTTTCTTGATTTCACCCTTTCATTTAAGGATAGTCCATAGGTCTTTTCTTTTGGTAGTATGCAGGTACCTCTGGTTTGACTTACGTTGTGTGTGCACTGCGTTGTCTCTGTGTAGCTGCTGTATGTAAAACTGAAGCTCTGTGCCACTGGATGTTGGTGAATTCCCTTATGACAGTCTGCACTCCCATGCTAGCATTTGTTTACTGTGGATTCTTGCCTAAGAAAATAGGTACTCAGAAGAGAACTTTGATAAGCTGCCATCACCCACCTGTATCTATCCATCCCCCTCCGTTGGAGCCTGTATGTTCTGCCTTCCCTTGTGTTGCCATGGATGCACTGTCCACTCTTATGCGGGACCAATTCCTTCACTTGTGGACGGGATGGCACTTGTCCTTGCTTACCTGGCTCATTATTACAGTCATACCCTCTCTTACTTAGTTTCTCCTTCTCCCTTTGGGCATCCTACTAGCATATGTTATGAATTGAATATTTGTGTCCCCCTCCCAAATTCATATGTTGAAGCCCTAACCCCCACCCCCCAAGTGATGATATTTGGAGATGGGGCCTTTTGGAGGTAATTAAGGTTAGATAAGTTCATGAGGGTGACCCTCACAATAGGAATAGTACCCTTAGAAGAAAGATTCCACCAGAGAGCTTGCTGTCTGTCCCCCACATGAAGACATGGAAAGAAGGTGGTTGTCTTCCAGGAAGAGAGCTGTCACCAGAACCCAACCATGCTGACACCCTAATCTGAGACTTCCAGCCTCCAGAACTGGGAGATAATACATTTCTTTATTAAGCAACCCAGTCCAGGATACTTTGTTATGGCAGCGTGAGCTGACTCATACAGCATAGCATACCAGACGTGCGGTAATCGGTCCCTCTCTTAAACAAACAACGATAACAAAAAGTATCTCTTGACCTTCCCTCTCAGCTTCTGTTAATTTCTTTGCCCTCCTTAGAGCATCTTGAAAGGGTTGCTTGTTAGTTGTTGTCTCCAAGTTTTCCTCCTTGTTTTCTATTGCACTGTTGTTCTCTTTACCTAGAAAACTCCTTCCCCCAGAGACCCGTGTGGCTTTTCCCCTTGAGGGTCACTGTCTCAGTGAGGCTCTCCCTAAGCACCCCTTTTAAAATTGCATCTCACCTCCCACTGTACATTCTGTTCCCTTCACCTGCCTGAATTTCACTCCTAACACTATGTCTAGGAGTCTGTATTAGTTTTCTATTATTGCATAACAAGTTACCTCAAACTTAGGAGCTTAAAACCACACATTGATTACCTCAGCTTTCCGTGGGCTAGGTGCCTGGAGATGGCTTAGCCGTGTACTGTGATGAGGGACTCTGAAGGCTGCAATAAAGGTGTCACCGGGGCAGAATTCTTACCTGGAGGCTTGGCTGGGGCAGAATCATCTTCCGAGCTCACTTGGGTTATCGGCAGAATTTATGTCTCTCTAGCTGTATGACAGGGCTTGTAGCTGACTTCTCTCATATATATATTCTTAATGTTTCTGATTGTCTCCCTTTACTTACCTAGTGTGTGATGTTTGCCTCTGCTGTGTGTCACAACTGGCTAAAACCTTGAGAGCATTTTAGGATATATGGTCTCTTGACAAGGTCACTTGGTGCTTTAAAAACTATTAATGGGCTATGTCAGATGATCATTACTCATTGTCTGAATATCTTCTTATCTGAACTCTCATCCCTGATGAATCTGAAAGATACATTTGTGCTTGAGACAAAAGTAAGTAGTAAGTCTAAAAGCACGTCCTCTAAAATGAGAGATTTTAAGCTCCTCAGAGGTGATTTGTATGCGTATTCCATAATGCCAGTATCTTCTTTCTCTGAATTTTTATTGTACACAGTCTTAACAATTGATTATTGAGTATTTTTAATATTTTATTAGTCACATTTTCTTAAGATTTCAATGTTCAATTTAACTAGGAGCCAAATGTTTCAGATACCACATCTAATTAAGAGCCTTTTGATAAAAAGAACAGAAACTATCTTTGTAATGTTGGCTCCCTCTTCCCTCCAATCTGTTCTGCTGCTGTTAATAAAGCCAAGTTTGACTTGATGAAACAGATGGTAACTGTGATCTGCCACTAGAAAGCATTTTCTACCGCCTCTGCTACACATGGCAGAATTTTGGTTCAGATGTTTTGGGTTTTGGGGACTCAAATCCAACTACCTTCAGGATTTTTAATATTATACTTCATTGAGCACTTTTGTGGTAAGATCTGTTTTTAGTAAGTGTGGTAAATTAAGAGTATTTTCACTTTTTATTTGAGCTTAAAGTAAGGTCTTACTTATTAAAGAGCCCTTTGTCCCCACAAGACATACTTGATTAAATCTTCAGCTCAAGAATTTTTTTTTCTGGTTTGCTTGCTAGATGTTTATCTCGTTTATTTTTATGAATTTTGTTTTACTAAACTTTGTTTTTACATTATTCTAATCACTATGAATAAATTTAGTTTATAAAGTTTGTATCTGAACACTGTAACAGTTGGTTATTTTGTAAAATTTGAAAGTTACTTAAAATAGTTTTGGTTTTTCCAAGAACATTTTTCTTTAATAGAAGATTACCTTTTTTGAGTAAAACATTGAGCTTTCTAAGGGCTAGGATGAGAAAAATTTGTGAGAGTGATTGTGGCAGGAAGGGAGGGAGCAGATTACAGACTGTTCTCAGAAACTTCTCATCCCCTTCTTGAGAGCGAGTCTGTTCCTAGATTCAGTGTTTCAGTTATTTAAGGATTGGCTTATTGACCTTTATTCCCCCCTTTAATGTGGAAATAACTTTTTAAACATGATATGTATTTATTGTTAAGAGAAACATGCAGAGAAAATGAAAATCCCCCGGCAGGTAGCCCTCCCTCTTTCACCCCCCCAAAGTCACTGCTCTCATTTAATATATATTCTTTTAGACTTTTCTATGCCTTTGTAAACCACACAGAAGTCTGTGTGTGTGTACATACATATTGTTTAAGGTGATTTCTTCACTTACTGTATCATAGATAGATAGGTTAATATGCATACATCTATTCTTTTTAAAGGTGACATAATTTTCCATCATATGAATGGATATGTGCCATAATTTAACCAGACAACTATCAATGAACATTTAGTGGCTCTAATTTTTTTCTACTACTATTAAAAATGAATATCCTTGTACATAAATCTTGCCCTGTTATTTTTTTATAATTAACTTTATATGGTGTAATTATATGTAATTAACATAAAATAAAATTGTTTAAAAAATGTTCAGGTCAGTGAATTTTGACAGACTTAGAGACCTGTGTAATCATCACCACCATCAAGTTACAGGACAGTTCTGTCATCTCATAGGGTTTTGTTTTACCTCTTTCCAGTTAATCCTCACTCCCATCCCTAGTTCCAGGTAGTAAATAGCTGCTCTGCTGTTACCACTGTTGATTAGACTTGTCTTCGCTGGGGTTTCATGTAAATGAAATTGTATAGTACGTACTCTTTTGTGTCTGAATTCTTGCACTTAGCACGGTGTTTTGTGATTCATCCATTTTGTGTGCATCAATAATTTGTTCTTTTTATTTCCGAGTTGAATTCCATTTTATATTCCATATATATTCCATTCCATGATATAGTATATGAATGTATTATAATTTGTTTAGCCATTCACCTGTTGATGGATATTTAGGTTAGTTGGAGTTTTAAGCTAAAATGAACAAATATATCATGACCATTCATTTGCAAGTCTTTCTGTAAACATTTCTTTTTATTTCTTATGGGTAAAAAATACCTAGGAGTGGAATTAGTGGGTCACATGGTACTTTACAAAAAAGTACCAAACCCTTTCCAAAGTTGTACCATTTTGCATGCCCACTAGTAATTGAATAGTTTCAGTTGCTCCACTTTCCTGCCAAGATTTGGTATTGTCAGCCTTTTTAATATTAGTCATTCTAATAGTTGTGTAATTGTGTCTTATTGTGGTTTTAATATGTATTTCCCTGATGTCTAACAATATTGAGCACATGCTTATTGTATACTTTTGTTGATAGAGTTTATTTGTCCTTTGCTCATTAAAAAAATTGGATTGGTTTTCTCGTTATTATAGAGTTTAAGAGTTCTTTTCATATTCTAGCAAAATTGAGAGATAAATGTGTTGTAGATATTTTCTCCCAGCCTGTGACTTGCCTTTTCATTTTTTTGGATGTCTTTTGATGTTCAGAAGTTTTTAATTTTGAAGAAGTCCAACTTAGCAATTATTTTTTTTTTTATTGGTTTGTGCTTTTGGGTCGTAGATATAAGAAATCTTTGTCTACCCAGAAGTCACAAAGATACTTTACTGTGTTTTCTTTTAGAAGTTTTATAGTTTTGACTTTTACACTTTGAGATTTTTTTTTTAATTTGAAGTCAGTTTTTTCTCAAAGGGATATCAAGATATTACAGTGGCATTTCTTAAAAAGGCAGTCCATTCTCCATTGAATTTCTTAGACAGCTTTGTTGAAAATCAATTATCCGTACATTTGTGGATCTGTTCCTGGTCTCTATTTTGTTCTGTTAATAAATATGCTAATAATGTATCTTGGTTATTGTAGCCTTTTAGTTAATTTTGAAATCAGGTAGTGGGAATCACCTGACTTTGTCCTCTTCTTTTAAAATATTTTTGGTGGTGTCAGCCTTGATTTCCACACAGATATTGTCAGTTTCTACAAAAAACTTTCTGTGATTTTGATTGTGTTTACATTGTATCTCTAGAGGTCAGTTTGGGAAGAATTATACATCAGTTACTTTTGGTCTTCTGATCTATAAATGTTTTTATTTAGGTTTTCTTTCCCTTAGCAGTGTTTGTTATCTTCCTAATGTAAAAGATACTTAAGGAAATTATATTTCCAATTGTTGCTAACATATAGAAATAGAGTTGATTTTTGAATTTTGATCCTTAGTTTTATGACCTTGCTTGTCAGCTCTAGCAGCCTTTTTTGGTAGGTTTCTTAGGATTTTGTAAATAAAGACAGTTTTACTTCTTCCTTTCTAATCTGTATGCCTTTTGTTTTTTTCTCTTACCCAATATTTTGCAAGTACCAGGACTAGTACAGTGTTGAGTAGAGTCGATGAGAGCAGTGATTCTTGTATTGCTCCCAGTTTTATGGGAAAAGCATTGTCTTTCACCATTACACATGATGTGATTAGTAGGTTTATTGTAGATTGATTTGATCATGTTGAGTATGTCCCTTCTATTTGTCCTAGTCCCTGTTCCCATGCTGAGAGTGTTTTTCTCCTTATGAATTAGTGTTTACTTTTGTCAAATGCTTTTTCTGTATATAAAGAGATAATTATGTAAGAATTCTTTTTCATTCTGTTAATATGATAAAATATGATGATTGATTTTTGCAGTGTCAAACCTGCTTTTCTTTGCTAGGATAAACTCCACTTGGTCATGATTTTTTTTTAATATACTGCTGGATTAGGTTTGCTACTAATTTATTAAAGATATTTGAATCTTTGTTCATGAAAGAGATTCATGCACAGTTTTCTTATGTCTTTGGTTGTAGTATCTGGGTAATAATACTGCCCTTTACAACGAGTCCTTTCCCTCAGTTTTCTGAAATAATTTGTGAAGGATTGGTGCTATTTCTTCCCTAGATGTTTGGTAAAATTCATCAGGAAAGCCATCTGGGCCTAGCATTTTAGTTGTTTTAGGGTTTTGTTTTTTGGTAAGAAGATTTCAAATTGTGAATTCAGCATCTTTAATAGATGTACAGCTATTGAGGTTTTATATTTCTTCCTTTGTCAATTTTTGGGAAATTTTTTTTCAAGGAATTTAACTGAAATTGTTGAATTTATTATGATAAAATTGTTCTTAATATTCCCTTGTTGTTGTTATAATATTTGCAGGATCTGTAGTCCCCTCTTTCATTCTTTTTTCAAAAATTTCATTTTATTGAGTTAGTCAATTTACAATGTTGTGTCAATTTCCAGTGTAGAGCACAATTTTTCCGTTATATATGAACATACATGTATTCATTGTCACATTCTTTTTCACCGTGAGCTACCACAAGATCTTGTATACATTTCCCTGTGCTATACAGTATAATCTTGTTTATCTATTCTATATATACCTGTCAGTATCTACAGATTTCGAACCCCCAGTCTGTCCCTTCCAACCCTCCTCCCCCCTGGCAACCACAAGTTTGTATTTTATGTCTATGAGTCTGTTTCTGTTTTGTATTTATGTTCACTTGTCTTTTTCTTTTCTTTTTTTAAGATTCCACATATGAGCGATCTCATATGGTATTTTTCTTTCTCTTTCTGGCTTACTTCACTTAGAATTACATTCTCCAGGGCCATCCATGTTTCTGCAAATGGCATTATGTTGTTGTTTTTATGGCTGAATAGTATTCCATTGTATAAACATACCACCTCTTCTTTATCCAGTCATCTGTTGATGGACATTTAAGCTGTTTCCATGTCTTGGCTATTGTAAATAGTGCTGCTGTGAACATTGGGGTGCAGGTGTCTTTTTGAAGTAGGGTTCCTTCTGGATATATGCCCAGGAGCTGGATTCCTGGGTCATATGGTAAGTCTATTCCTGGTCTTTGGAGGAATCTCCATACTGTTTTCCACAGTGGCTGCACCAAACTGCATTTCCACCAGCAGTGTAGGAGGGTTCCCTTTTCTCCACAGCCTCTCCAGCATTTGTCATTTGTAGACTTTTGAATGATGGCCATTCTGACTGGTGTGAGGTGATACCTCTTTGTCCCTCTTTCATTCTTGATAATGGTAATTTGTGTTTTCTCTCCAAATACTTTTGATTACTCTATATAGATTATGAATTTTATTAATGTCTTCAAAAATAGCTTTTGGATTTATTGATTTCTTTATATTTTTTGTATTTTATTTCATTGGTTTTTATTCCTACATCTCTTTAATGTGGTTCACTTTGCTCTTTTACTGATGCTTCAGGTAGAAGCTTAAACCATTGATTGAGACCTTTTCTGACGTGAGCATTTAAAGCTATACATTTCCTTCTAAGCACTAATGTAGCTGCAACTCCCAAATTTTGATGTTTTGCTTTCGTTTTCATTCAGTTCAAATCAAATTTGAAGTGTTTTGTTTAGTTTACAAATATTTGGGAATTTTCTTGCTGTCTTTCTTGTCTGTTTCCTGGTTTAATTTTGTGTGATTTTAGACAGTAACAGATGAAAGTGATGGGGCTGGTTCATTTGAGGTGGAGGCTTGTGGAAATGCGGGAAGGGGCTGGATTGCTCCCTGCGTGTGGAAGCTCTCTGACTTCCATTTATGACTTGCAGAGGCTCTGAGGTACCTCCAGGGTTTTTATAGTACATAGTCTGAAACTACTGCCATAGTTTGTGGAGTAAATTTGGTTAGGTGAAAATGATGCTCAGGTGAGCAAAGTACTTGGAGGAAAGGAACTAGTGCATTGTTTAGTGGTTGTCTCAGAATCGGAACTTAAAGAGATTTCCTGTGTAAGTCAGATGCCCAAGTGAGACCTTAATGGAAACATACATTATGCGGTATAGTTTGAACATGAGCACTAAGATGGAAAAAAACAAGTCTGTCTAGTCCAGGTGAAAATATTTGGACTTATACACATTTTTCAGGAATACGTAATTTCATTGTTTCTTAAGAGATTAAGATTTTTACATAAATGGTATCATTTTACTATTTTCCTTTGTGTACTTTTCACCTTTGAAGATGAAGCATTATAAAGGAGATAGTTTCTTTAAATAAGATAAAATTATTCAGACCTTTAACAAAATTCTTAGAACTAAATAAAGTGATAAAGTCAGTGCCTGTTGTTATATCTGTAAATATCTTAAGTGGTCATAGAGGTGGTTCCTGAAAACTGCCTAAATGCCTTCTCATCATGTTAGAAGTAGGGATCAGAAAACTTTGGTCCATGAGCCAAGGATGGTTTTTACTTTTTAAAGAGTTAAAAGAAAAAAAAAAAACCAAGAAGAATCTCTGTCACAGGCTTTGTGGTCCACAAAGCCTTACTGACTTGGCCCTTTACAGAAGTTTGCTGGTTCCTGACTTAGAGTAAGGAGCAATTCATATCGAAAAAGGATTTGTTTCATCCTTTCAGATCTCTTCAAAAAGGAGAAGATGATAATAATGACTGATAACATGGCTTCTTCCTGTCCTTTCTTATTTCATCCAAGCTGGCATCTGGTTTCAGAGCTACCCTTGTTTATTGAAGTGGGGGAATTTGGCATCGATCTCTATTTGAAAACCAACATGATGTAGAGAATATTGTTAATGGACACATTGTCCACTTATTTCTAAAGAATAGTATTATTTAGAGTAATAAGCATCATTTTAGATTTGGTTTTGTACTATATATAGGTCACCTGTTAGTTTTTGTATATAGCTTTATTTTTAAAGCTTCTTCAGACTACTTAAATTTTGAATTGTGTGTGTACGAATTAATTTTATGTTGACCTATGTATTTTTGCAGGATGATTGTCTTTTGAAAGTATGGTATCCTATGACTGGTTGGAAGTCTTCAATTATACCTCAGGATCATCATGAAGTGAAAAGGAGACAGGCATCTACCCAGTTTTCCTTTGTTTATTTGGCACATCCCCGGGCTGTGACGGGTTTTTCATGGCGTAAAACTAGCAAGTATATGCCCAGGTTAGACAACTGTGTCATGTAACTTCAGTTGGTATAGTTATATGTTTATAAAAATAATGAAAACAAAGGTTCTTTTAATTGACATGGTGGCAGTTTAGAGCACAGGTTCTGGGTGTCAGTTGCCTGAATTCAAATCCTGCTGTTGTTCAGACGTAGAAAATAAACTATGGTTACCAATGGGGAAAAGACGGGGAGGGATAAATTAGGAGTTTGAGATGAACAGATACAAACTACTATATATAAAATAGATAAAAAACAAGGACCTACTGTATAGCACAGGGAACTATATTTAATTTCTTATTTAATAATATATAATGGAAAAGAATCTGAAAAGAAAAAACATGTATAACTGAATTGCTTTGCTATACATCTGAAACTAACATAAATCAACTACACTTCAATAAAAAATAAAATTAAAAACAAAAAAACAAATTCTGCTGTTACAAGCTTTGTGAGCATTTTAAAAATTAAAAAAAAATTTATTCATGTATTTAAGTATATTTTGAGCACTTTTCATGTTTTGAGCACTGGGGATATGGCAGCAAACAAGATAAATAGATCTTTTGTTCTCATGCAGTTTTTAATGCTAGGGATAGATGCTAACAGATGTCTTTTTTTTTTTTTTCGGTGTGTGAACTTTTGATTAAATTTCTTAAGCTCTCTATGCCTCTGTAGAATGAGGTAGTACCTGCATGTACCTCAGAGAGCCATATGAGACTGAAGTGTGTGGGTACGTGTGAATGCTTATACGGGCCTTTGCGTATCCCAGGCAGCGTTAGCTGGCGTTGTCAGTCGTAGCAGCAGCAGTAGATTCTAGGAAGGAAGCGTTTGTAAGGCACAGGAAAGCACACATTGAGGGAAAATAAACCATAGCAATAAACTGTCAGGAATACATATGGTGGGAAAGCGTATCAGATACAGTGAATAAATTAGCCAGATTTTTCTTATCGGGGCTATCAACAGAAACTTCTCAGAGAATTTATTACTGTAACTTTTTCCTCGTAGCGTCTCTGAAAAATGTTTAGAAGATTAAGCAAACTACAAAGAAGTCCATACAGATGGTTCCGGTATTACACATACAGTTCTAAAAATGCTTCTTGGAACTCTATTCATTCTTGATGGAGGATTACTTCATCTGTTAAATATATCTGAGCACTGTTTACACCTAATGGGAAATATAGCACATATTATAGAGGTGCTTGGTAAATAACTTGGGGAATTTATCCATTTTTGGAATCTAAAAGATTACTGTAACAATCTGCTTATTTGCGTCTATTGAAAACATTTGCAAAATACTACCTGTGAGTCAGACTCTATGTAAGTATTTTTTAATGGGAGATTTTCCCATAGTTAGCAGTTAAATCACTTCAGCGGCTTGATGCTGTGATATTTTTACTTAATGGAAATTGATTTACAGTTTGAAGTTATATTCTCCATACAGTTTTATTATGAATATGCTCACTTGTTTACCTATTTGTAACTATTTATAAGGAGGATCAAGCAAAATTCTGCAGCTCTTGCCATAAGCCACCTAGTTTAATTACATTTAATGATCTTTTATTATGGTCATTCTGCACTTTGCAATGACTAGGTTTTCTTTAGCTGTTTAGTTTGTTTTGCTTAAAAGGTACCAATCCTCCAGAGCCTTGTTCTCAAGCAGCACATGTGTAACCTGGCATTAATTTCTGTTTCCTTTGTCAGGACCGTTTCCTAGTTTTTGTGATGTCCCCAGCAGTACTGTGTGTGCTTTCAGGCTCTTTGATGGACCACTCTTTCTCCACAGCGTAATTTCTAAAGCAGTTGGAAGCATACTCTACTGTCATTTAGTTTAGCTGTTCAAGGCATAATTCTAATGAATTAAAGTGAGTGTTAAGGGACTGTTAAGTTGTTCTTATTTTATGGTAATTGATTGCACCCTGTATCCAGCCTGCTACCTTGCAGGTCTGAGCAGGTAATAAATGGGGGTTGGTGAGAGTGTAATAATCAGTGGAAATCCATTATCATTATTGGAAAATTAACTACACATAGATCATACTGTTAGTTTTGCACTAATGTAATCTTTATGCATGAAGAACTAAGTATTAGTAGCCTTTAATTAATTGATAGCATTGAGCCTCATAGTAACTTTTGTTTGTTTCTCTTTGTTGTTAGAGGGTCTGTCTGTAATGTGTTATTGACTTCATGCCATGATGGTGTCTGCCGGCTCTGGGCAGAAACCTTATTACCGGAAGACTGTCTTCTGGGTGAGCAGATTTGTGAGACTACCACTTCCAGCGTTGCCAGCAATCTTGCTCATGCTGGAAGGCACAAAGACAGAATACAACACGCTCTTGAGGTACTGTTATTTAAAATCGTAGATGAATTTTGAAGATAATGTGAATCTGGTGGGAATTCGTAAGCTAAGATGCAGATAGTGCACATGGTACACATAATAATGAAATTAATAGCAAAGAATTCTTACTTATTTTATGCCACGTAGAAGCCATATACAGATAGTAATGATTTCAGATTTGTAGTCTAGGTAAATAATATAAATTTAATTCTTTCGTTTTGCATGTCAAATGTGAAAATCTCTAGAAGTAAGCATCTTTGATTAGTAAAAACATGTAAAAGTTCTTGAAATTGGTTGTAATTAAAAATATTTTGTTTTTCAATTAAAAAAATTTGCTTTTGTTTCATAAGGATTAAATTTTATTTTTGTTTTACTTAAAATGACTATCAAATGATCCTTAGGGATAAAGATATTGTTAAGATAGTAAATGAACTTATTAAAATTAAAAATTTAACACAATTATATATTTTGAAAGTGAAATAATTTTTCCAACTTTTAAATACAAAATATATGAAATAAAAGTGCTTTCTAAGAAATCAGATTATTTATGATACAGTAGGAACTGTTGTGTCCATTATGATTAGGGAATAAAATGAGATAAACACATTATTGAAAATTATCAGAGATTTATTATAATAAACGTAGGTTACTAATTTTCTTGATTTTTCATGTGACTTTTTATTACACGAAGAATATGATTATTCTAAGTTAGTCTAGGAAAGAGAAAAAAATGTGAAATTTATAAACCAACTATTCCAGTTTGTGTGTGTATATGTTCTTTGTCTTTATTTGAATGATTGAGATCATTTTATACAGTAATGTTTTATAACTGGTTTTTTATACTTGATGTGTTACAAACATCTGTCTACATTACTAATTATACTTTTACATTGTACATTTACATTGACACTTTAATGATTGTATAGCCAAAATGGCTTTGCAGTTTTAGCAAGCAGAAATATTTTTGGGTTTGTGATAAGGCCAAGGGTGTGGTCCTTAAAGGTTTCATATAAAGTAGTTCTGCTCTGATACTGTCTGTGATTGGGCATTATTTATAAATTTTTTCAACATTTAAAGCATAAATGGAATTAAAACCAGAAGTCAGAACAGTTTTGTTTTGCTATTGATTGAAATTTAGTGGGATAAAGTATTTAATTTACTAGATGTTTCCAATCATTTGTATATACTTGTGTAACATATTTTACCTTTAAATTACATGAGTTTTTGGAGACTAAGGGCTTTTAGATGTCTTTTTATCCTCCATGTTACCTAATATATTGCTTTTCAAGTATTAAATTGAATTACTAACTGCTACATAAAATAAAAGCCAAAATGTAACTAAAGATGTAATCAGTGATTTGATACACTTTTGCTACTTTTAATAATGTTATTAATAATGTTAAAATTGTTTTTAATAGAAAAATCCTAATTATCTGACTTATGAACTATTTTTCTTTCTAATGTCCTTTCCTACAAAACTCCTAACTATAAGGTCTGTATAATTCTGTATGTGCTTAAGTTATACACTTTGTTCCTAGAGAAAATAACCAGCCAATATTATACCAGCCTTGCTAAACTAATTAAAAATAATGATTAATGTCAAAGATGGAGTGAGAATAACTTGAGACGTATAATCAGAGAAATAAGCAACTCCAGAGCAAGGAGACCAGAGGCAGAGGACACACCGTAGAGCTGATACTGTTTTCCACATGAAAAGGGATAAGGGCTGTGGAAATTGAAAGGAAGGACCAGATGTTTCACTTCAGTGCAGAAAGAACTGAGAGGATGCTACGTTTAACTTAACTGAATGTGAAGAACAAAGGAAAAGAATGAGATACTATTATAAAGCATGGTTTTGGGGGTGGGTTAGGTGACAGAGTAAGGAAATGTGGTGAAGGTGGGGTTACAGTGTGCAGAAAAGGTCGTGCTGAGAGTGACATGGCCTCATGTCCAGATAGTTCAGATGATTCAGTATGCCAGTGGAGAATTTTTATCACAGAGACGTGTCTCAATTTAAGCAAATCCCATAGGTCAACACTTACGTGAGGTCATTCCTGGCTGCTCTTATCTGAGTAGATACCCCTTGTCATTGTATATTTTTGTACTCTCTTTTTATCTTTATAATAGAGGTCATATGTTAGATTATTTTAGTTGACTGTTTAGCTCTAGGTGAAAAATTTGGGGAGAAATATTACTCTTCCTGGTAGGAAGATATGGATTCCTTTTTTTTTTTTAATTTTAAGTTTTATGACTAGTAAGTTTCATCTCAGTTCCGGGATATCCTGAAAAAACTAGACTTTGGACTGCTAATTTTAGTAGGGGTTTCTGTAGATAATATTAATAAGTATTTTTGAGCAACTGCTGCCTTGAACTATAATTTACAAGACCAATGGAGAATACATTCAAAATTGTTCTATTGTAGTTAAAATTTCCTTTAAGATGGTCAGGTTTTACAGAGAGGAAACTTGTAGAATCCTTAGTAACTGAAAGTACTTTGATTGGCATTTATTAGACTTTCCAGACTTGGGAGTTAGTAATTATTTTTCTGTTTTAGACAATACACCATTTGAAAAATCTAAGAAAAGGGCAAAGGAGGTCTTCTGTTCTTGTAACTCACGCTGAATTAACGCCTGACCAGATGGCAACACATGAAGTTCAGAGACACATTTCCCACCACGCAAATGCTCTGTGTCATTTTCACATTGCAGCAAGCATCAATCCTGCCACAGGTAAAGGATAGTAGTTTTATTTCTTGTAAATATGCTGAAATAAGATAAGTAAATAGAAAAGTGGGACAACTTTTATACCCTGTTTTTAATTTTATGTCAGTACGCCATGTTTCCTTCTAAAATACTCCTTATTTGCAATAGGAATATAATATAAGGTACCTTTTCTTAAATCGAGAATATGATTCTCAGGGGATAACTTCAAATAAGTTTTTTCAGCAGCATTGTTTATCCAGCGTACAGCAAGGTTTCTAAGTAAATTAAAACTGAGAAACTCTAATTTACTGAGAATGAATGAAACTGAGAACGAACACAAGTGGTGGCAGCCTGGTTAATTTGGGTGATTTTCCTCCTTTTTATATTTTCACTATTATTCTTTCTTCTCAGCTCTTCTTCATGACTTTAAGTGTATTTTTGCATAGTTGCTCTCATATTTCAGCATATCTTATTCTCTACTCCCATAGACTTTCTTGTCCCACACCTAGGAAAAGACACTTTTTCTTACTAACCTTGATACTTTCTTTTTGCTCTTTTCTACCCATGTGGTTGAAAAGTATTTTGAGGCAGGTTCAGTGTTGGCAAAAGCATATTCAAAAGCTTTTATTTAAGGTCATTGTTTAAAAAAAAAAAACATTGTTTTCTTTCTACATGAAAAACACTTGAGAAGACCTGTAAGTTTCATATCACATTGCTGGTAGAACTATATTTATATAAAGTTATACTCATTTTTATTTTGAAATGGAAGTCTTTTGCTTCAGGGTGCAGAGGATTTTATTTTATTTGTTTTTTATTTTTTTTTTAATTGAAATATAGTCAGTTTACAATGTGTCAATTCCTGGTGTACAGCACAATTTTTCAGTCTTGCATGAATATACATACATTCATTTTCTTATTCTTTTTCACCATGAGCTACTACAAGGTACTGAATATCCTTCCCTGTGCTATGCAGTATAAACTTATTTATCTGTTTTACACATCCCAGACAGTACTGCAAATCTCGAACTCCCTGTTTATCCCTTCCCACCCCCTTCCCCGGATTTTATTTTTCAATGTTTATTTATATAAAGGTGATATTCAGTAAATACAGTTCCAAAAGAGTGACCTTTCGATGCTTTCCCCCATTGAGCAGTGGCCCTGTCAGATATGTGCTGTCCACTGTGGTAGCCACTAACCACATACAGCTCTTTGAGCACTTGAAATGTGGTTAGTCCAAACTGAGATATACTGTAAAATACACACTGGATTGCTAACACTTTGAAACAATAAAACAATGTAAGGTCTTTATGAATAATTTTCTTTAATATTGATTACATCTGGAAATGATATTTTGCATTTATTGGGTCAAATAAAATATGTTGTTATAATTAAGTTTACCTGTTTCTTTTTCCCTCTTATAGTGTGGCTAGTAGAATAAAAATTACGTATTTGTCTTGCATTTGTTTGCATTATATTTCTATTGAATAGCACTGTTCTAGCTGATTAAATGTTACTTTGATTGTATTAGTTTTCTGATCTAACATATTAATTATATTCCAGGATTGTCTTTATAACATTACTTGTTTTCAAAATGGTGGTGATTTTAGATTTTTATAAACTTTTAACCTTTTTAAAGAACCTCATCTTGAGTTATTGACTGTGATGAAGACCTAACTTCAAACAAAATGTAGTTAGTAGTAGTATGCAGTAAACTCAATAAATGTTAGAAACCTTGGCTTTTTAACTGTATACACTATCCTGATCAAATGGAATAGGATCACAGGACTGTCCCCTGTGGATACGCATTCTGACTGATCATTTGAGTCTGAGTACTGGTTATATCCTGTAGCCATTGGGCCTTGTCTTCCAGCATCTTTAAAAACCTCACCATTTAACCACTTTTAACATCTTCACCCTAACTTACCTTCATATTATTTAAAAAATTATTTTGTACAAATATTTAATATCATGCATTTGTAGGTATGATATATAAATACGACATTTAGGTTGATCAAATTGATTGCAAATGCAAATAATTTTGCAGGACTCTTCTCCACTTTTTTTTCAGGAAAGCATTTTGAATCCTGCAGTAAAGCCAAAGCTTTAGTACAGCGAATACCATATACCCTTTACCCAGATTCACCAGTTGTTAACCTCTTGTCATGTTTGCTCTTTTTCCTCTCTTCTGCCTCTATATATATGTCTTTACTCCTTCCTCCCCTATTTTTGGCTGAGCCGTTTGAAAGTAAAGTTCTGCCAGCATTTTCCTTTACCCTCTGAATATTCTATGACATTTCCAAAATATCTCAAAATGTGTCTTCTAATAAAAGGAGTATTTGCCTTTGTAACCTCAGTACTGTTACTGCATGCAGGGAATGTAGAAAAAATAATTTCATCTAATATATTATAGTTCATTTTAAAATATAGATTATTTTTATTTTTAAAATTTATTTTATTTTTTACTCTTCCATTAAGTTTATTTAAAATTTTTTTTTAAATTGAGATATAGTCAGTTTACAATGTTGTGTCAATTTCTGGTGTACAGCACAATTCTTCAGTCATGCATGAATATATATATATTCATTTTCTCATTCTTTTTCACCACGAGCTACCACAAGGTATTGAATGTATTTCCCTGTGCTATACAGTATAAACTTGTTTATCTATTTTATACATACCAGTCAGTATCTGCAGATCTCAAACTCCCAGTCTATCCCTTCTCACCCTCCTCCCCCCTGGCAACCACAGGTCTGTATTCTATGTCTGTGAGTCAGTTTCTGTTTTATATATAAGTTCATTTGTCTTTTTTTTTTTTTTTTTTTTTAAGATTTCACATATGAGTGATGTCTAAGGTGTTTTTCTTTCTCTTTCTAGCTTACTTCACTAAGAATGACATTGTCCAGGGCCATCCATGTTGCAGCAAATGGCGTTATTTTATCATAAAATTTTTTTTAAATTGAAGTGTAGTCAGTAACATGTTGAGTGGGGTGTACAGCACCATGTTTCAGTCATACATATACATACGTATATTTGTTTTCATATAGATTCTTATTAAAATGCATTTGTTATTTCTTTAAACTGCATTAATCGAAAATAGTCTCTTTGTCCCTCAGTTGTTAAAAAAGGTCAGTCTCAAAAAGGCTATCTTGTGTTTATCTTGTAGGATGTCTTGCAGGCTGAGTATCTGTCCATGATAAGATTTTGGTTAAACATTTTTAACAAGAATATTTCATAGGTATGTAAGGGATGTGTCTTACAAGATTGTTAATTTACAGATCCTATTTTATATGATTTGTTTTTTCTATCAGAAAACCAGGACTGTCATCCAGGAACTGGAGAGAGAACAACTTGAAAGTTTATTTAACATTGATACTCATTAGTAAAGCACTCCTAGAATATCCTATGCATTTCATCTTTAGATTTTCACTTCTTTTTGCAGAGGACTCATTTTCCCTTTATATTGAATGTATTATTTATAATTTGATTTGGGATTAAGGAGGTATATTTTTGAATTACACTGTTTTACATGAACTGGTCTATAGCATGCATTTCAGTTACCCCAAATGGAGAAAAAACACTATAAATTTGCGTGCCTTCCTATGTTCTTCCTTGAGATGATTTTCTCCCAACTTTTTAGGAAAATTTAAAACATTCATAAAAGTTGGATGAATGGTACAGTTAACACTCATTTCATTCACTTTGAGTCAACAATTGCTAACATTTTGCCAGTTGCTATATTCTCTCTGTATAGACACATATGTATGTGTGTATGTGAGTGAAATTTTTCCTTAATCTTTTCAAAGTAAATTACACACATCATGGCACATCACCCTTACATAGTTAATGAGCATCTCCTGAGAATAAAGGAATTCTCTTATGTAATCATAATACATTATCATACCTAAGAAAATTAGAAATAATCTCATAATCTCTAATATTCAGTTCATATTTAAATTTCAGTTATCTCAAAAATTTCTTGTATAGTTGCATTTCTGTTTTATATTTCTCTTCCCTCATCGCCAAACCAGGATTCAATAAAGGTTTGTGCATTTGGTGTATTTGGTTTTTAAATTAGTAATTTAACTCCATATAGGTCTGTGTCATTAGTTTTTAATATTTACATTTACCATTAAATTCAGTTAAAAGTTTTACAAATTCTGCTAGAGTTACATTGACTTTTTGTTTAGCATGTTTCCTGTGTCATGGAATTAGTCTTTATAAGCACTTATAATATTTTAAGACATTAAAAATTGATACTGAATCCTTTTTTTTTTTTATTCCACAGATATTCCAAATGTCTTGGTTGGCACTGTATTTAACATTGATGATGGAAATGGGGGCTTTGTAGTTCACTGGTTAAACAACAAAGAATTTCATTTTACATCATCTATTGAAATATTTATGCAGCAATTAAGGAAACTTTCTGAAAAGCAGATAGATCATGAAAGCGATGAAGGAGATAGAGAAGATGAGGAACATTCACAGGAGGAAAGAGAGAGGGGCTTACATATGAAACTGGACCATGGTTAGTGTCCTGTGTTCAGATTTTTCTTTTTTTCTGGTTGGCAACTTTTTGTGATACCACTTTTGGTTTGTAATCTTCCCTTCCTTCTCACTTTTCCATTGATTCCATAGGTGTTTACTGACCAGTGCTATAGACCATCTGTGATTTAACTCTCTCTGCTTTGTTATATTGCATTGAGTAATGTATTACTTTGGAAGCCATGGTTTTTTTTTTTTTGAGGGGGGGTGGGTGGCCAAGTTTTGCTAATAATGATAATAATAATGATAGTGTGAATGAAATTTTTATTCATCTAAAATGAAGAAATATAGTAATTTTCAGTTCAGACCAGAAAAGTTTCCTTCCTTTTTTTTTTCCTGGCCATAAGTAGGAAAAGGAATTTATGATCTCTAAAGTTATATGCTATTTATGGATAGTCTAGTATGTAAAATAATTTTATAGTATTACTAATATGTACTGATAAGTTTATTTTCTGATTTAGAATTATCCCTGGATAGAGAATCTGAGGCAGGTACAGGATCATCGGAACATGAAGATGGAGAAAGAGAGGGAAGTCCTAGAACCTGTTCACGTCCTAGTGTGCCAATGCCTCTGCCTACAGTCCTGCTTGACCGGAAGATCGAAATGCTGCTAACAGAATGGAATAAGAACCCTGACATGCTTTTCACCATACACCCTGTGGATGGTACCTTCCTAGTGTGGCATGTAAAGTACTTGGATGAATATAATCCTGGAATATTTAGACAAGTCCAGGTATATTTTACTGAAGCAGTTTTCAACATTTCTTAAAAAAAAGAGAGATGCTATTCAGATTTAGTAGGTTTTCAGAAATACTCAATGATTTTGTTTTTGATAAGCAACTGTGAAGAGAACAACTTACTACCAATGAGGAGCAATGATCACAAATTTTACAAACTTGATTAATTAAAAGTAAAATGAATTTGACTTTGAAATGTGATACTGAATATTTGAATATATGTGTATTAGCTTTTTTTCTGGAAATTCATAATATTTTGAATAAATTTAAGAAACTACCCTAAAATGTGACTGAGAATGAGTCCCCTTCTCCCCAGTTTTATTAATTAAATCTAGCTATCTTTATGTGTTATCTTTCTGAAAGATATTTATTTAGATCTGTGGTTGTAGTCATTTAGATGTTATCAGCAAGGCACTTGAAACTTTATTTCTTCAGTCTTCTGGGCTAAGAATAGAGATATGATATTACATAAATAGAGGAAAGGGATTAGACCATAATGAGGTTGAAAATATTTTTGGCTTGAAAGCTGAAGTTTGACATTTTGAAAATAGAAGTATTTTTGGAAGACTCTTGAGAGGAGGCAGACTACTTACACTGAATCATATAACTGTGTTTTTCAGGTTTCTTTTTCTTCTCGGATTCCTGTTGCATTTCCATCTGGTGACTGCAAGCTCTCTTAGTAAAAATATCATGATGTATGCCTGTATAAATGCTACGAAAGAATCTCACCACACCCTGTTACACCAAGATACGATGCCTGTGTGCAGTCCTCAGGGATCACAGCCACACTCTAGATCACACAGCACACATATGAACATTTTAGCTCCCACAGTGATGATGGTCTCGAAACACATAGATGGCTCTTTAAATCAGTGGGCAGTCACTTTTGCTGATAAGTCTGCCTTTACCACTGTTCTAACTGTTTCTCACAAATTTAGATACTGTGGTCATCGATTTCACCTTAATGACTTGGCATGTCATTCAGTTTTACCACTGTTATTGACATCATCTCATCATAATGCTCTGTTGACTCCTGAATCAGATTGTCAGTGGGAACCAGACAGTAAATTAAATAGGTTAATGGATCCTGGAAGACACATGAAAGTTTCCTCGAAACAAGCCTCTTAGAAATGCAGCCACACGCACATTTCATGACCCGAATGCCATCTACAGTGAGCTCATCCTGTGGCGCGTGGACCCGATAGGACCTTTGTCATACACTGGAGGAGTATCAGAGTTGGCACGAATTAACTCTTTACATACTTCAGCCTTCTCTAATGTTGCTTGGCTTCCAACTCTTATTCCCAGTTACTGTCTAGGTAAGTGCTCGTTTTAATAGTGAAATTTAATAGAAGCTTCAAAACTGTTATGTATATACAAAATGCTGTCTGTTTGTCATTATCAGGAGGATTCTTAATAAGTATTCAGAATGTAGGCACCAGACTGATTGATGTCTAGAGTTTCTAGAAATTTTTTTTAATCTTCCTTCTCATAACCTATTTTCTATTGAAATTTTTCTTAATAATTTTATATCTATTGTATCTGTTTAGTTATGATTCTGAACCATGGTTATGCCTAAAAGGAGAAGTGTGACTGTTTTTTCTCATACTTCAGGCAGTGCTAATAATGAACTATATATCATAATACAAAGGGTTTGCTTTCTCAGGCACATACTGCAATTCTGCAAGCGCTTGCTTTGTTGCTTCTGATGGCAAAAATCTGAGACTCTACCAAGCTGTGGTAGATGCAAGGAAATTATTGGATGAACTGTCAGATCCAGAATCTTCAGTAAGTATTTGCTTATCTTTATTAATATACCTTAAGCTAATAAGGAATTCTCTTTTGACTTTGTTTAGGACTTTTATTTGTTATTTGGTGTTTAGGGAATGAGCATCTGTCCTGGGCTCTGTATGACAAGTTTGTTCTTAATTTATGTTTCAAGGCCACGGATCAAAATTACAGTCTATACATCACACATGCACACATTTTACATTTAAAAAAGGATTAAGATTTTTTTTCTGAAATATAATTTTTTTCTTGGCTTTTTTTACTCTCTAATTTGGTTCTTTTTCTTTGTTCAAGAAAGGTTTTAAGGCAGCTTTACCAAACTTTGTGTTTAGGTTGTAGAATTTGAAGTTTTCTGAACTTGATTTACTATTTTAAAAAATCCTCTGGTCAGAATATGTTGTCAGTGGCTGGCATCATTCTCATTCTGGTAGTTCTATATTTGAACTGGAAGTCGTGTATATCAGTTGGTACTCAGATTTGCAATAGTGAATTTTCCATTATCTGTAAAAACATGCCTTTTCATAAAATAACTGTTCTAATAAAAATGCTTCCAATATTGAAAATCAGAGACTCTTTTTGAATGTCACATGCCCCTAGATGTGTAGGGAATACAGTGTTTGCTGCTAAGGAGATTTTAATTTAGTTGAGGAGAGAAATTAATAATAAAAGTTTAAATAACACTTTGCCACAGAAGGGGTGTCTTAAGGTGGTGTGTAATTAATTGCCAAATATTATTTCATAATTCAGAGGAGAGAGAGAAAGATGAGATTAGGGTAGGCATAGATGTCTTTATTAAGGACAGTATTTGAGTTCATTTTTGATGGATGGATAAGATTTAGAAAGACACATTCTTAGTCTTTGAGGAATGAGAGAATGGCCTGAAAGTATGGATACAGGAAAGTACATGTATAAATAAAGTTTGTTCCAGAAACAGTGAGAAACCTAATTGGAGCGGAGCCACAGATGTGGCACAGTGAAAGTCTAGAAAAGTAGCAGTCTTACAGCTATAGAGTTGGAAGATACTTTGACGGCCACTGAGTCTAACCAGCCGTCTGATGCTTTGTTTCTCTCTGCTGTGTTCCTGCCAGTTTGTCATCTGGCCTCCAAGGAGGGAAACTCAACTCTAGATGCGGCCCATTCTGTCTTTGAATTACCCTTACTATTACATTGACATTAAATTTGTAATCCTTAAATTCCTGCTTGCTAGCCCTAGTTGTATGTAGACTAAGTCTAGTATTTCTTGCACGTGAGATCATCTCAGGTATCTGAAGATACCTATCTTGTAACCCTGAAACATTTTTGCTCAGGCCAAACCTGCTGCTTCTCTGTGCATACATTTATCTGTTTTATATTTGACTCTGGATACCCTTCCAAGCAGTTTTCAGTTTGCTTACACACTGGGCATTGTAGGATCACTAGAATGTAGCGGTGCTATGGCCTCTCTCAGTAGATAGTATTGTGCTTTGGTAGTCACACCAAGTTCTTTTATGTAATTGATTCATATTGAGCTGACTTTCAGTTCAATATCACAGTCTCTCTCTTTTTTTTTTTTTTTCCAGTAAGCCATCGTGTATTTGTGGATTTGAGTTTGGGACCCAAATGTAGACTTATTTCTCTATTACGTTTCACCTTGCTAGGCTCCACTCACCAGTACATCCTTTCAGTATCTTTTTGAGTCCAGATTCTGTTATTTGTGTTATTGCTTTATGACTTATCTCACCAGCCTATTTGATGAATGTTGTTTCTACATCTTCATCTAAGTCAATTATAAAAATGTTTAACTGGACTGGACTGAAAAAAGAGCGTAGCAGTATACATTTGAAATCCTTCTCCATTTTTATTGTCTGGAATATTTCTCCAGCTTATCCCAAGGATATGCATGAGGCAGCTTGTTGTGTACTTTGCTGAAATAAAAAACACCCTGTCTGCCAAATCGTCTGCAGTCAAAAAAGGAAACCAAATTTGTATGAGGCGATTGTTTTAATGTATAATAGGTTGAATGTATGTACCCTGACGTCTCTTGATGACTAAAATGTTGTACTAAACAGGCATCAGGCTCTTTATTTTGGCTTACAGAAATATATTCGTCTTCCTTTTTTGAAAATTGGAACATTTGCCTGCTTATAGTCTTTTGGCTGTGGCAGTCCCCATGATTTCTCAGAGCATCCTGTGTGGTTCATTGATCTCATTGGCAAATTTTTTCAATAACCTGGGCATTCGTTTTCCAGAAAATATAAATTCATTTAGAGCCGTTAAACACATCCTTGGAATTTAAAAATTTATCTTGGTCTTTTGTTCCCCCCTTACCAATTTTTTTTTTCTTTAAACTTTCCATTTTCATTTTTTTTCAAGTTAAAAAGTAATACTCATTGATGTGCCTCAGTTGTTGAGGTGCTTCTATGTTGGATGCATATATGTTTATATCTTCTTGAATTGTTCCCTCGATCATTATATGTAGTATCCTTCTTTGTCTCTTGCAACAGTCTTTGTTTTAAAGTCTGTTTTGTCTGAAAGAAGTATTGCTACTCCAGTTTTCTTTTGATTTCCATTTCTATCCCCCCACTCTCAGTTTCTGTGTGTCTGTATATCTGAAGTAAGTCTCTGTAGGCAGCAAATATACGGGTCCTGTTTTTGTATCCATTCAGCCAGATTATCTTTTGGTTGGAGCATTAAATTATTGAAATGTATGTTCTTATTGCCATTTTGTTAATTGTTTTAGACTTCGTTTTGTAGGTCTTTTTTTTTTTTTTTTAACTTTTTCTTCTTTTGTTCTCATGTGATTTGGTGACTTATCTTCAGTGCCATGTTTGGATTCCTTTTTCTCTTTTGTGTGTACATCTATTATATATTTTTGGTTTGCAGGTTACTGTGAGGTTTTGGTATAGCAGTCTCTCTCTATATATACATACATAATTGCTTTAAGTTGCTGATCTCTTAATTTCAAATGCATTTTTAAATACCCTGCATTTATACTCTCCTCCCTTCACAATTACTGTTTTTGATACTGTATTTTACATTTAATTATTTTGTATATCCTTAACTGCTCATCATGGATACAGATGATTTTATTCCTTTTGGTTTTAACCTCTCTGCTAGCTTTGTGTGTGGATGATTTCCTACCTTTACTGTGTGTTTGCCTTTACCAGTGAGCTTTTCCATTTCATAATTTTCTTGTTTCTAGTTGTGGCCTTTTCTTTTCCACCTAGAGAAGTTCCTTTAGCATTTGTTTGTAAAGCTGTTTGGGTGGTGCTGAATTCTTTTAGCTTTTGCTCATCTGTGAAGCTTTTGATTTCTCCATCTAATCTGAGTGAGAGCTTTGCTGGGTAGAGTATTCTTGGTTGTAAGTTTTTCTCTTGTATCACTTCAAGTATATCATGCCACTCCCTGCTAGCCTGCAGAGTTTTTGTTGAAAAAAATCAGCTGATAGCCTTACGGGAGTTCCCTTGTATGTTATTTTTTGCTCTTTGTTGCTTTTCAATAATCTTCGTTTATCTTTATTTTTGTCATTTTCATTACAGTGTGTCTTGATGCGTTCCTTTTTGAGTTCATCTTGTATGGAACTCTTCGCACTTCCTGGAGTTGGGTGCGTGTTTTCTTTCCCACACTAGGGACGTTTTCAGCTATGACTTCTTCAAATATTTTCTTGGGCCCTTTCTCTCTCTCCTCTCCTGGGACCCCTATAATGCACATATCAGTACATTTGATGTTGTCTCGGAGATCTCTTAAACCGTCCTCATTTCTTTTCATTTTTTTTTTCTTTTTTTGTTCAGCACCAGTGATTTCTTCTACTGTGTCTTCCAGCTCACTCATCTGTGCTTTTGCCTCATTTTGTCTGCTAGTTGATTCCTCCTAGTGTATTTTTCATTTCAGTTGTTGTATTCTTTGATTCTGCTTCGTTGTTCTTCATATTTTCTAATTCTTTGTTAAAACTTCTAACTTCTCACCCTGGGCATCCATTCTTCTCCTGAGTTCTTTGATCATCTTTATGCTCATTACTGTGAACTCTTTCTTGGGTAGATTGTCTGCATGGGCCTTAGTTCTTCTTCTGGGGTGTTATCTTGTTCTTTTGCCTGAAATATATTCCTCTCTTGCTTCATTTTGTACCTATGTGGTAGGTACATTTCTCAACCTCTGTTTGAGATGCCCTGTGCATTCCAGCAGTGCACTCCCCTCTCACCAACCAAGTGCCAGGACCAGCTGGTTCCAGGGTAGTGTTTGCCTGGCCTGTGTTTGTGGACTCAGTCTGCAGGACTGTAGTTTTCCTGCTTCTGGTGTCTGTCCTCTGGTGGTTGAGGCTGGTCTAGAGGCTTGTGCAGGCTTCCTGGCTGGAGGGGCCAGTGCTTGTCCATTGGTGGGTTCGAGCTGGGTCTCAGCCTTCTGGTGGCCAGGGCTGTGTCTAGGGGCATGTCTAGAGGCAGCTCTGGGTTCAGAAAATTTTTAGGCAGCCTGTCTGCTGATGAGTGTTGCTGTGTCCCTGCCCAGTTTGTTATTTGGCCTGAGACGTCCCAGCACTGTGCCTATAGGCTGTTGGGTCAGCCTCCCAGAGATCTTACACAGATGAATGCTCCGTGATATGTCCGCCCCCAGTGTCTATGTCACAGGGTGAGCCACAGCTGCCCCCTGCTGCCCCAGGAGGCCCTCTAAGACTAACAGGTAGGTCTGGTCCATCCTCCTGTCAAATGACTGCTTTTGCCCTTGGTCCTGGTGTATGTGAGATTTTATGTGTGCCTTTTAAGAGTGAAGTTTCTATTCAGCCACTTTAGTGTTCTGAAAGAAAATTAACCATTAAAAAATGCATAAAAACATGTCTGCATAGTTTTACTTTTGCCTCAGACTCCAGTATGGCTCATCAAGACACTGTTGGAGGCTTTATTTAAAATTTTGATACTTTGTTCATTTTTTTTGCATTAATTTTTATTTATCTCAGTTATTGAGTTTACTCCCTTAAAATCGGAGGTGAAGTTGAGTGGGATCCTGCTAGGGTTGAAGAAGGCATTCGGTACATTTGTTAGTTACAGTGCTGGCAGAAGGGTCGGGGCAGGGGAGGCAAATCCTTAACTGAAATAGGTATTTCTGTGACGGGATCTCAACCTTGCTGTGTAGTGGAAGCTCCTAAGGAACTTGTAAACCGCCTGATGATCAGATTGTACCTCAGACCAGTGTCTGCAAGTGGGGCCTAGGTCTCAGTAACGGTCAGAGCTCCCTAGGTAGCTCAGTGTGCACCCGAGGCTGAGACCCTCTGACCTACAGCAGTGCTACTTAAACTTCAGCATGCGTATGAACCATCTGGAGATCTTGTTAAAATGCAGATGTGGTAGCTTTGGGGTCTGAAAGTCTGCATTTCTAAAAAGCTATTGGCTGCTGGTCCAGTGACCACACATTAAGTAGCAAAGATTCATGGTGTGTTAGAGAAATTCCAGTGTTTTAACCTCATCAACTGTAGACCACAGTTGAGTCCAGATATCACTGGACAAATGCAGCAGACTGTTGGCATCACTTCTGAGCTAACATTTTAAATCTGGATTCTTGGGTGAATGTACCCATACCAATAAATTGACCCCTACCCAAGCATATATTTTGTCCTCCTGTCTTACCTAGAAGCTATTCCCATGCATGCTCCCTAGAAATGTGCTGTGTGAGTTAGGAAGATCCTACAACTATGGTGTATATGCTGCTTTCCCATAGCCAGCTTTGTACGTACAGCCTAGGCTAAGCTGGGATCTTACTCCTGTTAGTGACCTGCAGGCAGTAAGAAGTAGTGGAAGGTGGTGCTGAGGAGAACCGGCATCTCCTTGTGAGGTCACTGATTCAGGGCAAGTTACTGAAAGGTTTTTATGCAAGAGAAGGCTGCTTGAAAGGAGGCAGAAGGAAGACTGCCTTTTTCAGCAGGAAGGTTTGAGGGTTTTGAGATCCATAGTTAGGATTACATCCTCACCCCAAGACACAGAGTCCCACTTCTTCTCAGCCATTGCCTTTGCGTTTGATCTGGCAAGATTGTACTTTTAAATGGCATTGCAGATCTGCAAACCATACACATAGGTGTTGGGCCAGGCCCTCAGCCAGATGTATCATGGAGCATTAAGGTTGCTAAATGAAGACTTAGTAAAAGAACTAGATGCTATGAAGTTATATACTTTACATAAACACTATAGTTTTTCTGCTTAGTTAATTTTAAAAATGAGAATCCAAATGAGTATAGGAAGTTGAAGTATTTGATTGTATGAATGGCCACAGTCAATAAATGAACATTTCGAAGGGTCTTTAATGTTCAAGATGCTGTGTCGTATTGACTGTAGATTCATATATTGTTGATAATTAACATTTTGGTTTTTTTTTATTTACAGAAACTTATTGGAGAAGTATTTAATATTGTGAGCCAACAGTCTACTGCTCGACCTGGCTGCATTATTGAACTTGATGCAATAACCAACCAAGTAAAAGCATGCTTGTGAATTGGTGATATTAGTGTACATTATCCCAGAGTGCTTTGTATGCATATGTTACACAGTTGAACCTTGAACAATGTGAGCGTTAGGGTTGCTGACCCTTCACCCTGTAGAAAATCCACATATAACTTGCTGTCGGCCCTCCATATCCTCAGTTCTGCATCTGCAGCAGATTTGACTAACTGCAGATTGTGTGGTACTGTAGTATTTACTATTGGAAAAAAATTCCCGTGTAAGTTTAGGACATGTGCAGCTCAAACTTGTGTTTTTCAGGGGTCAACTGTATTTCATCCTGAGAATAATTCTCTTGTTTGATACTGAATAGCCGGCTTCTCTTGATTTCCTTCATGAAAATCTGCATTGATTTACGAATCCTTCTTCTCCAGTTGAATAGTGTCTGTAGCCTCCTTTCCTCTTAAAGGGTCATTTAATTCAGCCAGGGAAGCCATGAAGGAAAGTGTAGTTCAGCTTCAGAGAGGCTTGGTTTGTGGTTTCTCTTTTTATATTATTACTCATTTTTCCTCAGTAGATGGTGACTTCCGCTTTAGAGTGTTTGCCTTGTTAGACTGAGGATTAGATATTTTTATGATACCCATTAAGATGAAGATGGAGGTAGGCTCCGAGTAAGCATTTGCTTTCTAACCTCAAGGCTTTTTGTGTAGGCAGTGTTCTTCCCTCAGCTCCTACCCGGGAAAGGAGGGGAACCCTTTTCTCTATAGGGAGTTTGTAAATCACATTCTAGCCCTCAGAGTATCTGTTTCTTCAGGATCCTATTTACGGACTGAACGGGATAGAAGTAATATATTCTTTCCAAACATGAAAAAAGGTTACTTTGGTGAGGAAGTTACCGACTGTTTTCAAACAAGGAAACGAAGAAAGAGCTTACTATATTTAAAAAGAAGTATTGAGTTACATCATTATTTTTCCATGATGCCTTGCACATTCTGTTGGGGAAAATGTAATTTCCAGCAATGTAGAGAAATTGCCACAACAGCTTTTGGCAACAGAAATGTGGCTGCTAGACTGAAATTACTGTTGCCTCTTAGGAAATCCTTAACCTGTCATTTCCCTTTTCTACTCCACAGGGATGTGGAGAAGGGTGAAGTTGCTTCATTCCTATAAATGTCTTACTTTTTAACGGACTAGGTGTTAAGTTCATTTCCCCACAGTAGCCCCTTCAAGACTCTTTACCATGGGATCTTATTACAGACCACTCTCACCTAGCATTTTGCTTTTTACTTCATACTTACTGGAGATTTTTCCCCCTTCCTTTTATGTCTGTCTGTAGCACAAGAGCTGGCAATCTGCAGGCACTGATAGATGGCTTAGGCTTCATACATTACAAAGTTTAAAACCTGATTTTAAGTTTGCTTCCAGTGTGCTGTATGATTTCTGTATCCATGAAGGCATCACCCTTCCCTTTTGTTTATTCTTTTCCCCTGGAGGGGAGGTGACCTTTTATGTATAAATGTGAAGTTTTTTTTAATGTTTCTATATAGAAAGACATAAAAATACCCTGTAACTTTCATAAAAAATTTGTGGGTCAGCCTAACTTTATAGCCCTTTTATTTCCTTCTACTATATAAGGAGGGTGATTTGCTTTATTCTCTAAGATTATAGCCTATAGCCCTATCCATTCAGAGCCAGGATAGTCATAGCTGCTTCCCTTCCCTGAAATCTGTGGGGCAGCCATCTAATTGTCTTGATACGCTTCCATAATACATATACGCACATATATTCTTTTTCAGGTTCTTTTCTATTATAGGTATTCAAAATAAGCTTTTGTTTGGATTTTGCCTTTCCCTGAATTTCAGTTGACTTTTGTGATTCTGAGTAGCCATTTGTGATTATCCTTACTATTCTTCTCTGTGTGGTCCAAAAAAAACATGGTCATGTAGCATCAGCTGACTGATGTTTCATCCATTCTTTCAGACATCCTCATTACTAAATGTAAATACATTTCTCCAGAGATGTGTAATTCCCACCGGCTGTTTTGGGATCTTTCATAATTCCCACTAGGAGGACTTACTGAAGTACTTTAAGGACTTTTCTGGGTTTTTTTTTTTTTTTTTTTGGTTCTCAAGTAGAATTAGAGAAACTAAAGGAGGCTATTGTGTGCTTTATGTTGTCAGCATGACTCTCTAGTCAATCATGAGACCTCTTATTTTTGAACTCAAAATGGTGGCATAGATGACTTAATTTGTTTTTTGTAGGTTTTTTTTTTTTTTGAGATGCAAACATGTTGATTTGTTTTTATTAGAGCTTCACAATTCTGTTACTGGCTGTAGCATCTCTGAAAGTAATTTTTCTAACGATATTTTTCTGTTGCCTTTTCTGCTCTAATTAGTCATTCTATAGAGAACAGAAATTGTTAGATTTATTTCTTCTACATTAGGGTTCTTGTGGAGGTAATGGGTGGAAGATACGGAATTTCAAAGATAAAACTTTACTTTTTTCATATTTGTAGTGTGGCTCAAATACACAGTTGCTTCACGTATTTCAAGAAGACTTCATCATAGGATATAAACCACATAAGGAAGAGGTGGAGAAAAAGGAAGCAGAAATATTTTTTCAGCCATCACAAGGTACTTTTAAAAAAGAGCCTTGAGTTTGATACCTTAATCTAAAAAAAAAAACCCTCCAAACTTTCATTGAGTATCGATCTTTATATCAAAATTCATCATTCTTCATGGTTTTTTGGCAGATACACCTGTTAGTCTGTCAGAATTGCTTTTTTGTAGGTGAAGAACACGTTTGGGTAAAAGTTACCTGTTGAAAGGCAGTTTCACTTGTGACATATACCCTTTTGCCAAGAAATATTATCTGTGAATTAGTGTAACTTAAAAAAATTAACTTTGGTTGTTCAGCTCTACAGTTAAATTATTTTGATTTGATTCCCTGTGGTATCTTAAGTAAACCAGTTAATTTTAGTGTAAGTTTTAAAAATTTCCCAGTAAGTTGATAAACACTGTTGATGAATAGAGGATGTAAGATGTTATATTGTGTGCTATACCGGGACCCTCAGGTTTGCTCGCTGTGTTTATCAACTTACTGGGAAATTATAATTAGAAATTATAACCTTGTAATTATGAAACTTTCATGTTCTATTTGAAATGAAATTTAAAAATAGAACAACACACTGAGTAGAATACACTCTATTTGAAGGCAGGAAAGACAGGTCCTACTTTAAGAATTCATTTTCTATGGTGATCCATTTTTAGTTTACGAAGGGTTTCCATATACCCTGACTCATTTGGTTATTGATTGTAAGTATCTAGAAGGACATGATTAATGTTCCTGGTATAGCTTTAATCACAGAATTATATACACACATTTAAGGAAGGTATTTCTGCTGAATTTTATATAATTAGTTTCCTTTTGTTTAGTGGAAAAATGAGAGTGAGTGCCTTTCTTCTAAGCCTCATGGCTTAGCTCAAACATCTTTTGACCCCTCATACTAGTGATTTTTTTCCCTTTCATGTGTCTTTCTTCATTTATTAGAACTTTTCTTCTTTCTAAGTTATTCATTTGTCATGTTCAGTTTTATTTCACTGTCACTACAGCATAACTACTTTATAGATTTAAAATGTGCATTTTTTGTAGTATTTCACCTTTATTTGGGTTAAACTTTTTTATATGCTTTCCAACAAACCTAGCTACCAGTTATCATGCTATTTCTAACAGGAAATACATGCCAGCCTACCAGAAAACAATGCTTATATAAGGTTGGTACTTTAAAGTAATATTTTAAATTGAAAGACTTACATTAAAATTTTTTTAATTTACCTCTTCTGATATTTCTTTATGTCACTGTGAAACCTGGACAAAAGATTTCCCAATGCCTTTCTTGGTTTTCTTTTAGTTTTTGTGCAGAGTTTCCTGATATTCTTGATTTTATAACTGTTTTTTAGATTTGATATGTATATTTCTCCTCTTCCCCCCCTGCTGTATTTTGTACTTTCTAAGTTTTCATTAAAAATGAATTATTCTTTTAATTAAGAAAAATGCCAACTATAGACAGAAGTACAGTGCATGGTCGAATGAACCTCCCTGTGCCCATAGCTTACATGATTTTAAGATTTTGTCACAGTTCCTTTACCTACCCTGTTTTCTTTTCTTTTCCTTTTCTCCTGAAATATTTTAAAGCAAACCCAGCCATCGTGTTTCACTGCTGTATACTTGTATATGCATTTCTAAACATGACTTTCTTACATGTGTTCTATTAACACGTGGCTAAAACAACAAAATTCCTCAGAATTGTGTAATAACTAGTCCATATTTACTTCATTCATTTGTCTCAAAAAATGTCAGGGTTATTTATTTGCCATCAATTTGTTTGGAATAAAATCCACACATTGTGTTTCATTTCTTAAGACTTTTTTAAGCTAAAGTAATCCCCATGTATACTCTTATCTTGCCATTGACTTGTTTTAGAGAAAGTTATTTTACAGGAGTTTGTCTGACCAGTTACTTGTGACATCATTTACAATTTTTCCTGAAAAGTGGAAGTTGGCTTTTAAGACTTGATTAGATCCAGGTTCAACTTCCTAGGTGATGCTGTGTCTGTCATAGAAGGACGTGAGAAAGAACATAATGTTAGGATGTCTCATTTTTAGTGATGCTAAGATTCAGAACATTCAGTTAGAAGAGGGGGAGGATATAGCTCAGTGGTAAGAGTGCATGCCTAGCATGCACAAGGTCCTGGGTCCAATCCCCAGTATCTCCATTTAAGTAAATAGATAAGTAGATAAACCTAAATTCCTCCCCTGAAAAAAAAACCCAAAAAGGCAATCAGAACATTCAGGTAGTGACTCCAATGTGAAATTTGCTAGCAATCTGTTATCTCATTTTCTTCCTTTCATATTGTTGCTGTTCATTCAGTTATTTCATTAATGATTGCAAAATTACAGTTTTCTAATTTTATCAGTTCTCATTTATTTATTGGCTAGAAAGCGTTTGTAAAGAAAAGCTTTCCCTTCTCAACTGGAGCTATTTGGCTGTTTTGAAATAGAATTATTTTTAGAAAAGTCAGGGTAAGTGCTTAGTTCTTTTTCTTCAATTGACAATTTCAGAGGAAGGAGTTTGTGTCCAAGTTACTGCCAGTGGTTACTGATGAATTTATAATTTTTGTTTGTCTTTCTTTTTATTTTGAGTTTTTAAAAAACTCTTTACTGAAGAGTAATATACATACAAAGACGTACTCATCGCTCATGGATTTTTATGTGCTTAGTGTATTTCAGTCAGTTTGCAGTCTTGATTTCAAGGCTCACATTGTCCTTCCAAGTTGATCCTGAGTCTTTGACACAACCTCATTGTTCTTGAAAGTTTACTTTCTTTCAGGCACAGCAGGATTTCCCAGACTTCTATTGTAGTCTTTGCAAGATTGGAGTCCGAACTATTCCTTTTCATGGAGCATGATATTTAGAGGCCACCATTTGAATTCTAGCAGTGCTCATTGCCAATGAGTTATCATTATGAGTTTTCAGTTTTTTTCTCTTTTCAATATTTGTTTATTGAATGAAAGATTCTTTAAATTCTGTAATGCTTTATAATTTTCAAAAGTTTCACACACATGATTTCATATAATCTATGGGTTTTCATTTTTAAAGAAAGTTTTTATTGTCCTGTGTCAATCTCATTTTCATATATGAAAAATGCAGTTGTTGGCAGAGAAAATTATGTCCACGAATAATATCTTTTCATTAAAAAAAGTGTGAAATTTCTAAAAAGTCCTGTACCACTACAGATGGCCCTCCACCCATGACTTTTAATTTTTTTTTTTAAATGCTACTTTCATATAAGAAGATCAGGATATATGTTTACTTCATTCCTTCCATTTAATTGCCAATTTTCCAAGGAGTCAGTGCCCTAGTTACTTTGAGGGGCACTTTCTTTCTCTTTTCTTTCTCTTCCTTTTTCTCCTTCTTTCTCTTCTTCTGTTCCTTCTTGTCCTTCCATTCCTTTCTTTCTGATGTGCCCTCTCTCTTCTGGTATTTTTATGAACTCATGGTTTTCATGTAGTCATTATGTTTTAATAAATTGTATTCCTTTTTATTCTTTGATGTTCTGATGGTCCCATCTTTATCAAAAGATATCCCTTCAAGTTGGCTTTCATACTTTGGACATAGCCCCATTAGTTTTTGATAGTTTGGCAGAAAAATTATATAAAATTGCTTCTGAACACCTTCCCTCTTCCTCCCCCCTTTTATACATATCAAGAGATTTTTTTTAAAAAAAGTCTTTCTTTTAACCCTATGGAAACACGTTAACTTAAATATCCTTTTCCTTTGACACTAGGATATCGCCCACCACCGTTTTCAGAAAAGTTCTTTCTAGTAGTAATTGAGAAGGACAGCAATAATTGCTCTATTCTCCATATGTGGCACCTTCATCTTAAATCCGTACAGGCATGTTTAGGTGAGTAATTGTATTGCAATTTTAGACAGAGATAATGTGAAATAAATTTATTTTACGGGATATGCTTTAGGTCGGTTAATTCTCTAGAATGAAGGTCCAGTAAACTGTAAGTTGAGTTGCTGAATTGAAGTATGTATATGCCAAACTTTTAATTACAGGGTCATAAATCATTAATGAAACAGGTTAATCTAAAAGCAAACCAGTGAATAGGCACATTAGACATATTGAAAAAAATTTGATTTATTTTAATTACTATTTAATATTAATGCCTATTATGACTCTGTTCTAGATACTGTGTCTCTATAAATCAGTTTTTCCCATAGAATTAATACTGTACTTTTTTGTTGGTTAATAACACACTGCCAACTTACACTGTGTACATTAGCTGTAGAATGACTAAAAGAAGCAGATTTGCTGTTTAGAAAAATGTGATTGAACATCTGAAGTTCATAAGCAGTACCTATTTCTGTAAAATATTAGGAAATGCAACAGTGATAAAAAAAATCTTTTTCACCCTCGGCTTCTGCTGTACACATTCATACTATATACGTTCTTAGAAATTTAGAAAATTAGAAAATCTGTAGTATGAAGTACAGAAATTGATTATGAATCTTTCTTTTTAAAACAATCTTTTACTTTCTTTCACTTTCCTATTTAAATGAAGAACTGTGTGGACTGCCATATCAAACTAAATCTGCTTTAAACTGGTTAACCCTAGATATTTGAAAGTTTTGAAAATATTTTATTATTTCTGATTATGTAATTTAAATGACTTTATACACATTAAGCATTTAATACAGAGAAATAATAATACATATGTTTTTTGTTCCCTTTGTAATTCACATTAGCACATAACTGTGTAAACAGCAGTTCTAACTGGGTCGTGAACTGGCATTAAAAAGGCCAAATGATTTGATAGAACCTTTACCTGTGCCTAGTTGAGCATAATTTTCTTGTGGTAGGGGAATCTAAAAACATTTTCAAAGCTTGCGGAGTTAATTCTTGACATTACATGTTGTTTCACAGAAATGCAAGAGTAGAGGGACCTAAAACCACCTTGTCAGGAAGATAAGTTTTTTTATTGCGATAACATTGGTTTATAACACTATGTACATTTCAGCGTATACAGCTTAGTAATTTGACTTCCTGAATGCACTGTAGTATGCTTACCACCGAAAGTCCAGTTTCCATCTGTCACCATAGAGTTGACCCCCTCTTACCTATTTTGTCCTCTCCTCATCACCTTTCCCCTCTGGTAACCACCAGTCTGTTTTCCGTATCTGTGTGTGTGTTTTGTTTTGTTTGTTTATTTAATACTTTTTAAAAATATTTCACATATGAGTGAAATCATATAGTATTTATCTTTGTCCATCTGACTAACTTCACTTGGCAAAATACACTCAAGAAAGAGAATTCTTAACGCATCAGAGAATATAGTATTTTCTGGAGTTGGGCGCAGAGCCTGGAATGGTTCTGGAGAGATTAGTAGAGGGTAGTAACAGATCCTTGTGGTAGGACAGGATTCATGTGATGCCTTCTGTCCCCCTGCTTATGAAGGAAGTAGCCCGCTGCTGTTCACCTCAGTCTGGGCCAGTGTAGAGTTGGTTGCTTGCTGTGTTTGTGGCAGCAGTAAAAGGTCACAAACAGTAAGGTTATAAGAGGCAGACAAATCATGTACTGTCTCTAGCTATGACAGAAAGCATCTGTCTTTTGGTTCTAACACGTGCAGCAGATTTAACATGGTGTGCATTGCCATTAAAGCTGATACTTGAATTTAGCAGTGTGTTGAAAATGCTGGCAAAGGGTGCAGTGATAGGTTTATGTTTAAATGGAGAAGCAACATCTGGAGTGCCTTCTAGGTACCAGGCACTGAGATCAGTACTTAATATATATGAGATAGTTATTATTCAATGTTTACTAATGGAATAATATTAAGTAACTTGACCAAATCCCACATCTAGTTTGTCTCAGACTAAGCTTCAAAAATCAGGTCTTCTGGCTCTGAAGCCTTTACTTATATTTTCTCTCCTGCTCTTTCTTTCTCTGCATGAGATTTATACGTTAGAAAATTGCCTGGTTACAGAAAGAGGAATGATATAGTTCATTTTGCAGATGAGGAAATAGCCAGAGGTGGTGAAGTGCCCTGCCTAAGGAAGCACATCTAGTTAGTTTTAGAGCCAGGAGTATTATTTCTGTCTTCTGACTGGTTACAGTGTAGTCTTTACTCCATTTTATGAAAAATGTTTTTATATTTCTTGCTGAGTGGTCTGCCACTATAAAACAGATCGACATACTTAGCATCCACTAGAAGCAAAAGGAGATTGGTTATCATCTCTCGGGATTCTGGTGCTTCTTGTGTTGTACAGAGCAATAAGTCATCGTCCTTGCCCTTCAGGAGTTCATAGTCTAATGTGGAGGGGTGGGGAGATGGACATACAAATACGTAAGTGTAATAAGAAGTATCCTTCACGTGTAGCAGAGGTGCAGATAACTAAATCTGCTTAGAGATTTACACTCCACCCTAATGTGAAAGCTGGAAGCTCTTTGGACAGAAGATCAAGGTCAATATGCCTTACAAAGCCATTCAACTAATACTATCTTAAATTTGCGTGGAACTTTAATTTTTTTGTATATGTTCTTAAAATCTTGTTTATTATCTTGTTTCAACACTTGATATTTAAGAGGCTGGTATTTTAGTATTGTCTTTGCCACTGGCTAATTATATGACCTTAGGAAAATCATTAAACTCTCCAAGTTTAAATTTCTTCATCTATTAAGTGAGGTAGTGTCTTGTATCTTGTTGTTAATCTTATTTCTCATCAGAGTTTGATTTATGACCCATCTCTTTCAGAAACACCTGGGCTGCTTATTAATGCAGATTTCTGGGATCTATCCCAAAACAGCTGAGTCAGTGTTTCTGTGATTAGGCCGGAGAATCTTCATGGTATTAACAAGTTCCTCAAGCTTTTAATGGTTTTTAAAGGTTGAGAACACTGGACGAGATAACTTGTTTTTTTTCCCTAGCTCTTTCATGCTGTGATTCTTCAGTGACAATATCCCTGTGATGGAATTGGGTATGCTCAGAAAGAGTAAAATAGTTAAAAAAAAAAAGTCTATCAAGGTAACTGAGCAAAAGTTTGAAAAGTGACTTTGTCTCCAGAGTACTTTTAAGAGACCATGTTTCTTTTTTTTTTAAAAAATATATTTTTATTGAAGTATAGTCAGTTTACAATGTTGTGTGAGACCATTTTTTTTTTTGAAGACCATGTTTCTTAAATGCTAACAAAATGTTATTCTAGCTCATGTACATGGTGATGATAGTAATGTATTTCATAATTTATTTTCAAAGCTAAAACTTCAGAAGGTGTTTCGTCAGAGAGCCTACTTTTAGTCCCTGGACAGAAGAATGTAGACTCTTCTCCAGAAACCTCTCCTAGTGTGAGCCCCATGCCACATTCTTCATCAATTGCCAACCTTCAGACTGCTAGTAAGCTGATTCTGAGCTCTAGACTGGTGTATAGCCGACCTCTTGATCTCCCAGTAGGAGTAGAAGTAATAAGAGCAACACCTTCAGCAGGTAAGGGAGCTCAGAACAGCCTCCAGTGGGCAAAATGGATGAACTCTGCTGAAATGTGCGCTAGGTTGACACTGAAATAAAGGTTTATTTTCTACTAATGATGCATCTCTTTAGAAACACGTGTTTATTAGAAATAATTTCCTGTGATAAATGTAATCAGCTGGACAGCAAATGGTGTAAGTGTTTTAACGTGAGGTTTCTTGCCTGCACTATGATTTCCTATAAATAGGACTCCTATAATAGTAAAATTGCAAGGAATGAATGTGTTCATTTGTGAATTATTGAAGCTTTTTTTTTGAATTAAGGCTTTTCATCCACATTTTGCTATTATTAAATATGTTTTAACAAGAGTTGATAGATACTTTGCGGGGCAAATGTAGGGTACAAGATGATAGTTTGGTTAGCCTAGAATGATACTGACTTTAACAAGGTGGGTAAAGTAGTTCGGAGTGCAGGACTGGCAGCTCTGTTTAAAATGATATGTCACTTATGGAATTGTAATCAAGGAATTCATAGAATAGTGTTTTTGAGGAAGTGAAATTGGAAGTTCAAGACTGTTCTAATTACTGGTGAATTTTGAGTATGAGGTTCTCTTCCCCATCCCTGAGACAGGTGTAGAGTCAGAGTTGGAAAGATCACTTCATGTGTTTACTCCGGGCTTTTGTGGGAAGTGCAGAAGGAGGTCAGTTTTTGAGTCGTTCAAAGCATTTGGGAAGTTTAGGATATCCTCAGATAGATTTCTTGGAGTTAATAATGATAAATTACTTTTTGCAGGGACTTTATAAAATGCTTTCAAATGTCTTATTTGACAGTGACCCTCCAAGGAAAGTAGTAACGAGATCCTTACTATTGGGGTGGAACAGGCTCAGGTGTTAGGTGGCCTTACCACAGTTAGGAAGGTATGGATGGACTACAACTTGAACCCAGGCCTTCTGCTCCCAATCTTAATCACTATAACCCATCACGTTACAGTCGACAGTAGATGGACAGTGTTAATCTTTGGCCGCCAGGAATAAATGTGAAGTTTCTGGTTCAGTGTGAGGAGAGCATTAATTAAACTTGGTTTAAAAAAAAAAGGTGAGATCTTGTGTCTCTTTAGCTGACTGAAAACTTTTGTGGAAAGGGTAGGTCTGGGGTTTGGATGATTTTGAGGGCTGGTTAGGGGCATTTGAAGGGCAAATTGTAATGACTGCTTAAGCATTTATTATGAAAATGATAAAAGATGTAGAATGAAAGTCCAGTGAGGCACATGTGGTGAGGGCATTAAATAAATTACAGCAGATAACAGATTTATTGATTAAGGGTTGACTTTTCTCTGCTTTTGAGTTTTATTTTAATGAAATATTTGCCTCATTTAAACTTAATTATCTGTTTAAACAAGTACTTTTTAATTAAAAACAATTTTAAAATTAAATTTAGAGTGGAATGTTTAATTAAAAGAACAAACTGATTATTATTGCATGTTTTGATTTCACCAGTGGGCTTATTCATGACTTCTACAGATGCCTTGGCCAGTGGACATTTAGTTCACTAGTGTAGGACACTAGTTAAGGGGTGCACTGCAGAGTTGTGAAGAAGCTCATAGTGACTTTGGGGTGATCACATTCTAGATTTTGGTTATTAGCCTGATATTTTGTGGTTCTATTATTCTGACTATCTGCTTTTTCTTTTTTAAGGTCACCTAAGTTCCTCTTCAATTTATCCAGTGTGCCTTGCACCTTATTTAGTGGTTACAACTTGTTCTGACAATAAAGTACGCTTCTGGAAATGTAGTATGGAAACCAGCCTACAATGTAAAAGTGACGAGAAGGAAATCTATCATTGGAGGAGATGGCCCTTGATGAATGATGAAGGGGAAGATAATAGCAGTACAGTGAGCATTGTGGGAAGACCAGTTGCTGTTAGCTGTTCATACACGGGTCGCCTTGCAGTGGCTTACAAACAGCCTGTCCACCAAAATGGTTTTGTTTCTAAAGAATTTTCCATGCATGTTTGCATATTTGAATGTGAATCTACAGGAGGGTCAGAATGGGCTTTAGAACAAACAATTCACCTTGATGATTTGGTCAAAGTTGGGAGTGTGCTTGATTCGAGGGTTAGTGTCGACAGTAACCTCTTTGTGTACAGCAAATCAGATGCACTTTTGAGCAAAGACAGATACCTTATTCCAAATATCAAACATTTAGTACATTTGGACTGGGTGTCAAAAGAGGATGGCTCCCACATTCTCACAGTGGGGGTTGGTGCTAATATCTTCATGTACGGGCGGCTTTCAGGGATTGTGACTGATCAAGTCAATAGTAAGGATGGAGTAGCTGTCATTACTTTACCACTAGGTGGTAGTATCAAGCAGGGAGTTAGGTCAAGATGGGTTCTTCTGAGATCTATAGATTTAGTGTCTTCTGTTGATGGTACACCTTCCCTGCCTGTTTCTCTCTCCTGGGTAAGAGATGGGATATTAGTGGTAGGAATGGATTGTGAAATGCACGTATATGCACAGTGGAAGCATGCTGTCAAATTTGGAGACATTGAAGCTGATAGTCCTGAAGCAGAGGAGACAGCAATACAAGATCATTCTGCCTTTAAATCTAATATGTTGTCAAGGAAAAGTATTGTTGAAGGAACAGCTATTTCTGATGATGTTTTTTGTTCACCAACTGTAATTCAAGATGGTGGCTTATTCGAGGCTGCACATGTCCTCTCCCCTACTCTCCCACAATATCATCCAACCCAGCTGTTAGAATTGATGGATTTAGGGAAAGTTCGCAGGGCTAAAGCTATTCTCTCTCATTTAGTAAAATGTATTGCAGGTGAAGTTGCAATAGTTAGAGATGCTGATGCTGGAGAAGGAACTAAGCGACATCTTTCTCGAACCATTAGTGTGAGCGGCAGTACAGCAAAGGATACAGTTACCATAGGGAAAGATGGCACTCGAGATTATACCGAGATAGATTCTATTCCTCCACTACCGTTATATGCATTGCTTGCTGCCGATCAAGACACAACCTACAGAATTTCAGAAGAAAGTACAAAAATACCTCAGAGCTTTGAAGATCATACCGAAAGTCAACCGGAGGATCAGTATTCAGAGCTGTTCCAAATCCAGGACATAACAACGGATGATATCGATTTAGAGCCAGAAAAGAGAGAAAACAAATCGAAAGTAATAAATCTTTCTCAGTATGGACCAGCTTACTTTGGCCAAGAACACGCGAGGGTACTTTCGAGTCATCTTATGCACTCAAGTCTACCAGGCCTCACCCGTTTGGAGCAGATGTTCCTTGTAGCTTTAGCTGATACAGTGGCGACCACCAGTACTGAGCTTGATGAAAACAGAGATAAGACTTACTCAGGTAAATGACCTCAGTGAGAGCTTACAGAGTTATCGTTAATAGAACTGTTTGTAATGTCTATATAATGACCCACATATTAAACTGCAGTCTTTCCTTTAACCTTGTGGGGAAATGGCCTCTCTAGTAGCCAGTTACTATTACATGTTGTGACTGGTTGTGAAAGAAAAGGCGATGGGGGTAGGCTGTGACTTGTAGTGTGCCTTTGTGTGTTTGTGATGTGATGTGTCTGTGTGCCTCCTCACGTGACTTTGTACACTGAAACCTTCGTGTGATTTTGGATATATAGTCTTTTTTTTCCCCCCCCATATTGATTCCTATGGTTTATTTTTATTTTACTTAAGATGGTGATGGCCCATTTGTTAATTTTACTATTGACCCATGAGGCTTTTAAGGACCCCGTGGACTCAACTTGTTCATCTTCCCATTTCTAGTTATAAATGACTTTTTATAATTGCCTAATTTTCTCCAAAAGTTCTCTTGAGAAAGAGGTTTTCATGCATTTTAATATAATGTGGGTCTTGCTTAATACATTCTGTAACCAGAAAAAATTTGGCTGCCTCCTGAAATTAGATTCCATTCTTTTTTATGCAGAGAGTTGAAGGTAATGGTGTCGATGCTAAATGATGGCATTAGCTAAGGAAACGAAAGGTGACTGAGCACTCATTCATTCAGTAAATATTGTGGAGCAGTGAACGGGTGCTCTGTGCCAAGTGCTTTATGTACTTTATCATATTTAATTATTATAACAACCCTCTAGTAGATAGCTATTATTATGCTTAATTTTATAGGTGAAGACACTGATCCTTAGGGAGATAAAGTGACATATAAGATCACACAGGTAGTAAGTGGCAGAACTGGGGTTCCTATGTGGATAAATCATTGCCTCCAAGCCTTTGTGCTCTTTTAATTATTTCACAAGATTCCAAGCTACCTGGAATGTATCTCTTCACATAAGTTTATGTCCTTATAATATAGCTCCAAAATTTTCTCTTCCATAGGTCACAATAACTAGTGACCTTTAGAGGGTTTTGCCTTTAACTTATTTTTCAAGCATGTTAATTAAAAAAAAATTTAGAATCATTATGACGTTGTGTGCTATAGAGCAAGATTCTCCCCCCAATAGCCTTAAGCCTTTATTGCAAACTTTATATATATTAGAGTTTTTACCCTTGGACATTAGGTATGCCACATTCTGTGAAAAATAGTTTAAATTTTCTGATACAAAGCTGTATCCTTGATGAGGCAGTAGAAAAATGGCTCATCCTGGTCACAGTGAACTTTCGTGAGGTAGATCGGGGGGAATGAATGTCTCCATCTCACAGGTGGGAAACTGAAGCTCAGAGATTAAATAGTTGCACACCTCAGTAAATGCATTCTCAGTAAATGGATTCTTCCATTTGTTCAGATGAGACAGCTTAGAGATATTCCTGATTCTGCCTTCTCTCATGCCCCATCTCCAGTGCATTGACAGATGCTGTCGGTTCTACCATGTCGCAGATCCAATCATTTCTCATCACCTCCCCTGTTACCACTCTGGTCCAAGTCGCTGTCACACCCTGCCTGGTTATTGGCAAAGTCTCCTGAACTGTTTCATTCCTGTTACCTCAGTCTGTTCTTGACAGAGGAATCCGTGATTATTTTAAAACAAGATCACATTAAGTCTCTCCTCTGCTCAGCATACACTGGTGGCTTCCCATTTTACTTTAGAGCAAAAGCCAGATCCTTAAGTGATCCACAGGGCCCTGCGTGATCTGAGTTTACTTCTGCTCTATTGCATTGGCTTCGTTGCTGTCCCACAAACACACTGGGCGCATTCCTGTCGCAGTGTCTTTGCACGTACTGTTTCCTGTGCACAAAAGGCTCTTCTTCCAGAGCCTCATTCCCTTCCCTCCTCAAATTTCATCTTACTGAAAGTTCTTTCCTGGCCACACTATATAAAATGGAAGCCTCTTACTCCAGCACCCCCTTTCTCTCAATCCTGCTTTATTTCTCTCCATACGTAGCATTAATTTCCCCTAGACACTTTATTTCTTTGTTTCTTGTCTGTCTCTGTCTCCTGAGATGTAAGCGCCCCAAGAGTAAGGACTTTGCTCTATTCCCTGCCAAATCCCCAGTACCTGAATTACACCTGCGGTGTAGCAGGTGCTTAGCTTGTTGAATGAATAAATGAACGAGTGGACTGACAAATATGCTAATGGGAAATAGAGCTGGAACTTGAACTTTGACAGTTTAAAACATTTTATTTTCTTCCAGAAAATATTTGATTCAATACCCTGAGTATTTCCTAAGTGGCAGTTACTGGGCTAGGTGTTGTTAGTACTTTTCCGTTGCTGTTATCCAGCAGCGGCTATAATTTTGAGTAAACTTGCCACACTTTCATACCTCTGCTCAACGTTTGAATAAGAGTAAATTTGTGGAATCAAGGTTATAGTTGAACCTTAACTTGGTAACACTAGCCTGGGGAATCCCATTTCAAATCTTTGATAGTGCTGTATTTCAGTTGGGCTAACCAACCTAGAAAATATTACCTGTTTAATTATATAATACATAATTTTATTTTAGTTATGTAATTCCTGTCTTTAAATCTCATCTGAATTTGCATGGGAAATATTTTTTAAAATTACACCCAACTTACTATCGTTAATGTATTTTTTATTGCATTTCAGGATTTCTTCCCTTTTCCTTTATTAAGAATAGCTCTAAGTACTATTGTTACCTGTACTAATAGGTAATTATATTTTTCCCAGTCATTTTTCATTTGGCAGTTTTAGTATTTACATGTGCTTTTTGTAGAGGTATTTTTAAATAAAGATATTGAAGTGTTCACAACAGAAGACACTCAAAAATATCTTACATACTTTGTGTAAATTATTATTGCTGAGTTGAATGTTTATTTTCTAACTTTTTATCGCTTTGTGACGTGTTGCATTCCTCTTTCCTTAAGCACATTTTCTCTTTACTTTGCAGGAAGAGACACATTGGACGAGTGTGGTTTACGGTACTTACTAGCGATGCGCTTGCACACGTGCCTTTTGACATCGCTGCCTCCTTTGTACCGAGTACAGCTACTTCATCAAGGTATGGTGTGAGCCTTTGTGCAGCTTTTATTTCTTACTGAAGTGGTTGGTGTGTCTGTATTTGTGTGTCAGCGTTAGGTATGTTGTTATATGCGTACCTGGCGGTAGCCTTAAGATCTTCCTGTCGCATATTAGTACCCACTTACATTTTTCCTATATGTCATTCAGCTCTGTTTGTCTCAATTTCTCAGGCTTTACTCACTAAAGTCATAGTAGTTTAGGAGTAAACTCAGTACAGTTGAGGTTGTAACCCATAGTGGCCCTGAATTTCTGTGACGTCTTTTTTAAAACTTATGTAAATTTGGCCCTGTGCATTACTGTGTTTGTTTTTAACAGAAGCATTATGTTCCAAATTACTTACTCATAAGTAAAGCTGATGTTTCAGGACTGTCTGCCGTATGGTCCCCCAGTGGACTGGCATACCTCTAGCACACTGCCACGAACCCTGATTTGAGATATATAGCTTTACATCAGCCCCCTAACTTATAGGTTAAAAAATCAAAACTATATTATGATTTATTCTAGTTCTGTGAAATATGTCCTGGGTAATTTGATAGGGATTGCATTAAATCTGTAGATTGCCTTGGGCAGTGTGACCATTTTAACAATATTGATTCTTCCAATCCAAGAGCATGGAATATCTTTCCATTTTTTAAAGTCTTCTTTAATTTCCTTCATCAATGGTTTATAGTTTTCTGTGTATAATTCTTTCACCTCCTTGGTTAGATTTATTCCCAGATATTTTATTACTTTGGGTGCTATTTTAAAGGGGATTGTTTCTTTACTTTCTTTTTCGGTTGATTTATCGTTAGTGTAAAGAAATGCAACTGATTTTTGAACATTAATTTTGTAACCTGCTACCTTGCTGAATTCTTCAATCAGCTCTAGTAGCTTTTGTGTGGACCTTTTAGGGTTTTCTATATATAGTAACATGTCATCTCATCTTCGACAAAGGAGGCAAGAATATACAATGGAATAAAGACAGTCTCTTCAGCAAATGGTGTTGGGAAAACTGGACAGCAGCATGTAAAACAATGAAGCTAGAACACTCCCTTACACCATACACAAAAATAAACTCAAAATGGATTAAAGACTTAAACATAAGACAAGATACAATAAACCTCCTAGAGGAAAACATAGGCAAAACATTATCTGACATACATTTCAAAAATTTTCTCCTAGAAGAAATAAAAGCAAGAATAAACAAATGGGACCTAATGAAACTTACAAGCTTCTGCACAGCAAAGGAAACCATAAGTAAAACAAAACGACAACCTACGGAATGGGAGAAAATTTTTGCAAGTGAAACCAACAAAGGCTTGATCTCCACAATATATAAGCAGCTCATACGACTCAATAAGAAAAAAATAAACAACCCAATCCAAAAATGGGCAGAAGACCTAAACAAGCAGTTCTCCAAGGAAGACATACAAATGATCAAAAAGCACATGAAAAAATGCTCAATATCACTAATTATCAGAGAAATGCAAATCAGAACTACAATGAGGTATCACCTCACACCAGTCAGAATGGCCGTCATTCAAAAATCCACAAGTGACAAATGCTGGAGAGGCTGTGAAGAAAAGGGAACCCTCCTACACTGCTGGTGGGAATGCAGTTTGGTGCAGCCACTATGGAAAACAGTGTGGAGATTCCTCAAAAGACTAGGAATAGACTTACTGTATGACCCAGGAATCCCACTCCTGGGCTTGTATCCAGAAGGAACCCTACTTCAAAAAGACACCTGCACCCCAATGTTCATAGCAGCACTATTTACAATAGCCAAAACATGGAAACAGCCTAAATGTCCATCAACAGGTGACTGGATAAAGAAGAAGTGGTATATTTATACAATGGAATACTACTCAGCCATAAAAACCAACAACATAATGCCATTTGCAGCAACATGGATGCTCCTGGAGAATGTCATTCTAAGTGAAGTAAGCCAGAAAGAGAAAGAAAAATACCATCCTATGAGATTGCTCATATTTGGAATCTAAAAAACAAAAACAAAAACAAACAAACAAACAAACAAAAACAAAGCATAAATACAGGACAGAAATAGACTCAGACAGAGAATACAGACTTGTGGTTGCCAGGGGGGTGGAGGGTGGGAAGGGATAGACTGGGATTTCAAAATTGTAGAATAGATAAACAAGATTACACTGTATAGCACAGGGAAATATACACAAAATGTTATGATAACTCACAGAGAAAAAAATGTGACAATGAGTGTGTATATGTCCATGAATGACTGAAAAATTGTGCTGAACACTGGAATTTGACACAACATTGTAAAATGATTATAAATCAATAAAAAATGTTAAAAAAAATCAAAACTATAGTGTTTAAAGTGACCTGTCTAGGAGGGGAGTGTACAGCTCAGTGGTAGAATATGTGCTTAGCATGCACGAGGTCCTGGGTTCAATCCTCAGTGCCTCCATTAAATAAATAAATAAACCTAATTACCCTCCCCCTTCCCTAAAAAAAGAACAAAAAATTTTTTTTTTTAAAAGTGACCTACCCAAGATATATGGCTGTTTATTAATAGAGTTGGAATTAGAATCCCAGTCCAGTGCAGCTTTTACTGGGCTGTGTTCCTTTTGAAACCAGCATCCTGGACACAGCCCCACAAAATATGCTTTAGTGTTGTAGGGTATACAGTACTGGGCTTCATAGTTTATTATTCTTACGCATAGCACTTACCCTTTACCCTCAATAACTGCTCCACTATATATAGAAAACCCTAAAAAGTCCACACAAAAACTACTAGCACTAATCAAAGAATTCAGCAAGGTAGCAGGTTACAAGATTAACGTTCAAAAGTCAGTTGCATTTCTTTACACTAATGAGGAATCAACAGAAAAAGAAAGTAAAGAAACAATCCCCTTTAAAATAGCACCCAAAGTAATAAAATGCCTAGGAATAAATCTAACCAAGGAGGTGAAAGACTTATACATGGAAAAATATAAACCATTGATGAAGGAAATTAAGAAGACTTTAAAAAAATGAAAAGATATCCTATGCTCCTGGATTGGAAGAATCAATATTGTTAAAATGGTCACACTGCCCACGGCAATCTACAGATTTATTTCAATCCCTATCAAATTACCCAGGACACATTTCACAGAACTAGAACAAACCATAATAAAATGTGTATGGAACCACAGAAGACCTAGAATTGCCAAAGCATTACTGAAGAAAAAGAAAGAGGCTGGAGGAATAATTCTCCCAGACTTCAGACAATACTGTAGAGCTACAGTCATCAAGACAGCATGCTATTGGTACAAAAACAGACATATAGACCAATGGAACAGAATAGAGAGCCCAGAAATGAACCCACAAACTTTTGGTCAACTAATCTTTGACAAAGGAGGCAAAAATACACAATGGAATAAAGACAGTCTCTTCAGCAAATGCTGTTGGGAAAACTGGACAGCAGCATGTAAATCAATGAAGCTAGAACACTCCCGTACACCATACATAAAAGTAAACTCAAAATGGATCAAAGACTTAAACGTAAGACAAGAGACAATAAACCTCCTAGAGGAGAACAGGCAAAACATTATCTCACATACATCTCAAAAATGTTCTAGGGCAATCTGCCCAAGCAATAGAAATAAAAGCAAGAATAAACAAATGGGACTTCATTAAACTTAGAAGGTTTTGCACAGCAAAGGAAACCATAAGTAAAACAAAACGACAACGTACGGAATGGGAGAAAATTTTTGCAAACGATGAAACCGACAAAGGCTTGTTCTTTGAAAATATGATTCTAAACTGCTGTCTACTATTCTGTCATGTTTTTAAAACTATATTTCGTCTAACCAGTCCTTTATTTTTTCTAAAAATATAACTTTTGCTGAGATTTTTTTCCCATTTGAATTGTCATTGTTAATGAATGACTTTATAACCTTGCATATAAAAATGTTTATATATCTGATTATTTCCTCCTATTAATTTTCTAGTAGTGAAATTACTGAATCAAAGGGCTTGAGAATTCTTAACTCTTAAGAGAGTAAAATTTTTTTATTGAAGTATAGTTTACAGTGTTGTCAATTTCTGGTGTATAGCACAATGTTTCAGTCACATATTCATACATATATTCATTTTCATATTCTTTTTCATTATTGGTTACTATAAGATATTGAATACAGTTCCCTGTGCTATACAGAAACTTGTTTATGTATTTTATATATACTAGTAAGTATCGGTAAATCTTGAATCCTGAGTTTATCCCTTCCTACCTCCTTCCCCGCCTGGTAAGTGTAAGTTTGTTTTCTATGTCTGTGAGTCTGTTTCTATTTTGTAAATAAGTTCACTTGTGTCTTTTTTTTTTTTTTTTTTTTTTTTTTAGATTCCACATATAAGTAATATCATATGGTATTTTTCTTTCTCTTTCTGGCTTCACTTAGAATGACGATCTCCAGGTCCATCTATGTTGCAGCAAATGGCATTATTTTGTTCTTTTTATGGCTGAGTAGTATTCCATATCTTTTTTATCCAGTTATCTGTGGATGGACATTTAGGTTGTTTCCATGTCTTGGCTATTGCAAATAGTGCTGCTATGAACATTGGAGTACATGTATCTTGAAAATTCTTAACTCTTGATAAGTGTTGCTACCTTCAGAAAGACTGCTCATTTACATTCCCAAAACCAAAAAAGTTTGATGATGCCAAAACTCAACTCACTGTTTTAAATGATCTGTGCCTTTTGGAAAAGGTTAAAAATGGTATCTTAAAGTTCTTTCAAATTTTAGATTTAAATGATGGTCAGATGGTACTGAATCACTTAATGACAATTGTCTACATTGTCTAGGGAGGTCCAAAACACCTCAAATTTATAAGCTTTGTCTAATTCCATTTTCCCTATGATATAGTTAAAACACTGGAGCTGAGGAAAGTGACTGGTCTTGTAGGTGATGGTCCTGGGAACATTTTTTAGGGAAAAACTTAAGTAGCTAGCATATAGATAGACAAGCTGAGAAGAGCAGAGATTGATTACAAACAATAGTCTGCCGTTGGAAGGCAAGTAAAAATAAATGCCTGTTGGTGCCCCTATTTTTTTTTCTTCTTCCTAATGCCTTTTCACCTCTAATAGTTAGGTTTACAAATATTCGCTGCTCTCTTAATCTTCTTTCTTAACTGCATTCCCCTGACAGGCCTGTCTGTTTTTTTGTTTCCTTTTAATCACGCCAAAAATTAATCAGTCAAATTTCATAACACAACATTGTAAGTCAACTATACTTCAATTAAAAAATTTCACTTGTATGGCTGAAACATTGTGCTGTACACCAGAAATTGACACAACATTGTAAACTAACTATACTTCAGTTTAAAAAAATTCATTTAAGGGTTTAGAATATAATATATTTTATATTGTTATTTTATAATAAAAATTTCATATCAGCAAAAGTGCATTTTGCATTGCCATGTAATAGCAATTTCTAAAGCAAAGCATCAGTTTTTTTGTAATTATTTCAAGTAGCAGTTTTTTCTTAAATCAGAGACTTAAATAGTGAGAAAATGAATCTACTTTTTAGATTCTGAAAAAATACAAATTGATGTTATTAAATTTTTTCCATTTTCCCCCTAAATTTATAGTGACAGTTAAGACATGTTGCATCGATTTTGTGATAAGATTTCAAACACATTGTATATAAATGTTAGCAATGGGGAATTTAAAAGATTTAAGATTATTATTCAAAATGGTTGTAATAGTTTTTTATACTTTCTAAAGGAACTGTTGGGAAGCAGTAATTGTTAGAAAAGTTTTAAACTATATGGGAAATCTATATAGTAGTTGTTAATGAAAAAAATCACATGTGGTAATATTGATGTTCTTATAGCACTGAGAGTCCTGTGTTGTAATGTGACTGTCAGAACATTGGCCTCAGACATTTCTTTGTTTCCAAAAGGTTCATTTAGATGGTTACTTCAGCTAGCCTGGCTTCTGTCCTGGGATGCGCTGGGTTCTTCCCAGCAGCATTCCCACTGTCTGACATCACTCCACGTGGTTCACTTCTCTTATGTTTCCTCTTCACCTGCTCCAAGTGGAGTAAAGTGTTGTCAGTGGTTCAACTATGGACAAACTCATGGAGAGTGTTGCTGAACCCCATTTTGTTGCCTCTAAATACAGTGTAGATCTCTGTCAGTCTTTTACCGTGACAAGAAAGAGTTTGCCATATACCAAAAAGAGTTTTAAAGTCTTTTTAACCAAGGCACTGAAGGTAGAGGGAACTCTCAAGTTTAGAGCTTGCTTTGAAGTGATATGAAGCTCTTTGGCCAGAGCAGTGTCCAGTACTGAAGCAGCATGGTCTGCAAGCAAGTGGCACTGTCAAACAGCACCCACGTACACAGGCCAAGATATTTGAACTGGACCAGAGCTTTCACTGTTGATAAGTTTGGTGTGTGTACATACATATGAGTGGCTCGATACTCAAATATCTTTCTTTCTAATGATTTAGTTTCAGTGTGTCTGTTTTTGTGGGGGGAAAAGGAAAATACATTTGGGAAAAAGATATTTTGGATTTGTGTATCCTTTTAATGGTCTTGTATTTAGAATCTTATACTATGAAATCCTGAATGATGAAATTCTTTCATCATTTTTTTTTCTGCTTGAAAATTTTTTGCTGAATGAATAAATATGTGACTATGTGAAAAAATTTTTTTATTAGTTCTGAAGCTTATTATTTTGTATTTCTTATTTAGGTGTATCTACTTGTCATTTTGCCTGGGCTTTTCATTCTGAGGCCGAAGAAGAGCTGATTAATATGATTCCAGCAATTCAGAGAGGGGACCCTCAGTGGTCTGAGTTAAGAGCTATGGGGATAGGATGGTGGGTCAGGAATATTAACACTCTTAGAAGATGCATCGAAAAGGTAACTTTAAGTCATTGGATTTTGAAGTTTTTAAAAAAGTCTTTTCTTAAAGTATAGAAGATACTGTCTTCCAGGAAACCTGTAGTGGGGGGGTTAGTATATACATCCTGAAGTCTTGAGAATTTCTTAAATAAAAATTTTTGGAGATTTCAAAAACTTGACTTTTATCAGACATCCATGCAGTATATTAATTGTCTGTTGCCATATATGCTGAGTGTATAATGTTTCTAGAATAGCAATGTTTTCTGCTACTAGTTGAGGTGTGTCCTAGTTTACAAAAATATAAACATCTGAATTTAGAAAGTTGACATAAGTTCTTGTCATCTACATACACGACATAGAAAAAGCATTCTTTTTATATAAAAGATTCTCTGCATGGCTAGGTTAATAAATAGCAAACTTCCTTTGCATATTTAAAATACCATTCAATAAAAAAATTATGATTTGTGTGCACTTGAAGAAAACATCTATGACAGCAAGTGAAACATGCAATACATTTTAAGTTGGATTTTTGGAGTTAGTTTTCTGGCAGAGTCCCTTTAGAAAAAAAAAATTTTAGTAGGACGCTGAATATTCTTTCAGTGTTTCAGAAACTAATTGTTATTGAACAGCTTTTGTATAGCAGGTTTGGTGCTAATTGCTTTTCATAAATTATTTCATATAATCTTTTCATAAGCCACATGTTACCATCTCTGTTTTAACCTGATGGAACTAAGACTTGGAGAGGTTAGGTAACCAGCCCAAACTCCCATCATTTAAAAGTGTTAGATTTAGTCTGTGCCCTTTCTACTCTGCATGGTTAGGAACGTGGAATTGTCATTCGTTGTTTACTTTTAGGAGTCCATTGAAATTCCCAGAAATACAATTAGTGAAACTACACTGACGGATACCATTGTAGAGTATGAATTCATTTCCCTCAGGATGAAGTTACTCCCCTGCAACAGCAGTTCTCAAATTTTAGGGTCAGAAGAATCACCTGGCAAATGTGTTAAAAACACATATCCCTCAGCCCACTCCCAGAGGTTTTCATTTCGTAGGTTGGGGATGTTAGGGCTGTGGCATCTTCATCTTCATTAGCATCCTGTGATTCTGGGGTTCATGGTCCTCAGATCACAGTTTGAAAGGTGAGTGTGGGAGTATCGTTTTCCTGCTACATGTAAGGCAGCCAGCATTTCCCTTCTCCAAAGAAGCACAGATATAAGAAGGGATTTGTCCTCACACCAATCAAAAATGTAGTTTCTAGGGTGTAGGGAAAGTTAATTGTTATAGCATATAAATAGCATAGTATCTACATTAAATTTTTTTTTATATCCCAAAGCAGTGGGAAAAGAGGACATATTTTATCAGAAATGTTTGGGTGTTGCCTACAAAGTCTCTAGTTTCTTGTCAACAATGTGTTTGTATCATTATAATTGAGTATTTCTGATATATACATATGATGTATTTCCACAAGTAATTTATCTCTTAAAATTGAATCAAAATGACATGTAAAAAAAATTCCCCTTGAGATATATATTATAAATGATTAACTAAAGATGAATAAAAATTCCTGTAAAAATTATTAAATGTTGAGATACTAAGTTAAATGATCAAAGGCAGAGAAAATACTAAAAAAGGGAAGAGAAATAAGGGAGCATTGAGAGTGAAACATTTTCGTGATTTAATTTTTAGCTACCTTTCCTCCTCTCTCCCATGCCTTGGAAGCTTCCTGCTCCACCATAAGCCAGGGAGCTAAAAAAATATCGATTATTTTTTATTGTTATGCCTCTCAACTTAGTGATTTGTAGTGGTTATCTCAGTATCTTTGAGAAATATATGGTCTGTATGGTACTGTGTTCAAAACAATATGGTTACGTACAGTAATGTTACGGGCTTAATAATTTTTCAGCTTACACTGAGTTGATTGATTCTGTATAAATTCAGCAACTTTGGTCATATGGCACAAAGGAAGTTGGAGAACCCTGTACTCATTAAGACCTTTTCTCATGAAATTTCTAAGAACTAAAATTTGAAAGCCCTTCAAATAACAGCACTCCAGCCTTCTTTATTTTAATTATGTGCCAGAAAGAGTGTGTCAATCCTTCAGAATTGTCAGAATTTGATTGAAAAATGCCATAAAAGTATGTTTTAAACAAAATTATGTTTTTTAAAAAAAACTAGAACATTTGTTTTTTCTCTGTAGTTTTAAAAATGTGTGTGTGCACGCATGTGTATAATAGATATTTATTCACAGATGTCATATCAGTATTAGTTGAGGGAGCCTTAACTTGTGAAATCACATATACCTACCACAGAAGTCTCAGTTTAACCTTTACAGAACATTAAGAAATGTAATATGCTTAATTTTCGAGATAAAGTTCTCATTCATTAAATATTCTGTATTCTTTATTTAGTTTCCTATGTTAGGCAGTTTTATTACTACCTGGGTTCTACTCCCTTTTGCACCCCTTACTGTGGGACCTTAGGCAATTCAGTTAACGTCTCTGTGCCTTAGTTGCCTCAAATGGGGATAAGGGTACCTCATGGATTGTGGTGATTCAATAAGATGAATAAAAGGTACTTAGACTGGTGCCTGTTCGTGGTAAGTAGTCAATAAATACTAGTTGCTGTTATTATTTTTATTATAATTACTGGTATGCAAAGGGTTGTCTCTGGAGCATGTATTATAAGCTACTGGAGACTGTGGTGTAGGGTCAACTCTCCCCATCTTCATAGTTTCCGTCAGCCATGGCAGTAGCAGGGAAGTATTAATTGTGGTGATTCTTTTATCAGATAGTTAATTTAATATAATTTTTAATTTACCATGTAGGTCGCCAAAGCTGCTTTTCAAAGGAACAATGATGCCTTGGATGCTGCATTGTTCTACCTTTCAATGAAGAAGAAAGCCGTAGTGTGGGGTCTGTTCAGGTAAACTGTCTCAACACCTAATATGATTTAATGGAGTGAAGATTGTGCTGTGACTTAGAAACGTAATGCTTTTGAAAGTGTTTAGAAATATGAGCTTGATCAAATCAGTTTCCTTTTTTGTGCTTTGGTTTTTTTATCTGTCAAAAAATAGGCACCGTATCGTTTCAGCTTAACCTAAAGAGTGGGATATTGTTGAAAATAAGTTGATAAAAGCACTTTGGAAAGTAAAAAACGCTCTTGCTTCCTATCTTTGTATACATGAGATATTTTGTGTTTTCTCCTTATTAGAAGAAGTGAAGCTTGATAACCAATACCTATCACTAAAGTTATTATTGTTCTTTTAATGGGTGTTTGAGGTTTTTATTTTCTATTTTCCTGTATTCTGTAAAGGATTCAAAATATTTTAAATTTGGTTTAACCACTGATGTGTGTGCTCTGGTTCCCAGGTCCCAGCATGATGAGAAAATGACAACATTTTTCAGCCACAACTTTAATGAAGATCGATGGCGTAAAGCCGCTTTGAAAAATGCCTTCTCTTTACTTGGGAAACAACGCTTTGAACAGTCTGCTGCTTTTTTCTTGTTAGCTGGTTCCCTGAAAGATGCCATTGAGGTATAAATAAGAAAACATGCTATGAAGTGCTTATAAGAGCTTGAAATCCTGTAAAGGTTGAAGAGGAGATTATAATTTTTTGTCATATGTTTGTAAGGATTAAGACTAGAGAATAACTGCAGAGGTTACTGAACTTAAGTAGTTGCACTGTGATAAATTAAGTTATAAATAAATTCGAGTGAAAAATGTAAATGAAAAATTTTATATAGAGAATTTTGCATTTCAAGATAAGCATACACATTTCAAGTATAAATGTATGAAAAAATGGCAAAAATGGTTTATAAATATTTTCTTCCTGGTCAAGTTGTAATCCTGAACTATTTATATACGACCTCTATATCTGGTGTAGGCAGGCAAGTGTGATATCTTGTATCACAGATAATGAACTGAAATTGCATTTTGTGCTGTTTTGTAATGTAGTTGTCTTAGATGTTGGAAAACGAATGTGAAGAGGTAAAACTCTGCATTTTTTTGATATAATTCTGGTAGCTGATTAAGAGAGTAATTACAAATATTTCTGTTTATTTATGAGATCTTCCTTTTAGGATGCTTACAATAAGCAATCCAAATAGGTGGAGGGAAAATAGAATTGGAAATGATACATGATAGAAGAAATAGGAACCATCCAAACAAATGAAAGTACTTTATGTTTAGAATTAGTCATATTTTCAAAATTACATCAGGTGTGTGATTTTTTTAAAATAACAAATGTTTATAATCTTGAAATGGAAAGTTTAGCCTAGAAGATACTCAGGCAAAGAAGAGAAATGTTGCTTGACTGAGAGATGCTCATATTGCCTGAATGACCTCAAATTCTCAAGATGAGTTGTTACACGAGAATATAAACGCAGAGAGTAAAAATAGAGTATGTGGCTTTATGTCTTAAGTTATTTGTTATGTAAATAGAAGATTATTTTACAGTAGTAATAATTATGTTTATATGGAAATGTATCTGGCAATTAAGAGGAACTGATATATGAATTCAAATGTTCTAAGTGGTATTTACTTTAAAAAGTAAATGTTATTAATTTAAATTGATCTAAGTCTGAGATGGTGTTGATAGACTTTGTTTTATGCTTATTTTATAAATGATCTTTCTAGGCTGGAAGCTAAGAAGTTGTAGTTCCTTAATCTTCTTGCTATTCCTCATCTCCTGTCAAGCAGTCATTTAATTACCGTTCACTGCCTCAACCTCTGGACCTCTTCCCTCCACTGTGAGAATATAAATGGTAGATAGTTTAAGGATATCAGTGAGACATTTCATATTTCTAAATAAATAAATATTTCTTCATATTTAAACTTACAGGTATGTCTTGAAAAAATGGAAGATATACAGCTAGCCATGGTTATTGCCCGTTTATATGAATCTGATTTTGAGACTTCATCCACTTATATATCCATCCTCAATCAGAAGATTTTGGGTTGCCAAAAGGATGGCTCAGGGTTTGATTACAGGCGGTTACATCCTGATCCCTTCCTGCGTAGTCTTGCCTACTGGGTAATGAAAGATTATACCCGAGCGTTGGACACGTTGTTGGAACAAACACCAAAGGAGGATGATGAACATCAAGGTAGGACATTTTGTGGGTTTCTCTTTATCTTTTTAAAAAGAAGACAGTTTCTAAACTGATGTTCACTTAGATAACACACACACACACACTCAGACACACACAAAACCAGTCACCACCAGATTCACTTTTCAACTTTGAGAAATCAGTATCAAAATTTCTTGTGTGGCCGAAGGTTTAGTCACTTCTTATTTGTAATTGAATCTAGCATTTTTGTTATCGGACTTTGAGTAGTACTAAAGACTTCACACACGTTTTTACTGTCACAGCTGTGTATCAAGATGTATAAAGTTACCATGCTATTTAATGTCATAGATGTTTAACTGAAGCATATAGGATGTTTCCACATTATTCAGCTCTTTCCATGTATCATATAGCCAGTTTTTTTAAAAAAAGTATTAATTTTGGCTGTTCCACATACTGGTTTAGCGTATGTTCCTGCAAAAACTTTATTCTTGTGTGGCAAACCTTCTCTACTCTTAGTTATACCAGATAATTTAGATTTTAAAAATAATTTGGAGGATATCTATCAGCATTGTTTGTAGTAATTTAAAATATGGTACATTCTAAGTATTCATCAATAAAATAGTTAAATAAATGATAATACATCCATACTATAGGAACAGTTTGCCATTGAAAAGTGAGGCAGGTTGATGTGTCAATATGTGGTGTATTATTACGTGGAAAAAGTAAGATACAGAACAGTAATGATTCCTTTTGCGTTTTGTGTATACGTGTGGCTCAGATCTACACGTGTGTGCACACATACTGTGTCTGGCCTCCTGCTCCCTCTGTTGCTTTCTGGAACAAATGACAGGAAGGTAAATACTGGCACTGGTTACGTTTTGGGAATAGGAGTGGGGAGATAAAAGCTTTCACTTTTCATTTTGTACTTTCTGTAGTTGTAATTTTCTAGCCTTACATTTTTATTATATCTTACTTTTAAATGCTAAAAGAGCTTACGTGAATAAAGGGGCTCAATTTTTATTTTCTTCTTTAAAAAGAAGAAATACAATATTTTAATACAGAAGTCCCCCCTTATCCACAGGGATTATGTTCCAAGACCCCCAGTGGATGACTGAAGCCGTGGATAGTACCAAACCCTATATATACTATGTTTTTTTATATACACATACACCAGTGATAAAGTTTAATTTGAGAATTAGGCACAGTAAAAGATTAGCAACAATGACTAATAATAAAATAAAATAGAACATTTATAACAATGTATTATAATAAAAGATATGTGACTGTGGTCTCTCTCACTCAGGAGCTTATGGTACCAATTTAATGCCTTTTCCATCTTAACTAAGCAGTTACCAAGCACTGTGTCCATAACTTTTGCAGTTTGAGGTGTGATAGCAAAACTAACATCAATTTCTTTTTCCTTCTTCATAATTTCGTGAATAGGAGATCCGTTCTGACCATAGGTCTTAGCTTACGAATTTTTTTCTTATTGAGAATTTTCACCTTTTCACTTAAAGGAAGTCCTTTATGGCTCCTCTTCGGCAGAGCTGAGTTGCCAGCATCACTACTCTTAGATGTGAGGACCATTATTAAGTAAAATAAGGCTGACTTGAACACAAGCACTGCAGTACTGTGACAGTGCGTGGGATGCCTCTGGACAAAGGATGATTCCCATCCCAGACAGGATGGAGCAGGACAGTGTAGGGTTTCATCATGCTATTCAGAACCACTCACTGTTAATTTTTAGAATTCTTATTTATTTACATTTATTTATGTATTCATTCATTTATTCATTCATTCATTTTTATTTTTAAATTGGAATTTAAAACTTACGGATTGTTTATTTCTGAAATTCTCCATTTAATACTTTTGGACCTCAGTAGACCTCAGATAACTGAAACCACAGAAGGTGAAACTGCAGATAAGGAGGGACTGCTATAAATATTTTTATATTATTTTAAGGAAAAAAAATAAAACCTTTAGAAGAAAAACAGGTGTCTGAGTTACCCAGGTAATTCTGATAAAATGTGCATGTTTTTGTAAGAAGGAAGATTAGCTTTATTTCTTTATGTTTTCCAGGGTAACTTAAAAGCTTGCTATTGGGGAAATTTCATAAAAGAGTGAATAGTATAATGAAAGTCTGTGGGTCTGTCATCCAGTTTCAATAGTTATCAACTCATAACCAACCTCGTGTCGTATATATTCCCATCCTTTCCACCCCCTCCCATTCTCAATCCTGTATGGATTTATTTTGAAGCAAACCCAGCACATCATTTCATCTGTAAATATTGCAACATGTATCTCTAAAAAATAAGGACTATTTTAAAAACATAATGCATACCATTGTTACAACACACAGCAAATTTTTTTTCAAAATTTTATTAATAATCAAATACTCAGTGTTCAGATTTCCCTGGTTGTCTCATAAAATCGTATACAGTTGAATTGTTTGAATCAAGATCCAAATGATACAATACAAATATATTGTAATATGTCTATTTTGATCTGTGTTTAGTTTACGTACCAACCCCACCACCCCAATTCATTTATTAAAGAAATCAGAATGTCCTGTAGTTTCTTGAATTTTGGATTTTGCTGGTTGTGTCCCTGTTGTTCCGTTACTCGGAATCCTAGTAGTATGTATAGTAAAGGGAATACACATGTTTGATTCTTCCTCTTTATTTACCAGTTTTCAAAATAATAGCTTGGTTTCCTAGCATCCTACAAATGTGACCAACTAACTTTTATTTTTTTCAAGATTGTTTTGAATTCACAGATTCAGATGGATTTATGTTCTAATCCATTGCAGTTTATTATTATGGATGCTCAGATTATCTCCACTTTAACCAGTGGGAGCCTCTTCAAGTTCTTGAATGTTTTTGACATTATTCTTTGATAATTTCTTTAGAGACCACAGCCTGGGCACAGGGACCCTCATTGCTACAGGTTTGGTCATCGTTTCTAGGCTGTTTCAGTGAATGGAGCTAGGACATTTTTTTTTCCCCCTGAGATACATGTTTTGACATTGAAATTTCTAATTCAAATACAGAGTGTAGGGCTCTTTCTCCTGAAATTTCAAATTTATGTTTTATAATGAAAAGCTTGGATTCCTATGACATCAACATAATTCTATGCTATTTTTTGTATATATAATTGTTTCAGAATAATGATGCAGATATTTTTCATAACATGGTTACTGAGAACAGTTTAACCTTTTTTTGACTGATACTCAGTCAAATTACTTATTTTAAAGTCACTTCATAGTTCCCCTGTGTGATTTTCCTACCAACTTGATACAAAGAATCATTTAATTTTGCTTTTGCTTTTCTGTGAATTTTTAAAAATTAACTTTCTTTTAAAATGATACAAAATGTTGACATTGTTTTGAAATATACATAAAATCAAGGTATTTTCAGAGAAATCTAGCCTCTTTTCTGATCTCTCTACCCTATTTTCCCCCCTTTTTAGGGAACCAATTAAAAAAAATTGTGTGTTCTCCTTCCATTTAAAAAATATGAGAGAGTGAGAGAATGTGTGTGTGTGTGTATATTCCCTCTTCACTTTCTTAGATGAAAGGTAGTTTACTATATATACTTTTTTGCACCTTATCTTACTTTATATATTCTGGATATTACTCCATAGCATAATAGAGGGAAATTCTTTTTATTTCAGATGTATTACGTGGATGTACACAGTTTAACTAGTCCTGGGTTAATATTTAAGTATCCTTTATTTTGAGGAAACGCCAACGCACTTTATTCTTTTGTACAAATTAATTTATAAGTACAAATTAACAATACCTTGTGGTTGTATCTGTTTGATTTCTGTAGTTACCGTCAAATCTTGTAACCCAGTGGTTTTTAGTTTCTACAACTACCTTCGAACTCATCCTTTGCTTATTCGGAGAAACCTTGCTTCCCCGGAAGGAACTTTGGCAACTGTAGGTCTCAAAACGGAGAAGAACTTTGTGGATAAAATTAACCTCATAGAAAGAAAATTATTCTTTACCACAGCAAATGCTCATTTTAAAGTTGGATGCCCTGTTTTAGCCTTGGAAGTTCTCTCCAAAATTCCCAAAGTTACCAAAGTATCTGCCTTACCTTCAAAAAATGATCAGCCTGACTTTGTTTCTAAGAAGACGGGTGACATACCTTCAGAATCAAAACCTCTGAGGGATGGCGATACGAGTTCTGGCATAGATTGGTCAGATGTAACCCCATCACAGTTTGACTGGAGTCAGCCGGTAGTAAAAGTTGATGAGGAACCTCTTTGTCTTGACTGGGGTGAAGAGCATGATAGTGCCTTAGAAGAAGACGACGAAGATGCTGCCGGTTTAGTAATGAAAAGTGTGGATGCCAGGGAGAAAGGCAGACCAGAAAGTCTGAAAGCCTCAGACCCTGATGTGTTACCAACTCCTCAGGAGGAGGATTGTCTTGAAGGGGATGCTGAAGTTGATGTGATTGCTGAACAGCTAAAATTCAGAGCTTGTCTGAAGATCCTTATGACTGAGCTAAGAACACTGGCTACAGGTTATGAAGTAGATGGAGGGAAGCTCAGATTTCAACTCTATAACTGGCTTGAAAAGGAAATTGCTGCCTTGCATGAGATTTGTAATCATGAGTCAGTTATTAAAGAATATGCCAGTAAAGCGTATTCCAAAGTCGAAAGTGATCTCCTGGGTCAGCAAGAGATAGTGGACAAACCAGATATCGGTTCCTACGAACGGCACCAGATAGAAAGACGGAGACTGCAGGCTAAACGAGAGCATGCGGAAAGACGGAAGTTGTGGTTGCAGAAGAACCAAGATCTCTTGCGGGTGTTCCTTAGTTACTGCAGCCTTCATGGAGCCCAGGGCGGTGGCCTGGCCTCAGTAAGGATGGAACTCAAGTTTTTGCTACAAGAATCACAGCAGGTATGAACTTCACTTTTGTTTACAGTCTTGGTTATTTTATTACAGTAACTCTTTCATCATTTATAGCTATAAAGCTCTTTTTACTAGTTAGTCTTAATATGGTCAGCTCCTCTTTTCATAGGAGGCCATGTTTACACTCTGCTTGGGTCTTTTTTGATTGAAATTCTGGTAATTAGGAGGAGCCCAAAAGCCTGAGTGCACAGCTGTCAAACATCTTGACATCTGCAACCAGCATAGTACCTGGTACACAGAGAATGTTTGTAGGATGAACGAACAAGAACATCAACATACTGCTTTTATTCAGATGTTTACTGCCAGTATTTTAATCATGTAGCTGTTCATTGCTTTTTTTGTCCTTCATTTTAAGTGCTTTGAAAAAAAACAATCTATCACTCACAGGAAACGACAGTGAAGCAGCTCCAGTCTCCGCTGCCCCTGCCTACCACCCTGCCTCTGCTTTCAGCAAGTATTGCTGCCACGAAAACGGTCATCGCTAATCCTGTGTTGTACCTAAATAACCACATCCATGATATACTTTATACCATTGTTCAGATGAAAACACCACCTCATCCCAGTACTGAAGATGTGAAGGTAACGTGCAGTGTGTGGTCATTTGGTATTGTAGACGCTGAGAAGGTAAATACGTTCTGCTTGTCTTCCCCGTTGAACTTAGAAGAAACATTTTAAAGTACTCTTATTTGCTACCTTCTCAGTCTGATCAGTTCAAGACTACTTGTCCAGTGACTGTAATTTGAAAGTAATCATTCTTGAGATTCTGCCATTTACAACAATGTGGATGGACCTAGGGAGTATTATGCTTAGTGAAGTAAGTCAGACAGAAAGATAAATGCTTTATGTTATTACTTATATGTGGAATCTTAAAAATAAAACTAACGTGTAACAGACTCACAGATGCGGAGAACAAACTAGTGGTTTACCAGTGGGAAGAAAGAGGAAAGGGAGGAGGGGCAAGATCAGGGTATGGAATTAAGAGATGCATACTACCAAGTATAAAATAGATAAACAATAAGGATACATTTTATAGCACAGGGAAATATAGCCGCTATTTTGTAATAACTTTCAAGGGAATATAATCTATAAAAATATTGAATCACTATGCTGTATATCTGAAACTAACATAATATAAATCAGTAATACTTCAATTAAAAAAGAAAAAAGAAAAATAAGCATTTTTCTTACTTCTGGAAAAGTTATTGTCTTCCTTTAAGGTAGGCAAATACTTTTTTTTTAACATTTTTTATTGATTTATAATAATTTTACAATGTTGTGTCAAATTCCAGTGTAGAGCACAATTTTTCAGTTATACATGAATATACATATATTCATTGTTACTTTTTTTTCGCTGTGAGCTACCATAAGATCTTGTATATATTTCCCTGTGTTATACAGCATAATCTTGTTTATCTATTCTACGTTTTGAAATCCCAGTCTATCCCTTCCCATCCCCTGCCCCCTTGGCAACTGCAAGTTTGTATTCTATGTCTATCAGTCTGTTTCTGTTTTCTGTTTATGTTTTTTTTTTTTTTTTTTTAGATTCCACATATGAGTGATCTCATATGGTATTTTTCTTTCTCTTTCTGGCTTACTTCACTTAGAATGACATTCTCCAGGAACATCCATGTTGCTGCAAATGGCGTTATGTTGTCGGTTTTTATGGCTGAGTAGTATTCCATTATATAAATATACCACAGCTTCTTTATCCAGTTATCTGTTGATGGACATTTAAGCTGTTTCCATGTCAGCACTACTGGAAATAGTGCTGCTATGAACATTGGGGTGCAGGTGTCATTTTGAAGTAGGGTTCCTTCTGGATATATGCCCAGGAGCGGAATTCCTGGGTCATGTGGTAAGTCTATTGAGGAGTCTCCATACTGTTTTCCACAGTGGCTGTATCAAACTGCATTCCCACCAGCAGTATAGGAGGGTTCCCTTTTCTTCACAGCCTCTCCAGCATTTGTCATTTGTGGATTTTTGAATGATGGCCATTCTGACTGGTGTGAGGTGATACCTCATTGTCGTTTTGATTTGCACTTTCTGATAATTAGTGATATTGAACATTTTTTCATGTGCCTATTGATCATTTGCATTTCTTCCTTGGAGAATTGCTTGTTTAGGTCTACTGCCCATTTTTGGATTGGGTTGTTTATTTTTTTCTTATTGAGTCGTATGAGCTGCTTATATATTGTGGAGATCAAGCCTTTGTCGGTTTCACTTGCAAAAATTTTCTCCCATTCCGTAGGTTGTCGTTTTGTTTTACTTATGGTTTCCTTTGCTGTGCAGAAGCTTGTAAGTTTCATTAGGTCCCATTTGTTTATTCTTGCTTTTATTTCTATTGCTTGAGTAGACTGTCCTAGGAGAACATTTTTGAGATGCATGTCAGATAATGTTTTGCCTATATTTTCTTCTAGGAGGTTTATTGTATCTTGTCTTATGTTTAAGTCTTTGATCCATTTTGAGTTTATTTTTGTGTATGGTGTAAGGGAGTGTTCTAGCTCCATTGATTTACATGCTGCTGTCCAGTTTTCCCAACACCATTTGCTGAAAAGTGCAAATACTGTTTTTGGTAATGAAATTAACTTTTTAGACAGTATTCTAAAGCCAAATATTCCTCTGGATTCTCCATTCCACTTAAATGAATCATTAAGTAGAAGTATTTATAACTATTTGTTTATATGGCAAGATACTGTGAAAATATGTTTGGGGCATATCTTTTAGAGAGCCGTGATTGATCAGAAATAGCTCCGGAGAAAGTACCCTCGTTACTGTTTCCCCGATGATTGTGTTTTGTTGCAGGCTGTGCAGTCGGTTTGGGGCCATTAGAGTTTTGGCAGTGTTACTGCCCCACATTAAAACTATATCCTGCTTCGGACATTGTGCTGTGCACCAGAAACTGACACATTGTAACTGACCGTACTTCAATTAAAACAATTTGGCCCCAGACAAAACAACAACAAAACTATATCCTATGCTGGAAACAGTGGGTAGATTCTAAGGATCGCGAGGGAGTGTGACGGGATCTGGAGAGTTGATCAGACTTCCCTACATGTATCTGTGCTATGCTTTTTCTAATTCCAGTGGCTGATGTCATTTCAGATCCCCAACAGTTTTATTTTTTTCTTTCTTTGGCTTGAAAGACACATTCGATTTCTGGTAGTACATTCTTCTGAAGGACCCAAGATTTACTGGTCACATCAGTCTATTAGAGCATAGCATGAATGAACCTATGTCAGTATTTTAGCAGAGATTACTTAAATTATTTGATAGGTGGATATGGAAATGCAGAAAATGCACTAAATGCATGTAAGCTGTAAGTAATTTAAAAGTCATCCCAGCAATTTGGACAAGCTTTCAAAAAGTATGAAACTATTTCTAAGATCCTTTCACATTTTAAAAGTTTATGAGTCTCAAAATGTTGATTCAGTATGGCATTTTAGGATGATTTTTATATTATAGTGATAATTTTTAAACTTTCTGAATTTAAAATTCTAAGACCACGCTACTTCTAAGTACTAAGTAAATTATTTGCTTTCTGGAAAATTAACCATTTTACACAGTGATCGATACATTTTCTAAATATTTAATTCATTCGTATTGATAAGAGCAAGTCTTTATTTTCATCAAGAGGAATTTCATAAGAGTTTAATAAAAGCTCTGAAAATTCTATGCTTATTTTGGTTCTGTTTTTTTTTTTTGAGTATTCATATTTAAGCTAGCCATTAGCAGGCCAGGACAGTCCCCGCACTGTGAACGTTGGCACTTTACTCAGGGCCTCCTGAACGGCAGGCTCACAGTAATAAATATTTGATAAAGATATGTGTGAATCAGTTAGCTTTTTTGTGGGCATGCATATTAAACTGAGTGAGTGTTATTTTAGAAGTTTTAAGGTAGCGTTAGTCTCACAGAGGATCTAGTCTTATTTATGGTATTACTAGTTTTTTGAGTATTTTCCAGTTTTTAAGATATTACTGTTATGTAGGGATATTAGTACACAATGTAATTGTGGCTGTTTTGGTTTTAGGTGCACACACTTCATTCACTTGCAGCATCTCTTTCTGCGTCAATTTACCAAGCACTATGTGACAGTCACAGCTACAGGTAAAAAAAAAAAAAAAAAAAAAAAGAAATCACCCCAAATAGTATTAATACAGCAAAAACATTAAACTGTTCCAGAGTTATTTTAAGGTTCTGTTTCCTAGGGACTGAAAAGTCCTGAAATACAACTGCCATGTATACTTTAATAGATGAGAATGAGAAATAAAATAATTCTTTGTTTAGTTAAGCTATCACCTAGTAATAACAGAGACATATAGAAATGACAAATCGTAAAGAAAAATGATCATCCCCATGTTTTTTGTTTTTAAGAAAAGAGGTGTTCACTATCCAAAATAATTTATAATAGTGAAGCTTTCTAATTTTTCTTCCCCCTTAGGAACTATTCCTTTTAGCATCAGATTCTGTTTGGTTTTCAGTTGAAAGAGGAAGAACTTTTGAAAAATGACAAAGTACATTCCTAATACTGAATTATTAAAATCAGGTTTACTTACCCACTTCTGTGTAATATAAAAGTCTCAAGAAGTGATACCAGTTGGAAGTAATGTTTTGAATTTTTATAAATGTCTAATCACCTTCATTAATGTAAACTTTGCATTTTAATGACTGGGGCAGTTTAAGTAGTAAGAAATTGAATCAGAGACGTGACCTAGATTTAAATGAATTATATTAGTAAATGAAAAGTTTGTAACATAAATAGAATCACATTAAATTTATATTAAACATACGTCTAGATTTTCTTCTTGTAAATTCAGCAACCTCTTGTGGGAAGATTTATTACTGAATAAGGAATTACTCTCTCAAAGTGGCCTGTACTCTGACGTTAACCTAGTAAGGTCATGCATGTAACTAACTCCAAAAACGTGGAAATGTAAATTAGAAAAAAAAAAAAGAGCTTATTTAGTTGACTGTGGTCATCTTAATGATCAAAGACAACTTGTTTGATGTCAGTCACTGGTTAAAATGGTGCCAAATGAGAATCCAGATGAATTTTGTTGAAATGTTTATTTTCTGGGTCTTTGGCTGTGATGAACTCTTCAGGGAGTCAGCTCTACTTTCTGCTTTTGTATTTCCCTCACTCCATAAAGATAAGGAAAGTAAATATTTAGGCACATTTTGGCTTTAGGATTAGGTATTTCTAAAATCGGATTTTTCGGATTTTTAGTTCATATTTTAATCCCATGTTAAGCTTGCACAACTTTGCACAACTAAGAAATGCCACAAAATAATACCCTGAAATTTTCTGTCTGATACATCCTAGTACCAGCAGAAGTCTCCTTATGGCAGACTTTTTTTTTTTTAAATAATAATAAGTGAATATAGACAAGGTTTTCAAGTATTACAGCATCTGGAAAAGACTTTAGAGACTAAGTGTCATGCCCAAGTAGAAAATCTGGTATTTTGTTTTAAAAAACTATCAATAAATATTTATAACTAATTTATTAAAGAACTTTCTGAAATAACTTTTTATTAGGATAGTGAATTCAGTTTTAAGCATTTTGTTTTCACTACAGTCATCTAAAATAAATAAAATAAATGCGTAGAAAGTACGACTGCTTATTACCTCTGTCGGGATGATATGTAACTGAACCTTAATTGTTTTAGCAGTCAAACAGAAGGAAACCAGTTTACAGGAATGGCTTATCAAGGACTTCTTTTAAGTGATCGTCGAAGACTGAGGACAGAAAGCATTGAAGAACACGCAACACCAAATTCCTCTCCTGCTCAATGGCCTGGTGAGAATTTAAGGTTTTTTTTTTTTTTTTTTAAACCTTCTGTTTGTCCACTCCTTTTTAAACAGCTACTGACTGATTTCTTGATTATTGTTGTTTGTGAATTTGGTGAATACGTTTTTATTTGTTTGTTTTTGATGATGTTTTCTGCTACAGATTAGGATTTCTTACGTACTATAATGTTGTCTAAAGATCCAGAAAGTTAAGGCTTCAAAAACCAGCTGTGTTGACCAGCATAAAAAAACAGGGTTTAAACATCCTTCACAAGGGTGAGCACGTTGTCTTCCTTAACCTTAGACGTTCTGAATTAGAGTCTTAGAGAGCCAGTCTCACAGGGATTCCTCTCCCAGGTGTGTCAGGACGCAGTTATTCTCAAGAGCGTCGGTGTATGTCAGGTAGGAGTGACCACGGCGTGGCCCTTCCGTCCTGGTGCCTGCCAGTTCTCCCCTTCCTCCGGGTAGCTCTTCCTCATTCTCCACATCATTACTTCAGACCTTCTTCACTCTCTTACTAGCCTTTCCTGGTCCGCTACGTCCTTTAATTCTTACTCCGAGGTTACATGTTAATGGTCATCGTGAAGAGGGGCAGTGGAGGAAGTGACAGGCTCAAATAAAATTCATTTGTGCATCAGCTTCTCAAAACATAATTGTTTCTGTTTTAACTTCCTATTGAAATAATTTCACTTACAGAAGTTTCAAAAATGGTACAAAGAAAAAAAAATCAACAACAACAACAACAACAAAATGGTACACAGAATTTGTGTGTAACCTTCCCCCAGACTCCCCAAACGTTGACATTTTATCATTCAGTTTTCATCTCTCTCTCGCTTAGCGTGTCTGTGTGTATATTGTATCCTTTTTTCTGAAGTAGTTGAGGGTAAGTTGCAGATAGGATGCAACTTTACATTTTAATATATCAGTTTGTCTTTTCCAAAACAGACATTCTCTTACATAACCATAGCAGTTACCAAATTCAGCATCTTAATATTGATACGATCCTGTTCTCTCATCTATAGATTTTTTGAAAATTTCACCTGTTGTCCCGCTAATGTCTTCCGTGTAACATTTACTTGTGTTGTGTCTTGTGTCTCCTCTAATACGTAGTCCTTCTTTCTGTGTCTCTCATGACTGTGACACTTGTCAAGAGCACTAGCCAGTTATTTTTCAGAATGTCCCTTCAGTTGGGTTTTTCTGATGTCCTCTTAGCGTTAGGTTCAGGTTTTGTACTCTTAGGGACACCACAGTAGAGGCATCGCGCCCTCTCGCTGTGAAGTGTCAGGAGGCACATGACGCCACTGGGTCCCATTACTGGTGCCGCTGGCTTTGATCACTTGGGACTTTGTAAAGTAGTTTCTGCCAGATTTTTCCTTTGTAAAGTTGCTTTCTTTCCCTTTGCAATTAATGAGTATCTTTTGAAGAGAATGCTTGACACTGTGTGAAATACAATACTTTTACCCCCTAATTTTAGCATCCAGTGATGACGTGGCCTGAATCAGATGTGACTGTGGGGGTTACTAGACGGTGGTTTCCTATCATTCCTTCTACTTCCTAGCTGAAGTTGTCTCGGGAAGAGCATTCTCTTCTCCCCCTTTCATTTATTTACTCATTTCTTTATTATATCTGTACACCTCAGTGAATTCTTACTTTATTCTATGGGCTATAAAGCATTCTGTCATGTATTTTGTTGCTCAAATTGTGTGTGTGTGTATATATACACACACACACATACACATATATATACACACACATATACATACGTATATATATACAAACACACATACATATATATATTTTTCGTATAATATATAGATACATAATTTTGCTTAAATTGCAAACTTGGGTTTTTTTCCTTCGGAGTGTTATGCTGACAGACTTCTTGTTCTATACCCTTACAGGTGTGAGTTCACTTATTAACCTCCTCAGTTCAGCCCAAGATGAAGACCAGCCAAAACTGAACATTTTGTTGTGTGAAGCTGTTGTTGCCGTGTACTTAAGTTTGCTAATACACGCTCTTGCCACCAATTCCTCCAATGAATTGTTTCGACTTGCAGCCCACCCATTAAACAATCGAATGTGGGCTGCTGTTTTTGGAGGAGGTGTGAAACTTGTAGTGAAACCTCAGAGACAATCAGAAAGTGTTTCGGGTAAGGTGAATTTGATAATAATGTATGTAAATGTAAATAGTTTCCAGTGTTAAAGTTTTTTTTAATGTTTTAAGAATTTTTATTTTGAAAATCAGTGATATTTAAAGTATAAACACTCTTGTTAGGATAGTAAGTAATTAAATTCATGTTACAATAAAAATACAGTTTAACATTTTTTGATAAACCAGGACAAATTTGAGGAGGATAAAAAAGAAAAAAGGAAAGGTGAAGGTAAGTGAGGAGACCGTGTTAAGGAGTGAGGTCCTGGAAGAGGATAGTTTTCAATTAGAGAAGGGAGGTTTAAATAGACCCTCACAATCATCACAGAGCATCCCAGCAGCTGGCTTCTGATTAAGTTTGTGGTCTTGGACAAGAAGGCTGTTCCAATCATGCACATGGTTTTTTTTATTCCTTTTTCTTTCCTTTTTTCTTTCCTTATGGACTAGAGTATATTTTTTAGCCCACTTTTTAAGATGGTAGGATGATAAGATGAAGACTGATGGCATAGGGAAGTTTCCCACTGTGGTGCTGCAACACGGAAGTGATCTTCATTCATCTTTAGAAGTGGCCTGATTACAGATGAGGGGTCAGTGGCACAGAGGGTTTAATTGGCACAGGTTCTAACCTGTGTCCTCACTGCCCACGAGGGAATCAAATGAATAGGTTCCCACGTAAGTCAGAGTGAGGGAGGCGATCTCACCAACCCCCATTGCTTCCACTCCCATTCCATGTGGGTGGCTCTTAATCTTCATCTTCCTACCTGGTTGTAGTGCACTATAAATTTGAAAGTCATCCCCCACCCCTGGCCAATCACTTCTTTTCTCTTCCTGAGTTTTCTATTATTTTTTCACAGTAATTCATCTATCAAGTCATGATGCTTAAACCTCTGGGTACCCATTCAGGGTTGCATCCACTTACACCTACTGTATGCCAGGCAGTGTTCTGGGCTTTGAGGATATGGGAGTGAACACAACAGACAAATTAACAAATAATATTCCAGGTGTGATAAGAACTACGATAAAAATAAAACAGAGTGAATGGAAAGAGAATGATGAGGGAAAGGGGAAGGGAACAACTAGTTAGGGTGATCAGAAGACACATTTCTGATTAAGTAGCATTTGAGCAGAGTCCTAGGGAAGTCAGGATCAGATCGTGCACTGGGGCCAGAGCATTTCAGGCAGATGGAGCAGGGAGTGCAAAGGGCGTGAGGCAGGACTGAGTCTGACCCTTTCCAGGAACTACAGTGGAGGCCAGAATGGCCATTGTAAGCCAGGGTAGTGTGGGCAGAGAGGAGGCAAGGGAAGTAACTGGGGGCAAGGCCAGCTAGGGATTCATGGATCGTGTAAAAACTGTCACTGTTGCTCTAAAGAAAGATAGGAAACCACTAGAGGGTTTTAAGCAGAGGAATGATAGAATCTGATTTAGGTTTTCAAAAGCCCCACTGTAGCACTGTGTGGAGAACAGACCATGTGAAAGAGGAAAAGTAGGGTCCCCGTGTGGGAGGCTCTTGAAATAGCCCACTTAAAAGATCTTGTGGGTTACCATCAAGAATGAATGGGTAGACTGCCCTAGGAGAACGTTGCTAAGATTTATGACACATTGTAATTGACTGTACTTCAATTAAAAGAAAATGAACAAAATGTGGTATAAACATACAATGGAGTGTACTTCAGCTATAAAAAGGAATGAAGTGCTAACACATGCTATAACCAGCATGCACCTCAAAACTACCCAGAGTGAAAGAAGCCAGACCCATTTATGTGAAGTGTTGAGGGTAAGTCCACCCACAGGGACAGGCAGCATATTGGCGGTTGCCGCGGGTTAGAGGGAGGAAGGACCGGGGAGTGACTGCTTTGTGGGGTTGGGGTTTCCTTTGGGGCAGTGAGGATGCTGTGGAGCTGGATTGCAGGTGGTGGTCGCACAACAATGTGAATGTACCAAATGCCGCTGAGTTGTACAGTTTAAAAATGGTTAATGTTATGTAAATTTCACCTCAATTAAAAAAAGATACAAGTGTTTTAGCCTAGGGTGTTAGTGATGGACAGAGTAAAAAGTGGTCACACCCATCAAAGAGAAGTTGAGATAGAATTACTATTTTTTATGATGGGGAGTCTCAGGAGAGGACCAGGTTGACTTCTCTCTGGCTCTCCCATAGCCAGTGTTTGCAGAATCCTTTTGGTATTTCTTTTATGTATTTCTTGTATCTAACTCTTCCTCTCTGTCTTTACCACCCACCATACTAGTTGAGGCTCTTATGTCAGATCGTCCCACCTTCCTCTCTAATTGATCGTGCAAACGATACCTCATCATGTGACTAGTTCAAGACACTTGCATGGCAGTTGCTCTCAGGATAAGCTCCCAGCTTCCTATCCACAGGCTAGTCCCAGCCTGACTCCAGACTGTGGTTGTTACTCCCCTCCCTGAAGCCTGTCTAGCAAAAGCAGTTTACTCCTCATTTCACCAAACCTTTGGTCATTTATTTCTGACGTCCCTTCCTCGTTTCGCAGTGAGCTTCTGCTTTTCTTTTAAGGCATGCTTTATACCCCACATGTTTACTCAGTGAATCTTTCTTGAACAACATAGCCAGAAATAATCACTCAGGCACTCTCTTAATTACTTACTGAGTATACCATTTATTTAATACGTTGTATATAGAATTACTTTGATCTGTATTCTATCTAACATATAGGCTGCTTCATTGCATATTATTCTTTTATGCTCTATTTGCATCTCTGCCGTGATTGCTGGAAAACTGATGCAGTAACTGAAAAGTTTAGATGGACAGATGTAAGTAAGACTGAAGTCTAAACATGGCAAGAGTAGGGAGAAAAGAAAGCTTAACTTTTTGAATTAATAATGGAAAAATAAATGTGAGTTTTTTTCCTGCCTTCACTCAGCACCTCCTGTTCCTTCTGAAGACATCGATAAACACCGCAGGAGGTTTAACATGCGGATGCTGGTACCTGGAAGGCCTGTAAAGGATGCTACCCCACCACCAGTGCCTGCAGAAAGGCCATCTTACAAAGAAAAATTTATTCCTCCAGAACTTAGTATGTGGGATTATTTTGTTGCAAAGGTAAGGGGGGTGAGGAATGGAGGCTTTATGTGTGTTTTATCAACTCTTGTGTTCATATCACCTGGGTACGATGGGGCAGCTTCTGGGTCGGATCACCATAGTTTAGACATTTAATCTCTCGAGTTAAGAGACTGCATAGTCATTCAGGAATGATCAGATACTTGATATGGATGAGACAAATTAAAATCATATGGGGCTTAGGTATAAACCAGAAGTCAGTTTATTAACATGTAATCAGCATCATCCTTTTCTAGGCACCAGAATACTTGTATTTACCATCTAGGTTCCCATCTTCTGATTGTCAGTGGTTCCCTTGGCCAGCATGGAACCAGAGTGGAAGGAGATGGATGGACATTTGAGTTTCACCAGACCATGAACAGTTTTGTGAGGCCCCATGATGTATCTGTTTCTCCAAAGCAGAGAAGACTCTGCGGATCAGAGCACTCATGAAGACTCGATCGGTCACGGTCCTGCTTCACCCCGTGCTGGGTGTGTGCTTTACTGCGCTTTGTTCTTTTAAGCTCATCACCTCCTATCGATAGGTTTCCCTCTTTACATGTGTTCACACTGTTGTCACCTTGCTATGTGTAAGGGAATACATGTCCCGTCACGCCTCCTCCCATTTAAAATTTGTGTGAGAGCGCATCTTAGAGTTCTTCTGGTGCTGGTCTCTCTCTGTTTTTGGTCAGCTAAGCTGATCTTTAAAAAGTCTTTCAAGGTGAGTTTTGAAGGTTGATTTTTGTTACCTAAAAAGTTTGGTCAGGCTCGTGGTTCTCAAAGTGTGGCCCCAGAACTACCAGTGCCAGCGTCACCTGGGAGCTTGTGAGAAATGCGAGTTCTGGAGTCGCACCTCAGACCCACCAATTCAGAGACCCTGGGAGGGGGAGCAACAGTCTGTGTTTTAGCAAGCCCCCCAGGTGACTCCGATATATGCTGAAGTTTGAGGGCCTCTGAGTTAGGCAAATATGAGTGCAGATTTCTGGGTTTACACTCTGTCAGGATTCTACTTTATACTTCCCGTGATGATTCTGGCTTACTCCGTGAGGCTACTGATTGGGTCATGTATAATTGTATTTAGCTAATCAACCAGGGAATTAATAAAGTACTCTTAAAAATATATCAGCAGTACCCTTCTCCACCTTTCTAATTTGAAAATTTTCTTTCTCATGAAATCTTATTGCATCATTAATGTGAATGATAACATTTGCAATGATAATGTACCAGCTTCATTTTCTTTTTTAAAAAAATGTTTCTTCCTGATTAATACAAAGTTTTGTAAATTTGAAAGAGGCAAAAACGTATGAAGAAGGAAAATAGCACTCATCTACCCAAAGGTAACTGTTAGCACTTGGGCAAATGTGATTCTTTTATCCTCAGATTTTTAAAAAATACATAATTGGACTCGTATATTTGATTTTTTCAGTTGACATTACAAGATAAATTATTTATCACACCATTAACAATGTATCATAGCTGTCAAAAAAACCTTTATTATGGAAATTCAAACATACACAGAAGTGCAGATAATAGCACATGAATCCTCACCTAGCTTCAAAAATTATCAGCTCAGTGACAGTCTTATTTCATTTATAGTTTTTCCCACTCCACAGATTGTTCGGAAGCAAACCCAAATATTATGAAATTTCATTAATAAGTATTTCACTATTTTTTTTTTAAAGAAGGATTTTGAACAGAAACACTTTCTCTCTCATGTACACACACACTACATATATACACACACACAATATTCCTTAATATCAAGTATCCAGAGCATTCACATTTTCCCCAATTATATGTTAAATATTTTTGAACAACTGGTTTGTTAAATTAGGATCCAAAATAAGATAGATAGATAGATATCCCCTAAGTTTCTTTTAATCTATGGGTTCCACCTTCATCTCACTTTGTTGAATTCACCCTCTATTTGCCCCTAAATTTGTCCTTTAAAATGGCTTGGTGGCTTTTGCTGATGGCATCCCCATGTTTTGTTCTGAACATGTTCCTCTGATTCCTGTTTTTCTGTAAAGTGAAAGTTCAGCTTAGAGGCTTTATTGAGTTCCGTTCTGACTGGACAGAAGGGGAGTGCAGGGCTGCCACACTGGTGGTTTTGTGTATTTCCACCAGGAGGCACTCTTCCTGTGATCTTGGTTGATGATCTTTGCCTAAATACCATTATTTTAACGGGAATTTAAAAATTGTGATAACAGTATCCTCACATTTATTCTTCATTTATTTGCTGGAATACTTTCCGTCATCAGCCTGTTTGGTTACCCTGAAGTACATTTCGAAAGGGAAAGACAAAATGAATAAATTCTTTGCTTTTTGTACCAGTTCTCAAAGTGATGAGTTGATTGTCTAACATCCTTCAGAGGAGGCCAGTGAGTTTTGTTTTGTTACTAGTTTTGTTATGATCTTATGGATTTAAACATATTTTATGTGTTTTAATCCACGGCAGTAATTCTTATGGATGCTCAGATGATCCCATGTTTGCCAATGAGAGCCTTTTTCAGTTGGCTCCTGAATCTTTTTAAGAGCTATTCCAGTAATCTTTGAGTTTCTTTTCTTTCTAGTTTGAGTTATTCTAGGCTAATCTTGCACACTTCCTGCCCGAACTGGGAACAACCATTCCTCCAAAGAACCTGGTTCCTTTTTGTGGGGAATGATAATTAGAAACCATAAGTGGGTATTTGGGTTTGTCACTGTTTCTAGGTACATATCATTTCTAATGACCAAATGACTATTCAGTTTGATGAATGTACTATGGTTTACATAACTCTTTGCCTATCAGGTATTTGCTGTATAAATTTTTTTATTTTTATCAATAATGCTGAGGTTAATATCTTTTTAGATAAGCCTGTTCACATTCTGATTATTTCATTAAGAAGTGTTGGGTCAAAGGCTTTTGATAACTATCTCCAGATTACTGTCCAGGTTACTGATCAATACTCTCTTGAGAATAGTGAGTGTACATCTGACTTTTACGCTAATTAAGTCTTTCTTTTTCATTTTTGTTAAGTTGATAGATTAAATAATTTTTATTTCCTATTAGTGACATAAAAAATGTTAATGGACTTACTGCCATTAGGTTTTCTGTTTTAAGAATTGACTTTCATGTTCTTAACTTAATTATTGGAATTTTAATATTTTTCCTTACTTTTAATGAACTCTGTGTTAAGGATATCAGCAGTTTGTCTTCTTTTTTTTTTGAATTTGAGATGAGCTCTTTATTCCTGTTTCAAGCATTCTCAGGTAACAAAGATGAAATCTGCATCCTTTAGAAGCAGTTTATCTTACTTGTGGTGCTTTTTCCAGTTTGTTATATGCCTTTTAATTTTATGATGTTTTTGACACACAGAAGTTCAGGAAAGTTTATTTAGTCATGCCTGTCCATACTTTTAAAAAATGATTTGTTACATTGTTTTTAAGCAGAGAAAGTCCTTTCCATTAATATTTACTTCTATTTCCTCCTCCTCCTTTGTTTACTCCTGCTGTTTCTCCTCCTTCTTTTAAACTTGTAACTCTAAGTTTTACCTCTCTTGTTTACGTAGAATACAGTGAGGGGCAGGCTTCGTTGCCCTCTTTATCGTCTGTCCCCACACATGTACTATCTGTCCTTTCCTCCCAACGATGGATGACGTTATTATCTTTGTCATATATTAATTTCTTATTTGTATACTGTTCTTGGCCTACGTTTTTCCACTGATTAATTGCTAGACTGCACTTCTTTTAATTATTTATTTTAATATCTACTAAGAAATGGTGTCTTTCACTTTTAAAAGATTTCTCAGCTAATCTTACATGTTTTTTCCTTCCCTGTGAACTTTATACTCATTATCAAGTTTAAAAAAAAGATTTTTACTGTAATTACTTAAAACCCATAAATTAAAGATTCAGTTTTTACATGTTTCAGTCTCCTTATTTATGCTTTTGGAAGGATTTATAATTTCCTTCTCTATAGCTCTTACAGTTTTCATAAAGTTTTTCCTTTAACATGTTTTTCAGTGCACCTTTTTTCTCTAGACTTTTTGAACTAATTATTGCCAATATATAAGGAATATAAGTCTTATAATATAAGGAATATGTAAGGAATATAAGTCATATAATATATAAGACTTGATTTTTAAAAAATACTTGTGTTGTATCTAGCTACTCAATTATTTTGTTGACTCAGAGTTTTAGTGTGTTTCCTTGACTTTTCTAGGTCTAGTATCATTTTTTGAAAGAAAATTTTTATGTAGGATGACACCATTTGAAATATTCAGTGTTAAGTTGGTACAGAAATTAACCCCATTATACATTTAAAAATAACTGTGTGTTTTACTGCAGCCATTTCTCCCCTTGTCTGAGAGCGGTGTTATATATGATTCGGATGAAAGCATTCATAGCGATGAGGAAGAAGATGATGCTTTTTTTTCAGATACTCAGATACAGGAGCACCAAGACCCAAACTCCTACAGGTAAATAAGGCTTTTCTCCTTTTCTTTTTGCCTTTTATTTTGTAGAAAATCCTGATACTACTAGTTTTAAGTAACATTATCATCATGAATTTACACAAGACCTGACTTAAGTTTTCAGGTTAGGAATTCTGTACCTTTGCGGTAAATTCTTAGATAGTAGAGTATTTCTTTCACATTCAGTTTCAAAGACTAGCTGGCACAAACATTTTTAGTGGGAAAAATACATAATTTATTGAGGTGCTATTAGGGTTCCATGTGACTTTGTGGTAAGCCTCTCTTCATTAGGTAATTTTCAGATATTGCAAGTGTAACATTGTTGCATGTCTTTTATTTTCAGAGACTACACAGGTACGATTTTCTAATTTAAGTTGCTGGAGGAAAACAGCTTTTCTTCTGGTTGGGAGATGGGGCTAGGCCGTTGACAGAGATCATCACTATGCTTCTCTCATGACTTTATTTTTCAATTAAGGAGAATTTTTTTTTTGTCCCTTTTTGAACAGCTGGGCTCTTCTACATTTGGCAGTGGTTAAGCTAGCACTGCACAATGTCAGGAATTTCTTTCCCATTGCTGGATTGGAATTCTCTGGTAAGTTTGGAATTTGAAAATTAATGTTATTAAATACATCAAATTATCTTCAAGTTTCTCATTATAAAATCCATACAAAGAAACATTGGGTACTAAAAAAGAAAATACCGCATTGGTGATGTTATGAAGTCTAGTTTATTTTAGGCTCTAGTCTGTGGTTTTCATTCATCTGGCAAGAATCACTGTCTACCTAGAAGGCTGGAAAAAAAAAAAAAAGGCAGGGAACCAGCCTGGAGAAGCTAGACATTTTCTCAGCTCATTTTAGAGAGGTGGTCTTCTGTTTTGTTCAAAGCATTGGGAATCCAAATGGTGTTAGATTAACATTTTCAGATTTATTTATATTTTTGGAAATTCTGGCTCTAATCGTTTGGATTTTGTAAATAAATGGTGATGGTCATTTATAATCAAAATAAAATGTCGTGTTCTCTTCCATTGTAGAGTTGCCTGTAACATCACCATTAGGTATTGCTGTGATTAAAAACTTGGAGAATTGGGAACAGATTTTGCAAGAGAAAATGGATCAGTTTGAAGGGCCCCCTCCCAACTACATCAACACATATCCAGCTGACCTTTCAGTAGGGGCTGGACCAGCTATTCTTCGAAATAAAGCGATGCTAGAACCTGAAAATACTCCATTCAAGTACGAATGCTCCTTTAACGCTGATAGGACTGTAGCTTGGTTTAACTTTTCTGGAAGACAGTTTGGCAAAGTAATATGCCAACAGCATTCAAAACATAACTTTGAACTTGTAGTCCTGTTTTAGCAGTATATGCTAAGGAAAACATCAGAAATCTGGATAGAAAATTATTTTTCCCGTATTACCTGTATTTTGATAGACATATTAATTTTATCATCAGGAAAAAGAACCTTTATTGTATTTCTATCATCAGTTTAAGAACTCTTGTAGAAATGTTTTGGGATAATAATCTACATATGCAAACACGGTGCTACTGACCTCTTGTCAGTAATTTAGTACTAAACACATTAGGGTTTTTATTGATGTTTTTAACCTTCTACCTGTCTGGCCATAATTAAGAGTATTGCTCATACCCTTGAAAGAGCAAGGCTTTTTATTTTTACCCTGTTAGACTGTTAAAAATGAACTGTGTGACTTTATATTCACTGGTGATATGTTGTAACCAACAGAGCCAACATAAAGTATAATTTAAAAAGAGAATAGGAGCTTCATTCGACTCTAAGCCCAACCTGTGCATTCAAAGAACTTGTAATTAGAGAATTAATTGCTAGATGAAGGAATGATTTTTTAGAACTAAAAATTGGAAGTGAAATAAACTATGAAATTTTGTTGAGCTTAAGGCTGCATCTTCTTTGCAGTAATGGAGGTTTTAAAAAAAATCTGCAAATAATGAGACATTTTCTATAGACTAAGATAGTATGATATGTTAATTTTTTTTTTTTTTTTAACCAGATCCCGGGATTCCTCTGCACTTCCAGTCAAACGACTTTGGCATTTCCTTGTAAAACAAGAAGTCCTTCAAGAGACATTTATTAGATATATTTTCACTAAGAAAAGAAAGCAGAGTGAGGTATTTAAAAAAAATCTATCTTGTAATTTTTTTTAACTTTTTTTATTGAGTTATAGTCATTTTACAATTTTGTGTCAAATCCAGTATCTTGTAATCTTTGTTTAGTTTTCATGAACATTTCTAATGAAGCCAGTGCTTGATTTATTTGAAATTTACTTTTGGTTAGAACTTACTATCTTTCATACATCATAGGTAATAATTTACCAAACTACAAAGAACTTTTTGTTAATGGAGGTACTGGGTATTGAACCCAGGTCCTTGTGCATGCTAAGCATGTGTTCTACCGCTGAGCTATACCCTCCCCTTGATAATTTTTTTAAGATAAAAACTTACAGTTTTTATTTCATAACAGTGAAACAACATAGGTCCCTTGATAAATCCTGTATAATCAAGTAAAGTTGGTACCTCCTTTATCGTATTTGCCATTGGGCTTTTACATGTAATAAGATTGTGATGGATGGTTTGGGGAATTTAATGTATAAACGAGTATACTCTATGTTACGATTCTCTAAATATCGTTTAATTGAAAATACAGCATAAACCTTTGAAAACATTTTTATTTATTTAGCATTTAGAAACGGACAGGATAAACTGTAGGAGCACCAAATTCAGGATAATTTTGTGAGAGAGATTAAATTACAGAAATACCAAATACAAGGTGAAGGAAGTTTGCTTTTACACAGTAAGGAAGAGATTCTACATTGCGTGGTGGTTTTTAAGCTAAATATGTTAGCGATGTAATGCCACACAGGGTTCAAGAAGAATCAGAAATTTGGGAGAGAGTCACTTTAGAACTTAAAATGATCTCTTCGTTGTAAAATGAGGGGTGCACAGATCTAGACCGTTTTAGTCCATTTGGCTGTTTAATGAGGTAGCGGGCAGCTTGGAGAGTGATCAGGGTAGTGTCAGATGTGATTACAAATTTGGCAAGAAAATCTATGAGGAAACAAAAATGAATTCTATTTCACTTAGGAAAGTGAAAACTGAGAGGGACGGTCTGCACGGCTGTTTCCCCAGGCAGAACACGGGACTGCTTCTCAAATTCCCCCCACGCCTAGGGCAGCAGAACCTCCTGGCTCGTTCTCTTCGCTAGTCACCCGCCTGCCTGGATGGGCATTGTGGTCAGTCCCTGCGAACAGCCATTTGTTTTTTCTGAGGATTTAAAAATTAGAAGAAATTAGAGGAATGAACTTTAGGGATTCTTTTGTGTCTTATAAGCTTTTTTGATAACAAGAGATCCTGATGGTATTGAAATGATTGATGTAGGGTTTCCTAGGGGAGTCATAGAGCCAAACTCATTTCCTCTTTCATCTAATCCATTCTTTGCTGCTTTTCCTATAGTGCTGCTGAGCCCAAATCCCATAAAATAAGACACAGAAATCTAAGAAATAGATTTAAAATAAAAGATACTTGCTCAGTGAGAGCTGTTAACTCAGAGAGAGCCAGTTCATTGAAGGATCAATTTTCTGAGTGTTAGGTCTTCAAATTATTAAACATAGTGATTTCTTGAAAATAGGCTTTAATTATTCATAAGGTTTATAGCAGTTTTGCTTCATTGGATCATCAGAGCCTCCGAGTGCTGGGGGAAGCCAGGTCTAGGTTGCATGGACCCTCAGGCTGTTGTCTTGCCCTCCAGGATCTGCTCTTTCCTTCCTGGCTTCCCTCTTCCTTTAAGCCTCTGCCCTGTTCTGCCCCTTCTCTCCCCTATTGATGCCCCTTCCTTGATCGCTGTGCTCTGGGATCAGCAGCACAAGCTGTGTGTTCTCTTTTTCTGCCAGCAGAGGCTCTCCATGCACAGGCAAGTGGGACAGATAAACTGAACATTTCTTAAAATGCTCTGTTAAGCATTGGTTGGCTCTAGGGAAGGGAAGCAGTGGCTGGGAGTTTGGATGGAAGGAAGAATTTTTACCATGTATTCTTTTGTAGCTTGAGAGTCTTAAATCGTTGAATGAGATTAGTATCTTGTTCAGGCCATCCCATAGAACTTTCTGTGATAATGGAAATAGTCACCAGCCACATGTGGTTATTGAGCACTTGCAATGTGGCTAGTGTGACTGAGGGACTGAATTTTTTATTTTGTTTAAATAGCCACACGTGGTTATCAGCTACTGTATTGAATAGAACAGATCTCCTGATAAAAGGTTTACATGTAGGAAAAAAAATTATGAAAAAAAATGTTAAAGCTGGTAAGACAAAATAAAAATTGGTCACTTAGTTCAAAAATACGCAAAATTTAAAAAAACTGCTCAGCCAATACGAGTGTTTTATCTTTTTAAATTATTAAATAAGATATTGATGATCAACAAATTTGGTAAATTCAGTGAATTGATCAATTAGTAAAATTGGCCAAATTCTAAGAATGCTAAAACGTTGGCTAATTTTTAAAAATTACTTAATAAAAATGAAATTCTGAGAAATGCTGAAATTTTAGATATGTTCATAAGAAGGTGCTTTCACTCATTGAATGTGTTAGAGAAGAACAGTCCACAAAACAGGTTTTTGCGAAGAGGACAAATGTGGCAGACTTCGCCACCGGTGGTTTAGGGCAAGTGGTTCTTCGGCAGCGTGGCTCCTGCCGAGCGGGGCCGTGCACAGCCCTTCACCGTCCGCCGCGGGCTGTCGCTGACCGCGTGGAGCATTGGGCCCTTTTGGCTGAAAGAGGAGCAGGCATTTCAGGAGGTGTTAGGAGGAATGTATTGCTCTGATCAAACCTTCAGAGGCTTCCACAGCAGAGCAAAAACACTACTTCTGATCGTAGCCATCCCCATTGGCCCTGCCATCAACCGGGAGCAAGTTATTTGTGAGCGTTCTTTCCCGTGCCGCATGTCGTCAAACACTGACTTACACGGAGAAAAATCGTACGATTATATGTAGTTAGTGGTTGACGTGACTCCTAACCCCTGAATCTCTCTGCACGGATATATTCCTTGTAAGTAAGAGTGAAAAATCATCAGTGCTTCCAATCTGTGTTCAGAAAAAAGTAAGTTTTTTTTAATTTAAAATAAACCCTCATTGGGGAAGAATCTATGTAGGATGCATCTGCTCGTACACGTAGGTTTTATTTTTTGAGATGACAGTTTAAGTTAGAGCTTTAAGTCGCATAACGGATATACAAATACTGAATTTTTATTTTGAAATTGCTTTTATGTATGTAACAGTCATGCTACTTTTGCTTGTTTTGCTTTGTGTTGTGTTTTATCCGATGACATCACATTTAACTTAGTTTAATTTCTTTCTTGATTTTGTGCTTTTAGATTCATTTTTAAGGCTTGCAAATTCATTTTTGCCGTCTTTAAGTGATGCAGCGACAGTTTCAGTTTGAAAATTTTCATTCTTTTTGTGATTTCGTTTCATGCATGTGTTTTGTGTTTGTGACGGTGTGGTGTTACTTAGTCTATAGAAGAACATGTGGAGCAGGTCAAACAAAACTGCGTAGCAGAAGATTGCCACGTCAAGGTAGTGTTCCGCGCTCCTCTGTCCAGCTCATTCTCTAAGGTTCAAGGAGCTAACCCCTCAGCTCTGATACTAACCAGCCCTGCCCTGCTGGCTCACCAGTCAGAGTGCTCGCTGCCCGCACACACCTCAGTGGCACAGGGTAGGAGATGCTCTGCCGTGTCCGGCTTGATCTTTCTTGCCGTTGGGCCTTCTCCTTGCTTCCTGTTCCATCCTCACTTCTGCCCCTTGCCCCCATCTGTTCTTAAACATGATCCTCATCTTCCCTTCCTGTCCCCTTTGACTCGAAGCGTTATTACTTCCTCTCATCAGTCTCCTCCATTCCTAACTGTTCTTCTGTCCAACTTCTTACTCCCATCTCATCACCCTTATTTAAAAATGTTCACTTTCTTATGTGACCCCTTTGTCTTTCTATGTTTTTTTCCTCTAGTCTGTGCCTCCTAATCTGTACACCTTCTTACTGCAGTATCTTTGCACTTTTGGAAGAGATAAAAGAGACACATGCCTGTTACAAATACTAGTGAAAATTATGCTAGCTATCTTTTGTGACAGCTACTCAGTCTCCTGTAATAAACATGGAAATATTTATAATTGGGGTGAATACAGGGCATCAGAGAATTTAAACTAATTCCAAAGCTAATTTTCAACACACTAAATTTACTGGGACTTTTTTTCTTGCTGCTGCTGCTGCTACATTTTCTTCTTGTCCTTCCTTTAAATTTTGTGGGATGCTCTTATCTCTATACAGAGCGGTGCTGCGGCATCTACAGCCTCTGACAAATGTCTTGCAGGTCGAAGCGGATCTGGGCTATCCGGGTGGAAAGGCGAAAATCATCCATAAGGAATCGGATATGATCATGGCGTTTTCTGTTAATAAGGTGAAATCTTTAGTCATTATAAAGAATGTGATACTTTGTTTTAGTGAAATTGCTTAAATTATTGACTCTGCCTTTGCTTTACAGGCAAACTGTAACGAAATTGTTTTGGCTTCAACACATGATGTACAAGAACTCGATGTAACTTCTCTCCTGGCCTGTCAGTCATATATATGGATTGGGGAGGAATATGACAGAGAATCCAAAAGGTTTGTTTGCCTTCTGTCATCAATTTTAAATGTAGTTTTCTTCAAAAAGGACCAATTAAATGGATATGCACGTGATTTGAATGACCTTGAAAAGTGTACGTATCTCTGTCTTCATTTGGTAAGGACACAGACATAACTGGTTGAGCTGCCAAGAAAAGGCGCTGCTTACATCAGTGAACAGGTTACTCGTACTTCTTCTGTTAGACCCTGAACTGTTCGGAGTGTTTGAGTCAGAACTCAACATCCAAGCCTAATGCTAACAACTGCCACTTTGACATTTAATCTCAAAGAAATGTCAGAGGTTACACAATATCCAGTAAGTTCGGCAGATCTGGATAATCAGACTGAAAGGCAGAACACACCAATATATAAATTACGCTGATTGACGAGTCCTGTTTACTGAGTAATTTTCAGTGTTTCTTCTTGATTAGCTCCTTATAAAGCATACCTTTTTTACAGATAAAAATGTAGACAACTTTACTTTTCAGTAAAACTGTGGACACCGCACCAAGAATGCAGTAACACTTTTCTGTTTTGGGATTTCTCCTCCATGCCTGCCCCACCTCTTGCTTTTCTCCAGACTCTTAGACACTTTCTGTGCTGGGAATGGTGCCATGATAGGCTCTTTCATTGTTCTGTTGAGTTTTCTATCTTGTTAGTATATAATATAACTAGGCTCACTGTCATACTTCAGAGTACATGTAACCATGTAATATAAAATAAAAATTACTTTAACATTTTTGTGATAATTAGTACCTTACTTTAAGAAATCCTAAAACTCAAATTTCTTTAAAATGTATGAATTTCATTCATGGGATATCTGTACTTGAAGGGGACATAGAATCTTTTTCTATATAGGATAAGAAGGAAATCTGTTAAATACTTTAAAACAAACATTTGTTCCAACTTGTGCAGCAGTAAAGTTCCCCTGAACATTATTTTTGCCCAAAGGGGAAAAAGTTAACCAGTACGAAAATTCGCTGTGATTAGGACTTGTAACTAAGTTTTTCTCATGGATATTTATTCTTTTTTTTTAATAAGGACTGTCCTTTGGGTACATAAAAAGCTCTGTAATTGAAATACGTGTTGAGAAAATGGAATTGTCACAGTAACACACGACTGTTTTCCACAGTTCAGATGATATCGATTACCGTGGTTCCACTACAACTCTTTATCAGCCCAGCGTGGCGTCGGCAAGCCAGGTGCATCCGCCTTCCTCTCTGCCGTGGCTGGGCAGTGGGCAGACCAGCACCGGAGCCAGTGTGGTATGTGATTTACTGTTAGGTTTGGTTTCTGGATGTGGACTCGCTCAAACGTAAGTTCAAATCACTGTGACCTAGAAATGGTGCTGATGATGAGGGGCAGCGTCATGGTGACAGCTGGCATGCGGGGAGTTTCTGGGTGTCGGGTGCGTGCTTTTCTCACACTCCGAGGTGGTAGGTGCTGTCGTCACCCCCATCATCATTTTATAGATGAGCAAAGTGAGAGGCACAAAGTGGTGAAGCAGAGACGGAGGGGAACTGGCGCCTGCTAGAAGAGTTTGAAGCGTGCGCCAGTAACGTCGTCAGTTACTGCAGTCAGGGGTCCCCTTCCTGTGTTCTGCGCTGAAGAATCTGGAGGTGTTCCTGTGTGTCCTCCGGGAGGGGCACTTGGGGGAGAGGTCCCTTTGTCACTAGATGAAGCAGCTGGGCCTCCTCACAGTCCACACAGGCCAGGGCCGCACCAGAAAGTGACCCTGCTCCCGCAGCCTGTTCAGACCGGTGTCATGTGTTAAGTGGGTCTGAAAATCCCCAAGAGGGTTTATTTCAGTAATAAACCAGTTGTAAGAGAAGAAATGTTCTGAGAATTAGAGTTGGCCTGAAGCATACCCTTCCTCGTCTCTTCTGTGGTGCACAGTATAAATTCATTTTTTGTCTTCTCTTAAAGCTTATGAAAAGGAATCTACATAATGTTAAGAGAATGACCTCACACCCCGTCCATCAGTACTGTAAGTATTTTATTTATGATCCAGGGATTGTAAGTGGCCTCTGTCACTCTGAAGTTGGCTTATAGAATGGGAAGTATTGGAATTCGTTCTTTATCTTTCTTATTTTCTGCTGTTCCTTTTGTCTCAGATCTTACAGGTGCTCAGGACGGCAGCGTACGCATGTTTGAATGGACACGACCTCAGCAACTTGTCTGTTTCCGCCAGGCCGGCAATGCAAGAGTTACCAGGTTATATTTTAATTCACAAGGCAACAAGGTTAGTTCCTGGGAGTTGCTGCTAAATTCCTCTGAACATAATGGTGGATATTTATGAGTAAAACTACATCTAAAAACAAATTCAGTCACTCCGGATTTAAGCAGAGCAGGCAGTTTGATAGTGTTTGTATAGCCCCTTGGCTCCCAATAAAAGTGTAAATCCACAGAATTTTCTGTGAATTAATCATCCACTTACAGATTCTCAATACACTGGGAGGGTAAAGAACCCTGTTTCTGTTGGGTGTGGTGACGGTGCCTGTGCACACAGTCAGGCACCTCAGAGAAACCCTCGGTTTCTTACTAAGTTCCTCTAGAGAAGTTTAGAGGAAAACAATGAGATAGGCGTAGAAAAGCATTTTAAAAGTGGCAGGATATTTATAGTACATGGATTTTCTTGAGAATAGCAGTTATCGTCAGAATGTTAAGTGGGGACTGAGTGACTCCTTTTCAGAAATGATTTTTACCTTTGATGTGAAGATCAGAGGCTGTGTTTAATATTTACACCATTCTTACAGTGTGGTGTTGCAGATGGAGAGGGTTTTCTGAGTATCTGGCAAGTAAACCAAACTGCATCAAATCCTAAACCTTACATGGTAAGTATCACTCAGCATTCCCAGAGCACGCCCAGAGGCTGCCTTGTTTGTGAGTCCACTGGTGGGTCTGTTGGGGAAGGGCCCGTTCTGCCCAGCGGCCACAGCCCAGCGGCCACAGCCCAGCACCTGCCGTTGCCCTAGTTTTAGACTGAACTGACTGAAAAGTAAAAACCTTTGCCCTTTTACAGCTTGAAGGGTGACCATTATATTTGAAACATTTTAGGAGCTTTCCCTATGTGTGGTCCTACTTAGGATATGTTTTTGTTACACTTTTATCTGTTTTGGAAACTTTTTTTTTTTTTCCATTGAGGTATAGTCAGTTTACAGTGAGTGTCAATTTCTGGTGTACAGCACAATGTTTCTGTCATACGTGTACACAGGCATACTCCTTTTCACTATAGGTCACTGGAAGACTCTTAACTTCTTAATGATAGAGTTTAATAGTGGTTCATTTTACGTACTGTATTAAATACCAACAGATTCCATGTTGCCAGTTTGCTGCAGAATGTTGCCTACTAGACCACAAAACAACCAATCGCAGGAGTCCACTTCATTCATTCATGCAAATCATGTTAAAATACGTGGTGATGCGGACAAGCACATCTGTGCTTGGTAGGGTTGGGACACATGGAGGGGGCAGAAGGTGGTGCTGTTCTGTGCAGAACTTCCGATCTTAATTTTCTTTTCTAGACTATGTACGTGTTCTTAATTATGCATATGACACCAGATATTTCTCTTAAATTAGTACACTATAGACTGGATCATAAGGTTTTTACAGAAATGGAAATAATCTTCAACGTGTCCTTTTGCCTTCAGCCATATCTATACCATGATAATTCCAAACAGAAAAATGTCTATTTTAATTGTAAACTGCCTGACATCCTCCTTCTGGGTCCTCACCTCCAAATTTCTATTCATCCTGATCCCAGAGGGAAAGTCATGCCTGTCCCAGTAGGTGACTCCCCATAGTGCTGGAGCATCCTCAGGTGCTGTTCTGGGCAGCCTTAAACCTGTGGATTGTCTGCTGGACCGCTTTTGACCTTGTTTTTTTAATTGCTCTTCATCTGGGATGAGGGCAGGGCGCACAGAGGTGGTAAGGAAGGTGGTGGATACTTGTATTTTAGATGACAAAGTTAATTTGACTGGAGTCCTTCACGTCTAAGACTAGATGGGCAAGTATGAGCATTTCCTCTTTGGGTAGTGGTTGAATATTATGATTTAATATTATTTAAAGCTTATTAAATATATTTTAGATAATTAGCAGAAAAGTTGTCTGAGCCCTTAATAGAACTAAATTGCTTGGTTAAGTTCCTGTACTTGATATTTTATTCCTTTGTTACATAATCTAAAAAACATAACCTTTCATTCCATGTTTTTACCAAATCTTCTATTTTTAAAAAATTGTTGGGTATTAGCCAAATAATACACAGATGATAGCTAATACTCTTACCACTTATTCTTTATTCTAGATTTGTAAAAAAGTGCTCTTTGCTCATGCATGGAGTATATGAGTGGCAGAGCTGTGTGTGTACTCTACCACATTTTGCTGGACTTTGAGCTAACATGAGCTATACTTTGTTTCCGTAGAGTTGGCAGTGCCACACTAAAGCCACGAGTGACTTTGCATTTGTTACCTCTTCAAGTCTAGTTGCCACATCTGGACAGTCCAATGACAACAGGTAGGTTGACAGAAGCAAAAAAGAAAGAAGCATATTTTAGGCAGAAAGGTATTCTTGCTCAATGGAGTGGATTTCTGTTTGGTCGAGGTTTTCCACGGCAGGAATACAAAAACTTTGTTACGTAATTCTTCAAGAGTTTTCCTTACCAAAAAGACTAAAATTCCTCCTAATGTAATCTATTAATAAGCATGTGGAATTTTTATGTTAAAGGTATTTTTTATTGCTGTCAATACTGTCAGGTTTTGAGCATCATGCTCAACATTTTCTTTGCCTCACCTTGTTTCCTTGGCAACACGTGCCCATGAGCAACGCCCCTCATTTCCCTGCAGTGGTTGCCGCGGGGGTAGAGAAGCACCTCTTCTACTCAGGAAATCGTGTCTCGCTGGAGTGGTCATGGAAGAGGCACGGCTGGGGGATGAGGTGGGGCAGAGTCAGGTGGGCTCATGCGAGACACAAGCGTGTAGTTTGAAAAGGATAAACTTCTGGGAAGAGATACATCCCTGTCCCAGCATCTACCTTCATCCTAGTTGAGAATCACTGCTCTATAAATGTGAGTGAACAAACAGATGTGAGACTGAGTAAGTAAAGATACTGGAGGTGACAAGTGTACCCCTAGTGATGACTTAGCACAGTTGTTTATGATGTATTTCTGTTGCTATTTATTAGAAATGTATGCCTCTGGGACACGTTAATATCCCCTGGAAACAGCCTCATTCATGGTAAGTGAGTTAAATCTGCAATTTTCAGTGCACTGTGACAGAATGCTTTCCTGGAGTTACTTAAACCAGTAAATCCAGTGAATGCTTTTTCACGGGTTAAAAATGGAGAAATACTTAGAATGAATACAATTCTAAGAGTTAACTAGAATATCTGGCCACCTTGCTGAGGTGAGTATGTATGGTCATAGGAATCGGGCTAGCTGGAATGACCTTGGTGTTGTCTCCTATGCAGAAAACATCGTGTGGAGAGTGGGGCTACTAACAGGGCTGTGTAATGAATTAGGTGCAAAGTATTTTTTTTTAGTTGAGTTACAGTTGGTTTACAATGTGTCAATTCCTGGTGTACAGCACAATTTTTCAGTCATATATGAATATACATATATTCCTTTTCCCTGTGAGCTACTACAAGATCTTGTATATATTTCCCTGTGCTATACAGTATAATCTTGTTTATCTATTCTACATATACCTGTCAGTATCTACAAATCTCGAACTTCCAGTCTTTCCCTTCCCACCTACGTCATCCCTTGGCAACCACAAGTTTGTATTCTGTCTGTGAGTCTGTTTCTGTTTTATATTTAAGTTCATTTGTCATTTTTTTTTAAGATTCCACGTATGAGTGATATATGGTATTTTTCTTTCTCTTTCTGGCTTATTTCACTTAGAATGACATTCTCCAGGGACATCCATGTTGCTGTAAATGGCATTATGTTGTCATTTTTATGGCTGAATAGTATTCCATTATATAAATGTACCACAACTTCTTTATCCAGTCATCTGTCGATTGACATTTAGGCTACTTCTGTGTCTTGGCTACTGTAAATAGTGCTGCTATGAACATTGGGGTGCAGGTGTCTTTATGATGTAGGGTTCCTTCTGGATCTATGCCCAGGAGTGGGATTGCTGGATCATATGGTAAGTCTATTTTTAATTAATAGGCTTTTTTAGAGCAGTTTCAGGTTCATAGCAGAATTGAGCAGAAAATACAGAGTTCCCACATAGCCCTCCCCACCCACACATACATACTCCCCTACCCTCAACATCCCTCCTCACTGTGGCATATTTGGTATAGTCAGTGAACCAACATGAGCACATTATTATCAACCAAAATCCATAGTTTACATTAGGGTTCACTCTTGATGATGTACATTCTGTGGGTTTTGACAAATGCGTAGTGACACATAGCCACCACTATAGTATCATAGAGAATAATTTCATTGCCTAAAAACCCCTTGTGCTCCATCTACTCATTCCTCCCTCTCCCCAAACCCCTGGAAACCATGATGTTTTTATTGTTTCTGTAGCTGTGCCTTTTCCAGAATGTCATTTGTTTGGAATTGTATGGTTTGTAGCCTTTTCAGACGGCTTCTTTCATTTAGTAATATGTCTTCCATGTCTCTCATGGCTTGATAGCTCATTTCTTTTCTTTTCCTTTTTTTTTTTTTTTTACTGCACGTATATTTTAAAATTTACATATATGTACTGTTCATTGTTTCTAAGAAGGTTTAGAACTTTAGCTTTTTAAACTCACATAGTTATCAAAGGAATAAAGCCAACCACAAAATAAGAATTAATTCAGAAAGATTCATACACCCTGCTATTAACAGCAACATTATTTACAATTGCCAAGATATGGAAACATCCTAAGTGCACATCAGTAGTTGAAATAGATAAACAAGATGCAGTATACATATATGTAATGGAATACAACTCACCTATAAAAAAGAAGGATATTTTGCCATTTGCAGCCCCTCATTCACTTTTTTTTTCCACCTCAAAAACCAGAATTTTATAACTAGCAGAGACATTGCCATTTCATCAAAAACAACAAAATACCTAGAAATAAACTTAACCAAGGAGGTTACCTATCCTCTGAAAGCCGAAAAGATACAAAGAAATGGAAAGATTTCTTGTACTCTTGGACCGGAAGAATCAACACTATCAATGTGGCAACACTCCCCAAAGCAATACACAGATCCAACACAAACCCCATCAAAATACTCACAATATTCCTCACAGAACTAGAACAAACAATTCCAAAATTTATAAGGGACCACAAAAGACCCAAAACAGCCAAAGCAATCTTTCATAGGTCTCTTTCCCCCCTCCCCCCCTTCTTCTTTTTTTTTCTCTTTTCTTATGGTTTGATGACTAGAGAAGGTCCTTTAACATTTGTTGCAAAGCTGGCTTGGTGGTGCTGAAATCTTTTAGCTTTTGTTTATCTGTGAAGCTTTTGATTTCTCCATTAAGTCTGAACGAGAGCCTTGCTGGATAGAGTATCCTTGGTTATAAGTTTCCCCCATCATCACTTTACATACATCGTGCCACTCCCTTCTGGCCTGTAGAGTTTGTGCTGAAAAATCAGCTGATAATCTTGTGGGAGTTCCCTTGTATATTATTTGTTGCTTTTCTCTTGGTAATTTTAATATTTTCTCCTTTTCCTTAATTTTTGTCAGTTTGATGACTATGTGCCTTGGTGTGTTCCTCTTTGGGTTGATTCTGTGTGGTACTCTCTGCACTTTCAGGACTTGGGTGACTGTTTCTTTCCCAAGTTGGGGAAGTTTTCAGTGATTATCTCTCCAAAATTTTTCTCAGATTCTTTCTCTCTTCTCTTTCTGGGATGCCTGTAATGTGAATATTAGTGCACTTCATGTTGTCCCAGAGTTCTCTTAAACTATCCTCATTCCTTTTTATTCTTTTTTCTTTTTTCTGTTCTGAAGTAGTGATTTTCTAGCTCACTGATCTGTTTTTCTGCCTCATTTAGTCTATTCTTGGTTCCTTCTAGTGTGTTACTCATTTCAGTGATTTTATTCTTCAACTCTGGGTATTCTTTGTATTTTCTAACTCTTGGCTAAAAACTTCACTCTGTGCATCTGTACTCCTCTTGAGTTCTCTGAACATCTTGGCCATCATTTCTTTAAACTATTTCTCAGACAGGGAGTCTATCTGAGAAAGGCAATCTCCTCATCACTTACTTCTGGGATTTTATCTTGTGCCTTGGCCTGGGAGATATTCCTTTGCTGCCTCGTATTGTCTATCTCTTTTTATTTTTAGGTTAAGTTAGTTATGTTTCTTGACCCTGGAGAGGTGGCCTCTATGGGAGACATCCTATGCATCCCAGCAGTTGTCACCCAAGGGCGAGGGTCCAGCCTGTCCCAGTGGAGAGTCTGGCCAGTTATGTGGATTCCTTCCACAGGCTTTGGGGTTATTGTTTTCTTGTTTCTAGTATCTGCCCCTGCTGGATGAGGCTGGACTAGAGGCTTATGCAGGTTTCCTGGCAGGAGGAACCACTGCCTGCGCACCGCTGGGTGAGGCTTGGTCCTGGAGCTCTGGTGGGTAGGGCTGTGTCTAGAGGGCTTTGTGGCTTAGGAAGTCTGCTGATGGGTGGGGCTGTGTTCCCACCCTGTATGTTGTTTGGCCTGAGGCTTCCCTCCAGGCTGTTGGGTGGGGCTAGGTCTTGGTGCTAATGGTCCATTTAAGATGTCAGCCTCCAGGAAAGCTCATGGAGATGAACACTCCTGAATGTCCGCCACTAGCTTTTAGGTCCCCAGGGTGAGCCGCAGCTGTCCCCCACGTCCCCAGGAGACCCTCCAAAACCAGCAGGCAGGTCTGGCCCAGTCTCCTATGAAATCACTGCTGGTGCACATAAGTTTCTGTGTACGCTTCTCAAGCAAATGGAGTCTGTTTCCCCCAATCCCGTGGGGCTCCTCAGAGCCAAGCAGCCCTGGCCTTCAAAACCAGATGTCCTGGGGTCTCCTCCTTCCCACAGTGTTGGAACCTTGGGCTGGGGAGCCTGACGTGGGGCTCAGACCTTTCACTCCTATGGAAGGGCCCCTGCGACTAAACTATTGTTCAGCTTGTGGGTCGCCCACCCTAGGGGTATGGGGCCCAATTATTATCGTGAGCACGCCCGTCCTACCTTCTGGCTGTGGTTCCCTCTTTATGTTTCCAGTTGCAGAAGATCTTTTCTGCTAGGTCTAGTCTTTTTTTTTGATGGTTATCTCGCAGTCAGTTGTGGTTTTGTTGTATTTGCGAGGAGAGGTGAGCTCGTGGTCCTACCACTCTGCCATCTTGACTGGAAATCAGGTGCAAAGTATTTATTGAGCTCAATAGAAATAAGATCATTATTTTACCTAATTAAACCTAACCATAAAGTAAAAGTTAACCATATGAGTTAAAAATATGAACAATTCCATTTAAATACTATTCCTTTTAAGACAGTGTTTTCTAGATTGCTGTCCTAAAGACCACTCTTCCACATAATGCTTCCAAGAGTGCTCGAAGCACCAGTGAGGTTTGGTTAAACACAGCCAGGTGGACAGTTTTGGGGGAGAGGATGAGGGGTGGATTTCTCAGTCTTTTATTAGGCTGATGTACATTTTTAAAGATGTAGTTATTCACCAAAAAAATGGAATTTTGCAATTAAATTGGGAAATAATTATTAACATCTCTTGAAGATTTGATTTGCCACATACTAGTTTAAGGCTTTAATCATATTAGAATGAGTCCTGGGAAGGGTAACTCCTTAACTTGCAGCTGGTCATTTTCACGAGTGTAGCTGAGTTTGTTACCTAGTGGAGAAATTCTGATGAGGCTTTGTGTGTGGGCAGGACCTGAGAGAGGGCATCCATGAGGAGAGGGTGTCACTGAGCACCTTACGCTCCACTTTCACATCTATATACTTCTTAAGAGGCAGTAGGACTTAGTTTGGACTTAAACTTCCTATATGTTTTCATTTTGAGATTGTGGGTAAGAACTTTTTTCTGTCATCGTTTGCTATGTTTCAAAATACTTTGATCATATGGTTATAGAACTTAGAAGGGAAAATGTGACAGTAATTTCTGTATCATTTAAATGTGCATTTAAATGTTACCAGAATTGCCAAAACAGACAGTGGGAAAAGCTCTTGACTTTTTTTTTTTTTTTTAACGGCGAGCTTTACTATTTTCTTCTTTTTTAAAGTTTATTTTTCTTAAGTTTAGTTTTATTTACTTACTTCATGGATGTGCTGAGCATGTGCTGTAGCACTGAGCTGTGCCCTCCTCACTCTTGATGCTTTTCTTCCTCAGGTTTCACCTGCCATGATCACGGTGCCACGGTACTTCAGTACGCGCCCAAACAGCAGCTCCTCATATCTGGAGGTAGGAAAGGATTTGTCTGCATTTTTGACATCAGGCAGAGACAGCTAATTCACACGTTCCAGGCCCACGACTCCGCTGTTAAGGCGCTGGCTCTGGACCCCTGTGAGGAATACTTCACCACGGGCTCCGCAGAAGGCAACATAAAGGTGAGTCAGCGCAAGAGGTGGGACTGTGCTAAGTGTTGTCTCCATCTGCTGTCGAGGCAGGTGGCAGAGGGGTGGGAAACCAAACCAAAACCTCCCCACACTCCTGGGAGTGAGGGCGTGAAATGAGGCCGGGTGGGGACATTGAATGCCTCACGACACTGTTCCTCCCTTACTTCCCTGTGGTTCTTTCTGAACTGTTAGGGGCTAGAAAACGTGATAGTCAAACTCAGCATACTCTCAGGTCATTAAAAAGTGTTAAGGAACACTGTTGTGAGTAAGTGCATAAGTTTAATTAATGCATAGATTTTTTGGGGTGACATTAGTTTGGCTCCACACAACCTCCCCCCCATCCCTCCAGTAGCTGACTGTATAGTTGAGGTGAGGTCCCCAGGGAAGTGAGGTGGCTCTGGTCTTTTAATTAAATACAAGCGAGGCCCTGGGGCAATATAAATGAGAGATGGGGTATATAGGGTTGATACGAAACAAGAGGATGTGAGGAGAGGAATTTGAGCGAAGGGACAGTAACGTCTAAGCAGTAAATGAATCATGTAAATGGTACTATTTCCAGTTGGGAAAGAGGCAGTGGGTGGGAAAGGTGGCTTTAATGAGATCAGTTGGTCCAGGGGAACAGACATGAAGGCCATGCTTTTACTTCTAATCTCTTTCCCTCTCTTTTTAATGGCTTACACTTTTTGTTTTCATTTTTTTCTTTAAACTAGGTTTGGAGATTGACAGGCCATGGCTTAATTCATTCATTTAAAAATGAACATGCTAAACAGTCCATATTCAGAAACCTTGGGGCTGGAGTCATGCAGATTGACATCACCCAGGGCAACCGGATCTTCTCCTGTGGGGCAGACGGGACGCTGAAAACGAGGGTCTTGCCCAGTGCTTTTAACATCCCTCATAGAATTCTTGACATTCTATAGACTTAAAGGTTGGGGCTTTATTTTTATAAACATTTCAATTAAAAAACACACTGTAGAATCTATTAGGCATTTCTGCTTTCCAAGCAGCTGTTAACAGATTGAAAACAGTACAGAGAATCTCTGTGTAGAATCTGGACCTGATGCAAGCTGAGTGTTGCCTATACAGGTCGTTAGAATGACTGTGCATGTACCATTTATCATGCTGACGTAAATAAAACGAAGCCTAGTATCGTATGAAGGGAGTTATCCTTTACAGCATTTAGCAAACCTGATTCAGAAAACACTGCGGTTAGAAGTTAGCGTAATAGTAAGTTATAATAATGAGAAGGACCTTTATACCAAATTAAGGAAGAAAGTGTTGCTTGATTCAGGTTTTTCCTCCCATTCTTACCGCTGGCTGAAGCATGCCCGCCGTCTCCGTTGTTGAGGGAAGGATGGTGATCAGGAGCTGGAAGCTCTGGGCCACCAGAAACACACGCTAAGCTTTGGAGCAGCGCGCAGTGACTAGTTCTCTGCCCTGAGAAGTCGTGCCGTTCTTTCCTGCTGAACATTTTTCCCATTAGTGTTTATACTGAGCTAGTACTGTAACTTGCAACTGAGTGCAGATTTAAATGCAACGTTTTCCTCACCGTTTGCACATTCACATTTTTTGGACTGCTCGTTTTTCTATTTAAATATTTGCCTTCATGTTAGGAATGTAATATGTGGACATGACATATTTGTAGTTAACCAAAACATACCCAGTTAGTACTTCTTTTCTTAGTCCAGTTTAGTACTTCTTTTGACGTATTCAAGGTTAAACACCAACATTTTAAGGCTATGTTGGAACTACACGAATAGAGCATTTCATATCCTAATTAAGATGAATGTTAGGCTTTTTGTGGCCAGTTCATAGTTGATTGAGATTGGTGATATTATTTATTACCACAGCCTATTGTACAAACTATGCAGTTAAATATTATTTGCTTGAAAAATATTAGCCAATGTTATCATATTTTGATGTATGTCCTTGGTTTTGACCAAAAATACGTTCTTGAAATATTGAAACCAATGTCTGTGTGTTTAAATGTTTACCAGCAAATTGTCTCATCATGTTAATGAGAATGTTTCCTGCCTGTGTGGTAAATAGTAAAATATAATGGCATAAAAGCACCTTTCTCTGAAGGCAGTGTAATGTTTTGGGCTGTGAAATACTTATGTAAAAGAAAAATAAATGTTATTTGTTAGAGTTTTACCTCAGTTTGGTCTGGCATTCTTTGTAACATTTTTAACAGCTGAGATAATTTTGATAAAATGCTTGACTATTAGAGAGTTTTTAAGCTATAAGATAGTTCATTCATTTCCAATATTGTCCAGGTACTGTCTGTATCAGAAGCCATTCTAGGAAATGGGATACAGCAGTGACCAGAGTACATGCAGTGTTGGGATTTAGTTGGGCAAGAACTAACCTTACTGTGCCTTTTTGTTTACTGAAACAAGTGTGGATTTTGGTACTAGCACTGGTGAAGAAGCTGGGAATGGTGCTTATGTGAAGTGGTGAGGGAAGGAGGAGGAGAGAGGATGCCTGAATACACAGCGGTACAACTCTGGCAAAAATTATCAACATGTACATACACTTACCACAGTTCTGTATACAGGAACCTGTGTATGTTGCATTGTCTGTATTAAACAGTACCTGCTGATTCAGTCAGACTCTGCAAGATAATAGACTTAAAAAATTTTTCAGTATAGTTGATTTACAGTATTGTGTTAGTTTCAGGTGTACAGCCAAGTTATTAATTTATATGTATATATTTTCTGTCTGGAAGATCTGTCCATTGATGTCAGTGGGGTGTTGCAGTCTCCTACTATTATTATATTCCCATCAGTTTCTTTATGTCTGTTACTATTTGTTTTATACATTTAGGTGCTCCTATACTGGGTGTATATATGTTAATGAGTATAACATCTTCATGTATTGATCCCTGTATCATTATATTGTGTCCTTTGTCTTTATGGCTTTCATTGTATTAACGTCTACTTTGTGTGATATGAGTATTGCTATCCTTGCTTGCTTTTTATTTCTATTTGCATGAAATATGTCATCCCCTCAAGTTTCAATCTATGTGTGTCTTTAGCCCTAAAGTGGGTCCTTTGTAGGCAGCTTTTTGTAGGCTCTTGTTTTATTACCCATTCTGCCACTTTGTTTTTTGACTGGAACATTTAGTCCATTGACATTTAAAGTAATTATTAGTAAGTATGTATTTATTACCATTTTAAACCTCGTTTACCAGTTGATTTTGTAGTTCTTTGTTCCCTTCTTATTTTGGTTTTTTTCTTGTATGGTTTGATGATTTCATATTGATTTATATGCTTCAGTTCCTTCTTTTTGCTTTTTGTGAACCTGTTTTATGTTTTTGATTTGTGGTTACCCTGGTTTTCAAGTGTATTAACCCATAACTATATCTAGTTGCTTTAGGCTTGAGTCACGTAAGTTCAAACATATTCTAAAAGATATAAAATTTTACTACAAAGCTACAGTAATCAAAAGTGTAGTACTGGCACAAAAACAGACATATGGATCAATGGAACAGAATAGAGAGCCCAGAAATAAACCCACAGACCTACAGTCAATTCATCTTTGACAAAGGAGGCAAGAATATACAATGGGGAAAAGAGAGTCTCTTCAAGTGGTGTTGGAAAAGCTGGACAGCAGCATGTAAATCAGTGAAGTTAGAACACTCCCTCACATCATATACAAAAATAAACTCAGAATGGCTTTAAAACTTAAATCTAAGACAAGACACTTTAAACCTCCTAGAAGAAAACATAGGCAAACATTCTCTGACATAAATCTTAGCAGTGTTCTCCTAGGGCAGTTTACCCAGGCAATGGAAATAAAAACAAAATTAACAAATGAGACTTAATCAAACTTAAAAGCTTTTGTACAGCAAAGGAAACCATAAGCAAAACAAAACAACAACCTATGATAGGAAAAAACATTTGCAAATGATGCGACTGACAAAGGTTTAATTTCCAGAATATATAAATAGCTCATACAACTTAAAAAAACAAACACAATCCAAAAATGGGCAGAAGACCTAAGCAAATAATTCTCCAATGAAGACATACAAATGATCATTAGGCACATGAAAAAGTGCTCAATATCACTAAGTATCAGAGAAATGCAAGTCAAAACTACAATGAGGCATCACCTCACACCAGTCAGTATGGCCATCATTATAAAGTCTACAAATGATAAATGCTGGAGAGGCTGTGGAGAAAAGGGAACCCTCCTACACTACTGGTGATAATTTAATTTGGTGCAGCCATTATGGAAAACAGTATGGAGAGTCCTCAAAAAACTAAAAATAAACTTAGCATATGACCCAGCAATCCCACTCCTGGGCATATATCCAGAGAAAAATAAAATTCAGAAGACACAAGCACCCCAGTGTTCAAAGCAGCACTATTTACAACAGCCAAAACATGGAAACAGCCTAAATGTCCATCGACAGATGGCTGGATAAAGGAGTTGTGGTATGTTTATACAATCAAATACTACTCAGCCACAAAAAAGAATAAAATGATGTCATTTGCTGCAACATGAATGGACCTAGAGATCATCATTCTATGTGAAATAAGCCAGAAAGAGAAAGAAAAATGCCATATGATATCACTTATATGTGGAATCTAAAAAAGGGGGCACAAATGAACTTACCTACAAAAAGAAATAGACTCAGACATAGAGAACAAACTTATGGTTACCAAGGGTAATAGGAGTGGGAAGGGGTAAATTGAAAACGTGAAATTTGCATCTCTTGGGGAGTGATAGGAATGTTAGCTATCTTGATTGTGGTAGTGGTTTCATGGGTATATACATCCATCAAAATTCATCAAATTGTATATCTGAAGTAGTGTAGTTTACTGTTCAGGAACCATATCACAATAAAGGTGTTTAAAATTAATAAATAAACCTAATTACCTCCCCCCTAAAAATATAAGTAAAAATAAAAAACAATTTTAATCCCTATTTTACAGGTTAAAAAAAGTTGAGACTTAGAGAAATTTAAAAATGTAACTCAGTAGTGTAAGTATTCAAATTTATTTTGACTTCAGTCTTCCCACCCACTTATCCCTACATTATGTTGTAAGCATTGACCTTCAGATATCTAAATCCTGTACACAGCTTCCCATGAAGTCCATCAGAAATATATCCTGGGCATATATTTATTCAGTAGATCTTTGGACGCCATGGTGGATTCTTTAACTTAAGCTATATATACACACATTTTGCTCTAAAGTAAGGGACGTCAGAATATGCACACTGACATGAAGAGCTAGAGGAAATAAGCTTGTGAGAGACTTTATTATCCCAATCCCTAGAGCAAAACTGTCCCAACTTACTCATCTAGGAGAGGATACTTTAAGCCTAAATGATCCGAAAGAGTGCTTTCAAATGCGGGGTCGGGGGAGAAGACTTCCTCCATCAGCAAGTCTTCCTAAAGCAGCAAGTCTCTAGATTAACCCTCTTACTTAAAATAACTGGGGAAAAAAAAGCCAAAATATATAAACAGTGGTTCAGGACATTGGCTATCAGGCATTGAAGGACAGTGATCCCTGAGAGGGAAGCGTTATTATTATCCCAACTTACCACCTGAGCATCTGACTTCCACGCATTCTGAATCTAGGTGCTGGCTGAGATTCTCTCCTTTGGGACAATGATGGGTCTTTGCACACTCTCAACTAGTGGGAGCTGCTTAAAATAAAATAGGCTGCTTGGACGATCATAATGGTTTGCGTGACAACTAAGAGCTAGGCAAGACTGAAGCATAAGTTTCACCTCCTACCCAAGGCTACTACTTCAAGAACAGAAGAAGTGGCTGCTTTACCTAATGCATAGAAACCAACACAGAAAGTGAAGCAAAATGAAGAAACAGGAATATATTCCAAATGAAAGAACAAGATAAAAACTTAAGAAAAAGTCCCTAATGAAATGTAGATAAGTGGTTTATCTGATAAACAGTTCAAAGTAACAGTTATAAATATGCTCACTGAACTTGGGAGAAGAATGGATGAACACAGTGAGAACTTTGAAGACAACATTTTTTAAAGTACCAAATAGAAATCACAGAGCTGAAGAATACGATAATTGACTTTAAAAATGCACAAGAGGGGTTCAATAGCAGATTATATGAAGCAAAAGAAAGGATCAATGAACTCAATCACATAGCAATGGAACTCAGAGCAAAAAAGAAAAATGGAAAAAAAAAGTTAAAATGGCTTAAGGAACTTATGGGACAACATCAAGCAGACCAACATTTGCATTATGGAGGTTCCAAGAAAAGATAAAGGGGGAAGAAACCCTATTTGAAGAAATAATGGCTGAAAGCTTTCCAAACCTGAAGAAGGAAACATATCCAGGTCCAAGAAGCCTAGAAGGTTCTAAATTAGATGACTCCAAGGAGGGCCACAAGACATACTATAATTAAAATGTCAAAAGCTAAAGAAAAGGAGAGAATCTTAAAAACAGCAATAGAAGAAACTTTGTATAAAAGGGAACTCCCATAGTACTAGGAGCTGATTTTTCAGCAGAAATTCTGCAGGCCTTCAGAGAGTGGCAGAATATATTCAAAGTTCTGAAGGAAATAACTCTTCTGGGTAGAGTATTCTTGATTGCAAGTTATCATTCAGAATTAAAGGAGAAATAGAGTTGCAGATAAGCAAAAGCTAACGGAGCTCATCACCACAGACTCGCCTTACAAGAAATGTTGAAAGGACTTCTTTAAGGTAAAAGAAAATGGTGCTAATTAGTAACAGGAAACCCTATCAAAGTATAAGTCTTACTGATAAAGGTTAATACATAGTGAAATTTAGAATATAGCAATATCATAAAAGTAGTGAATTAATTTTATAAAGCTTGTATGAAGGTTAAAAGTAGTTAAAGTGACTAAAATAATTAGTTAAGGGATACAAAGGTAAAAAATATAAAATGTGACATCAAAAACATAAAATGATGGAGGAGAGTAAAAAATCTAGAGCTTTAGAATACACTCAAATTTAAGTTGCTATCAATGTAAAATAGACCATTATAAATGTAAGTTGTTATATGTAAGCCTCATTGTAACCACAAAGCAAAAACCCATAGTAAATACACAATAGAGAAAGGCACCTATACGTACCACTACAGAATTCATCAAGCACAAAGAAAAAGCACAAAAGAAATGTACACAGGAAATACAAAATGGCCAGAAAACAATGAACAAAATGACAGTAAGTACCTACCTATCAATAATTACTTTATATGTAAATGGCCTATAGTCTCCAATCAGAAGACACAGAGTGACTGAAGGAATATAAAACCCAAATCCATGTATATGTTGCCTTTCAGAGACTCATTTTAGATGTAAGGACACACACAGACAGAAACTGAAGGGATGGAAAAAGATACTCTATGCAAATGGAAACTAAAAGAAACCTAGGATAGCTCTACAAAACAGACTTTAAAATAACGCTGTAATAAGAGACAAAGAAGACCACTGCATAATGATAAAGAAGGCAGTTCAACAAGAGGATGTAACATTTGTACCTAGCTATAGTACTTAAATATAGAAAGCAAATATTAACAGACCAAAAGGAAGAAAATGATAGCAATACTATAATAGTAGGGGACTTTAATATCCTACTTACATCAATGGATAGATCATCTAGGTAGAAAATCAAGAAGGAAACATTAACCTTAAAACAAGTTAAACCAGATGGACTTACACATATAAATGGAAAAATCCACCCAAAAGCAACAGAACGTACATTTTTCTCAAGTGCACATGGAATATTCTCCAGGAGAGACCATATGTTAGGCTACAAAACAAATCTTAACAAATTTAAGACGATTAAAAACATATGAAACATCTTTTGACCACAATGGTATAAACTAGAAACTAACTATAGAAGAAAACTGGAAAATTTACAAATACGCGGAGATAAAACAACATGCTACTTAAACAGGTCAACAACAACAAAATACCTTGAGACAAATAATGAAAATAAAACCTACCAAAACTTAAAGAGATTCAGCAAATGCAGTTCCAAGAGGGAATCTTATAGCAATAAATGCCTACATTAAGAAACAAAAAAAAAGTCCAACAAACAACTTAACTTTTCCCTTTAAAGAAGTAGAAAAAGAGAAACAAATGTAAGTAGAAGAAAAATAAATTTAGTAGAAGAAATAATAGAGGGGGAAATAGATGAAATAGAGACTAAAAAGACAATAGAGAAGATCAATGAAACTAGAAGTTGGCTCTTTCAAAAGATAAAATTAAAAAACCTTTAGCTAGACTCACCAGAAAAAAAAAAACCCTCAGAATCAGAACTAAAAAAGAAGTTACAATGGTACCACAGAAATACAAAGGATCAAACGAGACTACTATGAACAGTTATTATGTTGAAAATTGGACAGCCTAGAAGAAATGGAGAAATTCCTACAAATATTCAATCTACAAAGACTGAATTATGATGTAACAGGGAATATGAACAGACCAATTACTAGTAAGGGAATTGAATCAGTTATCAAAAATCTCACAACAAACCAAAGTCCATGGCCAGATGGCTTCTCTGGTATTCTACCATACATTAAAAGAAGAATGAATACCAATCCTTCTCAAACTCTTCCAAAACACAGGAGGAAGGAACTCTCAGAGACTAATTTTATGAGGCCAGCATTATTACCCTGATACCAAAATCAGATAAAGATGCATCAGAAAAAGAAATTTACAAGTCAATATGCCTAACGAACATCTTTGCAAAAATCCTCAACAAAATGTTAGCAAATTGAATTCTAAAGGATCAAGTGGGATCTGTTCCAGGAACACAAGGATTGTTCAACATCCGCAAATCAGTCAACGTGATGTACCACATTGACAAAATTAAGGATAAAAACCATATGATCATCAACAGATGCAGAAAAAGCATTTGACAAAATTCAACATTCATGTATGATAAAAACTCTCAACAAAGTGGGTGTGGAGGAGAGGTACCTCAACATAATAAGGGCCATATATGACAAGCCCACAGCTAACACCATACTGAAAGGTGAAAAGCTGAAAACTTTTCCTCTAAGATCAGAAACAGGACAAGGATGCCCACTCTCAGCACTTTTATTCAACACAGTAATAGAAATCCTAGCCAGAGAAATCAGGCAAGAAGAAATAAAAGGCATTCAAATTGGAAAGAAAGAAGTAAAACTCTCTGTACTTGCAGATAATATAAGTATGTACAGAAAACTCTTAACAACTCCACCAAAAAACTTAAAACTAATAAATGAATTCAGTAAAGTTGCAGGATATAAAATCAACACACAGAAATCTGTTGTGATTTTATATAATAACCAATTATCAGAAAAATTAAGAAAATCTCATTTTCAATTGCATAAAAAAATAAAAATACCTATGAATAAATTTAATCAAGGGGGTGAAAAATCTGTATACTGAAAACTATTAAGACATTGATGAAAGAAACTGAAAATACAAATACATGGAAAGACAGTCCAAGTTCTTGGATTAGAAGAATCAATGCTGTTAAAATGTCCATCCTACACAAAGTAACCTATTGATTCAATGCAATTCCTATCAAAATTCCAACTGGCATTTCCCACAGAAATAGAACGAATAATTCTAAAATTTACCTGGAACCATAGAAAAGCCTTCATATCCAAAGCAATCCTGAGGGAGAAGAATGTAGCTGGAGGCATCACACTTCCTGATTTCAAAACTATTACAAAACTATAGTAACAAAAAACAGTAAGGTATTGGCATAATACAAACACATAGTGTAATGGAACAAAATGGAAAGCCCAGAGATAAACCCACCCACATATGGTCAAATAATTTACAGCAAAGGAGCCAAGTAAAGACAGTGGAGAAAAAACAGTCTCTTCATAAATGGTTTTTCAAAAACTGGACCGCTCTTACACCATACACAAAAATTGACTCAAAATGGATTAAAGACTTCAATGTAAGACCTGAAATCATGAAACGCCTAGAAGAAAACTTAGGTGGTAAGCTCCTTGACATCAGTCTTGGCAATGATTTTTTGGATTTGACAATAAAAGAAAGGCAATGAAAGGAAAAACAAACAAGTGGGATTACATCAAACTAAAAAGCTTCTGCACAGCAAAGGAAACTATCAACAAAACGAAAAGGCAACCTATTGAATGGGAGAAAATATTTCAAATAATATATCTGATAGTGGGTTAGTATCCTAAATATAAATATCTCAATAGCAAGTATACACATATATTTATCTCAATAGCAAAAAAAAAAAAAAATCAATCTGATTAAAAATGGGCTGAGTAGACATTAAAAGTGGGCTGAGTAGTTCTGAGTAGACATTTTTCCAAAGAAGACAATAGAGATGGCCAATAGGTACAGGAAAAGATGCTGAACATCAGGGAAATGCAAAACTACAATGAGATATCACTTCATACTTCTCAGAATGGTTATTAAAAAAAAAAAAAAAAACCAAGAGATAAGTGTCAGTGAGAATGTGGAACAAGAACAATTGTGCACTATAAATTGATGTGACCATTATCAAAAACAGTATAGAGGTTTCTCAAAAAATTAAAAATAGAACTACCTACAATATGACCCAGCAATTCTACTTCTGGGTATTTATCTTAAGAAATAAAAACACTAACTCAAGATTTCCAGTCAAGATGATGGAATGGTAGGACCACGAGCTTGCCTCTCCTCGTGACTACAAGGAACCACAACTGAATGCTAAGCAACCATTGAAAAAAGACTGGAACCTATCAAAAAAGATCTTCGCAACTGGAAACAAAGAGGGAACCACAACAGGATGGTAGGAGGGGCATGCTCACGATATAATTGGGGCCCATACCTCCTGGGGTGGACAACCCACAAGCTGAAGATTTGTTAAGTCGCAGAGGCCCTCCCACAGGAGTGAGAGCTCTAAGCTCCACATCAGGCTCCCCAGTTGAGGTTCTGGCATTAGGAAGAGGAGACCCTGGGATAACTGATTTTGAAGGCCAGTGGGGCTTGGCTCTGGGAGCCACATAGGACTGGGGGAAACGGAGACTCCATTCGCTTGGGCAGCATACGTGGAAACCCACGTGCACCAGGTCCAAGGGCAGAAGCAGTGATTTCATAGGAACCTGGGCCAGACCTGCCTGCTGGTTTTGGAGGGTCTCCTGGGGACATGGGGGACAGCTGCGGCTCACCCTGGGGACCTAAAAGCTAGTGGCGGACATTCAGGAGTGTTCATCTCCATGAGCTTTCCTGGAGGCTGACATCTTAAATGGACCATTAGCACCAAGACCTAGCCCCACCCAACAGCCTGGAGGGAAGCCTCAGGCCAAACAACATACAGGGTGGGAACACAGCCACACCCGTCATCAGACTTCCTAAGCCAGAAAGGCCTCTAGACACAGCCCTACCCACCAGAGGTCCAGGACCAAGCCTCACCCAGCGGTGCACAGGCAGTGGTTCCTCCTGCCAGGAAACCTGCATAAGCCTCTAGTCCAGCCTCATCCAGCAGGGGCAGATACTATAAATAAGAAAACAACAATCCCAAAGCCTGTGGAAGGAATCCACAAACAACCTAGAAAGATAGATGATATGAGGTGGCAAAGGAATATCTCCCAGGCCAAGGCACAAGATAAAATCCCAGAAGAAGAAATAAGTGATGAGGAGACAGGGAATCTATCTGAGAAAGAGTTTAAAGTAATGATGGCAAAGATGTTTAGAGAACTCAAGAGGACTATAGATGCACAGAGCAAAGTTTTTCGCAAGGAGTTGGAAAATATAAATACACAGAGTTGAAGCATAAAATCACTGAAATGAACAATACACTAGAAGGAACCACGAATAGACTAAATGAGGCAGAAAAACAGATCAGTGAGCTAGAAAATAGATTAGTGGAAATCACTACTTCAGAACAGAAAAAAGAAAAAAGAATAAAAAGGAATGAGGATAGTTTAAGAGAACTCTGGGACAACATGAAGTGCACTAATATTCACATTACAGGGGTCCCAGAAAGAGAAGAGAGAAAGAACCTGAGAAAAATTTTGGAGAGATAATCACTGAAAACTCCCCCAACGTGGGAAGGGAAACAGTCACCCAAGTCCAGGAAGCAGAGAGAGTACCACACAGAATCAGCCCAAAGAGGAACACACCGAGGCACATAGTCATCAAATTGACAAAAATTAAGGAAAAGGAGAAAATATTAAAATTACCAAGAGAAAAGCAACAAATAATATACAAGGGAACTCCCATAGGGTTATCAGCTGATTTTTCAGCACACTCTACAGGCCAGAAGAGAGTGGCACGATGTATTTAAAGTGATGAAAGGGGGAAACTTACAACCAAGAATACTCTATCCAGCAAGGCTCTTGTTCAAACTTGATAGAGAAATCAAAAGCTTCACAGATAAACAAAAGCTAAAAGATTTCAGCACCACCAAACCAGCTTTGCAACAAATGTTGAGGACCTTCTCTAGTCCTCAAACCATAAGAAAAGAGAACAAAAAGAAGAAAAAGAAGGGAAAAAAAGAGAGAGAGCCCTACAAAAGATTGCTGTGACTGTTTGGGGTCTTTTGTGGTTCCTTATAATAAATTTTGGAATTGTCTGTTCTAGTTCTGTGAGGAATATTGTGAGTATTTTGATGGGGTTTGTGTTGGATCTGTGTATTGCTTTGGGGAGTGTTGCCACATTGATAGTGTTGATTCTTCCGGTCCAAGAGTACAAGAAATCTTTCCATTTCTTTGTGTCATGTCGGTTTTCGGAGGATAGGTAACCTCCTTGGTTAAGTTTGTTTCTAGGTATTTTGTTGTTTTTAATGTAATGGAAATCTCTGCCAGTTATAAAATTCTGGTTTTTGAAGTGAAAAAAGAAAAAGTGAATTAAGGGCTTCAAATGGCAAAATATCCTTTTTATGGGTGAGTTGTATTTCATTCCATTATATATATATATTATATATATACACACACACGCACATATATAATCACATACACACACATACATACATATACATATATATATATATATATATATATATACACACACACACACACACACACACACATGCTGTATCTTCATTATCTACTCAAATATTGATGTGCACTTAGGATGCTTCCATATCTTGACAATTGTAAATGTTGCTGTTAATAGGGAATATGTATATTTCTGAATTAATTCTTATTTTGTGGTTGGCTTTATTCCTTTGATAACTATGTAAGTTTAGAAACCTAAAGCTCTAAACCTTCTTTGAAACAATGAACAGTACACATATGTAACTTAAAAAAATATGTGCAGTAAGAAAATAATGATCTATCAAGCCATGAAAGACATAGAAGAAACTTAAAAGACATATTACCAAGTGAAAGAAGCCAGTCTGAAAAGGCTACGAACTGTACGATTCCAACTAAATGACATTCTGGAAAAGGCACAGCTACAGAAACAATAAAAACATCATGGTTTCCAGGGGTTTGGGGAGAGAGAGGGAGGGAGGAATGAATAGATGGAGCACAAGGGGTTTTTAGGCAATGAAATTATTCTCTATGATACTATAGTGGTGGCTACATGTCACTACGCATTTGTCAAAACCCACAGAATGTACATCATCAAGAATGAACCCTAATGTAAACTATGGACTTCGGTTGATAATAATGTGCTCATGTTGGTTCATCGATTGTACCAAATATGCCACACTGAGGAGGGATGTTGAGAGGAGTATGTATGTGTGGGTGGGGAGGGCAATGTGTGAACTCTCTGTATTTTCTGCTCAATTCTGTTTTGAACCTGAAACCACTCTGAAAGAATAAAGTCTATTAAAAAAAAAAAAAGAACCTGCAAAAAGGAAAGGAAGGAAGGAAGGAAGGAAGGAAGGAAGGAAGGAAGGAAGAAAGGAAGAAAGGAAGAAAGGAAGAAAGGAAGAAAGAAAGAAACACTAACTCAAAAAGATTTATAAAGCTGTATATTCAATACAGCATTATTTACATTAGCCAAGATGTGGAAACCACCTACATATCCATTGATGGACAAATGGATAAGGAAAATGTGAGATACACACACACACAACAGAATATTGGTTAGCCATAAGAAGAATGAAATCCCATCATTTTTGACAACATGGGTGGACCTCAGGGGCATTAATGCTAAGTGAAATGAGTCAGATATAAATGCAAGTATGCTCTCTGAAAGTGGAATCTAAAAGAGCCAAACTCATAGATACAGAGAACTGATTGGTAGCTTTCAGAGGCGAGGGTTGGAGGTGGAGGGAATAAAAGGAGGTGATGAAAGGGTACAAACTTCCAGTTACAAAATAAGTCCTGGGGATGTAATGAACAACATGCTGAGTATAGTTATCAATGTTGTATTGCATAGTGGTAAGCTTAAAACTTCTCATCACAGGAAAAAAAATTTTAGCTATGTGAGGTGATAGATGTTAGCTAAACTTATTGTGATAATTATTTTGCATGTGTATACTCATTATGTTGTACACCTAAAACTAATTTATTGTTACATATCAGTTATATATAAATAAAACTGGAGGGAAAAAACCACCAACAGATTGCCTGCTCTTCCCCTCAAAATATGAAATAAAGACTTAAATATGCAAAAGGCAAAAGAATTTGTTACCAGCAGATCCATAGTATAAGAAATGTGGATTTCTGGTCAAGATGGCAGAGTAGCAGGACCATGAGCTTGCCTCTCCTCACAACTACAACAAAAATACAACTGACTGCTACACAACCATTTAAAAAAAGAAAAAGAATGGAACCTAGCAAAAAAGATCCTCTTCACCTGGAAACATAATGAGGGAACCACAGCAGGATGCTAGGAGGGGCGTGCTCACAATATAATCAGGCCCCATACCCCCAGGGTGGGAGACCCACAAGCTGAAGAATAATTAAGTTCCAGAGGCCCTCCCACAGGAGTGAGAGTTCTGAGTCCCATGTCAGGCTCCCTAGCCCGTGGCCCCAGCATTGGGAGGAGGAGACCCCAGGACATCTGGTTTTGAAGGCCAGCAGGGCTTACTTAGCTCCAGGAGCCCCATGGGACTAGGGGAAACAGAGACTTCATTCTCTTGGCAAGTGTACACAGAATCTTGAGTGCATCAGGTCCAAGGGCAAAGGCAGTGATTTCATAGGAACCTGGGCCAGACCTGCCTCCTGGTTTTGGAAGTTCTCCTGGGGAGGTAGGGGTTGGCTGTGGCTCATCCTGGGGACATAAAAACTGGTGGTGGAAATTCACAGAGTGTTCATGAGCTTTCCTGGAGGTTGACATCTTGCTTGGGTATTAGCAACAACACCTAGCTCCACTCAACAGCCCATAGGCGTAAGTGCTATGAAGCCTCAGGCCAAAAAAACATACTGGGTGAGAATGCAGCCCCACCCATCAGCAGACTTCCTAAGACACAAACACCCCTAGATGTGGCCCTACCCACCAGAGGGCCAGGACAAAACTCTACTTAGCAGTGGGCAGGCACCATCTCCTCCTGCCAAGAAACCTGCATAAGCCTCTAGTCTAGCCTCACCGACCAGGAATACCAGAAATAAGAAAACAACCGTCCCAAAGGTTGTGCAAGGAATCTGCAAACCTGGGCCAGATGCTACCCTGGGACTTGCTGGACCTTTGCCCTAGAGTGACAAGAGAGGAGTGTACTGCTGGGACACATCGCCCCTCAACCCCTCCAAGGTTGAGAAACATAGCTAACATACCTAAAAATACAAATTGAAAGTTAGACAATATGAGGTGGCAGAGGAATATCTTCCAGGCCAAGGCACAAGATAAAATCCCAGAAGAAGAAATAAGTGATGAGGAGACAAGGAATCTATCTGAGAAAGGCAATCTATCTGAGGAGTTTGCCATCATTATTGTAAAAATGTTCAGAGAACTCAAGAGGAGTATAGATACACACAGTTTTTGGCAAGGAGTTGGAAAATATAAAGAATACCTAAACAGAGTTGAAGAATACAATTACTGAAATGAGTAACGCAGTAGGAAATGGACAACACTTTAGAAGGAACCAAGAATAGACTAAATGGGGCAGAAGAATGGATCAGTGAGCTAGAAGAGAGATTGGTGGAAATCACTAGTGCACAACAGAGAAAGAATTAAAAGAAGTGAGGAATATTATTCCATTGTATAAATACACCACATCGTCTTTATCCAGACATCTGTTGATGGACATTTAGGCTGTTTCCATGTCTTGGCTATTTACTGAAAATTGTGCTCTACACTGGAATTTGATACAACATTGTAAAATGATTATAATTCAATAAAAAAAAGTTAAAAAAAAAAAAAGAAGTGAGGATAGTTTAAGATAATTCTGGGACAACATGAAATGCACTACTATTTTCATTATAGGGGTCCCAGAAAGAGAAGAAAGGACCTGAGAAAATGTTTGAAGAGATAATAGCTAAAAACTTTCCTAACTTGGGAAAGGAAACAGGAAGCGCAGAGAGTTCTACACAGGATCAACCCAAAGAGGAACACACTGAGGCACATAATAATCAAGTTGACAAAAAATTAATAAGGAGAAAATATTAAAGTCAATATAAGAAAATCAACAAATAACATACAAAGAAACTCTTGTAAGGTTATCAGCCTATTTTTCAGCAGAAATTCTACAGGCCAGAAGGGAGTGGCATGATATATTTAAAGTGATGAAAAGGGAAAACTTACAGCCAAGAATACTCTATCCAGCAAGGCTCATTCAGATCCCTGATGGAGAAATCAAAAGCTTCACAGATTGAATAATAATTAAAAAAAGCTAAAAGATTTCAGCACCACTAAAGCACTTTACAACAAAATGTTAAAGGAATTTCTCTAGGTAAAAAAAAACAGTAGGCCACAACTAGAAACAAGAAAAGTAATCATGAGGGGAGGAGGGTACAAATGCAGAGTATCTAAAATGTATTTGAAGTTAAGATATCAGCAACTTAAAACAATCATGTGTATGTGTATATATACATATATATATATATAGACTTCTATACTAAAACCTCATGGTAACCACAAGCCGATGTAAACTCTACAGTCATCAAACCACAAGAAAAAGAGAACATAAGGAAAAAAGAGAAAAGAGACCTATGTAACAGACCCCAAAGAATTAACAAAATGGCAATAAGAACATATTTATTGATAATTACCTTAAATTTAAATGGATTAAACGCTCCAACCAAAAGACATAGACTGACTGAACGGATACAAAAACAAGACCCACATATATGCTGTCTATAGGAGAGCCACTTCAGAGCTAGAGACAATGCAGGCTGAAAGAGAGGGGATGGAAAAAACATTCCATGTAAATGGAAGCCAAAAGAAAGCTGGACCAGCAATACTTGTATCAGACAAAACAAATCTTACAATATAAAGACTGTTACAAGAGACAAAGAAGGACACTGCATAGTGCTCAAGAGATCAATCCAAGAAGAGGATATAACAACTGCAAATAACATCTGCACCCAACCTAGGAGCACCTCAATAAGTAAGGCAATTGTTAACAGACATAAAAGGAGAAATGGACAATAATACAGTACTAGTGGGGGACCTGAACACCCCACTTACATCAGTGGAAAGATCACCAGACAGAAAATCAATAAGGAAATACAGGCCCTAAATGACACATTACACCAGATGGATTTGATATCTATAAAGCATTCCATCTGAAAGCAACAGAATACACACTCTTCTCAAGTGCAGATGGAACATTCTCTAGAATCAATCGCATGCTGGCCCACAAAGCATGTCATAGTAAATCTAAGAAAACTGGAATTGCACCAAGCATCTTTTCCGGCCACAACGCTATGAGGTTGGAGATTTGCAGATACTGATATATACAGAATCAATAAACAAGTTCATGCTGTACAGCATGGGGAACTATATCCAATATCTTATAGTAACTTACAGTGAAAAATATATGTATGTTCATGTATGATTGAAACATTATGCTGTAAACCAGAAGCTGACACAACATTGTAAACTGACTATACTTCAATATAAATATATACATATATACACACACATACACAACAGAAAAAGAAATCAACTACAAGAAAAAAGAACTGCAAACACGTGGAGGCTAAACAATATGATACTAAACAATCAATGGATCACTGAAGAAATCAAAGAGGAAATCAAAAAATACTTTGAGACAAATGAAAATGAAAACACAATGATCCAAAGCCTCTGGGACACAGAAAAAGCAGTTCTCAGAGTGGAGTTTATAGTGATACAAACCTACCTCCAGAAACAAGAAAAGTTGCAAACAAACAACCTAACCTTACACCTAAAGCAGCTGGAGAAAGAAGAAGAAACAAAACCCATTAGTAGAAGAAAAGAAATCATAAAGATCAGAGCAGAAATAAATGAAATACAGACTAGAAAAACAATAGAAAAGATCAGTGAAACTAAAAGCTGGTTCTTTGAAAAGATAAACAAAATTGATACACTTTTAGTCAGACTCATCAAGGAAAAAAAGGGGAGAGGACCCAAATTAATAAAATCAGAAATGAAAAAGGAGAAGTTACAATACCACAAAAATACAAGGGATCATAAGAGGCTACTATGAACAACTATATTCCAACAAAAAGGACAACCTAGAAGAAATGAACAATTTCTTAGAAAGGTACAATTTGCCAAGACCGAACCAGGAAGAAACAGACAAGATGAATAGACTGATTACCACTACTAAAATTGAATCAGTAATTTAAAAACTCCCAACAAAAAAAAGTCAAGGATCAGATGTCTTCACAGGCAAATTCTACCCTTTAGAGAAGAGTTAACAACATATCCTTCTGAAACTGTTCCAAACAACTGCAGAGGAAAGAACTCATTCTATGACGCCATCATCACCCTGATACCGAAATCAAAGATACCACAAAAAGAGAAAACAAGCGGCCAATATCACTTATGAATATAAATGCAAAAATCCTCAACAGAATACTAGCAAATCAATTCCAACAATGCATTAAAATGATCATACACTATGATTAAGTGAGATTTATCCCAGGAGTGCAAGGACTTTTCAATATCCACAAATCAATGTGATACATCACATTAACAAACTGAAGAATAAAATCAGATGATCATCTCAATAGATGCAGAAAAAGCTTTTGATAAAAAACATCCATTTATGATAAAACCTCTCCAGAAAGTGGGCATAGAGGGAACGTACCTCAACATAATAAAGGCCATATATGACAAGCCCACAGCTAACATCATACGCAACAGTGAAAAGCTGACAGCATTTCCTCCAAGATCAGGAAGAAGACAAAGATGCCCACTCTAGCCACTTTTATTCAACATAGTTTTTGGAAAGTTCTAGCCATAGTAGTCAGAGAATAAAAACAAATAAAGGGAATCCAAATCGGAAAAGAAGTAAAACTGTCACTGTTTGCAGATGACATGATGCTATACACAGAAAACTCTATAAAGAAGCAACGGAAAACTACTAGAGCTCATCAATGCATTTGGTAAAGTTGCAGGATACAAAATTAACATACAGAAATCTGTTGCATTTCTATACACCAACAACTAAATAGCAGAAAAAGAAATTAAGGCAACAATACCATTTACCATCGCACCAGAAAGAATAAAATACCTAGGAATAGGCGTTCTGGTCAAGATTGTAGGAGAGAATAACCTTCGTTTTGTTGGAGGGTTACAGGGACACCATGACGTAGCCCACAGGGATGGCTGCAAGAACAAAGAATGCCTGCAGCAGGAAGATTGCAACAATCTACCACACCCCCTCCCTTTTTTTTTTTTTTTTTTCATGTGTGTAAAAGGCGGCTGTGTTCTGACTATAGCAGGATGGTTCTCCAAGACATTAGTCTGCCATCCTCTCAGTATGCCGGCTTTCCAAATAAAGTCGCTATCCCCTGCCTCAATACCTCATCTCCCGATTTATTGGCCTGTCGTGCGGCGAGCAGAATGAGTTTGGACTCGGCAACAATTTTGGCAAAGCCAGCCAGGAGCCTTGCTGCTCATGGCCAGCCAGCCCTGTTTGGGGAGTTTCCGGGTCAGGCTCTAGCAGCTGCCAGGACTACTTGTCCTGAGGATCTTCCCCTCAAAATTCCCTGAAGCGGCACCAGCTACCCCAGCGCTTGGCAGTTGGAGCAAGGAATCGACATCTGGGGGCCGATGGGCTCCATCCAGTAGGGTAAGTTGCTCTGGTGTGTAGAGCCAGGAATTTTTTCCCTCTGCATTTGGGCTTTTTCTCTGGAATAAGCCACTTTGTTTCAGTGGGGCACCCTGGTGGTGAGAGGAAATAGTTGTTGGACTTTTACTCGATTTGGAACCAGTTCATTTGTTTCTTTGGATGCTAGCATTTGTGTGTTGTTTGTGTTTTGTTTGTCTTGTATTCTTGCCTTAAAAAAAAAAAAAGATGGGGAACGTTTCAACTATCCCTAAAGAAGGTTCTTTGAGGCACATTTTGAATAAGTGGTCTGATTACATACAGCTATGAATCCATGCCTAAGGGAAAGATGGCTTCAGTTTTGTGTTTTGTCATGTTGTACTTTGTGATTTTGGTATTGGGGTTTGTTGGCGCCTTCTGTGTCTTATTGTTCTTAAACTTACAGATATGGGAAATACTCCATCTGTCCCTAAGGAAAGCCCTTTGGGGGCGTGTCTCAAAAAAATGGGAAAATATAGCTGTGAGCCTGTGACTAAGAAAAAGGTGGCATTTTTACTGTAATACTGCTTGAGTGGTGTACACTCTAGGCTCTGGGGAACACTGGCCTGGAAATTACTAAACCATTCTCCAGCTAGAACTGTTTTGCCAGAGAAAAGGTAAACAGGAAAAAAATACCATATATACAAGCCTTTACAAAATCCCGTAATGAGGAAGGTAATGACTGACAGGGCCTGGGGCTCTTAGCCATTTTAAAGACCCCTATAACAACTGCCACCCAAGACTGACAGTATGGCCTCAACTAGTAGACTTTGTAACTTCTAAACTTCCTGTCCCAGTGCCAATGACTCAACTGCTGTTATGACCTCTGGAATGCAAAGTTTGAAAAAGGGAGTAATTTGGAAACAAATAGAAATCTTAAATGTCTTCCGTAGAAGTTACTAAAAATGTTTAGCTATCTAGTCAGGCAACTTTGATTTATTCCATCTGCCAAAAACCCAATTTGAATCCAACCTCTTGTAACTGATGAGTCTCACATTGTGGTATCCAATTCATAGCTAAAAGTTTAAAATGGGAACTATGAGGTCTCTGTGTCTGTACATACCTATATGTGTGTTGTAGGTATGTGGCATTGCCAACATTTATTGGTAGAAGAGCTATATTTAATTGACTTAATGAAAAGTACATGCTTATTTAAACACTCAGAAATATAAAAGAAACTTGCCAGAATGAAAGTCGGGTTCAAGTGATTTAAAAAAATATTCAGTACTGAATCAATACCTGGTATTTGAATCTAGCTTAAGCCTATTGGTTTAATTAATATAGACGTGTATCAAGATTCATTAATGTTAAGCATAAAACTTCTACTGTACTTAGGTTTAATAGAATTCCTATAAGACATTGTCATATCTGTTACAAATCTGTCAGCAAGAAAAACAACTTGGAATAATAGTCTTGTAAGTAACTTAAATGCAAATGATAAAGAGCTTTTGGGTAAACTTTTAAGGAATGATTATTTCAGGAATGTTCACTCAAATGATCTCCCTAGATATTTGGTAACTTAAAATTTTAGAGTTGTGCTAATTAAGTGATAGAAGTTTATTAAATAGCTAGGTCATTTTCAGATAAAATAAGATATTGAAACATTATTTGTTGAATATTGACTTCCTCTTACAGAGAAAATAACGATACTTAGAAATAAATACTAATAGATGTTTGGTACCACCCTGAAATATTCTCTACTGCTAAGGGAAACATCTCAGTGTGCTAGGAATGTAAGATGAATGTTTTCAGTGAAAGAAGGTATAAGAAATGGAATTATATCTTGTTAATAGAAAAAGAGTGACTTTTTCCTAAAGCTGGTTGCTTCTGAATGGAAAAGAAAATAAGGGACAAAATAATACAGATAGAGAAAATTGTGCAATGTTTGTGAAAGAGAAACCCTGAGAGAAGAGTTTTATACATGGTCTGGCTAAGTTTAAAATAAATTTAGTTGATTAAATCTTAAAAGGACGCTGGTACAAGATGACTAGATTTGGTTCTCTTTCTTTCTGTTGAGAGAACAAAGTTATCTTAAAATGTTAATCTGCTTTTGGTAACAGATTATAAAGTATCTTTTACCCATTAAGTGATCTATTCTGTATTTACCCTTGAAATATTTTTACTGTTAATGAATAAGTAAGTACTGTTTCATAGTGACCTATACTTTTATCTGACCAAGTGTTTTGAAACTTTTTAACAAGCTCCCCAAATATCAAATTTTAATCAGAATTCTTTTGACCTCCAGTTAAGTCTGGGATGCTTTATAGGGCCCCTGAAACATCCCAAAGAGAGATTTTAAACTAATAAATTTCATTTGGTGTGTTAAACAACATGGGAAGTACTGTCAAATGAATAATAAATCTTCCTAGGTTATATTATATGAGAAAATATTATTAATATAGATATTCTAGAAATTACATGGAATCCCTAAAAATCTGGTATGTCTGAAATGTTACCAGTCATGATTCTGGTTATTGTGATCAGGTCTCTTTATTGATTACCGTGTAACTAGGTGCTCAACCATGCTTTTAAGTCTTTTGTCATTTATAGACAGTTATTGTTTTATTCTGATGCTTTTGCAGAATGCTTTCTCTTCAAGGAGATTTACTGGTTTCTAATTTCAAACTATAGCACTGAGCTAAACTGGGTAAGAAATTTTAAAAGTCTGATGGAAACTCTGATTTCATAAAACTTAACCAAAAAAAAAAAAAAAAGGATTAGTTATATGGGACTGAGCAGACTGATGAATATGGTTATAATTTTTGGTTTTGTCTGAAATATTATTGGCTTTTAATCTGTGTTCACCAGATATAAAGATGTCCTCCTTCTCAAGCTAATTATGACTTATAGCAGTTTGGTAAATTATATCTTTGTAAGTACCTAATGAAAGTTCTTGGCTTAAGTTCTCACTTATGACCTTACTAATATTGCTAACTATATTATTTGTATTTTGCCTGTTTTACAAAATTGTTGTTTCTTGCATTACCAGTTGTGTGACTGAGCCTCTGATAAAATAATGACTAGGTAACTTAAAACAGTAGACCAGATATATACTTCTGTATGAGACCAATTATTGTAACAGTGCAACTCTAGATATGGGAAAAAAAGCAACAAGAGGGAATATTCTCCTGGACCGTAACAGACTAGTAAGACAGGTCGTTCAGAGACTTTTCACTACTGTTAACAAGGCCTAGTCCCATAATAGCACATTGAGTGGCCTATCAATAAAAATCCTTGCCTGACCTAGGAATAAGCATTCCTAGCACCTTGAGACAAATGGTCATGCCAAACCATGGTCAAATTTATGATCATGAGGGCACTCGCCACCTGCCTCTACAAGGATTGGATCACGTTGGCACTTGCCATCTACCTCTGCTTGGATTAAATCACGAGCCGCTGCAGTCGCTGACCTCCAAAACACCCTAAAGGAGTTCAGGGTGGAGATCAGGAATGAGGCGCTCTGTGCTCTGGGAAAATTGGCTGAAAAGGCCTTCAGACAGATGTTTTCAGGAAAAGATTTTATGAGTCCAAGTTCTTGCATCTCCTCATATCTAGAAAAGCACTAAAATCATTAATGATAACATCTGCTTTGGCCATTAAGGAGAAAAATGCATTTGAAAATCAAAATGGAATAACTGTAGTTCAGACATACAAGGTAAAACTAGGTAACCAATGTAGATGTGATTTCAGACAAGTTTCTGTATTGCTGAGAACTTGAGTTTTCTGAGTGGTGTCAAAATTAGAATGCACCAGCCATTCTCAAAGCAGTGTCTGCTGGCAACTTACAGCTACAACCTTATGGGTTTAAGTTCTCCTCATGTAGTTACTGAGTTTCTAGATTCATACTGCCTGTTGTACTTTCACACAAGATAAGTCTGGGAACGTCATAGTTGCCCTGGAGGACATAAAACAACAAATACATAATGTAGGGGATTCAGATGCGTATGTGTGAAAAATTATAATCCAAGTTAACACCTGGTTTTCTGGTCTCTTTTCATGGATACCCCAAGGTCTCAAATCCATTCTTATGGGAATTCTACAGTTTCTGTTATCACTTCTGTTAACAGCAGTTGGTATATATCTAATATTTAGATTGTTTTCCATTGTCTAATGTGCAGGAAACGAGCAGCTAAGGCTCCTTCTAAATCCCCAGCCACATGGCAAGATCACGTTGGCTAATTCCATTTCAAGGGCCCCAAACAATGCCCCTTTCAGCAGGAACACAATGCGCATCTCCCTATTTCCATAGAAATGGAATGAGAGAAACTGATGGGTGGGGGGGGTTTGAAGGAGGATTAATAAAATGGCTGCACTTAGGCTAACAGATTGCTTATTCTTATGCTTGCCCTTAAAATGGTCGACTGATCAGTTGCTATTCACAGCTCCAAGCCCACTGTTAAAACTAAAGCTATTGATCTTATTGTTTCTACTTTATTCCAGTAACCAAATGCTATGATCATGCTTGGTCTATGAGTCAATCTCCAGGGAGAAGGTCACAGGATTTTAACCTTACAAAATAGCCTGAATTACCAAGAAGACCACACCTTGGGTGCTTGTAAGATAAAGAGATGGAAAGAGTGACAGCCACTAACCTCTACAGAACTGGTCGCCTGGAGGCATCATGATGCCATTTTAAGTCTTCTGATGAGCTAAATAACACAAGAATCTAGTGTAATTATGGTACAGTGGAAAAAATTAACATTAATAGATATGTATGGGGAACTGGAACCAAAACTCCAAGTTCAACAAAGTACCAAGGAGTTTTATCAGGATCAAATAGTTGTAAATAAAGAGAGAGAGAGATTATACTACTGACTAAAGATGCCCAGGAATGTTTCCTGACCAAGGCTGATCAATTCCATTCTATAATCACCCCTCAAGCCCCTTTTCAGAGTGGTCATCGCCCCTTTTCCCACAAGATTGTGGAATGGACACTGACAGTGGGGAATTGTAGAAGAGATTAACCTTCATTTTGTTGGAGGCTTACAGGGACACCATGACCTAGCCCACGGGGATGGCTGCAAGAAGATTGCAACAATCTACCACACCCCCTCCCTTTTTTTTTTTTTTTTTTTTTTTTGCATAAAAGGAGGCTGTATTTGACTATAGCAGGATGGTTCTCCAAGACATTAGTCTGCCATCCTCTCAGTCTGCCAGCTTTCTGAATAAAGTCACTATTCCTTGCCCCAACACCTTGTCTCCCAATTTATTGGCCTGTCATGTGGTGAGCAGCTTGCCTCTCCATAGGACTACAATGAAACCACAACTGAATGCTAAACAACCATTGAAAAAACCTAGCAAAAAAGATCTTCTGCAACTGGAAACATAAAGAGGGAACCACAGCAGGACGGTAGGAGGGCTGTGCTCGTGATATAATTGGGGTGGGCGACATACAAGCTGAAGAATAGTTAAGCTGCAAATGCCCTCCCACAGGAGTGAGAGCTCTGAGCCCCACGTCAGGCTCCCCAGCCTGGAGTTCCAACATTAAGAGGAGGAGACCCTAGGATATCTGGCTTTAAAGGCCAGGGGGGCTTGGCTCTGGGAGCCACATAGGGCTGGGGGAAATGGAGACTCCATTTGCTTGGGAAGCACACATGGAAACTCACATGCACCAGGTCCAAGGGCTGAGGCAGTAATTTCATAGGAACCTGGGCCAGACTTGCCTGACAGATTTGGAGGGACTCTTGGGGACATAGGGGATGGCTGCGGCTCACTCAGGAGACATAAAAGCTGGTGGCAGACATTCTGGGCATATTAAATCTACATGAGCTTTCCTGAGGGCTGACATCTTGATTGGATCACTAGCACCAAGACCTAGCCCCACCCAGCCTGTAGGGAAGCCTCAGGCCAAACAACATACAGGGTGGGAACACAGCCCCACCCATCAGCAGACTTCCTAAGCCACAAAGGCCTCTAGACACAGCCCTACCCACTCGAGGTCCAGGACCAAGCCTCACCCAGCAGTGGGCAGGCACTTGCTCCTCCTGCCAGGAAACCTGCAAAAGCCTCTAGTCCAGCCTCATCCAGCAGGGGCAGATAGTAGAAATAAGACAACAATAACCCCGGCTTTTTCACTCCCTCCTCTTCGGAGATGGCTTGAACTCTGTCTATGGAATGTGTACCTACTTTTACTTTAACCTGAGCACCCAATTCCCACACCTCTTTCCTTGCCTTTCACCTTATGCAGTATGTATCTCTCTAAATAAATCTACTTTTACTCAAAAAAAAAAAAAAAAAAGAAGAAAAAAAAGAAAGAAAAAGAAAAGGAAACAATGATCCCAAAGCCTATGAAAGGAATCCACAAACACACAGATGATATGAGGTGGCAAAGAAACATCTCCCAGGCCAAGGCACAAGATAAAATCCCAGAAGAAGAAATAAGTGATGAGGAGATTGCCTTTCTCAGATAGATTCCCTGAGAAATAGTTTAAAGAAATGATGGCCAAGATGTTTAGAGAACTCAAGAGGAGTACAGATGCACAGAGTGAAGTTTTTAGCCAAGAGTTGGAAAATACAAAGAATACCCAGAGTTGAAGAATAAAATCACTGAAATGAGTAACACACTAGAAGGAACCAAGAATAGACTAAATGAGGCAGAAGAATGGATCAGATCAGAAGACAGATTAGTGGAAATCACTACTTCAGAATAGGAAAAAGAAAAAAAATTAAAAGGAATGATAGTTTAAGAGAACTCTAGGACAACATGAAGTGCTCTAATATTCGCATTATAGGGGTCTCAGAAAGAGAAGAGAGGGAGAAAGGACCTGAGAAAATTTTTGGAGAGATAATCACTGAAAACTTGCCCAACTTGGGAAAGAAACAGTCACTGAAGTCCTGGAAGCACAGAGAGTACCACACAGAATCAACCCAAAGAGAAACACACCAAGGCATATAGTCATCAAATTGACAACAATTAAAGATAAGGAGATATGAAAATCAGCAAGAGAAAAGCAACAAATAATATACAAGGGAACTCCCACAGGATTATCAGCTGATTTTTCAGCACAAACTCTACAGACCAGAAGGGAGTGGCACGATGTATGTAAAGTGATGATGGGGGAAACTTACAACCAAGAATACTCTATCCAGCAAGGCTCTCGTTCAGACTTGATGGAGATATCAGAAGCCTCACATGTAAACAAAACTAAAAGATTTCAGCACCACCAAACCAGCTTTACAACAAATGTTAAGGGACCTTCTCTAGTCATCAAACCATAAGAAAAGAGAACAAAAAGAAGAAAGAGGGGGGAAAAAAAAAAAGAGCCCTACAAAAGATTGCTTTGGCTGTTCAGGGTCTTTTGTAGTTCCTTATAAATTTTGGAATTGTCTGTTTTAGTTCTGTGAGGAATGTCGTGGGTATTTTGATGGGGTTTGTGTTGGATCTGTGGTTTGCTTTGGGGAGTGTGGCCATTTTGATAGTGTTGATTCTTCTAATCCCAAGAGCACAAGAAATCTTTCCATTTCTTTGTGTCATTTCAGCTTTCAGAGGATAGGTAACCTCCTTGGTTAAGTTTGTTTCTAGGTATTTTGTTGTTTTTGATGAAATGGAAATGTCTCCGCCAGTTATAAAATAAATTTTGAAATAAATCACAGCAATTTGTTTTTTAAACCAGCTCCTAGAGTAATGGAAATAAAAATAAACAAATGGGTTCTAATTAAACTTAAAAGCTCTTGCACAGCTAAGTATACTATCAAGGTTGTAGATTACTGGAAAATCAACAACATACAGAATGGGAGAAAACATCTGCAAATGAAGCAAATGACAAGGGACTAATTTCCAAAATATATAAATAGTTCATACACCTTAATATATTAAAAAAAAAAAAAAAAAAACCAAGCAACCCAATCAAAAAGTGGGCGGAAGACCTAAATAGACATCTCTTCAAAGATATACAGATGGGCAACAAGCACATGAAAAGATGCTCAACTTCACTAATGGTTAGAGAAATGCAAATCAAACCTACAATGAGATCACCTCACACCAGTCAGAATGTCCATCATTAAAAAGTCCACAAATGATAAATGCTGGAGAGGGTGTGGAGAAAAAGGAACCCTCTTACACTGTTGGTGGGAATGTAAATTGATGTAGCCACTATGGAAAATAGTATGGAGATTCCTCAAAAAACTAAAAATAAACTTAGCATATGATCCAGCAATCCCACTCCTGGGCATATATCCAGAGAAAAATATAATTCAAAAAGACACAAGCACCCCAGTGTTCAAAGCAGCACTATTTACAACAGCCAAAACATGGAAACAACCTAAATGTCCATCAACAGATGACTGGATAAAGGAGTTGTGGTATATTTATACAATGAAATACTACTCGGCCATAAAAAAAGAATAAAATGATGCCATTTGCAGCAACATGGATGGACCTGAAGAATGTCATTTTAAGTGAAGTAAGCCAGAAAGAGAAAGAAAAATGGCATATGATATCACTTTTATGTGGAATCTAAAAAAAAAAAAAAAAAAAAGGACACAAATGAACTTATCTACAAAACAGAAAGACTCACAGACGTATAGAACAAACTTATGATTAACAGGGGATAAAGGGGGAGGGAAGGGATAAATTGAGAATGTGAAATTTGCATCTCTTGGGGACTGATGAGACTGTTAGCTATTTTGTTTGTGGTGGTGGTTTCATGGGTGTATACATCCATCAAAATTCACCAAATTGTACATCTGAAATATGTGTAGTTTACTGTACAGGAATCATACCACAATAAAGGTATAAAAAAAAGAAATGTGAAAGGACTGTCGAGAAAGTCAGTCCTTCAAGCCAAAAGAAAACGATACCATCAGCTGGAGGTCTGGTTTGACACAAAGCAGTGACGAGCACGAGTAGCGGTAACTATAGAGGTAAATTATACAAAGACTTTTCCTTCGCTATTTAAATCTCTTTAAAAGACAATTGATTACTTGAAGCAAAAATAATCTAAACATTTCTAGTTTTACAGTTATGTGCTGGTAAAATATATGACAACAATACCAAAAAGGCCCAAAGAGGAGAATGGAAGTATATTGCCATAAAGTTCTTACACTATGTGTAAAATAGTGTGTTGTTTGAAGGTAGACTGTGATAGAGTTACACACTGTAAACTTTAAAATAACACAACAAAAAGTTGTAACTAATAGGCCAAGGAAGGAAATAAGGTGAAATTACAAAAACATTTTCATCAGCCCAAAAGACAGAAAAAGAGAAAAAAGGGAACAGAGGACAAATGAGACAGCAACAAGATGGTAGGTTTTAACCAACCATATAATTACATTAGATGTAAATATCTGAATCAAAGATCAACAAACCTTTTCTTAAAGGGCCAGAGAGGAAATACTTTACCTTTGCCAAGTTATACTCTCTGCTTGCAACTCCTTAACTCTGCTGCAACAGCACAAGAGCAGCCACAGTCAACACACAAGCAAGCGGCCGTGGCTGTTCTCCAATAAAACATTATTTACAAAAACAGGCAGCCCAATCAGCCAGTGTACTAGTCCCTTGTTTAAATACCTCAATTCAAAGGCAGGAATGATCAGATTGGGGAAAAAAGCAAGACCTAAATACATGCTGCCTACAAAAAAATTTATTTTAATTAATTAGTTAATTAATTGGGGGGGTCATTTGGTCTATTTATTATTTTTTTAAATGGAGGTACTGACGATTGAACCCAGCACCTCTTGCAATGCTAAGCATGTGCTCTACCACTTGAGCTATACCCTCCCTCCAAAAATGTATTTTAAGATGATACCCATAGATTAAAAGCAAAAGAGTGGGAAAAAATATATCATGCTAATATGAACTAAAAGAAAGCAGGAGGGCATATGTTGCTATCAGCCAGAGTACATTCTAGAGCAAAAGGAGGGTAGGGTACAGAGAAAGAGAGTAAGCAAACACAAAGACGGCTGTGTCTTCTGCCAAATGGACCAGGTTGCCAAAACGTATCTCACTGCTAGACTCCTAGGAATGAGACCAACCAAATAAGACAAAACAGAAAAGGACTTGCTGAACCTCCTTCATGTGTGCGCCTTTAGCCCTTGCTGCTGCAGTAGAAAGGCCGAAGGAGCTAGAAAGAATGGCAGACTCCTAGGCTTCTTTCTGAGAGGCAGGAAAGACTAGTTACTAATGGTGCGGGCGCTGCTGTCAGATTTCCTGAATTTGAATCCTAGTTTCACCCTTTACAAGCTGAGTGATAGTTTGGGTGAGTTTCTGAATCTCTTTTAATCTGAAAGGTGGGGGTAAAAAGATTTGTACCTTATGGGCTTCCCATGAAGATTACATGTGAAGCACTTAGCACAGCACCTGGCACATAGTAAGCACTCAATAAATGTGAAATGTGATGATGCCACTGATGTGTCCACCACTGCAGTGTTCCTTCTCCAGGCTTTGGAGAAAATGAAGAAAAGCACTGAACCCTGTCTGTGCAACAATCTTAAGCTGACACAATGACCCCCATCCTCCAGAAGCAGCCAGTAAAATCTTCTTATACATGAAAAAACTTGGGGTAGCATGACTTAACCCAGGTGAATAGCAAAACACTCAATTTTCCAACTTCATTTCTCTTTTACTTTCACTCTAGGACACACAACACTTCTGACACCAGATGTGTCAGACCAGTTTTCTCCCACTAAGCAATTCTTGGCTATTAGTCGGTGTCTTAAAATTCAACTTAACTCTGACACTATCCATCTGAAGACAGCATCAGATCCCACAGGCTAAGGGCTCAGTCCCACAAGACTGTCCCTGCTTCGAATGCCAATTGCAAGTCCAGGTTGTCACCCATGCTTCTGACCGACTGTGGATCAGAAGTTTCAACAATTTCCTTCTTGGTTTCAATTAATTTGCTATAGCATCACACAGAACTCAGAGAAACATTTTACTTTGCTAGGTCGCTGGTTAATTATAAAAGGATGTAAGCCAGGAACAACCAGGTGGAAGAGATGCACACGACAAGGTATGGGAAAAGGGCATGGAGCTTCTATGCCCTCTCGGAGGGCACCGCTCTCCCCACATTGCCACGTGTTTACCAACCCAGAAGCTCTCCAAACTCTGTCCTTTTGGGGTTTTATGGATACTTCATTATATAGGTACGATTGATTAAAAAATCATTGGATGCAGGTGATTGATTCAGCCTCTAGCCCCTCTCCCCTCCCTGGCGGTTGGAGTGGGACTGAAAGTTCCAACCCTCTAACTGTGGCTGGCAACCAGCCCCCATGCTAACATTACCTATGGGCTTTCCAGAAGTCACTTCATGAACAGCCAAAGACACTTCTTTTGGCTCTCATCACAGGAATTCTAAGGGTTCTAGGAGGTCTGTGCCAGAAAAGGAGACAAAGACCTATATATTTCTTATCATAAATCACAAGATCACACCAGGGTGCAGCAAACCGGCCTGTAGGTAGAATCCAGCCCACACCTGTTTTTGTGCAGTCTGCAAACTAAGAATAGTTTTTACATTTTTAAGTAGTTAAAAAAAAAAACATTTTGTGACACATGAAAATGACAAAATTCAAACTTTAGCATCCCTTGATAAAGTTCTATTGACATTCAGCCCTGCTTACTCAACTGGTGATTATTTCAGCCACAAAAGCAGAGTTCAGTAGCTGAAACAAAAACCATGGGGCCCACAAAGCCTAAAATATTTATTATCAGGCCTTTCGCAGAAAAAAACTTGCCAACAAGCTTGATTTAACTCGTCTTTGAATTTCCCCTTTATTTCTAGATGACCACAAGCTACACAAACCACAACTTGGAAACAGTCAACCCAGTTATCACCACCCCATAATCAAACCCCCATCCTTTCCCTGACCAGGTCCTCACCTTGGGATAGCGATCTTCTTCTGCTGGGAGTTCAACCTTCTTTGGAACTTGCAAAACGCTTCTTTGGGGCTGGTCTTCAAGTCCGGGGTCCATCTCAGCTTTCTCCGTCCTTCTCCTGCTGGAGTTGAGAGCTGTATGCTGCTAAGGAGGCCCTGGGCGTTCCCAAATAGCTTTCAGTTGGCCATTAATTGCTCTCAGCTTTTTATTATTGTTTTCGAAAGAGTCAATCAAGCTTAGCCATAGCCACCTGATTTCCTTTTAGTCCCTGATTATCCTTCTCGCCCCTATTTCTCCTTAATTCTCCAACACCTAATGTGTAACATTAGCTGATGTGTTCCTTTCCACTGCCATCCCATCCCAGTTTACCCCCAGTGGAAGCAAACTCTGAGATGGTGTTTAGCCAGCAGGAGGCCGTTAAAGAGCACTCTTAGGATCAATACTTTTGAAAGGGAGGAGAAGGAAGCAGGAGCGCAGAAGGAAAAATCAGTTGTGATATGGGCCCAGTGACAGACGTGGCTGAGCCATGGGGGTGTCTGGCACTAGAATGGCCCTGCAGGGTAGCTCCAAGTTGGGCTGTATTGTCCAGGCTTTATACTCACCCTGATCCGTCCATTGATGAGGGAGTGCGTTCCTGGTAAAACAGATCTCGCTGGACGAGGCAGTTCCTGAAAGGGCTAACAGCTGATGGCGAAATGGACTAGCACCCCCAGCACCAGGGCAGAAAGTTCTGGAAAGGTTCTATCTGGTGTTGACCTTTTATAATCCTGGGATTGGGTATGTGGCCTCTTGGCAAATAAGTTTGGGACACTGACAATGACAGATTGCTAGACACAAGAATTTACCAATTTTAGAATTCATTTTTTGGATTTTAGGAACTAGTTTTAACTGCCACTTTTCAAGTAGCTCAGTTTTGGGGGCTGATCATGGCAGATGGTTTGGAGGGAAAAGTAGTGAGACAGGTTAATTTCTTATTTTAAATTTTACAGTGAATGTCTGTAAGGCTGGGTGTGTTAACGTCCCAGGCAAGGTCTGAACGGTTCAGTTAAAGGGGCAAGACTATTTTCTTCGTGGACTTCTACTTTTTTTTTTTTTTTTTTTTTGCTTTATATTATTTTAATGACAAAAGTCATCAGCAATGCATGCCTGGGCCTCCCACGAACAGAGACACTTCTAGGGAAGGTTATAAAGACTCTATAGGTCAAGGCAGCAGGTCCTTGAACTGTTTTTTCATTATATTGAGGGGCAGTTTTATTGTAAATTTGTTGTATGACTAAGGGACCATTTTTTTTGGTGATGTGAAGTATTAACTACCTGCTCCAACAGACCAGTACATAGAAACTGCTGACGCTGCGCCCCACTCATTGCTGCAGGTTTTTTGTTTTGTTTTGTTTTTTGCAGCATTTGAATAAGGCCATAAGAATAACTGGGTCACTCTGGCTCCTTGTAGGGATGAATTATAAAAGTAGCAATTACAATTTATCAATAATCATATAATTTTTAGAGCATTTCTTATTTCACATAGAAAAATTAAAGGAGGTAAGTAATACCACTGTTCACATTTTACAGATGAACCTGAGGCTGAGGGATTGAAACTTACCCAAATTCACACAAATCCAATTTTAAAAATCTGTTCATTATTTTTAGCCCAAAATGTCATGACCTTTTTAGTTGTCATTCCTATGCCAATAAATTAGCAAATTTTCATTGCATTACGTCTATAAGTATCTAGTTTTCGTTACTAGTTTTACATTTTTCATGTTTTCCTATAGAGAAAACATAGTCCATATCAATGACTTTTCCAGTATTCATCTGGAGCTAGCCAACTGAGAGTCTGAACAGAGGAGCAACAAATATTCTACCACAGTATTGGTTTGGGGCTGTTATTTTTCCTTTGAAATGTTACACATAAATTAACAACAGGTAAAAATAACAGTACACTTGTTTCAGCATGTGATTGTGTTCAGCAATGATTATCTTTATTGACTAATTAACATTAAATTACAACCCCAAAAGAGACATTCACCATGATTCATTTGTTCAGAATAGTTCAGAATCAGGGGAGGGTATAGCTCAGTGGTAGAGGACATGCTTAGCATGCATGAGGTCCTGGGTTCACTCCCTGGAAACTCCTCCGAAAAAAAAAAAGTTCAGAGTCTGTGGTTACAAACTGGAAATTATGGCTTTTAATGGTGTGATATGCCAGCTCACAGCAGCTGGATGAAAACTAGAAAGCCCTATCATGACCTTCTCCTTCAGGTGTTTTGCTATCAGACAGTCACAGCCAAAATGTAGCATGTGCAGTTGGAAAATGATACCTGGTTCTTCAAGAATTTTGGTGTCTCGTTTGATTTTTCACCTTGCCATGTTGGAAGGTAGTAAGACTGCGGAGGTGCCTAAGATCAGAACTCCTCATTTTAAATCCTCCCTACCCCCAGACCTCTTTCTCTGTCATAACACCTGTGCTTAGTGATACGCTGAGACCGTAATCACCCACATGGCTTCAGCAGGACACATGATCAGTTTCAAAGAAAATGCTTTGAAATAGGGTCCACTCACCTTTGAGGCTGGAAGGGGTGGTTTTATTTACTTTCTGGTGGGAAGCTATCTACTTTAGAGAAGAGTTAGAGAATTATCTGGTTTGATTCTAACATCAAAAGTGCAGATATTTGGAAAGTGCCTCTAAGTAACTGGTTATAAGTGATAATGTAAACTGCTAAAATGATATCTTGACTTAAAAACATTAGGTGGTATATTCTAATTAGCAGTGACCACAAATCTTTTTTTAATCAAGCACTGTTTGCAGGAAAGAATGAGTAAAATCTTAATTCTTTTCACTTAGTAAAGAAATTTTTTCAACCATATTTGGAAATTACTAATTTTTGTTTGTTAGTCAAACTCAGTTGTCCTTATATTACTCTGCCATAGCAAAACAAAACAAAGAAAAATTCCAGTATGAGTTTCTCTAATAGTAAGTGTAAGGTTCCTTATCAATAATTAAGGGAGCCAAGATAGCTCAAATATTAAGAACTGAGGTTTCTAAAGCTTTTTTTCTAAAAGCAATATGGGCTAATTCAATAACTAACTTCTTTTGGTTGCTACCATATATACAATTACTGTTGTATGTATTCCTATTACCACTATCACTATGAAATTATACTCATATTCAGGTCCCCTGGGTCCAGAAACAGCAATGCGTATTTTTAAATACTTTTAAAAGAAGACTAACTAGCATTCATTAGACACATTGATCTCAAACATGAAATTCTATTTTACTTTGTTACAAAGCATGAATCTGAAAAGACTATTTTTTAAAAGCTGTGATGACAATGACATAACCAATCTAATTAAAAAGTTGGGGGGCAAAGTTTCAAATACTCATGATTTTGAGAACACAACAATAAATTCCCTAATAGCTGCCTAGGTTTATTCAGGGGGTTGGGGAGATTTAAATATTTAAATCTGTATATCCTTTACGTTTAAAATGCTTCTATTAATAAAGTATAAAACCAGGACTCACGGCCACTGAGAATCAACTTGGCCCCAGTGGGACAGCTTCAGAAGCTCTCCCCCACACATACAGTACTCAGTGAGGGTGGACAGCTGACAAATCCGCCAGTGGAGAGCAGTAGTCCCACACTGTAATACACAACCAAATGCCCGTGACTGTGTTGAATAAAACTTGATTTACAAAAACAGGCAATGGGCTGGCTTTGGCCCGAGGGCCACAGTTTGCTCCTCCATGTTCTGTACAGATGGTGCCTCTCTGAAAACGGCAAAGCGCTTCTCAAAGTTCTCGCCAGAGTAATGCCCACTCACAGTCTACAGGGTACTCTTGACAGCAGGTCCGGAGCCATGGCGGAAGAAGCCCGCGAGACCTGAGGGGTTGCTCTTGACGACCCACAGCTGCCAATCAGCATGATCAGAAATTGAGAGGAGCCTGGAAGGGCCTGTTCTATTTTGCTGGGAAGCACAAGCATCTAGCTGTTGTCGGTTTTTGCTAATCTAGGAGTGATAATCAGGAGCTGAGGATAATGGCCATTCTGGCGCTGAGGTGGCCTGTGCAGATGCAGAGAAACAGAATAAATTAGGGATAATAAGGGACCTCAATAGCCTTAAAGGGCCAGCGCAGCTTCCAAGGCACTAAATGTTAAGTCAGCACTAAGGAATTCAATACTCAAGCAATCGGAATGATCAACTCAGCCTGTGGCTAAAAGCCAGGAAAAACCAAACAGATAAAAGTTGGGAGAGCAGCAACAGCTAAGAATCACAGGATTCCCTCCAGGTAGCGGAGAACTTACCCAATCATCTTAGCCAGCCATTTCATATTAACAGTGGGGGAAACAAGACCCAGAGAGGGAGAGAGCACTTGCTCAGCTAGTTTATGAAAGAATCACCCAATCTCAGCCATTTTGATTTCCAATCTGTTATTTTCCCCTACAGAATCTGAATTTAAAGGAGGGGGTGGTCACTAATCACATAAACACCCATGTCATGACATTATGACAAGTAAGTTACCTGGCTATTCTTAAAGGCAAGTTTCCTGTTGGGGTATAAATGGTGCCAGAGAACATCTGAAATTTACTGAAGGGAAGAGAATGTATCCCATCACTGGTTTAATGTAGCTGACAAAAACTGTATGGGATAAAGCATTAAATGGCCATCTTCCCACGAGTATAAATGCTGGTCTCTCATATTGTATGATAACATGGCAAGAACAGACTGGGAAGTTCTTAAATTGAAATTGGCATTGATCTGTTTCCCTCCTAACAAATCAAAAGCAAATGTTATCCTCATATCTTTGGTGTCCGTGACATAGAGGATCCCTTGGGCAATGAAGGCATTGCCGGCCTTGGATTTGGGGTACGTGGTGTTGACGTGCTGCACCACAGAGAAGGTCCTCTCGTCCAGCTGTGCTACAAGGATGCTCGAGCCATCCACGCTGGAAGCATAGATAATCCAAAGGCCCTTTTCATCTACAGCTAAATTGAAGTATGTCTTGGAATTTGCAAAGAGGTATTTTCGATCAAAATATAAGGCGTTTTCAAGCTTCAGAGTTTGGGATGTTTCTTTGCCAAATTCAAATCTGAAATGTGTAAAAAAGTAGGTGTGAGTCACCATTTTCAGTGGATAAGGGTGGTTCTTCAGGCTCCTCCATTATATTGGGGTGGGGCCTGGGAGTCTGCATTTCTAGTGGGTTCCCAGGTCACGCCCATTCTCCTGGTCCTGCTCCAGTGCTATGGGCAGCAGGGGTGTAAAGGACGGTGACTACATCTAAGTGCGACCTCAGTAAAATTCCTTATCCTTCTGAATCCTCAGGTGTTTGCTGACCTCCTGAAATGCCCTCTCAAAGCTTCAAGGGGCCTTAAAAGGAGGAACTAGTCCACTGCTTTCATTTTATGAATGAGAAAAGACGTGACTGGCCCAGGAATACAGAGAAGTGGCAGAGCCAGAGTTTAAACTCAGGCTTCTGACCTCCAAGTTTGGGGGTTCTTCCTTTACTCTAAGCTGGAGTTTTCAGACAAAAATTTCACAGCAGTCTCCATGAAGGAAGTCAGGAGCTGAGAAGCAAAGTAGCTAAGTCATGGCTGTAAAGTCATTTGTCTTGTCTGGTAAGTGACTGGATCAAAGAAGCGATGGCATGGGACCCCATGGCCCTCAGCCCCCCTGAGGCTATCTGATTTGGCAGACTCCAAATTTAGATGGATTACCAAAGTGGATTCTGAGTCCATTGCAGGAATGAAAATTCAGGGACTTGAGAGAAGAAAAGCACTAGAGGGCGCCATTGAGACACAGAAGAAACGCAAAGGGTATGAAGCAGCAGGAATGCACCGGAGCGTAACGAACCCTTAAGAAACTCTGAAGCAAGCTGGAAAAGAACCTAAAGACGAGTGAGGGCTAGAGACAGCCCCGCTCGCCCATCTCAGCTCTCGGGGTTCTCCTTACTCCGAATGCCCGGGATTCAGGACTCCCATTGAGTCCCTTTCCGGTCCTGGCACCTCCAGCTACATTCCTGGATAAGGCTTGTCTCTCCCAGCAAAACAGGGTCTAATTCTAGGCTGCCTCTCCTTCTCCTCCAGCCTTTGGCCTGGGCTGGAGTAGAGCCCCGGCCCGGGTCTCCTAACCAGTGCCTCATGCAAGCTTAGTGTCATTAGAGGCCACTCTTTCTTAGGGTGGCCAATCCTCCTCTGGGGCTCATTCAGCCCTGAACTCCCCTCCCAGCACCCCATGTAACAGCAGGCCTAGATAAAGATAAGCTGGGAGGCTTACTTCTCTCTGGCTCTGGCTACTCTTGGGTCCAGACCAGCCATAAATGCAGATATGGGGTCACTCGGCATGGCCTGTGGTCCAGCAAACCCTGACTGCCCTTGGGCTGTGTGCCAGGCCCTGGGGACAGAAAGTTGGTGGAACCACAGTCCCTTCCGCTAAGTAACCGAAGGGTAACTAAAACGCCACACAGCAGGTGCCGGCTGGGATGCATGGGAAGGTGCTGCAGGGGCAGGGAGGAGGGCGGCTGGGACCCTGAGTGACTCACCTCACGATGGTGTTGGAGCCTCCTTTGTGGTAGTAGAGAGAGTTGTTGTGGACCGTGTGCCCGCAGCCGTGGAAATAATACGGGAGGTGGATGAGTGTGTAACTGCCGTTCAGCAGTGAGGGCTGGTCTTCGAATTCCTTCACCCTGATGCCTGCAGGAAGGAAGCCAGGGAGAGGCAATCAGAGCTTGGCAGTGAGTCAGGTGAGGAAGGTAAAAGGAGGGAAGTTGAGAGTGAGATGTCCTGTAAGGGTCCTTGCTTCAAGAGTCCCAAACTCCCAAACTCAAAGGTCAATTCTCTTCTATGTATTCCTGAACTGTCCTTTGAACATCGTAGCCACGGAGTTGGTTTTGCTCCTCCCAGGAAAACAGTATCACCCCCTCCCATAGAATTTTCTCTCAAACTGACCTAGGCAGAAATCAGGAAGAGCAAACACTGGGCATTTGTGCCGGCACCTCCTGCCCCCCATGGCAGCCATGCTGACTCACCAACTTCCTTTTTCCTTTTGAGCCACAGAATCCTCAGCTGGTCACCTGGGCAGTTACCACTCGCTGACAAGTGAGCCTTGATGAAGCCCCGTATACCAGTTACTGCTCTGACCAGTGGGTACGGCTTGGCCTCTCCTGGAATGGGGCCACTGCTCCCACTGTGGGCAATCCCTGACCACCTCCCTCTGGGGCAGCATGACTAGGCTTGTGCTCTGATGCAGCAGACCTGCCAGATGGCCCTTACCCCCTCCCCTGGGCTATCTCCCCACAGACATCTGAGACAGCTGCTTAAAGTACTCCCCTTAAAGGGAAAAGATAGCCCATGCAAAAAGAATGGGCCTCTGACATTTCTTCCAGATCATGGTTTTGGGGTTTATGAAGCCATCAGTCGTAACGCTCTTTTGTTTCCTTCTGGATACTTTGCCAAAAATTGGATAAGCCACACAGAGGGGTGCCCTGGTCATGTCCCTGTCACCTGAACTGCAAGGCTTGTCACCAGTGTGCTCAACTGAGATAAGTATTCCGCCTACTCATTTGGGCTTTCTAAAATGAAGAGCAATTCTGTTACGTCCATTAGCAGGGATTTCAGACACACAAGGGGGATAAGCTTGAAGGGAGGTAACAGATGGAAGACACAATGACAACACAGATAGGGGTCATCTGCCAAGTGAAAGCACCTGAAAAATGTTCAGTCACCCAGATCCGTTCATCACTCTTGTTAGCAGACTCTCTGATCCAAGTCCCAAAGGTCTCTTTAACTTTTAACACCTGTGTTGGATTTCCAATGGACTTGATCGTGGATTCTACTGGAAGAAGAGAACGTTTCTCACCCACCAATTATGACTTAAAGGAATGTGGTTTCTGAATTTCAAAACAGGACGCTTTGTCTCTGTACCTGCTTGTGGGTGTTCACTGACTTTCTCACCAGCTTTTCCAACCAAGGAATCATCGTTAGGTATCGCACACGTCTCACCTAAGAAACAACAGTCATCAGAGCAAATGCAGCTGGCACAGTGAGACTTGTCTAACTTCATAAACTGGTGCTTTCCCCCACCTCACTCCAGACTCCAGGCCCAGGAGCATCCCTTACAATAGGGATGTAAGTTGTTGCTTTTAAGCAACATCACACACTCTCAGTTTCTTCCCCCTGCTTGGTGAATTCCCAGAAAGAGTTCCATGACCACAGCTGCTAAGGTAGTACGACCTAAAGAGGATGTCAGTCAAAGGAAAAAGTTGCCGGGGTCAGCCATCCAAGTCCTCAGCAACCTGGGGGAAAGAGAGGCTTACGGGCACGTTCCTGGCCTCTCTGAGCAGATGGGATCACCAGCACAGTTTGTATTTTTTCTGGAGAGATTTTCACTTTCAGGGAAACTGACAGGGAGAAGTGAGGGAGCAGCCTCATGATGGGGTGGTCCACTGGAGCAGAATCTCAGAGAAGGAGCCTAGAGGCAGCCAGGCCCAGAGATGTTTGAGCCCCTCCCTGCCATTTCCCACCTGTCTCTCTGCTTGAAGGCCTGTGGGACCCAGGTCGTTGAGGGCTGCCTGATTCCCTGCTGGCTTGAGGCTAGACCTGAGTTAGAATTCACCCGCCTTGGCTTGTCACCGTTCTCCTCAGTGTTTAGTTCAGACCTTTGGTGGAGAGGTGGCTTGGGGTGGCAGAAGCAGGACAGGAGACAGAAAGGAGGAACATGGCCAGTGAGAGGGGGTGGGCTGGCTCGGGGGGAAGGACCCCCCTCCTGGGGATCAGGCTTTCTGGGAAAGGTGAGGCTCACTTCCCTGGACAAATTCTGAGGGTTTCAAATCACCTTGCAGTTGCTAGATAAAAAGAAGCATCTCCACGGTCACTAGGGAAACTCCCAGAACAAACTAGAAGGGTTTCTTTATCAGTACGATAAGGGAGAAGGACCCTCCGGTGCCTCTAATCTTGTAGCTGGACGAGCCTGTGTCTCTGAAGTCCTCCATCGCCCGAAGAGGTCTGTTAGATCCCCCATGTGCAACACTGCTGCCCTGAGTTTCACCTGGAGTTTCCACTAGGGGCTTGGGGTTCACACAAGAAAGGGACAGAGAGACCCTCCTGTTCTGAGGAAAAGATCCTCATTAATTTGTGTTCTGCTTCTAAAGCTGTGGAGGCAGGAGGGGAGGTTGAAGAAATGGACTCTGAGCAGGAGAGAGGCCAAGTCCAGATGCAGGATGCCTGGCAACGAGGACTCATTTCTAGGAGGCAGCGTGGAAGACACTGGCCTCTCATTTAAAGCAGTTTTCACAACTCTGGGGCCCGACCTCTGCAGACCAGCCTCAGTGGACAGGCTAGGCGGAGGAGAGCACCTCTCCAGCCCCCCGCAGTCTCGTTCACTGGCGGAAAGAGCCTCTGGCAAACTAGAATTCTGCCAAAGTGGGGTCAGACCTCCCCTTCTCTCAGGCCCAGGCCCCGCTCACAGTCTGGGGAGCTGAACCGAGGGCTGATGCAAATGGAGGGGGGCGCTGAACCCAGAGAAGGAGCAGCTCCCCTGTGATTTAATGTCCTGCTGGGCAGGATGATAGTCACGCTCTATTTACTGGGAGTGGGGTAGGGGGGCGATACCTTTGAAAGCTCAGATTTACCCATTCTGACAGCTGAGTGTGTGCCCCCAAAATGTCTTCCAGAAAGGACAGTGCAACAAACAGAACTAAAGATTGTTTAGGAAAGTGGCAGTGAAATCCACAGCAACTGAGAAAGAAACTCTAGTCAGGACCCTATTCTCTGATGCGGGAAGAAAGGCATCAAGCTGTGTCTTCTCACGGCCTAAGTTAGGTGAACAAGTCCCTGGCCACCACTGTGGGGAGAAGTTCCAGTTTCCCATTAATATGGCCCTTGATTTCCAGTTAGCTTTCAACACTGTGGCCACCTGCCCTCGGCTGGCTTATTCTCAAAGTGTGAATTTCCATCTCCGGAAAAAGAAGATGCCCTAAGCAGGGACTTTACAGGCAGGCAGACCTGGGTTTGAATCCTAGCTCTTGTCACTCATCCACTAAGTGACCCCATTGGGCAGGCTGTGTAGCTCCCTGGGGTTTCAGTTTTGATCTGGTAAATTGGTAACAATGTGACTCCTATGTTATAGGACTGTTGTAGAATTAAATGAACTAAACACTTAGCGCTGTGCCTGGAACACTGTTAGCACTCAGATGTTAGTGGTGGGGATGGTGGTACTGGGGTGTGTGTGTGGGAGTTAGCCAATCCAGTGCCCCCGGTGCCTCTGTCTCCCTGGCATCCCTCCAGGGATGGTGGACCTGGCAAGGAAGAGTGACTGGTGGTAAGTAAGACAGATGGGGAAGGCTGGGAGGCCCCATTCTAAACCTGCCACCAGTCCTCATCCCCAGGCTGACTGCTTGGGCCTCCCAGGAGTGTGTGTCAAAGGGAACACTCGCTCCAGGCAAAATCTCCTTCTATTTAAAAAAATATCTGGTGGTGAATCCAGAGAGTTTGGGATCATTAACTGAAGAGGTGGGTCCCCGGGGCAGGGGTGGGTGACCTGGGCACTGGCCGTTGAACATGTTTGGTTGCCGAGGGCCTTTGGATCTTCTGCTTCCAGGGGGCCCTGGGGGACCTGGAGGGCCTGGGGGCCCAGGTGGGCCTGGTGGGCCAGGTGGGCCTTGATCACCTTTGGCGCCTGGAGAAAGAGAGAGAGAAGAAGGGGAGGGGGAATTGATTAAAGAGCTACAAGCAGAGATGGGTTTCACACAAGGTGGGGGAGAGGCCAGCGATCACCCCCAGGGAATCGCTGAGTCCCCTTCCCAAGCTCGCTGTCCTCGCGCTCAGAGGGAGGGCCCATAGTAGGGCTCGAGTTCCAACCACGGGCCAGGATCTGTGGGAGGGACTTTCCACATCTCCTCCCCAGCATTCCTCCCGACCACTCTGTGAGATAGTGTGAGTAGCCCCTCAATGACCCGAGTCTCAGGGGGTCCAGTGCTTTGCCCCAAGTCACCGGTGGAGTGGAGCCTGTCCCATGTTGGTAGAGCTCAATGCTGACTGCTTACCAGAATCCTCCAAGGAGCTCAGATACAATTCTAATGCTTGGGTCCCACCCCACATCAGTTAGATCGAAATGTGGGGGGAAGCCAGTCATCTGTATTTTTTAAAGCCTCCTAAGATGCTTGCAGGTGTGAGAAGCACTGCTCTGCAGAGCAGAAGAAATCAGGGGCTCCCGTCCAGCTTTGTGACCTTGGGCAGGCAGCTTAACCCTCTGAGTCTGTTTCTTCATTTCCAGATGAAGGCTCATACTCCCTGTCCTGCCCTGTGAGACTCCGCTTGGCTCATCGGTGTGAGTGCTCTGACAGTTGAACTCCCTACACATCAGCAGGTGGAATCCCTTCACACCTCTAGCTTCAGGTGGCTGGTGTGGGGGCAGCCCTTTGCAGGGGCCACTGGTTCCGGAAACTTTCATAAAGATGCTGCTAGGCTGGGATGTTCGACCCTTTGGTTCTACCCTCCCTTCCTGGGATGACTGGTGATCTAAGATCTCTTTATCTGTCTCTTCTCAGCCGCACCAAACAAGACTTTTAGTCACTTTAGAATGGGCAAGCAGGGCTCACAGAGGCTAGGGGTGGGTCGAAGCCCACGCCGGAAGGGGCAGAGATCTCTAGGCAGGGCAGACACAATCCAGCCCTCCTATTCCTTCTCTGCTTTCCAGCCAGGGGACACACTCAGCTCTGGCCTGGCCTCTGCAATGGGTGTTCACTCCGAGATGTCGCTTTCCTGAATGGTTTGTGGTCACCCTCACGTGTTTGGTGGTCTGGGGGAGTGTGGTGTTCTGGATGTGTAGAATTCTCCCATAACTAAGTATAACATGATCTTATATTTTCAGAGCATAGTCACATAAATGTGATCTTGTCAAAACACTTCTTAAATTGTATGTATTTTGCACAGCAGCGTTCCTGCTTGTGGAACAAAGGATGCTAAACCTAATTTGATCTTTCCTTGCTGCTTTGGTCTTAGCACAGTGCCTGGCAAATAGGAGGCACTCAATTTTGGATGGCTGGAGGGGCAACTGATTCAGGGTCATTATTCTGAGCATCCATCATCCTAGCTTTTTGAGGACAGATGTCATGTCTTACTCATTTCTATATTCCTATTTCCAGCTACTGGCAAAGCCCCTAATTCATACATGGTGTCCTCTGATATTCAAAAACTGCTTATTGAATAAATTAATAGGATAGTAACGTTTTTATGATATAAATGGTCTCCAAGGCACTATGCTTTTAAAATTCTTCTGCCTCTTCCTCCTCCATAGCTATCAGCCAGCATCTACTCTCTCCACCATGTAATTGTCTTTCTGAGGTATGCTGAGCCCCCACCTCCTCCCCCATAGACACCAACTATCTGCTTTTAACCTGGGCTGGAAACCAGAAAAAGATCAGCAACCATATCTGCCTCAATTCCATGTCAAAAGTTTTAGGATAAGGGCCTGAGGGTGACCCTACCTCGACGGAAGAAAATGCCTGTGCTTTCTGTCTGCTGTCCTCGGAGGGATCTGAAATTGCTTGCTTACTTGTCCTTTTCTATATTGTGCTGGATTTAATAGCTCTTTGGAAAAAGGAAGCTTCCTTCATCCTAATTCCATCCAACCATGACACTTAGACCTTAGAACTATCTAAGCTACTTTTGCTTAGATATCAGATTTGGTCTCGCCAACATCGGGGTTACATGCAGTTTTCTTCTTGTTGCAAGCACAGAACTCTAAAACATGTGGCGAAACCGATGGGCACAGAAGGCAGACAAGCAGAGAAGACATGGAGGAGCCTTTGTACTAAAAACCGGAGCCATTTCTGGGCGAATTCACCCTGTGACAGAGCCCGAGCAGCAGCCCCTTACCTGTGGTGAGCACATCGTTGGATACGTCCCCTTTGTCCCCTTTGTCCCCCTTCTGCCCTGCTGGTCCCTCGTTTCCAGGCATGCCCAGCTCACCAGGGTCTCCCTTTTCCCCTGGAGTTCCTGTGGCTCCAGGTGGCCCTGAGGGAAAAAAGACTTATTAGCTTGTTGTGCAGGGAATTCTGGATCTCTACTTTCTCATATTGTACTTCGTAAAGGTGGAGCAAATTCAGAAACCAAATCCATCACACTTCATAACCATTTTAGGCCAGCAGTGTGGTATAAATTCATGAAAGAATAGTCATTCTAGGTGGTTCTGTTGAATTTGTTTAGAGACATCTGGCTGGGCCAACAGGTTGAAAGAGGAGTCAACCATGAGAGGGCCAATCACGGCAAGAGCAGAGACAAGGTAAGGCCTTAGCAGAGTCTGCGCCCCGCCCCGCCCCCACCCTGCAGGGAGCGGGGGTCGTCCCGCACTGTGAGGCTGGGTGTGGTCACCTGTGTCATTTGGTGTATTCCTCACAACATATTGGAGCGGTAGGCTGGTCAGTTACCCTTATTCTCATTTTACAGAAGTTGGAACTAAGGCCTAGAGGGGCTACAACCAGTGCTGCTAAGTGAGCAGCACACATCTTAATTCCATCTCCCAGACCCTTTTCTCTGACATTTCAAGGCAAAATACTTTTAATCAAAATAGCAAAACAGGTGAAGTTGCTTTAGGACAAGCATTACATTACGAGGGATGGTGCTGGTGTGAACCAAACGTAATGAATGAAATGTGTCTCTGCTCAGAGGAGGCACCCCTATGGGAGCTGCAGTCCTGCCACCAGACACAGTGAGGAAGAGGCCAGATCTACGCAGTGACTCATCTCAGCTTGGGCTAAGGGCAGAACAGCGTTCTGATCCCTGGGAGAAAGGAAGCAAACTATGTGCACAACGTGACTGCCGGGGCTCACTGCTGGCAGGCAGTTTCCAGACAGCAGCACAGGGTGGGGGTACACAAACAAAGCCCAGCAATTTCGCTGAGGTGAGGAGACAAAAACTAGAGTTTGGGGAGGCAGAGGTGGCTGGAGTTCGTGAGACAGGATACGGGAGAGGAGGTAGTTGTGTAGAAGGAGAGCTGGCAGACTTGAGAGAGGCTTCCTTGAGTCTTTGGCTGAACAGTCGTCTCTGCAGGGAGAAATGCTACACGGCAGGGAAAAGGATGAACAGAGAGCCGTTTGTTGCTCAGCTCTCAGAGCTTGCACAGGGCGGGGATCTCATTCCCACCGGTCAAGGCAGAGTGCTCTCAGAATGTGGTGAGGTGTGGGAGAGAGTCCTTGGAAAGTCCTGTCTCAGGAGTGAGGCTGTATTAGCCCAAGAGTCCAGGCTGCTGTGGAGCCATTGCAACAAAGCTTAGAAGTAAGCTTCAGAAGGACTGAGATGAGCAGTAGCTAGTTTAACTGCCTACCAGAATAGTCCCGAATTTGAATCAGCTAGTCAATGCAATGCAGCCTATGAACAGTTTAAGAAAGAAAAAAACCCACATGATCATCTTGATGGATGCAGAAAAGACATTTGATAAATTTCAACACTTATTCTTAAGGAAAATTCTCATCAACCTAGGAACAGACGGAAACTGCCTCAATCTGAAAAGGGGCTTCTATGAAAATACCTACAGCTAACGTCATTCTTAATGACAGAAGGCTAAACGCTTTCCCCCTAAGATCAGGAATAAGACAAGGGTACATACTCTCGTCACTTTTTTTTGACTACACTGTACTGAAGGTCCTAGCCACTGCTATGAAGCGAAGGAAAAAGAAACAAAGGCAAACAGATAGGAAAGAATGAATTGAAATCGTCTTCATTTGCAGATGACATGGGCAGTTTATGAAGAACATCTATAAAAAAGCTACTAGAACTTGTGAGCACCTAGGGACACGGTGGCCCTGAGGCGGAAAGTGATTGCCTAATATTGTGCAAAGGTCTTGCCAGATATGGGTCAGTTAACAAGATACCCTATTGTGGGGGCCATTTGCTCATTTTGACAAGAGCCTCCTGGAGATATTGCTCAATAGAGAGATTGTTCAAAGTGGTAGAGATTTCAGGCAACAAGGAAGAGCCAGAGGCGTGTTTTAGGGCAAAACTTTACTTCCTCTCAACCTCCATAGACCAAGAGGGCTCAGGGTCCATTGATTTTTCTAATTATCCTGCCAGTCCCATGCCCCTTCTTTCAGGTTCGAGCTAAGGTACAGCTGAGAGACTGCCCATTCACCCCTCTCCCCTGCCCCATCAGCATGGCCCATCCCCATTTTCAAATTGTCATCCTTCTGGCACCGCAACTGTCCTCCCTTCAGCTTTAAAACAAAATTTGAACCCCAGCCCAAACTTCCTACCAGCCCCACAGGGTTCCAATGTAACTGTCCCAAGAGAATCACAGACGTCTTGGTTGGAAGGCACCTTAGAGGTCGTTTAGATTAACCTCCCATCCAGCTCTGAAAGCCTCTCTCCACCACCCAACTGGCTCTTCTCAAGCTCCTTCAGCAACGGGAAGTTTATTATATCACAGCACACCACAGAGGCTGCTGGAACACTCTGCACGGTCATCAAAGGCAATTACTCCCTAAAACATACACCTGGAGCGCTTAGCACCTGTCCTCTACGCCAAGGGAGTGACACATATTCAGAATGGATTCTGCTCTTCCATATTCAAGGGACCCTACACAGACTATCCCAGGGAAGACAGCAGTGTAGGAAAGAATCTTAAAGTGCTGATCACTGTTAGAAAATGTAGGGAACAAAAAAACGTTTGCTAGGTTTTAGCCAACTGTTAAAAAAATAAAAAATTTCAGCAAAAACCATGCAGTTCAACTGCTGATGGAGGTCAGAGGCCCTGGGTTCCCTGCCTCTTCCAGGGGTGACCTTGGGCGTGTTGCGCTGATGGAGTAGCTGGGGACACGTGGACAAGGATGTGAGGAAGAACAGTGGAACCCCTCCACGGTGGGCGCTGGCTCTGCCGTGAATCCAGTCACACAGGGGCAAGGAGTGCCTCTCAGGTGGGGCAAGGCTCATGACAGCACTGCAGTCCTGTCGCCGTGGGTCCTCCCCACCCACAGTCATCAGGACACCTTGCTGGAAAGTGGTTCACTCACTGAAGGAGAGCCCTTCATCAGGGACCTCTGCATGAGAGGACATTCTTTTGTCAGTGTTTTAAATAGGCAATCTGGTGCATTATCTGAAGGACACAAAAGACGAGGACGTTGCCATGGAGTCCAGCCAGCACAAGGCACCAAGTATAACTGGGCCCTTCTAAAGGTGTCGCATGCCCCACATTCAGCAACGCTCAGGGAAACGGTACCTGCTAGTTACTTCAGGGTTTTCTTTTTCAGGCATTTACTCTAGTTACAAAGAGCCTTTCCACATCATCATTTGATTCTCCTTCTTTCCTTTTATCCCTTTCTCTTATGCCTTTTTTTCTCCCTTCAAAAAGGCCAGGTGTGAAATTGGAAAACGTTCATTCTGTAATGCAGCCGCTATACTGCAGCCCGCAAAGGGGCAGGATGTAGAGCTCAAGACACTGAGGACTTTTGCTGACGGATGTATTTTAACTCTCATTTTCCAGCTTTTATTAAGAAAGGGTGGGGGACGTTTAGTCTCCCTGCAGTCTTTGCTATCTTCGACAAAGTTTTTCCTCATCTTGGTTGGCCAGGCACTGGCTGCTGTGCATCAGAAGTACACCCCCACCTCATCAAAATCAGCATCAGAGGACCCGAGTGTGGCACCTTCCATGTCGTCCTGACTCGGCCGTGCACGGTGTGCCCGGGACCCTGGCATGATTCGTCCCATGACTCCTGGCCGGCCTGGAGTCAGCACATTCTGCCCGAGAAGAAAGGCCAGATTCTGCTCACCAGGCTCGTGCACTTGATGTGGCTCTCTTCTGTTTCCCTTCTCCAGTGGCGCCCACTCCAAACAGGCCATTTTCCCAGCTTTCAAGTTTGGGGTTGTGTGATTAGCTGGGGTCAACGCCGTCATCTTCACTGCAGGAGGTGAGGGAGGACATCGTATTTTTGGCAGGGCCATCTGTCACTGACTGAGGTGGAGGAAAGGGAGCCGGAGGGTGTTGCACAAAACCCAGGTCTGGGATGAATCAGGAGGAGGGTATTTATTTCTGTTTTTATGGGGACTCGACTTTTAGAGAAGACACTGAAGCATTAACTCTTCAGTGAGAAAGCGAGAGGCAGATGGAGAGAAAGAAACTGCTTCATTTTGGGGTGCAGAATGTCAAACTTCGTGAGCTGCTAGTTGCACAATTGACATTTCAAGTCTACTTTAGGTCCAGTTTTTCTCTCCAAATCTAAGTCGGTGTTTTCCAATAAATGTAGGCATTTCCACTCAGATTTCCTTCCCCATTCTTAGAACAACAAAACAGTAATATCTAACACTAATATAGCACTTGCTCTATTCTAAGTGCTTTATCTTTATAGTAATTAATCTTCCTAAGGACACTGTGCGGTCAATACTATTATTGCTCCCATTTTACAGATAAGGTAACTGTGGCACAGAGTGATTAAGTAACAGCTGGTAAGTGGAAGAGCCAGGAACAAAACCAAGCTTTCAGGCTCTTGCTCTGTGCTGCTCCACGCTTGCTCTTAGCATTCCTAAGGTCAGAAACTGAAGGCTCTCTTGATATTTCAGTCTCCTGTTGGTCTAGAGCACTACACTCTGATTTCATCAGGTTACTCTTCTCAAGAGCCCGTGGTGGCTCCTGCAGACTGAGAGCTGAAGGCCCTGGCCCCACCCCAGCCTTGCCTGGGTCCCCTGGGGTACCCAGGACCAGCCTCACTGGCAGTTCCTCTGGGCGTGGCCTTTCTGTCCTCCCCTTCTCTCTGCTTACTTCCAAGAGGCTGAATCCACGTCTCTCCCTTGTCCTCTACACCTGGCTCTATTGTACAACCCATTCTCTACACAGGGTCCTATATGTTCACTATCTGCACAGGAAAGTCCAGATTTTTCTTCTGGCAGCATCCCCTGCCATGTAGGATAAAGCATCTTCATATTGGAACAACCAGTTATTGACTCATGCTGTGTATAAACCACATCTTCTCTTTCAACTGGACTATAAACCCCTATAGATGGAAACTATATTCTATTTTTGTCATTCATTCATTCATTCTTCATTCACCCATTATTTACTGAGTCTCAGCTGGGGCTGGCTGGGAGCTGTGCCAAACAACTGGATATACAAGACCTAGTCTCTCCCTCACAGACAAACCCTACAGCAGGCTCGTTAAAAACTGGAAACTATGTTAGAGGGGTTGGAACCCCATCTCCTCAGCGGGCAGATGAGGAGACCAAGTCCAGTGATGGAGTGACCTGCCCAGGGCCTCAGAGCCAGTCCGGGCTTGAGGCAGGTACTCCCAGAAGTCCTTTTGCATCTCCCGTCTGCCTAGGGAGCAGGGACGGTTCTGTCTGCCTGGCAGGTCATCACTCATTGAACTGTGAGTTTTCACACGTGTCGTGTGGGCCTTCTGAAGGGCTGTCACCCTCCCCCACTCCGGAAAGACTCAGCATCGGGCTCAGCAGCATCCTTCGACAAGTAACAGCATCACTCTCCAGGCCCAGGTTTCCTGCCCTCTCCTGCTGTGTGGCACCTCCAGGAACATGGCTCTCACAGCTCAGGCCCAGACCCCTCAAGTCGGGGAGTTTAGTGTAGTCATGTTTAAGAGCAGGAGTCCAGGAGTCAGACCTGACCCAAGTCCCACCTCCTCCACTTATTAGCTTTTGGATGTTGGACAAGTTGTTTCCGTTAGTTTACAGTGTCTTGATTGCCCTCCTGTGCTGGGTGTTCCAGGCTCGGGAGGTCGGGACTAAGCAAGACAGACATGGCCAGGTTCTCACTGACCTCACGTTCTCCCTAGGGAGTCAGACCATCAACACATCAAGAAACAACCCACGGAGAAAATTTCAGGGAAGGATATATGTTTTGGAAGGGAACGGGGAATGTGACAGAGTCAATGAGGCCGGGTCACAGAGGTCAGGGATGATCTGGAAGAAGAGGTGATATATGAGCTGCGATCAGCACCATGGGAAGAACGAGTCACAGGAAGGGAAGAAGTACAGCAGTGCAAAGGCCCCGGGGCCAGGGTGGGCCTGTCCTATCTGGGAAGCAGAAAGATAAGGCTTCTTCATCTGGAAAAAATACGTTAACAAAAATATCCATCTCCTTAAGGTTGCTGTGAAGACTAAGTGAGGGTCAGTGCAGGAGAGGAATTGGCAGATGCCCAACAGTAAATGTCAGCTTTTACTGTTTTGTTCAGAGGCTCACTGCTAGAGGGCACAGTCCGGCCTAACCGAGTCCTGTCCCTTCTCTCCCTTTTTGGAAACAGCACTGGTTGTTCCCTCTTTCTGGAATGCGCTCCCACTCCTCCCCTCTCCCACCCCTGCCTGGCAAACCGCTAATGATCCCAGAACTCTCAGCTGAAACATCGGCCCATCCTTCTCCATGGCCACCACCCTGGCCCAGCAGGTCACATCCTGTGCGAGACCCTGCGGCTGACAGGGAGGCCCAAACCACTAACCTGAAGGCTCTGGAAGGGCCTGGCCCCGGCCTCCCGCCTCGCCTCGTCGCGCTCCGGCCCCCACTGCACTGGCCTGGCCTTTACAGGCGTGCTCTCTCCACCCGGGCCACCCTCTGCCTCACCCTCACCCTTCAGGTCTGACCCCAGACGTCACCTGCCAACCCTCCCTCTCTGCACAACACCTCAAACACCCTGTTCTCTCCTTTGAACCTGTGTCTCACTTTGTGATGACAGGTGTGTGACTGCTGACTATTTATGTCAGCCTCCCCATCAAAGACGGGAAGTTCCAGGACAGGGGCTGCATCCATTTTGTTTCCCCGCTAGCACTTTGGAACCTGCCCAGTAAATGCTGCCGAACGTTCCCACACTCTCCTGGTGTTCCTCCGGCAGCTCAGTCTGTCCTTGGCCTCCTTTGCTGGCTCATCCCCTTCTACTTGGTCACCATATGCTGTCAATTCTCAGGGCTCGGCCCAGGCTCTCCTCTCCTGGTGGCTCACTCCCCAGTGGACCACGCCCTGGCCCAAAAGCCCATTGCCTCGGGTGACGCCCTGTGTACACCTCCAGCCCTGGGGTCTCCTACTACAGACCTGCATCTCCAAAGCCCCCTGACATCTCCTCCTGGACATCTAAAGGCATCTCAAGCTCAGCCCATCCCATGCTGAGACATGACTGTCTCCCTGGAACTAAGTCTGTCTGGGGCTCCCCACTTCAGGGACAAGCAGTCAGGCAGGACAAAGACCTTGGAGTCAGTCTTGGTGCTTCCCTCCCCCTCGTCCTTATATCTGCTTCCCACCAGGGACTGCTGATTCACCCCAAAATGGCACTCAGCTCCATCGGCCTTTCCACAACCCCGCCTGCCATCCCTTTCGCCTGCACATTTGGTAGCTTCTGAACTGTCTCCTGTCTCCACTTGTGTGCCGGCTCCAGTGTGTCCTCCATGCAGCAGCCGCAGAAACCCCTCTGTGGCTTCTCACTGCTCTCACTCATTTCCCCTCTGTGGCCCTGCCAGCTCTGGTCCATCCTCCCATTCCCGGCAATTACACTGATTGCTGGGTGGGATGGGAACCCATCCTGGGCTCAGGAAGGAGGCAGGGGAGGGAAAGCACAGCCCTGGGGCTTTGGCAGGGTGACAGAGACAGCACAGGCCTTGCTCTGGAGTCTCATGGTCCAGGCTAGAATCTGAGCTGGCCCACGGCTGAGCAGGGCTTCCAACAACCTATCCAGAGAGCCAGGCTTTTCAAATAACCTTTGCCTTTATACATCTAGGATGGTAGCTGGTCTTCCCCTTCCCCACTGGGGCCTGGCTGGGACCCTTGGTGACTCAAGTTCTGTTCTCAACCTTAGTGGAGGCTTCTTGTTCTAATGTTGCTGATCCCAGGAGGCCCCTTCACTGGGAGATGGCTACAGGAGGGTCTGTGTCTTTGCCACAGCTCCTGTGGGATCTCCAGGAAGTGAAGGATTTGGCCAGCCTTTACCCATAAACAGAATCCGGCACCTTCCCATTCCTCCGCGGCTGTCTCCTGCTTCAGGCCTCCTCCCTTCCCTCCTGCAGCCTCCCTCAGCACAGCTGCCAGGGCCAACCTCAGTTCTTAAAATGCCCAGGGCCAACCTGGTTTGGCCTTGTTGCTGCTCTGGTCTCAGCTTGGCCACAATCACGTCTCAGCCTCTCTGTCCATCGTCCTGGCTTCACCGTTGCTCTTCAGCTTCCGCTGGCACACAGACTCCTCTGGAACCCTCTCGTTGGGCGCACCCCTGCTCCAGGTGTTTGGTCAAAGGTGCCTTCTTAGGCAGCCTCACCTGGCCTCCCAATCTCCAGGCGCTCCCCAGCCCCACACCCTTCTCAGCCCCTCCCCTCACTCTGGTTTTTCTCTTTAGCACTTAGCACCGTGTAACTAACAGTCAGTATATTCTGCTTACATATCTTGTTTATTGTCAATCTGCCCAGACTAGAATGTCAGCCTCACGAAGGCAGAGACTGTGTTAGCTCTTTCATTTCTGGATCTCTACCATCTAGCATGGTACCTGCCACATGAATATGTCTTACAGAAATAAATGAGCTTTTCTTTTTTGTATTCCCTGGCTTGTGTGCTGCCTGCTAAGTACATCTCCTCGCAGCCAGGGGTCTGTCTCAAACCTCTTTGGAAACCATCCCTTTCTCACTTGCCCCACGCCCAGTGCTGCGTGGTTGTCCCCTTCCCCTATAGTTGGCCCTCGTCATACTCATTACTGAATCCTCAGGACTGGATCACATTTCTGGCATCTTTTGGGGTAAACCAAGTGTCTGCATGCTGATGGCCATCGTTATTTGATGCTGGTGTTCATTTATAATTATAATTATTATCCAACATGTGAGGGTCCATCCTGCTCCACAATTCAGGCTATAATTGCTGGCTTTCTGGGGACTGAGCTGACATGGGCCGTGTAGGACCATTTTCACAGAGGCTGTCCCTGGGAACACAGGCATGTAGGCTTCTGCCAAGTGGCAGAGCCCCTCAACAATTTTCTTTCTCTCCACTGGCTCTCACTTAAATTGTTTATGGGAATAAGAGCAGAGATGCTGGAAGGGGTTACTGTGTTGTCTGGAAGAGTGTTCTAGTACTACTTCTAGCCTGGGGCCTGCCAGATGAGTTGGGGCAACAGAAATAAGAGGTTCAAAGTAAACAAGACGGTGGGTGGCGCCTCCACCTTCTGCAGTGGCTAAGAGCTGGGCCTCCCTTGAAGTCTCCTGAGGGGTCTCTACCCCTGCTTTTGAGCCTCCACTGTGCCACACACCAGCTTTCTTCAGGTGACTCTGCCTGGCCTTCTCCATGGACTCCCCAGGACTGGTGCTCAGAGCCCCTCAGAACTTGCCCCGCTCCAGCCCCCAGCCGCCTGCCAGGCCCTGCATGAGCCCCTGCCTCTCACTGCTCTCTGACACAACCGATATCTTGGCGCTTCCAAGCCTTTGCTTGGGTGGTGACAATGCCGCTGCTTATAGCAGGGGACAGAAAGTCCCTTGGACATGCCAGCCACATCTCTGTAATTGTCCTGTGGCCCCTGGACAGGAGACCTTGACTGCATGACCTGAGCCAGCCTCGAGGAGGCCTGGATGCTGCCTCTCTCCTCCAATCATTCTAGCTATTCCACCAGCCAGCAAACCCTAGGGTCAACATTAGCCAACTGATCTTCAAACACAACAATTTGCTGGGCAGGACGAGTTAGTGAGATGGCAGGGCAGGAAGTCACCCTTGAAAGAACTTGGGGCATCAGCACATACAGCCATCACAGCCCAGGCAGTGCTCCTCCCCGGGGATGCCCACTCCTGCCCCTCCATCTCTCTGTCTGCGTCAGAGCAAGCAGAGAAGCAGACATCAGTTCCCAGGCAGACTGCTTCTTTAGGTGGATATAAACCTTCATCAGGATGGGATCACAGAGAAGGCCTTTGCCACCCCAGAACACAGCAGCTTCCAGGCCAGAGTTAGCCAGCTCTGCGTGCCCAGACGCTGTGCTGTCCCCACTGTACTGGCTCTGGCTCATCCAAAAGGCCATCATGGATATGTATGGACAATATGCTGTACACCAGAGATTGACACATTCTAGCCAACTATAGTTCAATTAAAAAAAAAATGGAGACAAAAAACAAGGCAATTAATTAGAAGACTGTCAAAATACCCATTTTTCCTCTTTTTCCATTTGCTCCTTTTTCGCCTTTTGGGCCCTGGGGACCAGGCAGTCCATCTGATCCATTGTATCCTGGTAACCCACCAGTTCCTGGAGGTCCTATATCAAAATATGGGAAACAGGAAAATTTCAAAAATATTCACTGAAGTGAATGTGATTTCGTTTAGCCAGTGATACTGGACAATTAGCATTGATGCCTTTTCGAGGACTTCTGCTTCTTCCTTTCCTTCTCCACCTTCCCTACCCTCTCCGGAAGCAGTGACAGGTGGGGAATGGTGGTGGCAGATTCTCAAGTGGGAGAGGATGGGAGAGCTGGTCACGGGGGTAGAGAGAAGGAGGGGGTCATGGTCATAGTGAAGGCCACCTCCAGACTCCTCCCCCTCCTCCCTCAGTCCCTTCTGAGAAATCCTGCAGAGCCAGCCACCCATATCCTCCCCAAGAATCAGGAAAATCCACGGGCTCTTACCTGGTGGGCCAGGTGGTCCTACAACAGAAAAAAAAAAAAAATTAATGGTAAACCACAGATGGAAGAAAATGAAGCCAGCATCACAATCCCCAAAACAAAGAGCACCTTCCCATCTTAAAATGTGCTAATCATCCACGGGCCCTACGGAACCGCCCTGTGCCTTTTATTTAGAACTCAGCATATTTGCCCAAAGATCCTTAAAAACAATTCAGCAAAGAACTATTTGCCAATCAAAACCACTTTTGCTTAAGTTCCAATGGACCAAGAATAATTTCTAAATGGCTTCAGTATAGATTCACAAATCAGCCATCTTTCAAGCAATCAACAGATTTAAATGAGGTTTGGTGACATTGCAGGCAGGCCCTAGTGCAGCTCTGGCACAGGTAAGTGGCAGCAGATGGAAGTGCTGTCTTTGCAGGACTGAGAGCTGGCTGTCCTGAGAGCAGTCCCAGGTGCTCTTATCCAGCCAATTTGTCGTCTCGAGGCTGCCCAGGGGACATATAAGCAGAATCTGGTTCCCTGGATCTCTATTTTGTTGCATGAAATAGCCTGAGAAATTTGAGATCAGGTAACAGATACCTCTCTTAGTGTATAATTACCCAAGGATCTAAGGGGTTCAGATGCATCATTTACACAAAAGCTAACAAAACAGTTTTACTTCTACAGATAGAGTCTTTGTGTCAATTATCCTATTTAAGCACTCAGACGAGTCAGTGAAGTTGTAACATGAGCCACTGGGGGTCTTTTGTTTCTCCAGACCACACGTAACAACCACCAACATTGGAGTGGGAAGGTCTTTCTAAAAATCCAAGCTTGTGACTTTACAGAAAACCACCATTTACTGAGCACTTACTATGTGCACCCAAATCTACCAACAAGTAGACATCTATGTCTTTGTGTTTGTTGTGTTTACAACCTATCTGGGGCACACAGATACTTTGAAACCACAATGAGATAAGGAGGGAGGAGCTGAGAAGCAAACCCCTACAGGGATACCGGGGAAATCTGGGCCCACACAGTCTGTCTGTGGCTCTGAAGACACCACAGGCCTGAGACGGCTGAGAGGCAAGGCTGGGCATCTCACACAGATGTAGAAGTAAAACTGTTTTGTTAGCTTATGTGTAAATGATTCATCTGAACCCCTTAGATCCTTAGGTAATTATACACTAAGAGAGGTATCTGTTACCTGATCTCAAATTTCTCAGCTGGAGCAGAGGTACAGGGTGGGAGCCCGCATGATTCAGGGTGAAAGAAAGGAGGAGACGGACCAAGCTGGAGCATGTAGAGATGAGGTGGAAGTACTTGGCAGAGGGTATGAGGCAGCAGCACTTGAAGGCCAAGTGGAGAGGTGTAGACAGTGTCTGCGAGGCAGAGAGGAGCGACAGTACAGAACGTTAAGCAGGAGGTTGACACTAAGTCAGTGTGATTTGAGATGATCTCTGTAGATGGAAAATGGAACTAGGTAATGAGATGTGAGGGAGAGAGAGAGAAAGGGGTGCAGGGAGAAAATACCCAGAGGATCTCTTGCAGTTAAAGTTTGGGACAAGGTTGTGGATAAAAGTGGTTGGTGACAGTAGAGCTAGAAATTCAAGAGGTATTTCAGCAGAAGAATGGGCAGGACTCCATGACTGGATAGGAGGCAAAAGAGGAGTCCTCTCAAATGACTGGGAGCCTGGATACCGATAAAACTATTTGACAAATACGAAGCCTTTTGGAAGAATAAGTGCTGGAAAGTATGCTTTCAATACATACAGTCCTACCTTGGGCAAAAAGATTTGCTGAAAACGGCACACGTTTTCTAGGGTCAGTGTAGCCTGCAGTCAATGTGGTCAGTTTACCACCAGATGGCGCACGTTTGCCTGGGTCCAATAACCATTTCCAGGCAGTGAGGTTATTGGAGAGAGGTCCTGGCTGGAGCTGTATGCTTAGGACACATTAGTCATGGCCAAGGTTGTCACTATGATGAAGTGTTTAGACTAGGGTTTCCTGACATTAACCTGAGGTCCACTGACACCCCATGGCTACAGTTCTTAGTTATTTGAATCCATAGAATCAACTAGAATTCTTGTGAAAATGCAGATACCTGGGCCCCATCTGAAGATTGATTCAGTTTGGATTCAGAGTGAGACCCAGCAACCTGCATTTTTACCAAGCACCACAGGTGACTGGGATGCAGATGGTCCCAGGTACCCCCAACTCAAACGGAAAATTTTCGGGGAGAAGAATCACTCAGCATCAGTAAGCAGGTCCTGTAAGGGGTTTCTGACCCTAGAAAGCTTGGGAGCTACTAGCCTTGAGGTGAGAGTGAAATGTCTGAGCCAAATTTAGGGATGTAGAGAGGGGGACACACCCCAGCTGGAGGGAGGCAGGTGATGGAAGAAGCACCAGGAAAGAAAGAGTGATCAGAAGGCGGAGGAGGGAATTCAGCAGGTCCCATACCCTGAAGCTCACTGTGAAGAGAATTTCAGAAGAGAAAGAACGGCAGTTTCAACGAGCTCATGAGCAGGGCGCTACCGTGATGGGGGACCTCTGTCCCAGTGTGCCCGGGATGCCAGTGGCGCTGCCCAAGGCCTTTACACCTGGAAGAAGCCCCCAGTATGCATCATTATCATGAAGTCAAATGTCAAATAATGTGCGCCAACTGGCCATTTAGAAAACTGTCTTTCAGGACGTTTTTTCCACTCCTGAGCCTTCTCCACTTCTGGAATCACAGACCCTCTGGGAACACACGCGGGCAGCCGCGTTCACGTTAACACTGCGCAGGGCTGTTTCCTGTGCCTGCTACCAGTGCACTTCTACACGGCCCACGCTAGAAGGGGCTCCTGCTTGGGTGCAAATGCTCTGCGGTGGTTGTCTGGAAGTTCTTGGCCGTTTTACCTTTGAATTCGTGTTTTGTAAGTGGAATCCAACGGGACAGTGGGGCATGCCCCAGAGGCTCTGAGGCCTGGTTCATACGTGGTCCCGCCTCCTACCGCGCCCCCGCCTCCCCAGGATGGCTTTCCCCCTGCCTGCCCCTGTGATCCCTGCCCCTGTGATCCCTTCCACGCTGGCAGGGCCCAGGCACAAGTGCAGGGAGGGCTAGGGCTGGGTGTGTGCGCTGCATTCCTGAGTCACAGGGTGGCTGAGACCCCCGGGCCTGTGAGGGGCAAGACAGGAAGTACAAGCATCATAGTTACGGGGAATGATAAAAAATGTAAATCTCTTTTCCTGACTTCAAGGGCAGACACTGGCCAGTGGCTAACGCTACAGGCCTCTAGAAAACCTGACCCTCGACTCCTCCTGCCACAGCCATTCCAAATCACAGGAGAAGATGCGTTATCTCTAATCTCCTTTTAGTAGCCCCTCTTTTACCCTGGGATGGTGTCAGAACTGGTGTTGCCTGACCCAAGTTACCTGCTTAGCCCAATAATGACCACAGGGGAAACAGCTACACATTTCCTAAGTTTTTGCTGCAAGAGGGGAAAAAAAAAAAAAAAAGAAGCCAAAAAATCCAGTCTGGTTCTGCTACCATAGAAAGAGCTAGTAAAAGATGAAACTTCATAAACCTGATACCACCAGGCCTGGAGCACCTCTGAGGTCTGTATCCTGATTTTCTTCTGCGCCTACTCTCAGCAAGGACTCCCTGGGGCTTGGATTCATGTCAGCCACAGCTTCAGGGCTAGACAGGAGCTCTGGTCAAAGTGGGTGTGGAACTCCCTTTCCCTTGGGAGGCAGGCATGCCTGGCGCTCCTTAAGGGACCACCTGGGAGGATCTGAGCTCTCACACCCACAGCCTGAATCCACCTACCCTAAACAACCAGCTAGTCTGCTCAGTGAGGCCAGTCGAGTGAAAACATCATCAGCTGCACGAGCTGCTCCTGAGAATGGCCTGTCCATCTGTTTACCAAGGGTGGCACGGGCTGTACCTTTGGGGTCTCGGTTCCCACCCTTTGTATGCTGGTACACCCTCTGCAACCACCCCTGCTGCCAGCTATTCTGCCAGTCCTAGGGCACCTGACGTGGAAAGGTATCTGTCTTTCCTTACATGACCCCATTAAGCTGCAGCTTTGGTCCAATCTCATTTATTTGGTGCACATCAACTTTGGATTATGGTCATGCAACCTTAAGAAAGAGTAGGGATGGCAAATAGGTTTTATTTCAAGTGCCAGTTCTAATCAATTAGTACAACTTTTTGCAACACTAGAAAAGAATGACCTGAGACCTGAGGCCATGCTCGGCAGTAACTGTGATCCATTACTAATGCCTGCCTGGGTGTAGGATAAGGAGTGCTATCAGGGGGCTGGAGTGACTTGGCTGCCAGGAGAATGGGCACTGCGGATTGGAAGCACCTCTGTCCCAACAAGCAGTTTAGCAATATGATGGTTTAGAGATTTTCCAACAAGCCTGTATGTGGAGGCCACTAGAAGTGAAGAATTACCAAAGAAGCTGCCTTCTTCAAGATACCTGCTCTTCCAGAAGATGCCTCTGGGGTCCCAAGGCCATCTGGGCTCAGGGGTAAGACGCATCCAGAAAACCATGTTGTTTGACAAATTCTGCACTAGCAAAACCCCCTAACTCCTCTAGCTAGTGAACTGCCCCCACTATTCACCTGAGATGTCACAGGCTGCACAAAATGACACAGCATCTATCCTTGTCCCCATAACAGCCACACCCAAGTCCTGGAAAAGGAACCAGAATAGGGTTTCATGGTCACATCTGGACTAGCCTCAAGTCACAAACACCTGCCTTTTCAAAGATGAATCCAGTGTAAAGCTAGATCTTGTTCTCAGACCTCAAGCCCAGGGTCTGCCCTGGAAACCCTTCCTGAGGGCATTTTCTGGGGGCTCTGGACCCAGGCTCTCTGCTCCTCCCACTAAAGTTGCCCAGTTCAGTCCTGGGTCCTGTGCTCCCCGCCCCCAATCTCGGCAGTCTGGTCTATTCCAAGGCACCACCTCGCTTTGCAACTTGTACTTTTCACATCTAAGTTTTAATTGAAGAGCTTTCTGTGTAAAAGGAGGCCCAATTTCAAACTGGCATGAAAGAAGAAGGTGCTGGCTTTTGAAAAGCATTTTGAGGTGCCAAAGAATAACCTCCTCAACTCGTCTCCAGCACAGATGCGATCCCGCCAATCTTCCCTAAGTGCTCTCAATGGCTCCAGCCCGCATTCACTGAACAGCCCTGCTCTCATTCTATCACTATAAAAATAAAAAAGGAAGAGGTTTTTCCTGTGCCTCTCAAAAGGGCTTTTGTGCCTGTAATTCCATCCATTTGAGCATTTCTCCAGCGCTCATTACTGTCACACATGGGAACGCTGAAAAAGGACTTCCAGAGATGGAAGAAAAGTGCTTATTAAGCCACAAGGATTTCAGAATAAAGGACCAAGCTGTTCAGAAGGTATTTAATTTTATGTGAGGGCCAAAGTGTGACTTAAGTAATTCAATTAGCATTTTCCAAGAAGCCACAGGATTACAGATTTTCTCTCTGAGGCTAAACTAAATGAACAAGAGTCAGACTTGGACTTGGGGTTCCTCTGGGAAGCATCTTTCTTACCAGTCCATCATCCCCATTAACCACCTACATAAATCACAGGTTTAGTCACTCAGCCAACTCACACAGACTTCCTGATGCATGGCAGGTAAGGAGAGGTACTGGGGAGAATAATCCAGAAGAGGTTTCTTATAACTCCGTGTGCACTGTGCACAGTTTCTCAGCCTCCACCAGTGTAGCTCTGTGAAGTGACTGGGGCCTCCCCAGAGCCTGGGGTCATAGACTGAGGAGACCCAATAAAAGCTTCAGATGGCTTCAAAGTCTTGTGGTTATCTTTAAAGTCCGTGAGAGCTGTGCATTTACTTCATAATAGATTTTTTTCTTTTTTTCTTTTTTTAGTTAAAGTAGAGTTGACGTACAATATTATATTAGTTTCAGGCGTACTACATAGTGCTTCAACACTTATATACATTACAAATTGGTCACCATGGTAAGTCTAGTAACCATCTGTCACCATATAAAGTTACTGCAATAATACTATATTCCCTGTGCTGAACATTACATCCCTATGACTTATGTATTTTATAACTGGAAGTTTGCACCCCTTAATCTCCCTCATGTATTTCACTTATCCCCCAACCCCTCTCCCCTCTGGCAACCACCCATTTGGTCTCTGTATCCATAATCCTGTTTGTTTTGTTATGTTTGTTCATTTGTTTTGTTTTTTGGATTCCACATATAAGTGAAATAGAATATTTGTCTTTCTCTGTCAGACTTATTTCAGTTAGCATTATACCCTCTAGGTCCATCCATGTTGTCATAAATGGCAAGATTTCATTCTTTTTAAGGGATGAATAGTACTCCATTATACTCTATTGTGTGTGTGTGTGTGTATCTTCTTTATCCATTCATCTATCGATGGGCATTTAGGTTGCTTCCATATTTTGGCTGCTGTAATAATGCTGCAATGAACATAGGGGTGCATATATTATTTTCTAATTAGTTTTTTATTTTTTTCAAATAAATACCCAGAAGTGGAATTTCTGGACCATATAGTAGTTCTATTTTTAACTTTTTGAGGAACCTACATACTGTTTTCCACAGTGGCTGCACCAATTTACATTCCCACCAACAGTACGCATGAGGCTTCCCTTCTCTCTATCTTTTTGACACACGTTTTTAGTTGTCTTTTTGATAATAGCCATTCTGACAGAGGAGTGAGGTGATCTCACTGTGGTTTTGATTTGCATTTCCCTGACAATTAGTGATGTTGAGCATCTTTTCATGTGTCTGTTGGTCACCTGTATGTCTTCCTTGGAAAAATGTCCTCTGCCCATTTTTTTAATTGAATTGTTTGTTTTTTGAGTTGAGTTGAGTTCTTTATATATTTTGCATATTAACCCCTTATCAAATATATCATTGGCAAATATCTTCTCCCATTTGTTTGGTTGCCTTTTTGTTCAGTTTCCTTCATTGTGCAAAAGCTTTAAAAAGCTTGATGTAGTCCCATTTGTTTATTTTTGCTTTTGTTGCCCTTGCCTGTGAAGACAGAGCTAAAAAAAATATTGCTAAGACTGATGTCATAGAGTATACTGCCTGTGTTTTCTTTTAGGAGTTTTATGGATTCAGGTCTTATATTTAAGTCATTAATCCATCTTGAGTTTATTTTTGCATATAGTGTAAGAAAGTGGTCCTGTTTGGATCCTGTGTGTGGGGCTGTCCAGCTTCCCCAACATCATTTATTTAAGAGACTGTCTTTTCTCCACTTCTGTTCTTGGCTCCTGTCAAAAATTAATTGCCTGTGTAAGCATGAGTTTATTTCCAGCCTCTCTATTCTGTTCCATGGATCTATGTCGTCTGTTTCTGTGCCAGAACCCTACAGTTTTGATTACTGTATCTTTGTAATATAGTTTCAAATCACAGAGTCCTTTGCTCTTCTTTCTTAAGATTGTTTTGCTATTTGGGGTTATTTGTGGTTCCATGCAAATTTTAGGATTATTTGTTTCAGTTCTGTGAAAAATGCCATTGGCATTTTGATAGGGATTACATTGACTCTGTAGATTGCCTTGGGTAGTATGGTCATTTTATTTATTCTTTCAATCCATGAGTACAGTGTATCTTTCGATCTGTTTGTGTCATCTTCAGTTTCTTTCATCAGTGTCTTGTAGTTTTCCAGCTATAGATCTTTTACCTCCTTAGTTAGAGGTTCATATGTAACAATTTATGTAAATAGCAGTCTATTTTAAGTTGAAGGTCACTTAAGTTTGAGTGCATTCTAAAAGTACTACAGTTTTATGTCTCCTCCCTTCATTTTATGTTTCTGACGTCACATTTTACATCTTTTTATTTGTGTATCACTTAATTAGACATAATTTTTTTTTTACTACTTCTTCCTTTTAACCTTAATACTATCTTTATAGGTGGTTGATCCTCTACCTTTCCTATGTGTTTGCCTTTACCAATGATTTTTTTTTTCATAACTTTCTAATTTCTAGTTATGGCCTTTTCTTTTTCATTTGAAGAAGTCCCTTTGAATACAGTAATAGTAGGAGACTTTAACACACTACTAACATCATTGGATGGATCTTCCAGACAGAAAATCAGTAAGGCAATGGAGTTGCTAAATGACACAATAGAACAGTTAGACTTAATTGATATTTTGAGGACATTACATCCCAAAACACCAAAACATACATTCTCTTCAAGTGCGCATTGAGCTAATTATCAGAGAAATGCAAATCAAACCTACAATGAGGTATCACCTCACACCAGTCAGAATGCCCATCAGTTAAAAAGTCCACAAATGATAAATGCTGGAGAGGGTGTGGAGAAAAGGGAACCCTCCTACATTGTTGGTGGGAATGTAGTTTGGTGCAGCCATTATGGAAAACAGTATGGAGATTCCTTAAAGAACTGAAAACAGTCTTACCTTATTATCCAGCAATCCCACTTCTGGGCATATATCTGGAAAAAACCCCAATGTTCATAGCAGCACTATTTACAATAGCCAAGACATGGAAGCAATATAAATGTCCATCAACAAATGACTGGATAGAGATGTAATACACACACACACACACACACACACTGGAATACTACTCAGCCATAAAAAAGAATAAAATAATGCCATTTTCAGCAACATAGATGGAACTGGAGATCATCATACTAAGTGAAATAAGCCAGAAAGGGAAAGAAAAATACCATGTGATATCACTTATATGTGGAATCTTAAAAACAGAACTTATTTACAAAACAGAGATAGACTCACAGACATTGAAAACAAACTTATGGTTACCAGGGGGGGAAGGGGAGGGTGGAGGGATAAATTGGGAGTCTGAGATTTGTAGATACTATATATAAAATAGATGAACAATAAGGTCCTACTATATAGCACAGGAATCTATATTCAGTATCTTACAAAATCCTACAATGAAAAAGAATATGAAAAGGAATATATATGTGTGTGTGTGTATAACTGAATCACTATGCTGTACACCAGGAATTAATACAACAATATAAACTGACTATACTTCAATAAAAAAATAATCATAAAGACCCTTTAACATTTCTTATAAGGCCTGTCCAGTGGTAATGAACTCCTTTAAAAGCTTTTGCTTGTCTGGGAAACTCTACATCTCCTTCAATTCTGAGTGATAACCTTGCTGGGTAAACTATTTTTGGTTGTAATTTTTTTCCTTGTAGTATTTACAATATATGGTGCAACTCCCTTCTGGCTTGCAAAGTTTCTGCTGAAAAATCATCTGATAATCTCGTGGGGGTTCCCTTGTACATAACTAATTTTTTCTTGATGCTTTTAAGATTCTCTCTCTATCTTTAACTTTTGACATTTTAACTATAATGTCTCTTGTTGTGGGCCTCTTTGGGTTTATCTTTTGGGGGCATCTCTCTGCTTCCTGGACTTGGATGTCTGTTTCCTTTGCCCAGTTAGGGAAGTTTCCAGGCATTATTTCTTTACGTGGGTTTTCTGTCCCTTTCTCTCTCTTCTTACTCTTCTGGGACACCTGTAATGCAAATGTTAGTGCACTTGACCCAGAGGTCCCTTAAACTATCTCATTTTTTAAAAATTCCTTTTTCTTTTTGCTGCTCTGATTAGGTGATTTCCACTACCCTGTCTTCCAGATCACTGATCTGTTCTGCATCCTCTAATCTGCTGTTGATTCCCTCTAGTGTATTTTTCATTTCAGTTATTGTATTCTTCAGTTCTGATTAGTTCTTTTTTATATTTTTTCTCTCTTTGTTGAAGTTCTCACTAAGTTAATCCATTGTTCTCTGGAGTCAGTGGACATGTTTATACTTTGAACTTTTTATCTTGTTAATTGCTTATTTCTCTTTAATTTAGTTCCTTTTCTGATGTTTTGTCTTTTTTTTTCCATTTGGAAGATATTCCTTTGTCTCTTCATTTTGCCTCTCTGTGTTTGTTTCTATGTATTAGGTATGTCAGCTACATCTCCTGGTCTTGAAAGAGTGGAAGGTATCCTGTGGGGCTCAGTGCTACAATCCACTCCCAGTCACCAGAGCCAGATGCCCCAGGGGAATCCCGTGTAGGCTGTGTCCACCCTCCTGTTGTGGTTGGGCCATGACCACTGCAGGCATATTGGTGGGTGGGGCTGGCCCCCTGGAGTGGGAGCCACTTTGGAGGGGCCTGATGGAGTGGTCCTCAGGGTGGGGCACACAGTGTTAGTAAGGCTGATGGAGAGTGATGGAAATGGTGCCTGCCATTGCCGAGCCAGCTAGGTGGGGAGTGAAGATGAAATGCTATCTGTCAGCACTTCCATCCCTAGAGAAAGATCCTCAGATCCCTGCTCCTCTAGCAAACGCCCTAAAATGAGTCAATGAGTCTCCTTCTCAGATGACTAAGCACTTTTCAAGCTCTGCCTCTGTGCTGGGAGTCAGAGCTAGGGAGTTTGTGTGCAAGCCCTTCAGGAGCTGAGTCTTGGTTTCCCATAGCCCTCCAGCTCAGCTGGATGTCAGCTCCACTGGTTTTCAAAGCCAGGTGTCATGTGGGCTCAGCTTCCCTGTGCAGGTGCCCCAGGCGAGAGGCCTGATGTGGGGCTCAGGCCCCTCGCTCCTCTGGGGGGACCCCTGCAGTTGTGACATCCCTCCTGCTTCTGGGTTGCTGCACTGGGGGTGTAGGTTCTGACTCAGCTGTGTCTCTGCCCCTCCTACCAGTCTCAATGTGTCCTTTTCTTTATATCCTTAGTTGTAGAAAATCTGCTCTGCTAGTCCTCATGCCATTCTTAGACATAGTCTTTCTACAGGTAGTTGTAGTTTTGGTGTGTCCGTGGGAAGAAGTGAGCTCAGGCTTTTTGTACTCTGCCATTTTGATCTGAGCCTCTCCATAATAGACGTTTAATGCAAAAATAATTTCCCTCTGCTTCCTCGGAATGTTACACCCCCTCCAAAGAGGCAGGAAATGCAGTGTCTGGAATCAGGCACCGCAGGCCCAATCTTGGGCCGGGTTAGTGCCTGGTGGGAGTGGAGGGGTGGGGCAATGAATTGGGTGATTGGCCTCCGTTCAAGGGAGCATGCATTTCTAATTACCTAAGACCTAGTTACTCTCCATGGCCATACTACTATGACAATACTGAAAATATTATTTTTCATAATTATATTAGAGTTGATTTTCAGTCCTATTAAAAACATCTGGTAACAGTAAACCAATGTGTATGTTTATAACCTAAAGTGTTCATAGGTGTTTATTGTGTCCCTAGCCCTTTGGCCAGTACCCGTGTTCCCCCTGTGAGCTTCTGAAGGCAGGAGGCAGGCGTCCCTCCCTGCAGATGGGAATCAGGTCTCTGGTATAACCACATCAAAACCACTCCCCTCTTCCTCGCCCCCCCTCCCCCATCAACCATTTCAGATCCCAAAGCTTGAGGTGCCTCAAGGTTAATTCCCTCCTTCTTATTTGCTCAGGATTCATTGAGTGGAGTAGGGTAGAGTGTGACCAGCCTTCAGTCCCACCCAGCACAGCAGGCACCACACAGAGCACTTCTCATAAAAAATGTCTTCTTGACTAATGAGGAGTTTGCGTCTAGAGCTTCCCATTCAAGCTATATGCAGGATGTAGGGAAAGAATTACTTCTGGTAAGAGATCCCTACTACTTAGCAAGGCCTGCCTGCCTGCCTTCCTTCCTTCCTTCCCTTCTTCCTTTCTTATCCCTTTTAAAAAACTAATGGGAATAAGGAAAACAGCTATGGCCTCAGTTCAAGGGAGCACATATTTCTAATTACCCAAGACCTGGTTATTTTTTATGGCTCTATTTCTATAGCAATGCTGAAAATACTATTTTTCATAATTACATTACAATTGATTTTCAGCCCATTAGAAACAGCTGGTAAAAGTAAATCAACATGTATTTTTACAATCTAAAGTGTTCCTAGGTGTTTATTTTGTCCCTGATCCCTTGGCCAGCCCACGTGTTTCCCGTGTGAGCTGCTTGCGGCCAGCGCGGGGCCAGCTTACCTGTCAGGCAGATACCCCTGGTGCTGTTGCACAGGTCCACCATCACTCGGATCTGCGGGGAGAGAGGGCGGTTAACAGCAGTGCAGGAGGTAGTGGACCCTGAAACTTCCCCTTTACAGCAATTATAAAAGCAACTGTAAAAGTTCACAGAATGACTTCTGGAGAATATGCAGAAGTCTGAGGAAAAGTTAACCTAAAACTGAAAAGAAACCTTTAAAAGAGCTATTCTTTTAATATAAACAATACATCTATCAACATCATCAACAGAATCTCCTCGATTTTTATCAAACTCTGAGAAGGCAGAGGATGGGGAAGGAATCACCAAGCCCAAATCCAAGCCAGCACCCCAAGTCTGAAGGGCTTAATCTCTGTGTCTGAATAAGGAGGGCTGGTGAACTTAGTGCTTAGAAGCAAGCACTTACGAGCTGGGTGAGTACAAGTGAAGTCCTAAACCATTCAACCCTTTGGTTTCCTCTGAAAATGTAGATGATCTAAGTACCTGCCCTTGAGGGCTGAGGCAGCACCACGCCTGGCATGTGGAAACTGCCTCTAGTCAGTGATTCTCAAGCCACATGGACACTGCCTACTCACGCTGGATGACACCTGCGGTGGACGGTCACTGCATCGTGGTACCAGCCGGACACCTGGTTCCCACACACCAGTCTACACTCCTTCCCCCACCCATTCTCCACGCTGCTCCTAATGAGCGTCACAAAACCCAAATCTGATCGGGTCAGCCCTGATTCAAACACTTTTCTGATTCTTTGCTGCTCTAAAGGTAGGGCAAAATTCCTCCTTCTCTGGAAGATGTACATCTTAGGATTGTTGTGAAGCGTAAGTTATTATATGTGAAGTTCTTAGAACAATGTCTGGCATTTAGGAAGGGCACACAAAAGTGTTTCCTATTTCGTGGAAGAGGTAGAGAGTGTGGATAGAAGCTTGAGTCCTAAAGTCAAACTGCTGGTGTTCAAATCATGGCTTTGCCATGCACAAGCAGTGTGACCTTGGGGAAATTACTTAACTTCTCTGCTGTAGTGTCCTTGTCTGTAAATGGAGCTAATAGTACCAGTCTTACTTATAGCATGGCTATGTGGATTAAACGAGCAAAAATATGAAATACACTTATAACTGGGCCTGGCATCTGATAAGGACACTCTTTTATGCTACTGTTTTGATGGCTCCTTGAATAGGCCAGAAATGACTTAGCTAATCTACCCAAGAACTTTCAGTTTACAGACAGTGCTATTTTTAAACCCAAATAATGTGGCATTTCAAAACTGTGGGAAGAAAACTTATTAGTTGAGAAATGAAGTTGAGACAACTGGATGGACATCCAGGGAAAAACCAAAAAGCTGGGTTCCTACTTCACTCCTTACACTAAAAAAATTAATTAAGCAACACTGATCAAAAATTTAAAAGTTAAAAACAAACCAGTGAAAATACTGAAGGAAACTGTGGGGAAAATATTTATAATGGCTCTAGAGTAGGAAAGACATTTCTAAGAAAGAAACAACCCCTATACTGTATACGGAAAGAATGTGATAAATTCTAATAATTAAAAATTTCTGCAAGAGGTAAAATACTACAGGCAACAACAAAGGAGAAACACAAACTTAGAAAAATAATTGCAAAGGGCTTGTATATAAAGAGCTGTTACAAAGCAAAGGAACAAAAAACCAAAAGGAAAATGGGCAATGGACTCAAACAGGAAGTTTGGAGGAAAAAAAAAAAAAAAAGAGTGCCTTATCTTCATTTATTGTTAAAAAAAGTAAATCAAATCATGAAATATTACTTTTAGCTCTTAGGTTTGTAAATAAAAAGAATAACAGCACATTTCACCAGGGTGTCAGGAAAGTAGCGCTCTCGTGTCTGTTGATAGAAGGGTAGAAAGATAGGGTTTCTTTGGAGGCCATTTTGACAATATTTACTAAAGTCTAAATGGATCTATGTTTTGTTCCATCTGTTACACTTTGAGATTTATTCTCCAGAAACACTCATACATGTGTGAGAAGATTAAGTACAAAGATGGTTGCTACAGAAATGTGGGTAAGAACACAAACTAGAAACAACCTAAATATTTTTCAGCGAGGTCTTGTTAGATAAAATGTAGCGTGTCCATACAATGAAATAGCACAAAAAAGACTAAATTTAAATCCATAAAGCTGATATTCCACGATAAATGAAAAAAATTACCATGGACAGAGCAGCATGTGTAACGTGCTTTCATTTATATAAAAAAGTAGTGGACACCAAAATGCTTCTATATGCTTCTCTCTGGCTGCTTTCAAGATTCTCTGTCTTTCTAGACTATTTCTGGAGAGAAACCTGAAAAACCTCAAATGGGGGGAGTGGAGAACCAGGGTGGGAAGGAGCTGTACTAAGCATGATATGCCCTTTTGTTTTATTCAAAATTTCCACTGATTACTCTCTCAATTCAGCTCTTTTCAGTAAGAATATGTTTTGATTGGAAGGGAAAATTGTTTTGTCTTCTACCTAGGTTTATTGTTTGCCAGGAGATCCAGAGTACTGTATTCACTTTTTGTCAGGTTTATCAGCAGGTACTTATTGACCGCTTTAGAAATTTATTCTGAAATGTATCCTACATACCACCAAAGTATGAAACGTGTGTCAACAGTCTAAAGATGAATAATACAATGAACACGTATAGTATAAACCACCTCCAGCTAAACAAGTGCCTTGAAACATCCCAGGTGCTTGGAACATCGTCCCTGTAATTCAGCCTCCCCTCCCAGACCCAACGGCTCCCCGAGCTGAAGTATACTGGGCAGCGGGACTCTCCCTTTTGTACAGATAAGGACAGAGAGGCTTAGCCAGGTGATGTCACTCACTCAAGGTCACACAGCTTGCTCACTGCAGAGCCAGGCTCAACTCCAGGTTTCCTGATTCCAGGTCTACTGCACCTTCTATTATGGCTCTGATGGTTATCTTAACATAACCAGACAGAAGAAATTTTGATTCACTGCTTTTAGTCACTTTCATAAATGAATGTAATCAGCTGCACTACACAATTTATCATCGTAAAAAAAAAAGTATAATTGTCCACTGAGAGGACCATTAAAGACTTCACAATGCTTCATTTGTTGCCTGGAGGAATCACGGCAGAAGTAGTTGGAAACAACAGAAGCATCAATAGGGAAAATTAACCTTTCTCTTTTACACTCAGCACTGGTCTGGGGTTGGCACAGCTTCTGTGAAAAATGATGAAGAGGGAGTTCTCCCTTCCTGACCTTTTGGCTTCATTTATATGCAAATGTCAATTTAGACATTTACCAGTAAACTGTGTTCATCTTCACTCAGGAATATTCTCTTCACAAACTTGGGCTAAGTTAGATTGTATCATAGTATGAAGAAGTGTGGCCATAAGAAAATCAGAAACTTTTTTTTTCTTCTGGTAATAGTAATAAAGAGTTTGGATGAAAACAAGAAAATTCAAAATCGAAAGTCACAGAATCTCGCTTGTCAAATTCTGGAGTCACATTTGGCATAAAGGACTTCCTAAATTCTGATTTAAGATTTGAAAACGGTGAAGTTGGAAGAGGCCTTAGAGCTCATTGTCCTGGGGGTGTCAGGAGGACCCACCCAGGAAGTGGCCCTGTCCCTCTAGAGGCCACCTCCCACCACTCTCCCCATCTCTCGGCTCCAGTCACACCGGCCGTCATCACGGGTCTTTGCCATGCCTTGTATGCTGTGCCCACATCTCCACTAAGGCCTCAGCTCAAATATTACTTCATCAGGAAGGCTTTCCTTGACTCCCCATCTGAAAGTAGCCCTAGCAGCCACACCCCATAACCTCACCTGGCCTTTTGTCTTTGCAGAACTTTTATGTTGCTTATGTAAGCATTTGTTTATTACTTGCCCCTGCTCCCCAAAGTATAGAAGCGTTTTGAGAGCACAAGAACTTGCTGTTTTGTCTGTATCCCCTCCACGTGCATAGAGCAGTGCCTGGGTCCAGACCTAGAACTTTTCCACTGGGGAGACGGGGTTCAAGTAGGAAAGTACGTCAGTGGTCTCCAGGGAGGGCCTGCCTTGAGAAAAGGCGACAACGAATTGCTAACCTGGGTCTGAGATGTGAGAATCCAGTGGTGTTGAGAAGATGGCGGGTGAGGTGCAGGATAAGGTCCATAGTGGCGGTAGGAGGTCCCTCCCAACCCAGCCACACTGGGACACAAGGAGGACACATTCTGTGGAAACAACAGCGGCCACCCTGGATGTTAACATGAAGAACTGAGAGCGTGGGCTTAGCGCACCCCTGTCAGCACGTTGCTGAGGAGATGGAGTCATCTTCCCCAAAGAAACACTGTGGGGCATCAGGGGCATCTCCAGTGAGAAGACTGATGCAGCAATGCTCAAGGACAGATCACACTGCATGGGGGCTTGTTTCCAGCCTTGACAGTGCACGGCGGTGATGGGAGAGAAGACAGTCAGAATGCGTCCCATTAGTGGCCTGACCAGACCTTCCAGTTTTCTCTCGGGACTAGCATAACTCATGGAGCTTCGGCAATTCATGGACAAGGAAGGGATCCCTAGAGAAGAATAATAAACCTCTTGCTAATCTGGCATCAGATGGCTTGAGCTGGCTTTAATTCAAACTGAAAATAGGTGGGACATAATTTGGCAACCTCTAAGAGAAAGAAATGCCGGGAATTGGAAAACTGACTTGTAGGAAGATTATACAAGGATATCTGGACAAGACTGCTCTTTGCAGTATTGTTTGAAATGGTAAAAGCATGCAAACAACCTAAATGTTCATCAGTTAGGCACTTGTTAAGCAAATGAAAAAGAGTGAGGTAGACCTATGTGTATCAATCTGGAAGGACGGCCTTGGCAGACTGTTAAGTTGTTACGGAAACGACAGGCCAGTCAAGAAACAAGCACCACTCGGAGGGTTGGAGTACTCAGATGTATTACGCCGGCGGGCTCAGAGGGTCTTCTGCTCCGAAGCTCTGAGCACCTCCAAGACGTGCTCATGAGGTTTTATAGGGTAAAGTACAAGCTTGGGGTATTCGGCCAATAGGCATGGAACAGATTTAGCAGCATTATCATCACAAAAGTGGAGGCGGGGAGGCAGCAAACCAACATTCCAAAGCCAGATATGTATCTTTGAAAACCCAGCTGGCTTGCAAAAAGACATGAACAGCAAACCAACACTAATTAACCTAGACTTACAAGTTAGTCTAGCTGAACTCAGATCAGTATTCCAATACTTAGATTTGTGAGTTATCTTGTTAGACCAGCCCAGCCTCTCCTTTACATTCCTAGACCTGTGAGTTATCTTGTTAGACCAGCCCAGCTTTTCCTTCACAAAGTGATAAAAGCAAGATACAGCCCAAGCCACATAACACAATATAACTTTTTGGTTGACAAAGAATATCTAGATATGTCTGAACAAGCACAGAGAAAAATTGGGAGGGTCAGGAACCAATTTACTGAGATTTTTTTCTCTTGGAGACTGAGGCTAGGAGATAAAAAGTGGATTTTTCACTTCTTGGTTTATATCATTTAAAGATATGTTGGGATTATGGGCGATTTTACTTTCCTGTGTTTTTAGCAAGTCAAAGAGACAGAAGAGAGTGTGCAAGCATTATGCGACTCCAAAAAATGGGTCTAATGACCCAGCTTTCCCTGGGAACCCAAATAACTGTTGCTTCTAGACAAATGAACATAGAATGAACTAGAATAGTCATCTAGTCTGGTGATTTTCAAATTATTCATTAGTCAATTATAAGATTTTTCTTTTGCCAAACCCCCAAATATAAAACAAATAAAATGGAGCTTCTCTGGGTTTGTGGTGGGGTTGTTACTTATCCGTAAAATGAGGGGCTGGACCAGATGATTTCAAACTCTGCTCCCATGGGCGGGGGAGGAGGGGGGTCGGGGGGGGGGCGGAGGTGGGAAGGGACACCCAGAGACCTAGAGTCAGGGGAGGAGGGGTGAGAAAGCTGAGGTCCAGAGAAAGCAAGTGAAGCAGCTGGCCCAGTCTCCCCCAAATGGCTTCAAGAGCTGAACCCTATTTTCCCCCATATCTACTTTTTCATACTGCTTAGGCTTTGCAAAAGGAGTTGTCTGAAATTCAATAGGAAATGCAAATTTTGGCCTTAGTTTACTCTGAATATGAATACGAGATTAGCTTTTTACTAGTTGAATATGCGTCAATTGCAAGAAATCTCTTCTGTGCCAAAGTGAAAGGCTTAATCAAAAGTGTTTCTTCTTCATCAGAATGAATAGAGCTAAATGCGATAGGCTGCCACCGCTCACCAGAACACAAAACCTCAGGTGGTTGGCTGGCCACCCTCTTTAGCTCCCTTCCTCTCACCTTTACTCTCAGGACTGATTCATGAAAAAGTAAGAGAGCCAACCTGCCAGTCATCAGCAACTTGCTAAAATAATGTGTCCTGTCATGGCTTCTCTAAAGTTCCCCAACTACAGGTTCTGGTTTGCTGGGGGGAACACTTTAAATTCCAAGCCATCTTTCAGATTTGACCTATTCTGTAACTTAAATTCCATTTTTCTTAGACAACTGAATACCCTTAATGACTCTCCATAATTACGCAAATTGATGTTATTATGTGCATGCAAATGATTCTTTAGAAACTGCTCCAGGGAGACGAAAATTAGCCTGTGATTGACTTGAGATTCCTCGGACTGAAGAGACAGGGCTTTGAATGTGGTGGCCCAGCTGCTAGAAGGTTAGCCCACAGGTGTTGGAGGACTCCCTCCTGGGGTCTGAAGCTGGGGTCAGCTACCCTGGACTCATCCCTGTGAAAGGCAGGAACTCACACTGGGATCAAGACGTGGTGATGACCATCTGCAATCCCCCACAGGAAGGTGGGCTGTGCCTTGTGTGGGGATGAAATCCTGGGGCACAGCCTTCTTCCTACAGCCCCACAGGAAGATCAGCCAAAGGTCCAGGCATTTGTCAGCACAGATGAGGAAAACCCAGGCCATCCAGCATCAATGGCCTGGGGGCTGAGTGCTCCTGTCAGTTCATCCTGTCTGGGATCCTGAGAGCCCAGATAAATCCACCTTCCCCAAAGACCTCCATGTGACCGACTGCCCCTTTACAGCCCAGCAGCATCACCACGTGGCTGCCTGTTGGCACATTCTTTCACGCATCACTCTGGCTCCTCACCCAGGTGCGCTCTTATGGTGGGGACTGTTTCATCCTTTCCCTGTACGCCCCGTTTACTCATCTGGTCCCTTCCCCAGCATTAGTGTGGCATTGAGCACATAGTAGATACTCAATAAATACTTCATTACTGATTACTCACTCAACTGGGAGGGCAATGTGCTCTTCAACCAAAGACACTATTCCTTTTTGAGCAGCAGTTTATGGGAAACTGAACATCTAGTACATGGTTCCCTCCTTCTCTCTGTGCCTACTTGCTTAGGATAACTTTGTTTTGGCAAATACTCCACTAATCCCTAGAAAAACAGGGGCATGGAGATGCTGGGGTTATCCTATTAGGGTCCCTGAGATATGACTGTCCACCCCCACCCACATCGACATCACTGCAAAACCAGAAATCATTGATGTGCCCCTGGTCTGGAGGGAATACTGCATACCTTTCACACTGTCTTGAGCAGAGGCACCTACATGAGCTCTGCACCCAGGGCTGGTTAGGGCTGGGTCAGCCAGGCAGAGGCTGGGGTGCTGAATGAAAAGGCATCTCAAACATCAGTGAAAGTGCACTGCCTTGGGGAAAACGTGCTATCACCAGCCCCTGCTGCTCTGCTAAAAGGAACAGGATAGGGCAGAGCCAGCCTGCCCTCTGAGGAGCAGGGTCTCAGACGACTTGTCCCTAAGGCATGGATTTTGCTGAGTAGGTTCTGAATTGCTGGAGACAGTGCAGCTTCCCTTTGCCCTCCTTCTCACCCTGCCTCAGTCATTGCCCAGATTCTCTAATAAAATGCTGGACAAATAACTAACAAGTCATGGTTTGGAGTCCACCCACAGCCATGGCCAGCCCTCTTGCATGCGAAGGCTGGGGAGTCACAGATGTTGAAGCAGCTCAGCTTGGGCTCAGGCCTCCTCAACAACCCCAGTTGGAAGGAGCAGTTCCAGCAAACGTCCTCACCCGATGTCTCTGGCAAAATAACTTTCAGCTGGAATCTGGGGTGGGGAACAGTCCAATGTGACATTCACTCACACTGGGGACACCCCAAAAATGCACAGGGCTGAAAGGTGTGGTGTGAAGAGCATGGATTTTGGAGGCAGACACGGCTAGGTCTGACCTAAGTGTCAATTCCTTCACTCACTGGCTCTGTGACCTTGAACAGGATGCTTTACTTCTCTAAGCCTCAGTGACCTGTCTGTAAATTGGGAATAATAATGATGATAACAATAGTGGCCACTTCATAAGAACCTTTTTGACATACATACCTAAAACTCTTAGCATAGTCCCTGGCAAGTTTTAGGTTCTCAATAAATGTTATAATCATTATTAAGGGAAAAATACTGCAACATATGTAATATACAAAAAGCAAATAACTATCCTACATAAGGGGTATTTGTAAATTAGTAAGGAAAAGATTTTAAAGTCCTAATTAAAAATGAGCTAAAACATGAATGAACAAATCTCACACAATGAGAAAATTTCAAATCACCAATAAACGAATGTAAAAAATTCATCCTCACCATAATCAAACAGCTGCACCCCTTCCATGGTGTGAAATGAATGAATGAAATGAAATGAAATGTACACGGAATGGGAGTAAGAGCAGAAGAAAGATTAGTCAATTTGAAGACACAGCAATAGAAACTAGCCAAAATGAAGCATATGGAGAAAAAAGACTTAAAACGCAAACAGATCATCAGTGAGCCATGGAACAAATTTAAATGGCCCAATCTATGTGTAATTAGAATCCTTGGCTGGCAGGGTGGGCAGAAAAATATTTGAAGAAATAACAGCAGAAAAATTTCCCAATTTTAATGAGAACTATTAACTCGCATTTCCAACAAGCTCAACAAAACACAAGCAAAAGAAACATGAAGAAAAGGACAAAACTGCTTAAAATATGCAGTGAAGGGTAAATCTCAGGGGCGGCCAGAGGAAGAAAAGACAATCCATAGAGAGGAATAAGACTGAGAACAGCAGGCTTCTCATTGCAAACAAGCAAGTGAGAAGATAGTGGGGTGACATGTTTCAAGTACTGGAAAGAAAACATTTTCAACTGTATATGCAAAATAATTTTTAAGAATGAAAGTAAAGACTTTTCAGACATTTTCATGACTACCTATATTATTTATGCTCCAGCTAAAATGAACCACCTGCTGTTCAAGAGCTTCCTTACCTTCCCTCTCCTTCTGAAGTCCTGCCCAGCTCAGCTCAGATGATACCTCTTTCTTGAAACCGTTCCTGATTGCCCAAGTGAGATGTTATTCTTACTTCTCTTAGGATCCTGTTATCCCTTGCTTTGTGTCATAAGTGTTTGAGGATTTGTCATTTTCCTCTCACTAGCCTATACATTCCTTGGGGACTCCTTTCTTATTTTTCCCTATAACCCAAAGATTGCACCCACACTGCCCAGATCAGGCACTTAACCATTTGTTATACTGACTTACATTTTACTTAGTCACTAAAAAATTTCTTTTAAACTTCTTTCCAAGATATTTCTAACTGATTTAGAAGTACTTATTTATTCATTAGCAAATACTCGATAAGTCAAGTCCTGTGTTTATAAAGGTAAGACAAACACTCTAGGTGCAAAAAGCTTGCAATATGATTCATTTTATTTGGTTGTTTATAAAACACCTTTAAATAAAATAATCTGGATTTAGGGAGGAGCAGACAGACTCTTGGTTTGAGCCTCTCTGTGTTCAGGTAGTAAGTATTGTCATGCTCAGCATCTCCACTATTTCCTGGGTACATCTCTAACCAGGACCCCTCCAGACTCTGGTATGCAGCTGCCTCTTTGACCTTCGTCGCTTGGACATCTAATGGAAATCTCAGGGTTAACATGCCCACAATGGAACTCCTGATATTCCCCTTAAATTTGTTCCATCTGCAGTTCTTCTATCTCAATTAATGGCAATTCTATCTTTCCACTGCTTGGCCACAACCCTTGAAGTCATTTAACTCTTTATTTCCCCCCCTCATACCTCATATTCAAGCTGTCAGCAAATTCCTTCAGCCTGGCTGTCAGACATATACGGACACTCTCCACTTATCCTCTCTACTGCTACCACCCTGGCCTCAGACCCTGTCTTCTTTCCCCTGGATTATTGCAACAGCTAAATAAATGGCCTCCCTGCTACCACTGTCCACCCTCCCCACACACAGTCTAGTCTCATCACAGTGATTCTTCAAAAAGGTAGGTTGGGTCATATCACTCCATTGCCTAGAATCCTCCAAAGACTCCCCAAAAAGGTCAGTGTCCTTACAACAGCCTGCAAGGCCTTACATGAAATGGTCCTCTTGTCCCTCCTTCCCCCAGTTATCTCTCTGACCTCCTTCTTTCTGCCCTCTCCCACTTGTTCTGCTCTAGTCTTCTTGCTGTTCTGTGAGCTCTCTGGACACTCTCCCACTCAGGGTCTTTGCACTTTCTGTTCCCTCTGCCTGAAAGCCCTTCCTAAGAGATCCACATGGCTCACTCCCTCACCTCCTTCAAGTTTTTGCTCAAATATCACCTTCTCAGTGAGGGCTTCCCCACCCACAGGACTTCCAATTGCATCTTCCTCTTCCTGCTCCCTAATCCTCAACCCTGTCTCATTGTTCTCCATGGCACTTATCACATTCTAATACTGTAGATGATTTATTTACTTTGGTTCTTGCCTGCCCCCTCCCTCCAAACATAAACTCCAAGAGGATGGGGATTTGTGCGGTTTGTTCATACTGTTTCTTGTGCATCCACAGTAGTGCGTGGGACATAGTAGGTGCTCAGTCATGACATGCTGAATGAATGAATGAATGAATGAACCTCTGACGGGTAGAGAAGGCCTGTAAATCAGTCTCACCAGTCCCTGACACTAACTCCTATTTGATGGATAGCATGAATTTCCAGGGAGGACTTTAAAAACTACTCTAGGACCCACCTCCAAAACTGTTAGTATGGCAAGAAACTAGATTCAGAAACTGGAAGATACCTCAGTCTATATTTGTCCTTGTGGAGTTGTGGATGCATTAGTAAGTGAAGAGGTTATCAGCTGAAAAAAAACACACAACCTAAAAATTGAGGATTATTCCGTGGATTTACTGAGGACTTAAGCCTAGGATATAGCCTCTCAGATAGCTCTGAAGGACTGTTCTAAAGAGGTAAGGGAGGAGCCAGTATATACAGGAGTTTTTGCAAAAACAAACGAACAAACAAACAAACAAAACCCAGGTAGTCAAACATCAAAAGATTATTGCTAATTCAAGAAAAACCAGACATCTCAAGATAATGAATTTAGTGCTTTTCTATGTGTGGGAAGATGCAAAAGTCCTTTGATATACACCTTAACCATAGGGTCAGTATCCTGTTTTTCTCCATCCTGAATCCCCTCAGGGTGCACTGTTGGGCTTGATGCTGCAACATCCTTTGTTTACTGATACGGCAGGTGACAGTCCTTGTCCACAAGTTATTCATCAAATACCTCACTGCAAGGAGCCGTAAGATATATTTACACAGATAAAGTGACTAAAGGTGACAAATTAGAGACCAAAACTGTACACAAACAAAGTTTTAGTTGTGTGATACAGACAATAAGTGCTAATAAGTGTAGAAGAGGTTAGGGGTGCAAGCAATGAGTGTTTTGAAGCGAGCTAAGAGTCACTTGTCTCCCCCAGGCCTCTAATGGAGTTTTCTGAAGCAGGAGTACTGAGGGAATAATCTTTCAGAACAGTTAATAACAATATTTTGTGCTCATATTGTTCCCTTCAACAAGCATCTTCAGATAACTTTTTATTTTTATCTAAGCACTCTTCAGCTTATAGTCAGAAAAGTATACATAAACCATAGCTAAGTAACTTGTCCATTGTTGGGCTAATAGACAAAGAATTAGTCCATTATCCCAAACTCTGCCCTTTGGCATTCTTTGTACATAGCAAAAACATTTGTGAACATATTTTGTCAACCTACTCCCTGCTCAGCCCCCTCCTCCCTCTGCACAGGGAACAGCTTCAAGTGGTTGGCCAGAAAATATCTGGAGGAGGACCTTGGGGTGAGATGCTCAACCACAAAACAACAACTGATGCCTGTTAGCATCAGAACACGGCTGGATGGGACTGATGGTTTGACAAACATGCTATGCTATGGGTTCAAAAAGATTTGGTCAGTGAAAGAATGAATGCATGAGTTCACAACGGACATGAATAAAAATAAAAATATTTGCAAATTATGTTTAGTATGATTAACTTCCCTAAATCCAATATCCAAATATGTGTGTGTGTGTGTGTGTGTGTGTGTGTGTGTGTGTGTGTGTGTGTGTATGATCCATGAACCAGAAAAATGACTATCTGGGAAACATTCTTTCTAGAGGTCTGTGTATTTCCCTGATCACACAAGATTCTAAATGTTGGAGTATTCCTAGAATCTGTCCTTTCTTTGGCAAGTTTTATTGATTTAATCTTTTTTTGTTAATTACAAGGCTTCACTATTCCCTGAGGTACAGAAAGGAGGGATTTGAAAAATACTAAATATCAGTAACAACAAGCTAAGACATATTGAGTCCAGGCACCATGCTAAAGACTTCACATGGATTATTGAGTTGAATCCTTATGTTGACAACTAAGATAGATACTGCCATCATTGCCTTTTTATGGATGAGGAAACTGAGACACAGAGAGGTTGAGTGACCCGTTAAAGGTCACACAGCTAATTGGGGAATGAGGAGTAAACATAGTGTGATTCCAGTGCTCATTATAAAGGCTTTGGGGTCTGCCTTTTACTTTTTAGACTTGTAAAGACCTCTTTCATGGGGAAGATAGATTTCTTGGAAGCAGGAAATTCCCTGATTTCCCTTTCCCAGAATACTCTTTCATTCCTTGGTTTTCCTCCCTCTTTTTCCTCTCTTTTCATTTTGCATTCAGTCTCAAAGCAAATTCAACATCCTCACTTCTAAACTAACCCACTTTAGTGTTTCCTCAACTCTGCCCATGATGCCACCATCCTTCTGAGTAGTAGGTGGATCTGGATCAGGTGGCCCTTTTCTCTTTCTTGTATCCAATTAGTTACCAAGTTCAATTCATTCTTATTTCTTGGTATTTCTAGGATATATATCTTCTTCCCCATTTCTGATGCCACCACCTTAGCCAGACAGAATCGTTTCTTGCCTGAACTAATACAGTAACTTCCTAACTTTCTTCTTGTCTCTGTCTCTCTCCTCTGCAGTCTCTGCTGCATTGCACCACCAGACCCATCCTATAAAACCACTTTCTTTATGACTGAACCCTGGAAAAGGGTCTAAATTTCTCCAAATTGCCCATCAGATTCATTCTCAACTTCTCAAAAGTGGAAATTCTAGTCTATCTCTAACCTAGCCAACCCTAGTTCCCTTTCCACGGCCCAAACTCCCCAGTGCAGGAAGCTTCTTGCTCTTCCAGTCTTGTACCATGCTTGTTCCAGCCCCTAGACATTGGCTTAAGTTACGACCTGCACTTGGAATGATTTGCCCTCCTTGCCTGCTCAGATCTCACCAACTCTGCATCACCCACTCCAAGGTCTGTCACCTCCATGAAACCTTTCTTTATCACTTTAGTAAGGATCAATTTTCTCTCTTCTCACTGTAAAGGATTTTTCTCTAAAGGTGTCCCTGTTCAGAGGGATTGACTCCATGGGTCCTCAAGTGTTGCCTAGAGGGAGAGGACATTTTCCATCTTTGAGTGAAAAGAATTCCAGACTCCAATACTAATCCACTAAGGTACTGAAAAACCGGGGGATAATTCTGCAGTTGCTAGTTGATCACTTTAGTTTGGGTACAGTTATCCACATCGCATTTCCAAGTACTTCACAGTTTTCACATACAGCCCAGGCAGGGTCTCCAACGTTCCCAGCACTTTGATGAGTGCAAGAAACTTTCTGAGTGGCAGGATTGAAGGGGTTACTCTATCTATTGCATTCAGAATAAATTTTGCAAATAGCATTTTAAATGATCTTTAGTTGGCCTTGTTGTTTTAACTCTACCTTTCAGTAAAGAAAATTATGTCTTGAACTTTAGTTAAACTAGGAGTAAATTACATCTACTTAAAATACCGAGCTGTTAAAACCAAAATTGCTACATAAAAAGAGCAACTGATGGGCTGAAAAATGCTCCCTTTGTATCAGAATCACAACCTAAAAGCTTCCGCTTGTTTTACACCACATGGCCTTTAGTCTGTAGATAAAATGAATGTAAATTAAGCTTGAATGTCAACTAGATTAAGCCAAGGATTTTTTTGGTAGGGGGAAGGGAAGGAGAGTTTGAGGAATGTAGAGGAAAAATGTCTTTTTTTCTTCCTCCCGGATAAGTATGTTTTATCAGATCTAAAGACTGTCTTGATGGTTGACACATAGGTACCCACACCCTGGAGAACCTGAGACCCCTAGGAAGTAAACTGCTCTCTCTTCTTAAAAGTTTTTTGCTCTTTCACTCTTTTTTTTTTTTTTTCCTACCTTCCACTCACATTTTTTCAGTTTTCTAAATGAAAGTATTCAAAACTTCTTCTAGGACTGCCACCAGTAGGAATCAAGAGAAGTGAAAAACAGCTACGCCAGTCAGAAAGTGGGTGAAGATGACTCTCTCTTAGTGGGTCATCAGTGGCCATGAAGAAGGGGTGAGGTCCCAGGAAAGCCAGAATTGCTGAAGAAGCCCTGTGGTCATATCAAGGCTAATTTTGTTTTGTTTTCAATGACAAGATGATTTAGGTTGGTGTGATGCCAATCTAGGCTCCAAGAGGCCAAATATTACCCTTAAACAGCAGCTGATAAAAGCATGTATGAACAGACAACTTGGCGTTCTGAAGGAACTGAGATAGTAACCCAGAAACAAGATGCTGAGAGCATGGGGCAAGGAGGGCTAATGATAAAGTAACAGTGATCAATTTCTGTAACAGCAACAATGAACACTTACTGGAATCCTGAATATACCAGGTGCTGTACTTTACCTATATCACTCCTCTTAAGCCTCTTAACAACCCTGAGGGATGCATACTGTGATCTCAACCTTACAGAGGAGGAAACTCAGGCTTGGACAAGTTAAAAGACTTGCCCAAAGTCACCCAGCTACCAAGAGATGGCCCCAGGATGTGAATCCATCTGACTCCTGGGTCCATACCACTCATCAGCACAACATACCTCAGGGAAGTATCAAGGAGAGAGAAATAAAGGAGAGAGAATTTGGCTGGGAACTTAACCATGAAGAAGGAATTCCAGGTCACTCAACTTAAGGGCAGACACACAATGGCTGAAGGTGGCAGCAGAACCACGTGGAGGTGAGCCTGGGCCAGTCAAAGAGAGACTGTAAGACAAGGGCACCAGGGAAGATGAACAGCCCCTCGGCACTGGGAGACCCATGAACTGAGTTGTTTTGGACCTCACCCAGAAAAGGTCCTCCACCCAAGGATCTCTCAGCCTGTGGTCTAGTAGGCAGTGGTGCAGAATGACAGGCAGATCTGGGGGGTTCTGCTGTCTCCCCAGAGTGGAGTGGTACTTTTCCAGGGGGGCACATGGTTTTGAGTTCCAAAGGGAAGTATCCATTTTATCCCTGGTATATGGCAGTGAAGGCTGAAAGAAAGGCAGGGAAAAGCAGATAAAGATGAGACTGGACAATGAGAAGGTCCATCCTGTTCAGACTGCAAAGGCTCAGCAGACTTGTCTCACTGCCCTCATCTCTGCTGCTTTGGCTAAAAAGAGACTAGGAGCTTTCTGATAGCTCCAGGATCTGAGAGCAGGTCCAGACAGTTTAATGCCATTCATGTGGTCAACACAATTTCCTTGTTCTCATGGGTCCAGATGCTCAGTCTTGAACCACTTGTTTCTTACAGAAGTACTTAGAGAATCATGACAACTGTACATCTACACTGAATGTTTCATTTGCATGTTTACAAAATATGTGTCAGTGAAGAAAGTGTCTGAAGGGTGTAGCTAAGGGGCCACCTCTCTCTGGTCTTCCTCACATACCATTGTGACTCGACACACACGTTAGGTATATGGGTGTGTTCCCAGTACCAACACCAGATGCAGTCTCAGCAGAGATGTGGCTTCAAGTTCTCTCTTCATTATACCTGGAAATGACTTCTGACATGCAGACTAACCCCACAGCATCAGGTGTGACATCCCAAGTGCCCACAAGCACATGCTGCTACGAGGAAGGTATGGAAACCCACCTCCCAGGCTCTGCATGGGGGTTTATTACTTTGGCTGCCCTGTCTTTTTTTGTTCTGCTGTATCAAACCTCTGAACTCTCAGCAAGGCCCACTCCATACTGCAGGACCTAATGGGGTGTAAGTCTCTTCCCTTCAGCTGAAGAGAACAGACGGAATGTGAAACAAGACCTAGATGTGGGGATAAATGGGGAGTTAAAAGCTGTCCCAACACTGACTTCTCTTGACTTAGGAAGTCAGCCCAGAAGGAACAATGCTTGAAGGCCCGCTCAGCTCTACAGCCTCCCTCCAGGGTGAAACTACATTCTCAGGTCAACTCTGCCCTGGACCCTGCCTCCTTGGGGGAGGTCTTAAACCCCAGGGTTAATCTAACGCTAGAACAATGCTAATTTAGTGCCTGGGCTCTCCAAAGGAACAACCCCTAGTATTCCCTCCGTTCTCATGGGTCACTGTCTAAATGAGGGGCCAGCCAGCTTTTTCTGTAAAGGACAAGACAAAATATTTTAGGCTTTGTGAGCCATATGGTCTCCGTTACAGCTACTCACTTCTGTGGTTGCCATGTGAAAGCAGCCAGAGACAACACATGAACAAGTGGGAATGGTTGTGTTCTAATAAACTTAATTTATGGTTACTGAAACTTGAATTTCTTATAATGTTCACATGTCATTAAACATTATTCTTCTTGTGGCTTTCCCCCTAACCATTTATAAATGTAAAAAACTGCCATGTCATGAGCTACACAAAACGAGTAGCAGGCTTGATTTGAACTTAGGCCACATTTTGTTGACCCCTGGTCTAAATCCTCAGCTTTTACATGATGGAAGTGACCCAGTCCAAGGGGTGGGAAAGGCTGGTGACCCCGGTCAGAGCCCATTTAGGGCCTTCAAGGAAATACAGCATCCATGCAAACAGGAGCTGTGACTACAAGTAACGTGATTTTTGTCCCCTGTAAGCAAGATAATGTATAGATCCATACAAGTGCCTCGCAGCAGTCATCATGACATCAGCTCTGTTTGCTACAGCACATTATTGCTTAACATAACTGGAATCTCCTCGAGAAGGACCCTCAGAATCGGAGCACATGCTTCTGAAAAGCCACAGTGACAGCAAATCTCCAGCCATGGAAGGTGGAGTTGGATGTTTAGAAACAGCCAAAAACAAACAAAATGAAACCCAAACCAAACCAACAGCAGAAGACCATCTCCACTTAACCAACATTGATAACAATGGCACAAATAATACTGTCTTTTCAGAATTGGCTGGGAAAATCAGCGGGGCGGGGTTGTGGTAGAACTAAGTAAAGCTATTTTTGGTTCGAAACCACTCATGATTATGAGAAGCTTGCTGCAAACTAAGCTTGGAAGTCCTAGCGTGGCCTCTCATAATGTGAGTGTTGTTTGGCCAACACACTGCTAGCCAATTAAAAAGCATTTTGGCGGAATTTTTGTCAATACTTAAAAGCCAAGAAATTTCACATAAAAAGTCAGGTTTTTTTTTACTTCTCTTGACAAAATCAAACAATCAGGCACAGGGTTCTCGTTCTTGTGCAGCAACCATCAGCAAAAGCCTCCCCTTCAGAAAGAACGCACGAACCTCAGGCTGGCACAGTCCCGCCTGTGCCCTACGGCCCCCTAGCCTGGTGGCAGCTGCCATGTAACCTTGTGCTTATGGCCTTTCCATACAATAAGAGTAACGCAATCACATGGTTCAAAAGTCAAAATAAGATACAAAGCTATGCAGGGAAAGGCTAATTTCCACCTTATACCCACCCTCCCTAAGTAAGCACTTTTGTTAGTTTCACTTATTTTTTTCCCCCTTCTTCCTTATGCAAGGTAATACAATGTATGTTTTTCTGTGACTCGTTTTTATCACTTAAAATATATCCTGGGGATTGTTCTAACAGCCATACATAAAGAATTCACTCATTCTTGTTTTATCTGGTATCTTAGTGGGTGTGTAGGTCAGTTTACCTAACTAGTCCTGTACTGATGGACATGGGTTGTTAATAGTCTTTTGCTTTTACAAACACTCTGCAATGAATGACTATATGTGCATATGTCATTTCATAGGTGATACAGTCTGTTATGCAGGACAAATTCCCACAAAAGAGATTACTGGGTCAGAGGGTAAATGTAGTGGTAGTCTTTCAGGGCATTCCCAAATTGCCTTAAATTTAGGTTGTACCATTTTGTACTCCAAACAGCAATGCAAGAGTGTGTCTATTTCCCTCCAGCTTCTGCAACAGGATGTTGTCAAACTTTCAAAGTTTTGTCATTCTGACAGGTGAAAATTATTTCAGAGCAGTTGCAATTTGCATTTTTAAACCAAGGGTTCTTCTCCTACATGTTTAAGAAAAATTTGTAATTTTTTCCCTGAGAACTCTCCATTCCATATTCCTGTCAGATTCCTATTTCTGTTGCAGATTTCCCTATTAAATTTTTTTTTAAATCAACTACTAGGAGTGCTATATATATTCAGAAGATTAGCCCTTTACCTATGACATGAGCTGCAATTATTTCTTTGCAGTTTGTCATTTATCTTTTGCCTTTATTTATGGTATGTTTGGGTTTTTTTTGTTATTTGCCATGCAGAAGTTTTGCTGTGGTTCTGTGGGTTTTTAAAATGTGGTTAAATTCACTTATTTATTGTTTGCAACTGGCTTTTGAGTTAGAGTTTAAAAGAAAGGTATTCCCCATTTCAAGATTAAAAATGAATTTACTCGTATTTTCTTCTAGCAGTTTTAGAGTTTCACTTTTTAAATGTAAATCTTCAATCCATGTAGAGCGTGTTAAGATGCACATGGTGAGAAGTAAAACTTTCTTCCTACCGGGTGCTCAACCCGAGATCTCAGGCAGTAGGCTAAAGCTACCAGGACGTCCGTAAGGGTGAGACTTGAAGAATGAGATGAGAGAGCGCAGCTGATGGGAGAAGGAGTGAGAAGAAGGGTGGGGAGGGAGTGGAGACTAAAAAGAAGCAGCATCACCTGCAGGAGCTCCTGGCAGATGGGTTTCCACTAGTGGTCTAATTCAGCGGTACCTGGGCTTTCTTTTGTTAACTTTTCTCTAAAGTACCCACTTACACTGAAAGATTTAATGTGTTTGGCTGTACCAAACTAACTGTACTTAAGTAATAATTAGTTATGTTGCCCTTTTAACAAAATTTCAGCTGCCAACCAGTTTCTGGTCAGAATGTGCTAACCAGAATTACCATGCTGAGTTGATGTACTTTCAGCCAAAAGCACAGAACTTTGAAGTATTGGTTGGCTTGAAAAGGCTCATCTTTGGTAAATGAGCCATTTTGGAAGACTTTTTGAAATGCTGAAATTAGTCTGAATATAGCAGTGTAACCACTGCTCTAGAATAGTGCAATTCAAAGTGGTTCTCAGACCAGTAACACTGATGTCAGTGCGAGCTTGTTACGAATGCAGAATCTCAGGCCCCAACTTAGACCTTCTGAATCAGAATCTGCATGCCTTCCTGATGACGGTCAGCTTCAAGTGGGGTTGAGTTGGGGATAATCTACAAATGCTTCTCAGCCTGATGAATGTAATGTTTCTGCTCTTTGACCTGCAACAGAGCAGGTGGTGGTAGTTAAATCTAGCTTTCAGATTGACACAGAAATGAGCCTCTGTTGCGTTCTCTTGAGTTAGTTACTGAACAGGTTGCAATTTGGATACACAAGCCTCTACTGTAAAAGCAGGATTAAAAATATAAAACATTGTTGCTCAGATGCATCCCTCTTGGAGGGCTTCAAAACCCCCTCAACATGCGTGGTGGAGAGCCAAGAGAAAGAGTGAATTCCCCTAAGATTTCTACATTTTACATTAAGTCTTTTTGAAATTTTAGCTTTGGCTCAGATTTTTAAATCATAACGTGGATAAAAAATGAATCCAGGGATGAAAAATGTGATCTTTCTCAAAATATGTGTTTGAAATGTGTAGTACTTCCACGTAGTTTCAAAAGCACTTCAGCTCGTGTAAGATAGTTAAAAGCTTCTATGGTAACAGGATTAGTGGATTTATCTTCCAGAACCTAGGATCCTGAAGTATACGGCTCACACTTGACTAGAGGTGATGGAACTGAAATCTTTGTAATTTTAAAGTGAAATAAGTCCATGGTGGTTGTAATGGATAATGAAATGGAATAGGCAACTATAATGTGATGTAAATGTAATTGTTTAGATAGTTACTGAGTTAAAATCAGCAAAAGCAGAGAAAGTCAAAACTAGAAAAAAGATTTTTGAGCCTTTGCTTTGAAGACGTCCTTTAGAGCAGTGTTTCTTAAATTTTTGGGGGTGGGGGGAGTACAATGAAGTTCCTTTGAAAATCTATTGAAAAGCTATGGACTCTCCCCAGACGCACATGCCTGTGAGAAAATACATTGACATTTTCTAGAGTTACACAGACTTCTTGGAGCCGGAAGGAAGAACCTCAGCTTTGACACTGCACTTCAAGAAAATTGCTCTATGCTGATTTCTCCCATTTGTAACCGGTTTAGATTCGAGTAACTTCCTCCGCAAAAAAAAAAATCCGGGGATTGTTAAAATTAGGGCTGACTGTCTTTACTTACACCGAAACTTTAGGTCGGCAGTCTCCTGGGGCTGGGCTGAGGCCATATGAAAAGCCAGACTACTAGATTATGCCAGGGAAAGAGTCCGTTTACTGAAGAAGCCTGTGCTCTTTCAGCAATGTTACCTCTGTGTTCTTAGGGGGCCCCTACCAATCGCACAGAGACCAGGGATCGCTGTGGCTCCTGTCACACCAGGAGGTGAAAACTTGTGTCCAAAGTTAGGAAGCAGGCTCTTAAAAAACACTGCCTACTCCCCTCATTTATCTGCAGATGAACGACGTCAGAGGTGGAAGACTTACCCCTTCACCCCTCCCCCACTTAGCAGATGAAGAAACTGACCCTAGAGGGCTAAGGTGCTTGCCAAGGTGACCTCCCCAGCTGGACTCATACCCAGGGCCTCTCCCCATGGCACCTCGCCGTCTGGCGAGGGAAGGAGTGGACGTTCGGGGCTCTCTCCCTGCACTGTCGGCTGCCCATCCTGGCGGGGGCGCCACAGGGAGTCCAGCCCCCGCCTACCGGCACCATGGAGTAGGTCATCATCATCAGCATGTCGTGGCTCTCGGCGCGGATGTGCTGCGAGGGCTCCCCGCGGTGGCTACGCTTGTTGCGCGCGGCGCTCCCGGGGTCCGGGGGTGGCGCGGGCGCTCGACGCGGTGCGCGACTCAACTCCGCAAGGAAGGCGCTCAGGGCGCTGTCCTCGCGCTGCTCCCGGCCCCGCTGCGCCTCCAGCGTCCTCAGCGCCACGCTCAGCTCGCGCCACTGGCACAGCGCGAACACCGTGCCCGCAGCATTGAGTGCCGAGAGCAGCGCCACGGCAGCCAGGGCTCCGCGCATCCCCCAGCCCGCGCCCCGGGGGCCTCGCTCCCCGTCTCGTGCCATGTTCTCTCTGCACACCTCGGGTCGGGTAGGGCTCGGCCGCCTCCCGCCCGGGGAAGCCTTTATACGCCGTGGGCAAGCCGTGGGCTGGTGGCAGCGCCGTGAGTCACGCCGCCCTTTGGCCTGACTGGCAGGGCGGGTTGGGGACAGTAGTGGTGGCGCCTGAGCAGCCCGGAGGGACAGGCGGGCGGAGAGGGGGAGCGAAGCAAGTGGCGACAGCCCGCGGAGGAGGGGCGGGCAGGGCTCACGCTCCCAGTGCCCGGCCAAGCATACCAGCAAACCGGCTTCTCGCTCCATTCCCATCCCCCACCTCCCGCCTTGCCCGTGGGCATTGCTGTGGCCCAGACGAGCAGAACAAGGGTCAGCAGACTGAGGGGGAGAGCAGGAATTCTTAGGGCCTGAGAAGTGGCTGGATTCCACCCCTTCCTCCCCCGACACTGCCCTCTCTGGAGAAAAGGATCAGCATGCCCAGATGCCAAGGCGTGTGCCCACTGTCCCTGGGAGGTTTGCTCTGGGCTGGGTCCCAGGCTGCCTATCATTCCTCCTTGCAGTCACAAGGCCTTATGTGGCCACTGAAGACCCCACTCGATCTTTCCCAGGCAGGTGGACAGAGAAAGGGAAACAGCTGGCATTGGAGGATTAAAGGAGCCATCCATCAGAATCAGAAAAACCCAGCCCTGTCTGGCAAGCATCTATGAAGGAAAATTTTTTAGGATGTGACAGGCCAAGAACTCTTCCATGAGATCCATATCTGGAAGGCAGCAGAGTGATGAGAAAAATAAAACTCCAGAGTGGACATCAGGAGACCTGGTTCTAACCCTATCCTGTTGCTACAAGCTGGGGGGGGGGGGGGGGGGCTCTGAGCATGTCCCAGGACCACTCTGGACTGATTCTGAGGTGCTTTCTGGCTGAAGGGTTGGAACTCTGGCCAGGCCCCTTCTGGACCTTACTTAGCCTGTCTTACTGGAGGGGGCATTTGCCTCACACCTCCTGGCTACCCCTTCACACCCCCTCCTTTTTTGCATATGCTTGCTGTGCCTCAAGGACCACTGTTCCAATGCAGAGTCACTTCTCAGTCTCCTCAGAGGATCTCTTCACTCCCTATCTTTCTCAGCTTTCTCTGTGATGGCTCTGCCTTCCTGGGGCCCCAGGGAAGTGGTGTGGGAAGATCCAACTAGAAGCCAAGATTTCGTTTCCACATCCCATGATCTCAAAGGAGGAGGTGGCTCCCTGCCATTGAGCCAGCTGGAGCTGTCAGGGTTCTATGTCAATGTCTGGATTCCTGACTTTTAATTGGGATATTGACCAATTTGCATATTCTTAAAAGAGCACCCAGGATGAGGAATCAAGAAAGCATGAAGGTCCAAGTGGTTTATGAAGGACCTCAACTATGGGGACATGATATCTGGGAGGGGATGGAGGTGACCCAGACAATGTCATCTAGTTCCTCCCAACTATAACTTACTATGACCTATTGAAGAATTGCCATATATCCTCACGTCTTTTCAGCTAGGCTTAGGATGCCAACTGTCAGGCTTAAGACTGATGGGGAGAAGCTACAGAGAGAGAAGAGTTGGAGGTCAGCCCCAGTAAGATCTTCATTTAATTCACTAAAATTTACTGAACAGTTGGGCAGAGTAATGGGTGTTGGAGGTACAGAAATGAACAAGACAAGAAGCTTGTGGTTTGAGCAGTTGGAGTTCAATGGAGCTTCCTGAGCTTCTCTTTATCCTAATATTCATTACAGTTATTATTGCCTGACCTCCTGCCACCAATGCCCACCATTAACAACAGAGTCTCCAGCTCCTGAGGGAAGGGGTCACATCTTGTGTAGCCCTGTCTCTCTCAACATCTAGCACAGTCCCTGGCTTGAAATAGCCACTCAGTAATTACTTGTTGAATGAGCGAATGAACAGATTAATGAAGGAAAGGCTGCTTAGTGAGGGCATGTCTGTGTGAAACGATGTGTGCATAGTGGTGGTAGGGCTTCAGAATGCAACTCTGCTTATGCTGCAGAACTGGCCCCATCTTCCCTGGAAGGCTGCCTGTCCAGTGGTCAGGAGAGTGAGTGGAACCTGATACACACCTCTCCATTCCCTCTGGTTCAAAGCCCACAGCCAGTAGAAGGAGCGAAGTTCCAGTTCCTCTTGGAACCAGCCAGGCTTTATCTGACAACCTCAGGCCAGGATGCTGCCCCTCTTGGGATACAGGACTCAAAAGGCTGTGGTATGCACAGTGCGCTGGATGGGTGGAGTGCTTGAGATACTGCCCTGAGGCCAAGAGAGGGGCAGAAAGAGGGCAAAGGAAAAGCCAGATTTCCTTCCACTTGACTATTTTTGTAATTCCCTCTCCAAGTCTTTCTGTGTAAGAATATGGTATTTTACAAGGAACAAGAAGGGTGGGGCATGTTGCTATGGTGTACAAGGCAGTTATCTTCACCCATTCTCCTTCATCCCCAAACAGCTGTATCCGAGAGGCTGGCTTTGCTCTGTTCTCTGTCTCCTTTCTCCTCTGTCCTTTCTTGATAACCTCTCCTATACATCTGCCTTTCTCTTTCTCTGGTCTGTCTCAGAGTTGCCCCTGTTTAAGGTCTAGCTCTGAGCCCTCTTCTTCATCAAGCCTTGCCTTCCATGCCAGCCTCAAGCTTTCTCACTCCCTGAAGTCTGCAAGCCCCAGGGACTAGGAGGTAATGAGCAAGGCCTTTGGAATCAGATGGACCTAAGCCTGAAACTACTTTTTAACAGTGTGACTGGGTACATTACCCAACTTCTCAGAGGAGACTGACTGATCAAATACATGTAAAGCACTTCACATATAGTAAAGGTTCAATGGACTTCAGTGCAATTGGCTATGGGCTGTCTCAACGTGCTGACACTCATACACTACTGTGCCCTGTGCTGTTGACCAGCTTCTTAGTTCTTCCAGATCTTAGTTCTTTAGTTGAGTTATAGTATGCTTAAGGAAGAGACCTCTCTTCACTGTGTCCCTCACAGCAGGGGCTTGTGCCAAATAGGAATATTTGATATTGATTGTTGATGTTTTTTTCAGGAACAGAACTTTGTGTGGGTGGTAAACATGGCCTCTCGTCTGAATACAGTGGCTTTGAATACAGTTGGTTATGTGGGGCCCTTCAATCTCTGGCTTCCTAAGCCTCCTGAGACTTTTTGAGAGGCAGATACATCTATGTAGGCTGTCCTGCCTAGGATTCTCTGGATGAGCTGGTACATTCTACTTACTATTAGATAATAAAGTTAGCTATTAATCTGGCCTGTTTTTTTGACATAGGGAGCTCAAGATACAGTGTGGGGTAGAGGGTATAGCTCAAGTGGTAGCAAGGTCCTGGGTTTAATCCTCAGTATCTCCTCTAAAAATAAATAAACCTAATTACCTCCTCCCTTCCCACCACCAAAACTTTTTTTAAATAATTAATAATACAATAATAAATAAAGTATTTTAAAAAAGATACAATGAGGACATAGGGCGATATCTGAGTTTTCTTTTCTGGAGGCCAAAGAAGCCAAGAACAGCATGTGCTATCTTCACAATGAAAGGTAGGTTTTTCCATTAAAAGGCAGATGCTTCATCTCCAAAGGTTAAATAGAATGGTCCTTAAAAAATGATTCCAGCTGGTTAACTTTAGGGCCCTGGAGAATAAAATCTAATTCAAGAATATACTCCAACTTTAACTCCATGGCATTTCCACCTGATTGTGAAGTGAATAATTTTCATTTACTCTAAGGCCTGGCACTTGGGTATTTTGGTCCAAAGGTTGGCAGCTATGCTGTGACTTTTGATGATGCTTTGCTGCCTCTCCACCCCTGCCCTTCCCCTTTGCCACTGGTTAGGGAGAAAGTTTCTCTAATAATTGCCAGCACGTACATCTGCCCAACTGCCTCCGGGTTTAACTCCCCATTTCTACATTTTAACTCCAAGAAACTTCAAGTCACCTGACCAAAATTAGAAATTCTCTCATTTTCCTTGCCCATCCATCCATCCATCCATCCATCCATTTATCCATTTATTCAACAGACTGGGTGCTTACTATCTGCCAGGAACTGTGTGACGGGCTAGGAATAAGATGGAGAGCAAAACCAGACACCATTCCTGCCTTCCTGAAGCCTACAGTCTAAGTCAGGAGACAGAGATTAACTAAGTAGTCACAGATGTGAGGGTATAATTCGAAATGAGACAATGAGATAGGCCCCTAAAAAAAGAAAAAAAAAAAAAAAAGAATGTGATTCTGTGAGACTATATCACTGAGGAACCTGTCCTAGATATGGAGTGTGGGATCAGGCAAGGCTTCCCAGAGGAACTGCTGGTGCTTGAGTTGGAATCTGAAGATGAGTAGTCATTAACTAGGTGACAGTGTGGGTGGAGAACTGCAGGCAGAGGGGACAGCAAGTGTGAGGCCCTATGGCAGGACGTACCATGGTTAATTTGAGGAACCAGAAGAAGGCAAGTGTGGCTGCAGCATAGAAAGGACTGTAAGAAAGGAGGGAAGGGAGTGAAATGAGACTGGAGACCCAGACTCTGTGGATGGGACCTCATAGGGCTGGGGTCTTTACTGTAAGAGGAATGGGAAGCCAGTGAGCATTTTAAGTATGTGTGTGTGTGTCCACGCATGCACACTCAAGTTGGGTTGGTGGACGACAGATGATAATTTTCATTTTCAAAGATTACCTTTTATTGCAGGATTTGCAGTGGCTCCTGTCACTACAGAAATTGTATATGATCTTTGACCTCCACCAGGCTAAATCTCAGCCTTTAGACCCACCTTTCCAAATGAAATAAGAAAATACTGAGTTCTAGAAAAATGCCACTTTCTCTTTCACTGCCCATTTAAAGGGAGTTGAAAAATAGACTCGTGACCAACATTTAGATGATTTGGCTAATCTTGACACCAGCTTGGGTTTTTGTATAATAGCCGACAGATACTTGTATTTTCTGAGAAGTCAGCCTTTGGTGCTTCAGGCTGAGAGACCAAACCAGGTTATCTCTAGGGCTGAGAATAAGACTAGATGATATTGCTTTCCGTATGAGATTTTGGTCTAAGTTGAGCAGGTAGCAACAGAGTTCCGCCTATCATAGTTATAATTTCTCAGATCTTTCAGCACCCTAATCCAGCAGACATGGAGCTGTCTGAGGTTGTACAGAAATGCGATTTCAAATTTCCCCTCTACCTTTGCTGTGCTTTCTTTGTCTCCTTTGTTTGCTGTAAACATACCCCTCCCTACCCGACCCTATCCTGCCCTTTTTAGTACATAGTAGCCAACTGTCACAGGTTGGGCTGCCTGGGAAAGATGCTGAGATGGAATTTGAAGTGCAAGATATTGATCAGGGATCAGCACCTGTGAAGGACAGAGAGAGGAAGCAGGATTGGGCAGAAGAAGAGGTTCAACTCAGTGTGGTCCTGCCAAGCCTGGGCCCTCCCACTGGGAAGCTCTGGACTGAGTATTGCCAATCAGTGTCCCAGGTCAGGCCAGAATGACTGGGCTTTCGCCCTACTCTCTCTTAGTCATGGGGCAGATGCGGGCTGCCCCAGGGAGCGTGTGGCCTTGGGCCAGGCAGCTCTTGAAGCCAAGGCACACCTTGACCTCACTCCCTGCAGCAAGTCCTTCCTTGACGCGGGCACGTCTCCATGTCTACTACATCAACCAGCTGATTAGTGTCAGAGACAGGTCTGCAAATTCCAGCAGTAGACTTTAAATTATAACCTTGTCAGACTGTAGAGAGGTCTTTTTTTTTTTTTTCACCTGTGTTATGGCCTTTCAGTAAATAAAAATGTGATTGTTTTGAAAAGCTGAAGGAAAATATGAAGAGAAGCTCCACGAGTGGTTTTGAAATGGCTAACTCCATCGAAGTAAGTTAATACTGCAAAGCCCCACTTAAGAAACTTGAACCGCTGTTTTGGAAAGGATAAAACAAAGCTTTACATGTGCAGAGCACTTTGGTTTTCAAAGTATTTTCTCATGTCATTTGAGCTCCATAATAAGCCTGTGAAGTCAGCAGGGTAAGTCTTACAACCCTTTCACAGATGGAAGAGTGAGGCTCAGGTAGGGTAAGGGACTTATCCAAGATCATCCTGTTGAATCCTCCCCAGCACTTATTCTTATCAAATGTGGGAGACTTCTTGGCCCATATCTTGGGCTAATCAGGAATGCTCAAGATGATGGACAGAAAGTGGAAAAATAAGGCAGGGAAAGGATTCAGTTTGATGAAATGGAAAAGGGCTTAGAGCGGCACTTGGCTCCAAGGCTTAAAAACAAAGGCGGGGCAAGCACTGAATGCTAGAATGTGTGAGCTTCACAAGGGAGAGGAAGCCAGTCCCAAGTCTAGCATTTTATGGAGGGTTCACAGAGAGCAATGATGTCAGAGGATGATTTCCTGGAGACTACGTAGCGGAACCGTCATCTCTGCATCTCAGAGATGAATAGCGAACCTGAAAGGAAGGTGAACTAGGGATCTGAGAGCCCAAGACCTTTCATTCCTGGAGTCAGAAGCCAAAGTGACAAGCAAAACTAAATATGCTTCATCTCTCCAGAGGCTAAGTGGGAGGGACCAAAAGGGATTCCTGCCAATATCAAGTCTGGAGAAGATGGCGCTCCATCTGCAGAGCCAGGGAACTGAAGCCAGTCACTGGAGGACTGCCCCCAGTCAGGGGGAGTGCAGGTCAGACTACAGACCCTGACTGAGATGATTTCTTCTTCTTCTTTTTTTGTTTTTTTTAAATGTGCATAGCTGTGATATTGGGCTGTATCTCTCCTATCCCTTTCTTTTTTTCCTCTTTTTTTCTTTCTTTTTTTCCCACAATCTAACAAAACAATTAGGAATGAATTATTCTTGTGTGTCACTTTATCTTCTTTCTTTTTAAAACATTTTATTTTATTGTGGTAAAAACACTTAACGTGAGATCTACTTATATTACTTTTTTTTAAAAGTATGAGATACAGTATTGTTGACTATTAATACAGTGTTGTACAGCAGACCTCTAGGTTGTATTCTTCTTGCTTAACAAAAATATTATGTCTTTTGATTAGTAGCTTTCCATGCCCTCTTCCTCCCAGGCCCTGGCTTCCATTCCACTCTTTGATTCTATGAATTTGACTATTTTAGATACCTCACATAAGTGAAATCATGCAGTATTTATCTTCCATGACCGCCTTTTTTTTCACTTAGCATAATGTCCTCAAGTTTCATCCATGTTGTCTCATATTGCAGAATTTCTTTCTCTTTTAAGGCTGTATGATGTTCCATTGTATGCATATAACACGTTTTCTTTATCCATTCATTTGTTGATGGACATTTAGGTTGTTTCCACATCTTAGCTATTGTGAATAGTGCTACAGTGAACATGGGAGTACAGAAAACTCCTTGAGATCCTGATTTTAATTCTTTGGATAAATACCCAAAAGTGGGATTGCTGGATCATTTGACAGTTCTATTTTTAACTTTCTGAGGAAACTTCATACTGTTTCTCATGTAAGCTGAACCATTTTACAGTCCTACCAACAGTGTACAAAAGGTTCAATTTTCTCAACATCCTACCATCACTGTTGAATTTTGGTTTCTTGTAATAGCCATTCTATCTAGTGTGAAGTAGTATCTCATTATGGTTTAGATTTGTATTTTCATGATGATTAGTGATGAGCATTTTTTCATATCCCTATTGGCCATATACAACAAAGGTTGACCATTTGTATGTATTCTTTGGAGAAATATCTATTCAAGTCCTTCCTTAGTCCATTTCTTTAATTGGATTATTATTTTTTGTGCTATTGAGTTGTAGGAGTTCCTTATATATTTTGCAGATTAACCACTTATCAGATATATGTTTGCAAATCTTTTCTCCCATGCCATATGTTGCCTTTTACTATGCTGTTTCCTCTGCTGTGCAGAGATGCTTTTTAGTTTGATGCAGCCTTGCCTGTCTATTTTTGTTTCTGTTGCCTGTGCTTTTTGTGTTAGATCCATGAAACCATTACCAAGACCAATGTTATGAAGATTTTCCACTATGTTTTATTCTAGGAGTTACAGTTCCAGGTCTTACATTTAAGTCTTTAATCCATTTTGAGCTGATTTTTGTATAGAGTATAGGCTAACGGTCCAATTTCATTCTTATTTATATTCATACCCAGTTTTCTCAGCACCATGTATTGAAGAGACTATTTTTTTCCCGTTGTGTATTCTCAGCACCCTTGTCAAAGACCAGTTGATTATGTACGCATGAATTTTTTTCTGGGTTCTCTATTCTGATCCATGTCTATATGTCTGTTTTTATGCCAGTCCTATACTCTTTTGATTACTATAGCCTTGTAATATATGTTGAAATATATGGAGGAAATGTGATGCCTCCAGCTTTGTTCCTATTTCTCTAGATTGATTTGGTTATTCATGTCTTTTGCTGGTTCATATGAATTTTAGAATTATTTTTCCTATTTCTGCAAAAATTGCCATTGGGATTTTGATAGGGATTTGATAGGGATGGAATCTGTAGACGACTTTGGGTAGTATGGACATTTTAACAATATTAAGTGTTCTAATCCATGGCCACAAATTGTCTTTCCATTCGTGTATATGTATATTTTCTTTGATTTCTTTCACCAGTGTTTTGTAGTTTTCAGTATAGAAGTCTTTTTACTTTTTTAGTTAAATTTATTCATAAGTATTTCATTCTTTTGGGTGCTATTGTGAAGGGACTTTTTCTAATTTCTTTTTCAGATAGTTTGTTGTTAGTGTATAGAAACACAACTGATTTTTGTATATTGATTTTGTATCTTGTAACTTTACTGACTTGTTTATTGGTTCTAACAGTTTTTATAGAATCTTTAGGGTCTTCCATTTATAAGATCATGTTGTCTGTAAACAGGACAATTTTACTTCTTTCTTTCTAATTTGGATGCCTTTTATTTCTTTTCTTACTTATTTGCTCTGGCTAGGACTTCCAGTACTATGTCGAGTAAAAGTGATGAAAGTAGGCATCCTTGCTTTATTCCTGATCTTAGAGGAAAAGCTTCAGTTCTTCATCACTGAGCATGATGTTAGCTGTAGGCATCTTATATATGGTCTTTGTTATGCTGAGGTACTTTTATGCTATTCCTAATTTGTTGAGAGGTTTTATCATAAAAGAATGTTAAATGTGTCAAACATTTTTTGGCATCTATTGCAACAATCATGAGATTTTTGTCCTTTATTCTGTTAATGTGGTTGATCACATTAATTGATTTTCATACGTTGAAACATCTTTGCAACCCAGAGATAAATTTCACTAGGTCACGGTGTATGAATCTTTTAATGTGCTGTTGGATTCAGTTTGCTAGAATTTTTTGTTGAGAACTTTTGCATGTATATTTACCAGAGATATTGGCCTGCAGTTTTTTGTTTTTGTTTTTTGTGGTCTTTGGCTGCCTTTAGTATCAGGGTAATGCTGGCCTTATACATTTAGTATGGAAGTGTTCCTTTCTTTTCAATCTTTTTGAAGAGTTTGAGAAAGACTGGCATTAATACTACTTTAAATGTTTGACAGAATTACCAGTAAAGTTATCTGGTCCTAGGCTTTTCTTTGTTGGGAGGTTTTTGATTATTAATTCAATCTCTATACTAGTTGCAGGTCTGTTCATATTTTCTATATCCTCATGATTCAGTCTTGGTAGATTGTATGTTTATGGAAACTTACAATTTCTTCTAGGTCATCCAATTTGCTGGTGTACGATTGTTTGCATCTTTTATGATGAGTCTTATTATGAATCTTTTATGATCCTTTTACTTCTATGGCTTGGTGGTAATGTCTCCTCTTTCATTATTATTTTTAATTATTTGAGTCTTCTTCCTTTTTTTCCTTAGTCTAGCTAAGGTTTATCAATTTTATCTTTTCAAAGAAACAACTTTCAGTTTCATTTTTTTTCCTATTGATTTATATATCCCATTTATTTCTTTCTAATCTTTGTTATTTTCATTCTTTTGCTAACTTTGGCTTTCGTTTGTTCTGTCTTTTTCTTGAGGTGTAAAGTTAGGTTGTTTATTTGAGATCTTTCCTCATTTTTAGTGTAGGCATTTATTTCAATAAACTTCCCTCTTAGTACTGCTTTTGCATATGTTTTGATATGTTGTGTTTTTGGTTTTGTTGGTCTTGAGGTATTTTTCTAATTTCAGTTTTGATTTCTTTTTTGTGCTAATTGTTGTTCAAGAGTGTGTTGTTTAATCTGCACACATTTGTGAATTTTCCAGTTTTCCTTCTGGTACTGAATTGAAGTTTCATTCCATTGTGGTCAGAAAAGATAACTGGTATGATTTCAATCTGAAATTTGTTAAGACTTGTTTTGTGAGCTAGTAAGTGGTCTACTCTGGAGAAAGTTCCATGTGTACTTGAGAAGAATGTGTGTTCTGCTGCTGTTGGGCAGAACGTTCTGTATCTGTTAGGTTCATTTTGTCTATAGTGTTGTTCACGCCCCAAGTTTTCTTATCAATCTTCTGTCTGAATGTCTTATCCATTATTGAAAGTGGGGTATTGAAATAGTCTACTAATTATTCTATTGCTGTCTATTTCTTCCTTCAGTTCTGTTGATGTTTACTTGTATGTTGAAGTGCTCTAATGTTGGGTGCATATATATGTATATATATTCTTATATCTTTCTGGTAGAATGACCCTTTTATCTTCATATAAAATCCTTCTTTGTCTCTTGTAACACTTTTTGCCTTAAAGTTTATTTTGTCTGATATTAAGCATAGCCACCTCTGCTCTCTTTTGGTTACCATTTGTATGAAATATCTTTTTCAACCTCTTTACTTTCACATTATGTATGTCCTTAAATCTAAGCTCAGTTTCTTGTAGAATGCATATAGTTGGTCTTGTTTTCTTATTCATCTAGCTATTCTATGTCTTTTGATTGAGGAGTTAATCCATTTATGTTTAAAGTAATTATTTGTAGGGAAGGATTTACTATGGCCATTTTGTTAAGTGTTTTCTTTTGTCCGTCTCTTCCTCTCTTGCTCTCTTACTTTGTATTTTGTTAATTTTTTTTTTGTATTGATATGCCTTGATTCCTTTTTCCTTTTCTTTTGTATAACTTCTTTAGGTATTTTTTGTGTCTCTGGTTACCTTGGGACTTACATGAAACATCTCATAGTTATAAGTCTGTTTTTAAGCTGATAACTTAAATTCAATCACATACAGAAACTCTACACTTAAACTTCTCCTGCTCCCCAAACTTGTTACTCTTGTCACAATGTCTATTCATATTGTGTATCTTTTAACATATTTTTAGTTATACTTATTTTCAATACTTTTGTCTTTTAACATCTATGTGAGGATTAAAAATGATTTACCCACCACCATTCCAGTAATACAGAATTCTGTATTTGCATAGATATTTACCTTTACCAAAATGTTCATACTTTCTTATGCTATTATGTTGCTATTTAGTGTGCTTTTTATTTCAACTTGTAGAACTCCCTTTAGCATTTCTTGTGAGGTGGTCTAGTGGTGATGAACTCCCCCAGCTTTTGTTTGTCTGGAAATTCTTTATCTTCCCTTCATTTTTGAAGGACAGTTTTCTCAGCTGCAGCATTTTTGGTTGGCAGTTTTTCCTCTGAGCACTTTGAATATATCATACCATCCCTTCTGGCCTGCAATGTTTCTGCTGAGAAATCACCAATTGTTTTACGGTAGCTCCCTTGTATGTGACAAGTTGCTTTTCTCTTGCTGCTTTCAAAATTCTCTCTGTCTTTGATTTTTGACAATTTGATTATAATATGTTTCAGTGTGGGTTTTTTTGTGGTTCATCTTATTTGGTGTTCTTTGGGCTTCTTAGGTCTGCATGTCCATTTTGTTCCCCATATTTGAGAAGTGTTCAGCCATTATTTCTTTGAATAAGCTTTCTTGTCCTCTCTTTTCTCTTTCTGGGATTCTCACAATAAATATATTGGTCTACTCCATAATGTCCCACAAGTCCCTAAAGCTGTCTACACTCTTTTTCATTCTTTCTTATTCTTTCTGCCCCACTGACTGAATTATTTTCAATGACTTGTCTTTGAGTTCACTGATCCTTGCTTCTGTTTAATCTAGTCAGTTGTTGAACTCTAGTAAATTTTTCAGTTTTGTTATTATGTTCTTCAGCTCCATGATTTCTGTTTGGTCCTTTTTTATATTTTCTCTTTGTTGAAATTATCATTTTGTTCATTCATGGTTCTCTTGACCCCAGTGAGCATCTTTATGACAGTTATTTTGAATTCTCTGTCATGTAGATCATGTAACTCCATTTCATTAGGGTAGTTTTCTGAAGATTTATCTTGTTTTTTTGTTCAGCACATCTTTGCCTGATTTTTTATTTTCCTTGACTCTCTGTGTTAGTGTCTGTACATTCAACAAAGCAGCCCCCTCTCCCAGTCTTCACAGATTGGCCTTGTACAGGAGAAGACCCCCACCAATCAGCCTGGTTAGCTATTCTGAAGACCTCTCAGTCTTTCATGCTAACCCAACCCACTTCCTTTGTTTTTTGCAGTCCCCAGGGTCACTGGACACTCTTTCCAACTTTTCCCATCCTCAGGGAGAATCTAGGAACTGTTTTTCTCTTTTTTAATAATCTACTTGATCTGTGCTGAACCATGAAAGAGTCACTGTGGTGACTCCCAGCCCAAACTTCTGTCTCTGTTCTCACTAGCCCCAAGGTGGATAGATTTTGCCAGGTCATATCAGCATTCCAAGACAAGCAAGGCAGAAGTCAGTCCTTTAAGGACACCCCCCACACACAAAGTAGTGGTGTTGGAAGCCTGAGTCAACCCTCTCCCTTGCCAAGAAGAAGCAGGCAGCAATGGTTTTTGTCTGTTCACTCTGTGCTGAGTAGAGGGGAGAAGCCATAGTATTTACCAGTTCACACTGCTGTCTCTGTTCTCCCCTATGTGGCTAGACTGTGTTAGACCCATCAGAGCTCCAAGACTGGCAGGACAGAGCTAGTTCTTTGGGAAGCCCCCTCAGAAAAGTTGGGGTACTGGACAAGTGAAACAACTCTTTTCTTCCCTGGGAGAAACTGGGAGCTTGGGTTACTCTTCTTGATCATCGGAGCTGTGCTGGGGGTAACACTTTTGGCAAAAGGGTGTCCTGACTTCCCCTATTAGGTTCAGCAAGTCTGACTTAATGTTTGCCTGGGGTGCATGAGACGTTTAGTTGGTTTCTGGATTTCTCACTGAGGGCATTTTCCCATGAATCGTTGCCGAATTGGTATGTTTGTAGAGAGAAGGAGGGCCCAGGTCTTTCTACTCTGCCAGCTTGCTGCTATCACTTTGAGATGACTTACCGAATGGAATTATGCTGCTTTCTTAAAGCTAGGTGTGTAAGCATCTGATCTCTAAACTGCCTCTTCTTCTATGATCATAAGAAGTCACCAGTTTCTGGCTCTAGTAGGTATCTTGGCTACAGGACCTGGCTGGATGACAGGGAGAGGAATCGTACGGGTGCACTGAGTTTATATTATCTCTATTCCTGAGACTAGGAGATGTGAGAAAACTGGGAAATGAGAGTCTTCCTCCTGGGGCCTTGATAAGGGGACTAATACCCACCACTTGCGGGTCTACTCCCTGTTAAGGCACCCTAGTGGCTGGCACTAAGCCCAGGGAGCAGACAAAGGAGAATACTACCATAATATCTAAGGCGTCCAGCAATACACCTAGAAGTGGTCTGCATGAAACCAAGCCAAGAGAGAACAGTGTTAACTTTAAAACTAATAAGATTAGGATGTAAATCTGATTGCAGTAGAGCACAAAAAGACTTTCTGAAACCAGAGCATAAGATCTGCAGACAAATTAAGTAGATGGAAAAGAAGTAGTACTTAAATAACAGGAAGCAAAATTACAAGCTAAATAAAAGGTCTGAGTCTGCTGATTGGAAGGTTTCAGCGAGTTCTGGGCAAGACAAATGAGTCATAGCTTGGTAAATTCCTGAAGTCTAAGGATAAAAAAGAAAATCTTATAATCTTCCAGAAAGAAAGTACAAGTTACTTACAGAGAAAAAAGTGTCATGGGGGCATCAACTTTCTCTTCTATAACACTTGAAGCAGAGAAGACTGAAATGAATTACGTGAAGATTACCAGAAAAAAAATACTGTGTACCAAGAATTCTGTAGCAAGATCTTACTCCCCTGTTAGAGTGATAGAAATATATTTGAGGATATGCAAGGATTCAGAGGACATGTTATTCACATTTTTCATCAGAGAAAAAGATGTTAAGAAAAGCTCTAACCAAACAACGAATGAATCAGCTTAAAGTCTTCAGGATGGGGGAAGGATGAAAAGGAAAAAAAACAGTGATGAGCAAGGATCTGTACGATGTATAATTAGTTACATTTGGATGGATAATCACAGACCATTTAGGAATGTGTAATAGTAGTGCTCAAAATAGAAGAGACATATTTCAAGGGGAAATGTTAATAATAGCCTGGAACTAAAAGTACTAAAGAAGAAAGAGGGGAAGTAGAAGTTTTCCACAGGTCTCATGTTGCTGTGTGAGAGTGGGAAGTGAAAGCATTCTAAAGATTTCATCCTGCAGAGGAGGAACAGCAGGAGAATAGAGAATCTGGAGGAAATAGTTGGACACTTCATATAACGAAAGGAAAGTATGGGTCCGACTATGTGTGACAAAAAAGAGGAAGCAGCTGGTAGAAGAGCAGAGCTCCCAAATTAACAAGGAAAATAAAAGAACTGAATACCAACTTGAGCTAACTAATCAGTACAAAGGAAATGGGGGGAGGGATGAAATAAGTAATAAACATTGGGTTAAAAAAATAAAAGAACAAGTCACTGATAACTTGCTTGCTAAATACAAGGAATACTTCTCAGCTAAAAGTCAGTCTTGTTTGATCTCTCTGCAACCTTCGGTGCTCTTCATCACTCCCTCCTCCTTGACACTCCTTCCTCCCTTGGCTTCCAAGACATTACTTTCCTATAGTTTTCCTCTCGTTTCTCTGACCATCCCTTCTCAGCCTCCTTCACCTGCTCTTCAACCTCTTTTCACTTCGATTGCCAGTATTCTCTTAGGTTTTGCCTTACAGCCTCTCTCTGTAGACTCTCTCATGGTGGTTTCACTGACTTACAGAGCTTCTGGCCACCACTTACCATGGATGACTCCCAAACTGTGTCTGTAGCCGAGGCCTCTCTTCTGAGCTCTTGACCCACAGGGCCAACTACCAATGGTGTGGCTCCACGTGGATGCCCACAGGGACTTCAAACTCAACACATCCAAACTTTTCCCAAGTCTTCTGCTCCTGTATTCCCTAAAAACAAAACAAAAACTCTTATCAAGTTGATGGAAGGAAGTACCATATCATTTTATTTTTTATTGTTTTATTAGTAATAGCCAGATTTTTTTCATATTGATCGTGTGTGTGTGTGTGTGTCTACAAATCCTTTATCCACTTGATATTCTTTATATTCCTTCCTTTCTCCCTGCCCTGTGCCTTAATTTGGGTTCCCATCACACCTCAACCAGATTATGCAGCACCTTCCCTAGTGCTGCTCCTGCTTCCAGTTAACTAATTTATACACCTAAATTGATTCTTCACTGGAAGTGATAGGTTTATGACACAAATCTGATCACGTCACTTCCTTGCTTAAAATATCTTAATGGCTTCCTATTATGTTCAGAGTGAAAACCAGGCTTGCTGGCATTACTCACACAGGGCCCTCCATGATCTGACCCCTGCCTATTCTCTCCGGCCTTTTTCTCACGTTATGTTCCTTCTTCTAGCTTCCGGGAGGCACTCGCTCCTTCCCTGCTCCATGCCATTGCAGTGTGCATCTCTATGCCTCTTGTGCCATTCTTCCCCTCTCTATCTGCCTAACTTAAATCCATTCTTAAAAATTATGCTAAGTGAAATAAGTCCGAGAGAGAAAGACAAGTACCATATGATATCACTTGTATGTGGAATCTACAAAACAAAACAACAAACATTATAAAACATAAACAGACTCATAGATACGGAAAACAAACTAGTGGTTGTCAGAGGGGAGAGGGTGAAGGAATGGGCAAAATAGGTAAAGGAGATAAAGAGCTACAGTCTCACAGTTATAAAGCCAGTCATCGGGTTGTAACATACAGCATAGGGAACACAGTCCACAGTACTGTAATGACTTGTATGGTGATAGATGGGAACTACACTCATAATGGTGATCATCTTGTAATGTAGGAAAATACTCAATCACTATGTTTTACACCTGAAAGTAACATAATTTTGCACGTCAACTCTACTTCATTAAAAAAACCCCTCACTTCTGGTATTGCCTTTGGGGATCCTTCCTCACCCCTGATGCACCTCCTTGAGAGAGTAGGCTGCCCTAACTATGTGCTCCCTCTTCAACTGTGTTTACCTATCCTGGTGTACATCCCATCATTTTATAATTGCCTTTCTATCTTGCCAGTTGTGAGCTCCTTAAGTGCAGGTCTACATCTTGCTCATCACTATATTCTCAGAACTTAATGCGTGCCTGGCATGCAGGAGACATTCAGTACATCTTTGAATGGGTGAGTGAATGCCTGATAAAATGAAATACGTTTGCTACAGTTCCTTTCTGGGGCCCCTTTCCTGACCACACGACTCACTCACTGAAGGGGAAGTAATCACAGTTTCAGACTGTCATCCCTTCTGTCCAGTTTCTCAAGGGAGCATCCTCTCCCTTGAGAAACTTTCTCCATCTCAGGTGGTGTTTGAAGGGGGTTCTCTAAATCTGCTTACCTTGTAAAATGCTTCCTGCCTTTGGCCCTGGCCTTTTTGACCTGCCTGTTACATTTCTTGGGGAGTACTACTAACGCACACATCTTCCCCAAAAGGTCCTCCCTGTTTTACAAGAAGCTTCAAGCCTGAATGTCCAAGCAGATGCTGAAAAGGGGCCAAAGTCCTAGGGGCCAATCAATTTTAAAAGTTGCCTTCTTGGGACCCGCTCCCCTTCCTGTTTGCCACTGCCTAGTTCATGTTGAGTCTGGGGTGGGGTCTTGTGTGCTAGAGCTGGAGCCTCCTGATCCAGTGCTTCAGGTGGTTTTAGGTGGACTAAGGGCTATGATGGAATGAGGACCAGAAGGCCGGAGGCTGGCCAGGCAAGGACATAGCTTAGACTTGTGTGGGAGTGTGTTAGGGCTCTTCAGAGATGTATACATAGAAAAGTATAGATAACATATAGAAATAGTCTGTGTATACACACACATACAGATTTATTGTAAGGAGCTGACTCACATGATTATGGAGGCTGGCAGATGTGCAGGGTGTTGGCAAGCTGGAGACCCAGGAGACCTGATGGTGTGGTGCCAGTCTGAATGCTGGCAGGCCCAAGACTCAGGAAGAGCCAGTGTTTCAGTTTGAGACCTAAGGCAGGAAAAAGCCAGTTCCCCAGTTTGAAGGCAGTCAGGCAGGAGGAATCCTCTCTTCCTTAAGGGAGGGTCAGAATTTTGCTCTGTCATTCAGGCCTTTAACTGATTGGACGAGACCTATCCACATTAGGGAGAGCAATCTGCTTTACCCAGCCTACTGGTTTAAATGTTAATCTCATCCAAAAACACACTCATAGAAATGCCCAGAATAATGTTTGACCAGGTGGCTGGGCACCCTATGACCCAGTCAAGCTGACACATAAAATTAACCATCACAGAAAGCAGCAGAGTGAGCAGATGACCCCTACCTCCAGCTGTTGGAAGACCCCCACACCCCCACCGCACATACACACACCCCTGCCCTCTATCTTAGGCTTCCCAGAGAGGGTGGTTCCACCTCCTAAGAGGTGTTTTGGGAAATTCTGGAAGCATTTGTCACAATGATGTAGTGTGGGTGCTACTGGCACTCAGTGGACACAGGCAGAAATGTCACATGTTCTACAGTAGTCAGTACAAGACAGTCCTTGTGGGGACTTCCAAACATCCCACTGGATGTTCACATCTGTGAAAATCCTGTTCATAATTATCTTGGTCTAGGATCCAACTCTATTTTATATAAAAATGCAAAGGACTTTTTGCAGTTTTAACATACACTGCATTCTTCAAGAGGGCAAAATTGAGTGAAGGTGGTACATTTTGTTCAGAACTTTACTGAGGGTTGTGCACCATTCTGGAAAATCATATTATGAATGGCAATGCCAAGCACAGTAGGTGAGTGGCCCTTAAAACACATGTGAATCTGTGAGCACTCGCACCTATTGCATCTATGATCTTTCTGCATGTAGGTGCAGACATCTAACTACTCATTAGCTCTTCCATTGTAATTGTGTACACATTTTTTCAAGTATTGACATACTTATTATTTTACTATAAAATTGCTTTTCTTTGTTTCTGGATTACAATGAAGCGAGTACATTATTTTGAATTTTTTTGAAATTATAGATCTTGGGAAATTTTGTGTGTAGGCAGACTGTATTATCTGTGGTTTTCATTTGAGCGTAACAGAGGGACAGTTACAAATGATTTGTTATGAGGAAGAGCACTGGGTCTAATGTGGCTGAGATCCATTACTGCAAGTGAACCAGTGTCTCTGAAGAAATGCTTCTCTGTCAGTCTCAAGCCCATGTACAGTGGGGCCTGTGTACAGTGAGGAAACTGGGTCCCCAATAACTTTCTTCCACTTTGGGGTAACTTCAGAAATTAACTAATCCCTAGGAAAACGGTTGATGTGTCCTATTCCTTAGTGTCACTGAGATATTTCTTTCTTTAACTAAGGGATGGAAGGATCAAGAGGCTCCCTGCTTAGTTCCTCCCGGGAGCTTATAGGTTCTGCCTCTTCCATGAAGGTTGCCTGAATAGGCTCCACTTCAAAGAACCTCTCTCTCCCCTCCCCTGATATGCCTACACTTGCTCCATCTTAACTTCTTTTCATGAGTTCATTTCCTATTTCCTCAAATGGACTGTAAGTTCCTAAAGGGGAGAGATGGATGTGTCCTATGTCCTAAGGTGCTCGTTAAGAATGTCGAATGAATGAATGAATGAGTGAGTGAATGAATAGATGCATCATGTGGAAGGAATACTGGATAGCTCTACTAACTTAATCCCGGTGTCTGAAAATCAAATAGAAGGAGCTGTTTTGTTCTTTCTAACCAGCCAGCTCACCAGCTAAACCCCTGGTGGTGCCTTGGGCTTTAATCAGAATTTAATTAGCTCTGGCACCTGATTCTGGAAGGAATGGAGACTAGCAATGAGCCCAAGCAGGAGAGATCTGGGCTGTCACCAGCGTGACATATGGCACCATGTATCACCCGCCAGCTTCCTTTAGGGCTGGACTAAGTCCTACGTTACTTTACTTCTAAATGTTAGGAGTGTTTATTCTTTCAAGATGCCAGATAATTAAGACCTTTTATTGACTACCTGGAACCAAACATCTGAGCCACTTTCAGATGATTAGGGTTGAATACAAAGTAGCTGGAGATGTAGTGGGGTACAGGGAACACAGCTCTGGATTTGGATTTAAAAGACTGGCTTGATCCCTGACTTTTCCACAAGCTAGCTGCATGGCCACGGACAAGGCGGTTCATATTTTCAGGTTAAAAGTCTGTAAGTCAATGAACGGCAATAAACAACTACTTAAAGGAATTACATAGTGATACATTGGCAGAGGTATGAACCTTAAGCTAAAGATGCTTAAGCTTTAAAGCCCCTCATTACACTGGCCCTTCCCAAGGCCCCGTGCCTCATTTTGTCAGATGATATTATCACCCTAGACCTGGGTCTCCTATTAAGACTTCTTCCAGGTTCAGTATTCTGTATTTATGGCCAATGGGCTTGAGGACGGGCTACAACTCTATCTTGTTTTACAACTTACTATTTTTGAGTTTGAAAGACAATACTATGTCATATGTACATTGTTCCTTTCTTTAGATACTTTGCATGCCTTTAGATAATTCTGATTTAAAAAAAAAACTGAGTGAAAGTCTAGGTCCTGGAATGTATAATATTTAAACTTGAGCCACTTTGTACATTTTATTGTAATTGAGAATTGTCCCAGCAATAATTCTTTTACTGTGAGATCCATGTCATGTTCCTATTAGTTTTGCCATAGTCTCATTCCTTGTTCTCCAGGAGTTCTGGATATTTGACTTAAATACTGCAGATGCACTTCTCTTCCTTCATTTTCCTAGAAGAGCTTTGCCTCTGGTCTCTTGGAAGCCGTGGCTGGGAGGTTCTAGGTAAATTATGGATTGGGCTGACAGTGCTCAGTAAAACAGGTCCTTGCTCCATAGCAACCTGACTTGGACAACTACCCTAATCAAACCGGGAGAATTTGGGGGCACTCAGGAATTCTTCTAATTACTTGTTGGATAAGAATGAGAGACAAGCTCCATGGTTTAGTGTCATACTGTTAGCCTAAGAGGATGGAGCAGAGAAAGCAGATGGTGGAGGAGGTGAATATCTTTAGGGTAAAAGTTCTTACAAGGGAAACTTTCTTCCCAGTCTCCTGTCTTTACAACCTCTGTACCCTGCCAGCCATAAGCACCCACAGGGCATCTGTCCTCAGCCTGCTGTTCAGAACCACTATAAGGGCCTTGCCCTGGAGCAGCCTGGTTTGGGCACCCACCCCAATCAAACTGGGACAGTTTATCTGGACTCAGGAATTCTCTCAATTACTTTGTTTTTCTCGTTACTGGTATTTTATTCCCTTTTGTGGGAAGAAGAGAAAGAACTGTTTTATTTCTCTGTTTATTCTTCCTGGTCATTTTCACCAAAAAATGAGGCTGCATCTCCACTTCTGACTTCAATTTGTGACAAAGACAAGCCCTGGCGTTTTGTTACTGTTTGCTTATGACCTTTGTTTTCCCAATCACTGTCTCCTCAGAATTATGACCCACTATGATCTGTATGGCTGACAATAAAAACTCCAGATCAGGGGACAGCTGTAATGGATTTCCAGTTAACATTTACTCGGCCTATCTGAAATTTGCATTTTCTATGTATGCTTTTTCTCATTTAATTTCCTTTTGTTTGTTTGTTAGTTGGATTTAAATCAGTGTTTAGTTTTAAAACAGCTTTGAATTTGCCTTTTCTCTTTTTAGCTCATAATTACCTTTTTGTTTCTATTATTTTACTTCGGTTTCATTCTCAACCAGCAGTGAGCTGGATTGGGAGAAGGTTCTGCCCAGCTCTGATCAGTGTGTGACCCTGTCACCCAGCATGCACTACTTAATTTCAGACTAGGGTTTATTTAAACATGATGGTCCCTCTCTTTACAAGATTCATGTCCTAGGAATTGGCTTTGTTTTATTCACTCTTATTTCTGTGAGCATTTTTAGAACGATTTTCAAACATAAATGGGAGCACATTGTCATCATACGAGCCTAGTGGTAACCAGAAACAGCTAAAATAATTGCCAGCATAGTGTTTATGATTTTATCAATATTGATTGTTGGAGAAGACAAGAAATGTTTACATTTAAATAAGGAGAGTTCCCATTGTGTTGGGGACTGGAGGGCTGACCTCTGACTGAGGAGAATGTAGGAATAGCCCCACTGCATGGGCTGCCTGATTTTAAAATAGCACCAAGCTTGTCATTGTGCTGCCCAGTCTTTGAGGGGGCTGAAAGATGCTGTGGATAGTGTCATAGGGGCTATATTTTTCTGTAGGTTTAAAAAAAAGCAAAACCCTCACGTCCCCTAGTTTTATCCACTACAGACCCTCCTCCCTTCCACACTGCACGCCAGTCTCTTGCTGTTCCGTTACAGTGTCAGAAACCCTGACCATGGTGAAATTCAGCCTGTGGGTTTCAGAGATTTGGAGTGTTTTCTTAGTTGGTGGGATGGGGTAGGAATCCACACACAGACACACAGACACAGACACAGACACAGACACACACACACACACACACACACACACACACACACACACAAACATTGGGAATCCCTGCAGTGATTAGGCAGTGGGGAGAGGATGAAGGGTGGGGAAGGCTGGAAGTGAAAACATGAGCATCTTTCTCTCCCTCCTGCATCTTCTCTGCAGGGCTTCTGAGTGGTGGAGCTAAGATACAGCTGACTTAGAGAGGGGCTGCTTCCAGACGATCTGCGGGGGCGGTGGGGGGGTGGGGGGTGGACATGCCAGTCAGTGCTGAACTTTAGTTTTCAAGCACTTTCACATGATCTCGTAGTGGTGGGTCAGACGCTCCAGAGCCACTTTATAGTCATAAAAATCAGATTTCAGAATGCTTAAATAAATTTCCCAAGAGCACACAGTTTTTAAAGACAGAATAGAGCCAAACCCAAATCCAAAAATTTGGCGTTGGAAGGCTCCCATGCAACAAAACATCTCCCTCTCTTGGTTCATCTTTGATGCCTCAAGTTCCACTCTTTAAAGTTAATTTCTGTGGAAATGTTATGGCTTTCTTCTCCTATGGGACATCTGGATTTTCATTCTTGAGGAAGCATTAAGCCTGAGTGTGAGTTAGTCAGTTGGCTCCATCCTACCTGAGTGTAGCCCCTACAGAAGGAGCCTCTCAGCAGGCAGGGGAGGAGAGGCCTGGAGAAGGCCAGGTATGGCGGGCCACCAAAGGGCCTGGACTCTTGGGGCAGTTGGGGTATGGAGAGGGGTCCAGAGAAAGCGGTCCAGGAGGTCACTGGAAGAGCAAGCTTGGGAGGGGCGCAGAAGCTCAATTTCCTTCCTTTTACTGGGTCAGCTAAGACCTGTCCAGGGAGCTTGTGGTTCCAGGAGGGATTTGGTACAGAAGAAAACACTGAATTCCTTGGAGCTATTACTGAGACTTGAAAGTCTCAAACCTCTGTGTAAGCAGCTGTTTAGGAACAGCTGGGCCAGAAGCAGGTTGTGTTCCCTGCAGACCTATAATTCTAGGAACTGCATTGTATCTTAATGGGATCACTGGTTCTGGACCCACGGAACTGAAAGGGGCTGCAGAGCAGGAGGGGAAGTTAGGGGTACTGTCATTAGGGGCTTGCCGAAGGCCAGACGGTGAGTTGCAATCAAATGTACTTGCAAAACCCTGATGAGGGAGTTTGGGGAGGGAAGGTGGAAAACATCTTGTCAAGAATTAGATTACGACAAATTCTCCTCAGAGACTTCTCTACTCTTCCAGAAATTTAAAAACGTGACAAATGATGGGAGTCTAGGATACATTTTAAAGCGATTCAGTGGTATTACTGACCTTTGAGTATTGCCCGTTTGTTTTTCCTGTTTGGGTGGTGAACAGCAGCAGCAGCAACAAACTCTTATATCAAACTTCTTTCTAACCGCCAAAGCAGTTCCCTTCTGCAAGTACACTAAACAAAACAAGGGAGGCATTTAAAGTAGCTCTCTATATTAATTTTCCCTTTGTGCCTCCAGATCAGGTAAGGGGTTTCACAGCTCATGGAAAGGCTTCACCTGTTCTCAGCAAGAGATCAGGGGAAGAACACCGGCCTGGCAATAAGGCCACCTTCCTCTGAAGAGGCCAGAGCCTGTGCAACTCATGGATGAGCACCCCCCACCCACCCAAGCAAGGAGGCGGGAAGGTGCTTGCGGCTCCCCACTCAGTCCACCTCATGTCCAGGAAGCAGCCCCGGCAGCCAGAGATGGGAGGGCCCCAAGGATGGGGGTGGGGGCTACCTTCCCGCTTCCCACCTCTCACACGCCGAGGAGCGTGCTCCCTGAGTGGGCTGCTGCTCGCAGGAACTTCGTGTGTCAGGTCTCTTTTCTAAACAGCATTTCTTTCCATATAGTTCACAGGCTTTTGGGGGCCATAGAGACCTTTAGGAATTGCCAGGGTCCACAAACAGAGCCTCTGGGAATGTCCATCTGTCTTTCCCACTCACTTGGCCCCTGACCATGCGCTATTTTGTGCTGGACCGTTGCTTATGCGTGTCTCTGAGTTCTTCCCTCAGCCAGATGACGAGCCTCTTCAGGACAGTGCTGTTGAATCCCCTGTGCTTTGCCGAGTGCTTTCTCGGCCCAGGGCTGGGGTGAAGGCAGGAACTCCACAGATGCTTGGCAAACACAGTTGTATTGGGGGTAGTCGGGCAGCAGGGGCCAGAGGTAGGGCTTCCTTGGTCCCCCTCTGCCTGGAGTGTGGCTTTTTTTTTTTTTTTTTTAATTTTAAAAGTCATGTTTACTGAAGCAGAATTTACATCCAATAAAACTGACCCCAAAATTTGACAAATGCAATCACCACCATAATCAAAGTGTGGAAGAGTTCTTCAAAACTCCCCCAAGCCCTTTGCAATAAACTCCTCCTTGACCCTTAGGGATCCAATGATCTCTTTTCTGTCAAAGGGGTCAAATTTAACCATTAGAATTATCTATTGCAGAAAAAATTGTAAGTACATAAAACCTAAGTTTTTAGAAGGATACCTTGGAACATATAATCTTTAAAATAGTCAAAAGAATGGGATTTAAAATCAAAGTGGTTGACAAAGTTGTCTTAAGATAGCTGTAGATTATCAGTCTAGTTGCTGTGTCAAGCTTCAGGCAGGGGCTGGTTGGCAGAAAAACTATTTTAAATAATAGAATTGAATTCTATAGAATCTCCCTATGAGGCAGATATATGTTCTTACAGATATTCGGCACTTTCTCAAAAGTTCACGCCAGCAACCACTGTGAAAAGGATAATGAAAGCAAAAATCTCTATTCTGTATATATCAACTGTCACATGTTCAAACACACCTTATATTCTTGAAAAACTTCTTTCTTTCAGGCACCAGGCCTGAAGTTTGTCAGCATCTTGAACTGGGCTGAGCCCAGTCAGGCACCTCGGCAGAAAGGGCAGAGTGTGCTCTTGACAGCTGATTTGCTCCCGGCACGCAGCAGTGATGGGGGGGGGGGGGGCTATGGGCTGGGCCATCGCACAGTGGGGAAATGGCACTGGACAGGGGGGATCGAGGCTTGGACTTAAGGCCCTCCAGTGCTTAGTCACTTGAGTCTCTGTGTCCGTAAAAGGGGAAGACAGTGTCTCACTCCTAGCATTGTGAAGATTAAGAGTAAACATGCGTGAAAAAATGGGTAACGTATGATTGTTGCTTTGTGGCCTAGAAAGGATTTCTCATCCCTAATCTCGTTTGAACCTCACAGTAGGGCAGGCATTATTATCATTTCCATTTTACGGATGAAAAACCTGAGGTTCAGAGAGTGTTGACCTATTAGATCACACAACTATTAAGAGGTAAACTGGGTCTGGAACCTAGCCTGATTTTGGCCAACATCTTTTGTTGTCTGTCTAGAAGGACAGCTAGTACGTGTATGGTGTGGTACAGGATTTCAAAATCCTTTTGTGCCCACCAGCTGCTTATTCTTCCTAGGAGGATGTATAAATGCAATGTACTGCTGTATATGAAACACTTAGGGCATGATTTTTATGAAACTGCTATAGCCAATGAAGCAATGAGCCTTTAGTAATGCTCCATCCACTTAAATTGCCATCACTTATTGGTGACAATGGTGGGTTATGAGGATTGTGTAAAAACTGTTTGTAAGAATGTCTACAAGGTGTAACGAATAGCTCTGGTGAGATATTCTGACATGCTACAATGCGTGAAAGTCTTTGTGGGAACTGCGTGTGCTTCTGCATCTGACAGGATCTGCTTGTATCTTCAGAAAACTTGGTTATGAGTAAATTTATATTACTCTTTCATGTCTGATTTTAGATACTTTGAGTGGTGCATCAGAGAATAGGAATGTTGATTACAGTGTTTATAAGGAAATGGATGAATATTCTATTAGCCATTAAAAACTAATAGCCTTAGGCTAAGCCTCATATATCTAGTTATAATAAAATAAGGTGAACATATTCCATCTTCAGTCTGATTAGGGGAGAGGGTGTGGGGGTGAGAATCTTAGGCTGAGCTCGGAAAGAAACAGAGACTGGCCAAAGGGAAGGGAGGTTGTGCAAGACAAGAACAGGGTGGACTGGTGATGGCCCAGGGCAAAGCCTGGCAAAGTGCCTGGCCCCTTGTATTTGGGCAATGAATGCAGAGGGACCAAGGTCCACCCATCACCTTTAGCTCTGCAGGCTACATCTCAGGGTGCTTCCTCTGAAATTTCCAGAAGAAAACCAGTATAGTCAGCTTAGGGGAATATGTGGTTCATTTTGGAACACTGGACATACCACATTACTGGAAAGATACACACTAGATGACCAGCAAAATGAAACTCAACTTTCTAAATGCTGGCAATGATAGGAGATTCAGTTCCAATGACCAGTTGTTTATTGAATGAATGTCAGTGCAAATCAGAACAAATGCATTCTAACCATGACAGCCACAGAAAGGACACAAAGAACAGAGCGTCCCTGATCCCATGAAACAACTCACTGGAATCTATGACCTCTAGAACCTACAATGGGAGGACTCTGATATCCCTGCCCCATGACCAGCCAAAATTAAGAGTCTTGGGAGGCCTTAGGTCACAGAGGTCCAGGCATCCGTGGGTCCGCTCTCTCCACAGGAGATCCCTCACCTGCATGGGGTCATGTGCAGAGCATGGGTGATGTGATTCCTGGATGAGATGCTGGCTCCTGACTGCAGGTGGAATGAGCAGGGTTTGAATCTGGCAGGAGACCCTTGGCACCGGTCAACCCATCAAACGAGGTAAGTCCTTGGAGACTGAGCAGCAATAGGAAACTGTTCCTTGGTTTGGCAGGGAATGGGAAGATGTTAGAATGTGAGTATTAGAACAGGTCTACGGAAATGAACAAACGTGGCCTTTTACCTTAACTTTTCCATGAACTGAGCAACTTTGGCTTCATTTCTCTGATCCTCTGTTTCTTCATCTTCATCTGTAAAATAGGGATAGGTATTATAACTTTGTTACGCTGTTGAGGTCAGTAAACTAGATGATGTGCATAGAGCATCCAGCACTGTGCCTGACCCTTGGGTACCTACTACATAGCAAGGAGCACCCTGGCCACTGCAGTCTCATGGGGGTGGCTAAGTAGGGGGCCCAGGAAGGGTCCTCCAACTTAAAGGTAGGGCTGGATCCTAGACTTCTGGTAATTCCCAAAGCTTCTTCTCAGAAGTTTGGGGGCAACTGGAAGGGTGCCCAGTCCAGTTCCCCGACTGTATCAGAGTGTAAAACCACCATTCCTACTCTTTCTGCCTCAGATTCTTTCAAAAGCAGAACAGAAGTGCGGGATGACACTGGACCAAGTGTTAAGAGAATTGAGATTGGCTCTGTCACTCTCTGGCTGGGCAACCTTGGACAAGTCCTGTAACCTAGGCATGGACTTCTTCATTTGCAAATTGGGGCAAGGTTGTCTGCTCTGTTTGTCCGTCACAAGATCAAATCCAACCTCATTAGCGTGGTATTCAAACCCTTTTCATCATAGTCCCTGGCCTCATCTCCCATAATTCCCTCATGGCCCTGCCAAGCCAAACCTTTCTTAGCCTTTCCTTCAGACCCAGATAGAACCTTCCTATCCAGGTCTTGTGTGTCTAAATCTTATATACCTTTGAATCCCCTACAGCATTTAGCACAAGGTCTTGTATAAAGTAGATGACTATTTTATCAATTAGGATTAGGTTTGTTTATTTGTGACAGGAAAATGAAAGTAATAGTAGTTTAAACAAGACAGAAATTATTTGTTTCTCATGGCAAAGAGGTCCGACAGAAGTGGCCCAGGGCTGGGATGGTGGCTCCAGGTATCAGGGACCCACACTCCTTCTGTCTTGCTGCCCTACCATTCTTAGCACATCACCTCATGGTCCACGATGGCTGCCAAGCTCCAGACATCTTATTCTCATTCAGCTAGCAGGAAGGAGAGGAGAAAGAGTGCCAAAAGTGTCTTCTCTCCCTTTAGGGAGGCTTCCTGGGTGCTACACGTGACTTCTGCTCATATCTTATTGGCTAGAACTTAGTCACATGGTCATTCCAGCTGTAAGGGAGGCTGGGGAATAGTTTTTAACTGAGCATTTTGCAATTTCTGATGATTAATAGGGAATAAGAGGGGAAGGGATACTGACATACCTATATGGTTGCCTCTGCCACAGTTATCAAAAGAAAAAAAATTACGAAAACTCACTACCAAATTTAAAGCCTCATATAATGGATGGGATTATGATTACAAAACACTTACATTGTTTGAAGTGGTACAGGTGTCCTGATCTTTAGGTTGGAAACAACTTGATTCTTCTTCACCTCTGGTGGTAATGTCGTAACATGTTTTCTCATAGAATGATAACTCATAGCTGTAAGTGAAGACACATTATTGGCCCTTCCCCCTTACCACATTTTACCAATGAGGAAACTGAACTCCAGAGAAGCTAAGTGATTTGCCCATCATCCCATATCTGACTAATGAAGGAGCAGGACTAGAAGTGAGTTTCTGGACACTTATCAAGGCCTCTTCTGCTCCTCCTCGAGGAACAGCCCATTCAGGTTCCAGAGGCCTTGAATTCTGTGAACCTCCCAGTCTTGGCTGGGGACCCCTGTAGGCAGATATAGGTCACTGTGTTATCAGCCGTATTCTTGCTAGTGTGCAGTTCAAAAAGCCTTCAGTCTGGAGAGAGGGAAACATCAAGAAATAGGGGAGCATGCTATTTAAATAACAGGACTATTTTACTCACAGTAAATAATGACCTCCTTTCCTTTGTATCTAGAACGCATAGGGTCCTGAGCGAGATTCTAAAAGAGCAGCATAAGAAATGGTTGCTGTCCTTGAAGATTCGGATGTACAAATTCATTCTTCTTTTCCTTCATTCATTATAAAATTATTTCTTGAGAGTCTACTAAAGGTAGACACTGGGCCCAGCACTGGTGATAGAACAGTAAACTGTGCAGGCATGGCTCCTGCTCTGAAACTGCTCATCATCTAGTGGAGGACAGAGACCAGTAAAACAGGCAATTACAAAATGGGATAAAAGTGCCATGATGTGGGGGGGACAAGGTACTCCAGGTATGTCACCTGGACTGGGATGTTGGGGGAAGGGTTGAGGCTTAGTGGGTGAGATAACACTGAAGTGGAGACCTGAAGACTGGGGGTGTGCAGGCCAAGGGAGTGCTGTGCGTGGGCATGGAGAGTGGGAAGGAAGACTGTCCCAGACAGAATATCCAAAGGAGTGTGTGAGGAGCTGAGAGGGCTTCATCATGACCAGGGTGGGACAGGCCTCAGTGTCAGTGGTGGGGAATGTTGAGAAATGTGACTGCAAAAGTGGGCAGGGACCAGTAAATGAAGGAGTTTGAAAGGCCTGTTGGAGAGTTTATATTTTATCTCAAGGCCAGTAGGGTAAAGTGCTTGAGGCAGATCTGTATTGTAGAAAGAGTCCTCTAGCCTCAGAGTGGAGAATGGATTGGAGGGGCAGGTTCAGATGCAGGGAGCCATGTAGGAGGCTGTTGCAGTGATGGTGGCCTGAACTAGAAAATGGCCAAGAAGTAGAGAGAAGCTGATGGATTTGAGATATTTCTGAGTGGCACAACCAACAGTCTTTGGTGACTAGTTGGAAGTAAGAAACTAGAAAGACAGAGGAAACTAACATTCATAATCAAAAAAAGGTAAAATAACAAAGAGAGATGCTAACAAACAAAGCCATGGAATCAGAGCTATCTAGAAAGAAAATGCTGGCATGACCATAGGTTTTAAGGAAGGGGTAACTGTCATGGGCTAGAAAGGTGTTAGAGGGCTTCCTGGAAGTGTTGGGACTGGTGCTGGGCCTTGTGTATGGGTAAGACTTTGGTGAATGGAGAGGACATTCCAGGCTGAACAATAAAGCAGGTAGGAGTACTGAGGCAGAGCATGGAGTGGTTTTAGCCGGTGGTTTGGTTGTGGTTTTCCTGGGAGAGCCAAAAACAGCTGGTTCTCCAGTGGATGCAATTAAAACTTTTAATGAAGGGAGGGACTGGGGAGATAAATCTCATTGCTCTTTCAGAGTGGTATAGAGTTCTTCATGTATCCCAAGGCCACTTGTGTTGGAACCTCAAGGGGTCTATGGACCACTAGACATCTCAGCATGACCAAAACCTGAGATCCCAGCTTCCACCAGGAAAAAGACAAAAGGTCCTCCTTCCCCCAAAGGATTGCTTATGCTTGTAGGTCTTTTGCAGTGACTCAGGTCCCTCTGATGAGAGCTGTTGTCCCAGGGTGTTGCTTCACTAGTTCTAGGCCCCTGCAGAACCCTGCCTGGCCACCTGCATTGTGAGTGAGGCCTGTGGACCCATTAGTAAGACTTCTTGAGCCCCAAACTGTGGTAGACACAGCTGCAAAAATTGGGTGTGTGGAGTAGCCTCTCCGGCCCTTGGGTGGGGGTGGGGGGCAAGTCTCCTTCCAGGAGCCATGTGCTGTCTGAGCACTCTGCCCCCACTTCTGGGTACTGGTCCCAGCTGATGGCACCCTGGTCCCACCTTCTCTGGCTCAAATCCCACTGGTGTTCCTACGTTGGTCTCCAGTCTCTGACACTGGCTTTGATTTAAGGGCTGCTGCAACCTTCCCAGGGACCCCTTTTTAGGGGCATTTGGCCCCGACAGCAACCTCTAAGGTAAATCATTATAACCGCTAATTGATCAGTAGCACCAGTTAAGGATCCACAGTGCACTGGAGCTGTGCTGGGCTCTTTACACCATCATTTCTAGTGTTCACAACCCTCTCGCCAAGCATGTTATTCCATTTTACCAAAGAAGAAACTGAGGAAGATTAAATGACTATCCAAGACCACCAAGCCAAACTGTCCACTGTTCTACACATCCTGTATGTGAGTCAGGGAGATAATAATGATTTCAGCAGGCATCATGCTAGGCACTTTGCAGATGTTACATTTTATCTTCACAAAGAGGATACTACCTCAAAAAGAGGGAATTACCATTCCCTTTTTACAAATGAGAACACTGAGACTCAGAGAGATTAAGTACTTGTCCCAAGGTCACAGAGTCAGGAAGTGGCAGAGGTGGGACCCAGACCTAAGTCAGTCTGACAGCAAAGCCTCCTCTCTCCACCTTTCTAGGTACCTAAGCCAGGTGAGGGTCAAACCTCCTTTCCCAAACCAAGGCTCCAATGCCCAGGTAGGAAAGTGCAGTGATTCAGGGAAATAGTCATAGTGCTATCACGTGTCCCTGTCCTTTCCAAAGTTACTCTTGTGTAAGCCTTTAGCAGTTTTTATAGAGGAAAGAACTAGGTCCAGAGATGAGCAAGGGCTTTACATGGCACCATTCTACCCCTCTATTTTCACAGTCTTTTCTGCCCACTTCATGCCACATGGACATGGTTCCTGGGGTTTGGGCCCACGGCCCCAGCTTATGTGATGCCTACACTCTGTTCCCTTTACCCTCCAGATTCCTGTTCCAAGGCCAAAACTGCTCAGCTTTGATTCAGGTTGAATGAGTCATTAAGGGTAAAACAAAGAAGAGAAGGCCTATTCCTTTGCCAGATGAAATGAATCCACCCACCTTTTGACTTCTTTTTGTTCTGAAATGATGACAGTATGCAATGACTCAGAATTATCACACTCAAAGAGACTACTTTGTATTTTTCTTGAAAATGAAGGGACAGTGTGTGAATAAATGAGCTGAAAATGGCTCTTGCAGGGAGGAAAAGATGACCTGTGGGCACATCAATGCAGTGTGGAGGCTGAATGAATGTTCAGGCATGGGAGGGGACAGTAATTCCCTGATGGAGAGCAGAGCCGAGTGGAAGCAGACATGGGGGCCATGCAGCAAAGCCCTTCAAGGTCTCTCAGTGGTAAAACCTGAAGAAACCACCACCAATCCCCAAGCCTACTTGACTTGAGGGCGAGCACATTCACAGGTGGCTGGAGGGAGGGGAGGGAAGACATTTTCAAAAGAGTCATCAAATGGAGGGTGTGGGGATAGAGAACTTTCTGTGTCTGAGACCAGAGAGCCTCCCCAGCCAAGCAGCCTGGCTAGGGGCAGATGAGGGAACGGGAAAGGGCCAGAGCGTCTCGGAGCCAACTCTCAACACTGTGTTCCTCTTGGGAGGAATGAGCCGAGAGGATCTAATCTACTACAGCCTGCCCTCCTAAAGTGGGGTAAACTGGCCCTGTGCCCAGTAGCTGTAGCTCACAGCTTGGCTTTGGCATTGCCCAGGGCCTCTGGTTCTTGGTGGTGGGAAAAGAGGACGGAATTGGATGCCAGAACAGTTGGTGCTTTCTCCAGTTCAGTGCTGGATGGTCTGGGGTAAAATTCTCAACCTCTCTCAGACTTTTCTCTGAGCAAACAGGAGGTGATTGCTCCCACCTCCCTCAGAGGATGGTGGTTGGGAGGATGAAACAAGAACTGCTCTGTTAACTGTAAGATGCTATACAAATGGTAGTTATTGTGTTTACAGACATAGGGGAATTCATGCCTTCCAACAGACTTGACATCACACTAGGAATGTGAGGCAATGGGGGCATTCCATTCCATTCTTTATCATCTGAAAAATATGATGAAACTGGAAATACATTTATTGGGAGTGAAAGTTTTCTGCAGAGCTTCCTTTCCTTTGCAATGAATCCCAGGTTTCCCTTAGCGCTTGAAGAGCTCTGTAGGAAACTGCTGGGGAAAGCTGACCTCCATTCTGGTTGCTATGAGACTCCATTTTTGGTTCTGTTCTGTGAGCTTCCCCATTTCAGTCACTTGCACCATTACAAAAGGTGATGAGACTCTTGGCAGGAAAATGGTCTCTTGTTTCATAGCATTAGGCTTTAATAAATGTTGTAATTTTTAAATAGAAAAACTATACTTAGGAATGGATAATGGGTGATATCTTAGAGCTGGAAGGCAAGTTAGAAGACCATGCAGATCAACCCTGAGATTCTCCAGATGAAGAACTGAGGCCTAGGCAGGGGAATAGTTTTCACTGGGTCTCACACTTGACTCAGTGAGCCAGGATTAATCTCCAGGTGTCTGACTCATGTTCATGTGCTCCTCCCTCACCCGAGGGTCAGAAACAGATGTCTTCAGGGTCCAGGCAGGTGAGGAGGAGGCCACTGCTGGGTAAGATGAGAGGAAGGAGTGGGATATTCAGTTCAGTTTTCTTTGAGTTCATTCTATTTGGTATTTACAGAGCCTACTACTTGAGTCCATAAATTTATGTTTTTCACCAAATTTGGGAAATCTTTAACTATTAGCTTTTCCAATTTTTTTATACCAATCTTTTTCTCTTCTCCAATGACATGAATGTCAGACCATCTGATATCATTCCCACAAATCCCTAAGGCTCTATTCATTATTTTTCAAACATTGTCTCTCTGTTCCTCAGATTGGATAATTTCTATTAATCTTTCAGTCTACCGACTCTTCTGTCATTTGCATTCTGCTATTAAGCGCATTTGGTGAATTTTTTATTTCAGATATTGTACATCTCAATTCTAAAATTTCCATTTGGCTCTCTTTTTTTTTAAAGTAGTTTTTTGTTTCTTTACTGAGTTCTATCTTTCCATTCATTTCAAGATTGTTTACCTTTACATAATGAAGGACGGTTATAATAGCTGCTTCAAAAATCTTTTTTTCCAGCAGTTCCAACATTGTCTTGTCTTTTCCCTTGATAATTGGTCAGATTTTTCTGCTTCTTATCATGTTAGGTAATTTTAGATTATAACCTGGACATTTGGTATGATATGTTAAGAGACTCGGTCCTGCTGAAATCAGAGCCTGTTGATTTTTTGTTTTGTTTAAGCGTGCAAACAAACCAGTGAAGTTCAGACTGCAAGTTCTGTCTCACCTTCTGTAGGTAGTACTTTCACCGTCAGTTCAGCTTTCAAAGTCTTTGCTGTGCTGTGTGGGTATGTTTGTGCCATGTATACCTTGTAGGCAAGCCCAGGACTTGTGTTAATTCATACATGGAATCCCATTTTCCCACTCTTTTGTGTGCAAGAATTCCTTCACATTCTTTAGCTCCCAGGGGCCCCTTTTCTTGGTCTTCTGCCTAGAAAGATGGGGATCGTTCTCATAGTTGTAGCCACTGATGATGTCACAGTTTTATGCCACTGGTCCTTCCCTCAGGACCTGACAAGAGGTTTTTAAAAAAAAGAGTATTACCCTCGTAGTTTTTACATAACAGGGTTATGTGTGAACTTTTCTGAGTTCTTCTATCCAGAGGTACAGGTTTTCTCTCAGCGATTTTAGGCACCTGAGCTGCTAGCATGGTGGTGGCAGTGCAGTTTTAGGGATGCATCTAGCCTTGAGGATGAGCTAAGAGAAAAAAAGAACAGGATTTTCTCCACATTCTCTTGGCTTGCAGGGTCTCCTTTTCCAGGTCATTTGGCCAGAAAAATGGGCTGTTTTTTTGGAGTTGTTGCTGTCTATGACTGCTATACAGTTTCATGACTCTGTACAGAAGTCATGGACAGGTCACAACCGGGATAAAAATTCCAGGAAACTTGCTGCTACCATATTGATCATACTTCATGTTTTCATTTCTCTCCCCAGTCTTCCTCCTTTTATTTACTTTTCAGAGTCCTCAGTTAATTGCTTTTGTTTTGTTTTATTTTGTTTGTTGTTCAGAGTGTTTAGTTGTAATCCGTGGGAGAGACAGAATGCAATATACCTCCTCCATTTGGTTGGAACCAGAAGTCCAGCAACACACTTGGAATCCTTTTCTTTTGGTTGGTGCTCCCCTGAGTCTTACTAGCAGGAGTCCACTGATAGAACACGTATCCAGGAATCTGATATTCCCTGGTCTGGTGTTACCAGGTCCCAGAACTCTATGACTCCAAGTCTGCTGCCTTATTTGCATAGATCTTTGATATAAATGTTCACTCAGCAACAATATATTGCATGCCCCTATGTGCTTTATCCTGGGGATACAAAAATGGCTAAAACATGGTCCCTGTCCTCAAGGAGCTCACAGTCCATTACAATAACAGGAATTTGGACTAGAAATTTAGGAAAGACCCAAGCTTGAAATCTTTCTCAGGGTCTCCTGTGCACACCAAACCACAACACATTGCCAGAGAGCATTTCCCAGCCTTGTTCTGAGGCTTTGCCTTTCTAGAAAACATCTTTAATTGCCTCTCTCCTCTGAGGGGGAAACAACCACAAAACACTTCTACCAAACTGTATAAAAAGTACGACTTTTAATTTTGTGAACTCTACAACATGCCAAGATTATTCTGAATAACAATCTTTTTGCCTACTATAGTCGTAGAGAACATCGTCTGGTTTGGGGTTAATCAGAACTCAAAAGGGAAATGAAGACATTTAAAAGCATCCAGAGTAGCACTTGAAGTGGAAAAGCGATAGAATCTGGTATTAAAAAAATAAGAGTAGGAGAATCTGAGGCCATCTGCCAAGGAGATAAATCTTCATAAGGAAGGTGAACTATCTCCTTCAGTTGACCTTGGCTACCATTTCTCTTTGAAAGCACTTACCATCTCTTTCTACATCAAAGAAAGGCCGGAATGTTGATTCTGGGAAAGGAGATAAAAAGGAGGCAGAAGAATAAGATCGGTCATTTAACTAGCACAAGTAGGTGCCATATATCAGCAAGGCTGTGCTGTGCATCAATTATCTTGCCATCCTCACCACAATCCAGCAAGCCTTTTTGATAAGCTTTGTGACTCCTAGATGGTAGACAAGGAGACTAAGACTTAGTGGGTGACATGATTTTCTCGAAGTCTGAACAGGAAAACATGCACTAAAACCAGGTCTCCTGAGTGTGGGTTCTCTTTTCTCCACTGCACCAGCATCTAAGATTTTGGGTTCTGAATATGTTACCATTTCACACTTAGTGGTCTGACAAGTGGATCATTCTGAGGAGAATTTTGGGGAAAAGAGACCCTGCTCCTGACAGTGGGATCTGGGGGTTCACAAGAGAGGAAGAAGTCCACTAGGAAGCCAGAGCCCAGGCTCTCAGACCTAGATCTCCTTGGAGCATAATTCAAGCAAGTGTTAACCCCCCCATCTTAAAAAAAAAATTCAGAAACTGACCCTAAGACAAAGGAAGAAAAGCTAAGGAAATGGAGGGATCATTTTCTAAGACACTTTCCTCTGACCAGAAGGGTGATTTGAGGATAGAGGACTGATGGCTTGGTGGGGACCAGAAGCAGCAGAGTAGTGGGGTCACTCCTCCCCTCCAAGTTCCCCCCAAGCCTCAGTGCTGGCCCTGGCTCAGAGGGGAGCTGGGAGCTTTGAGGTGGAAGGCTTCCCTCCTTCCTAAGTGGTCAGTGAAGGACAGCTTCTCCTCTTGCTCCAGGAGGGTTGGGGGAACTTGCATGTTTCATTTCAGACCAGACAGGGATTCTCCTTGTCAGTCTCCCTTCTGGCTCCTTTTCTCTCACCATCTCATGCCCTCTTTCTAATTTAATAGGAAGGAGCAAGGAAATGACCACTGACTGAGCCCCAGCTGTACTAGGCACCAGGCTAAGCACTTTACATTCTGCTAGTTTCTAGCAGAGGACCTGGTATACTGTAGGTACTCAATAGATAATTAGCTCTTACTCTGAGTGTCTCCATCTTCTTCATTTCACTGGAATCCAGGTACAAGGCAGTGGGTAACTGCACAGTTTGATGATTGCTGAAGAGTGGAGGCAGCAATGATGTCAAATGGCAGGGGTGAAAATGAGACTAGCATTAAGGCTAATTACACATATTTCTCAAGGAGGAAACTGAAGCAACCCAGAATCTGGCAGCTTAGCAGGGAGCCAAGTAAGAAGATATGTGGAAGCCTGTGGAACCTTAGGGCTTGAGCAGTGTTTCTTGCATCAATTTGCACCCACAGAGCATCTTTAAAAGTTGGCTCACACTTGCCCCAGAGCAAGCAGCCATTCACACCATTACAATGCTCTGTTCCAGATGTGACTAATTTTTAATCTCTGAAGTTCTCAATTAGTCATGAGCTAACTCTGTAAAAATGTTACAGTGAGCCCACATATGATTATATTTCTCTGCAAAGAGAAAGGAAGGTTGCCTGAGACCACTTGTCCCCACCAAACAGAGTCCCAGCCAAAACCTTTGAAGGCTTATGACGTCAACAGATTCCCTAGAGAGGCACCACATCCTTTTGATTATTTTGTGTATTATATTTTGAATGCCATCTCTTCCTCTCCTTACCTCTGCCTTGGCTGGGTCCTCATCACTTTCACCATAAAATCCCAATAGGTTCCCTACCACCAATCCAGACAAACACAACCAACCATGGATCTTCATAAAACATTTGCTTTTGCTAGGTCCAAAAGACCTTAATGGCTTTCCATTGCATATAGGAAAGATCTAGACTCAGTAATCAAAACCTTCCACAGCTGCTTGCTTTTCCAAATATCTCTGCTTCCTGCTGTGAATTCCACCTTCGACACAACTAGTTTATTTATTGCTACACAAATATGCCTAGATCCCTCCAATCTTCCTGCATTTTTCCTGCCCCATACCAGCCCTCCCCTTTTCAGTCCTCATCACTGATGAGAGATTGCCCTTCCTTCAAAGATAGGCTCAAGGCTGGTCACCTGGTCTCTAGGCAATTTCCTCTCCTCTGCAATTACACCTTTGTCTGGACTCCTCACACCACATACAATCATCCTGTATTGTTATGCCTGTAATTTGTTTCCAGGTGTGGAGGTGACAGCAGCACTGTGCCATACTTTTCTCACAAAATGGGCACTTAAAATTCTATTGCACAATCTACTAGAACTTTGAAATTTCATATGAAGATAACTTTTTAACTAAAAATGTTTTATTGTTCTTATAGGAGACTTAGGACCCTTGAGATGGTAGAAGAGAAAGAGATGGAGGGTTGTCTTTTTAAAGCTATTTATCCTTCCTGTGCATATTATATAACCTTTAATTATTTCCAATATAAAGGAAATAGTCCCTCTGAAACCTTTAAAATGATTCAAACATTGAAGTGATTCACCAGTTCAAAAGAAACTGGTGTGACCCTTTCCAAATTTTTTTAAAAAGAAGAAGAAAGAAAAACCAAATACTGGCTCTTCTGGAAAAATTAACTGGCTGTGCTTTTATTTTTTCAATATTCTGAAAGAATTGAAAATTCACCACAAAATGGGAGAGCTTGTTTTTGTGCCTTTGGTAGCAAGCAAACAACATGAAAGAAAGTTCTAGGAAACAACTAAATTTCAGGGAATAAGCTTTCCGAGTTTTATGGGACCAAAGTGAAGTATTTGCCTTTGACTGAAACCCAGGGTGTAGATCTCACCTCTGGATTTCCTTCTGTACACCAATCTCTTGTTGGGCAGGAGAACTCACAGACCTGCAGCCAGCACCACTCACCTGAGCAAGACATGAATTTAATCCCTACCCTAAGGTGGGAATCCTTAAGAGGAGTGCAAGTCTTCTCTGTTTCATTGCATACTTCAGCATCTCTCACAGAATGACTCTCTTGCTTCCAAGCTTCTCACAGGACCCCAGATCTTACATCCTTCTCCGTCCTCAACATTTGCACCCTCCTTACCAACTGTATTAGTTTTCTATTCCTATGTAATAAACTACCACGAACTCAGTGGCTTAAAACAACATAAATTTATCTCATGTGACTCTCGAGTCCACGTATGGGTTAGCTGCGTCCTCTGCTCAGACTGAAATCAATGTGTTGGCCGGGGATGCAGTCTCATCTGAGGCTTAGGGTTCTCTTCCAAGCTCACTGCTTGTTAGCAAAATTCAGTTCCAGTTCCTAGAGGCCACCTGCTGTTTCTTGTCTGTGGTCCTCTCTACAACACAGTAGATTGTTTCTGAAAGCCAACAGAAGAGCATCTCTGCTGCTTTGAAAACATTCTGACTTCTGGGAAGGCCTGGACTCTTTCAAAGGATTCAGTTGATTAGTTCAGGCCCACCTAGAATGATCTTCCTTGTAATTAACTGACAGTCTACTGATTAGGGTCATTGATTTCGTTTACAAGATCCCTTCTGTTAAATAAATCACAAGAGTGAAATTACATCATATTCATAAGTCCTGCTCATTCTCCAGGGGTGAGGGATTATATGTGCATGTGCACCAGGGGGCTGGAATCTTGGGGACCACCTACCACGTCCATCTTCCTCATGTACTAGGTCCATGGGCTCAGTCTTGCATTTAACATTTCAGCAGAAAAGGTCCCAGATAACTCTATCATTCCCGGGCCTTTCTCTCCATGTGGCCCCATGGCTTTCCTCTCTGGCTCCTCACACCCCAGCTCCTCTCTCATAGTCCCCTCTCCAGTGTGCCTGGTGAATCAATGCATGTGTCCCCTCCTGTGGCTGAATTTGGTTTTGAGCCAATCCTAACCATGTGTTTTCTCTATTCTTCCCTGCTAGCTGAGTTTTTCCTAGTCATATGACATAGATCATGCCCTTATAATTCTACTCTAAGGAATCTTCCAAAATCACATTTTCTTATAACGCATTAAGGAGCTGATATTCATGGGTGATGTTCTATATTGAAAGGAAGAGAAGCAGCCATGTGGGAGGGTAGCAAACTATTTTGAAATGCAATCCTAAAGCTTACCTTGTAGAGTTTATGCTCATAAATCTTTCAAAAAATAAATTTCAGCCTTGACTATTAAGCTGAAAATTTTTTCTTAAAAGAGATACAGATGTATTTTCATGTCACTCAGAACTTCATGGCTTACAGGGAGTCTCTTAGAAGACATTCTAAGAGTGATAACTCCAATCATGTCCAATATACTTTTCTTCCTTCAAAACAAAATTAACTATCAAAGTAATATTTGGAAAATGCAAAAAATATAAAGAAAATAAACATTCCTCATAATCTCACTGTCCACTGAAAACCACTGTTAACAAGAGTTGGGTTCAAAAAACATTGAGAGAGAGTTTTATTCATGGAAAGGACTACTGTCTCCCTTTAAGATTTTGCAGCAATTAGCTTAGTGATAGTGGGTGGAGGAGAGGCACAAATCACGTCAAGGTGATTTTATTTGACAAGATTTACTGCCTGGCTGGCAGTTAAAGGGAGATGAACAGGGAGAAAGCAATGGTTTCCACAATACCCCTGAGACAAGGGATGCATTTGTGCAAATCCAGCACCAGGGAGAGGGCCAAGTGGGAACTTCAACTCAACATTGATTGAGCCCTCAGTATATCTCCCAAACCCAGAAAAATAATAACGATGTTAATTTCTGAAATTACTAACTAAAGACAATGTCAATATTTATTTTAAACAAGGCTGCCTTTAAGAGCACACTTCAGGTTTCTAATGACCTCCTTCTCTAACTTATATTTTCTTCCCTGGCCTTATATTTCCAGACTTTGCTGCTGCAGTTGGTGAGCTTAGAAGGGCTGGAAGCTCTGCTCCTCCTACTATATCGTCACACTCCCCAAACTTTTCCATTTGGACACCCCGCTGCATCCTGCATCTGCCCTTTCCCTCATATCTGCTGCTTTGCAAGATCCATTCTCACCTGTGACCTTAGGCCTCACCTCTCCATTCTCAGCCTGGGACCTTCAGGGGACATTTCTTCTTAATAACCCACCAGCACCCAAAACCGCAACTCAAAGTTGAATTCATCATCATGTCTCCCTTCAACGTGGCTCCTCTCTCCCCTCCTACTGCCTCCTGCCATCTAACCAACTCCCCTTGTCAGTCTTCTAGAATGGCCCTCTCTCTAGTCATTGGCCATTCTCTGTGCACACAAAACCTGGTTTCCACCACCAGGTAGGCAGATGCTTTAAAAAGTCTTTCTTTCAGAAACTCTGCCTAACAAAATCCATCTACATGTCCTACTTAGCACCTCCAAGCACTCACAGTGTTTAGGGTGGGCTCTGTGTGTTTTTACGTTTGTGTTGTTTATGTTTTTGATTTATTAGTGACAATAATAAGAATGGTTACTATTTAGTTAAGGGCTACTATTGCCAGGACATGTATCTTTTTAAAGGGGGCACAGGCATAAAGAGAAGGAAAGTAGCTCAGAATACTAAGGGGCTATATGATTGAAGGGTTGTCAAGAAACAGCCCTCTCAACCCCCTCAATTCCTCTCTCCCCAGCCTGTCATATTTAAATCCTCTAACATGAGTACATGTCATTGGGGAGTGAAGGCTTGCACCCTTACCTTCTTCACCCCTCCCTGTACCTCCCTCCCCAACCCCAATTCAGTGCAAAGACTTCTGGGAGCAGCAACATTCTAAGCTGTTAACAGCTGAAGCCTTCCCAGTGGATTCTATCCTGCATGACAGTTGGCTAAAGACTGAAAGAGAGAGGTCCTTTAGCAATGGGTTGGGAGTGAGAAGGGGAAGAAAGGGGATTGACTAGCCCTAGGAAGAGGTAGACTCCAGGCCTAAGTTTCTCCCAGCCTACTGGCAAAGCACACTGGGCCATGGTTTGAGCCTCACTCCTTCCTTAGCCCTTTCTGCATGCCTGGGAGGGGTTTACTGAGCTCAGCCCTGCAGGGGACCCAGAGATGAATCAGACATGGATCTTGCCCTCAAGGAGCTGACTGTCCAATGGTAGAAAGTCCCAAGTACCATAGCAAAGGCAATTCCAAGGGTCATGGGGATTTAGAAGAGAGAAAGATGCAGGCTGGATATCCAGTATCCAGGAAGGCCTACCAGAGGAGGTCGCATTTGAGCTGGACCTAGGAGGATGAGAGGGAACTTTCCACAGGCAGAGATTGGAGGTGGTGCTAGTTATGGGGACGGATACCGTCAGTCCAAGACTGTGACCTGTAGGGGGGATACAGCTGGAGAAAGGTGAGAAAGAGGCCAAGGAACTCTGGGCATATTCTCTAGTAAGAGGAAACCAAGGATGACTCTTGGCCTGCTTTAACATTTTGTCCAATATCACCCAGATGAAAATAGGCTATTTTTTATAGAGAGTAATGATTAAAAGTTGAGAACTCAGGGTTGGAATGACAAATGCCCTCTAAGGGTGGTTAGGCTGACACTCAACCCCATTATTCTATGAGTCTGTGATTTGGAAGGGGAGACAGTGATGCACTTTTGGTCCTATGCAAGGTCACTCCACCAATGATTGCCCTCAAGTGAGCAATGATGCTTCACAGTGGAAAGGGAGATGGGACCTCAAAGAGTGAATATGCTCAGGACTGTGCACTTGAATTTGTGAGTGTCAGGTCCATGTTTAGTTCATGTCTGCCAGCAGACAAAGTATGGGCACATGTTTTGAAGAGTCTGTAGGCAGACAGACGTGAGGAAGAAGAGGACTGGAGCTGAACATGGGGTGGGGAGGAGAAGGAAATGATTTGCTTGATGTGAACAAAAGAAATGGTCAAGAAGAGGCAACAGCATAATACAAAGACAAAAGTGGGGGACATACTTAAGAAGTTTACACTTTAAATATTGAATCCAGTTCCCCATTTCCCCTTTGTTGCTGTTTCGGAATTGTAGCTCAACCGTTTTGTGGAGATTGTAGAAAGGATCTTGTGAAAATTTTTCTCTGGCAGAGAAATCATTACCCAAATCTTACTCTTAAAAATATTTGTATGACTTTCAAGAACAATTTTTGCTTAATCTTTGGTGGCATCACACCCTTTGGACTTCTGATTTTAAACCCAAACATAACCAGTATTTCCCCAGGATTCTAGTCATTCCTGATGGGATGAATTTAGCCAGCAGTAACCCTAGCCTTGGAAAGACACAGTAACCCATGATTCTTTATGGAAAAAAAACTCGCAGATAAATCGGGTCTAGTCAATCAAAGGATGAATAGCAGAAGACAGGCCTGAGAGAGCGGTAGCATGTCTTGGATGGCCAGAAGGAAGAAAGGAAGGAAGGAAGGAAGGCAGGCAGGCAGGCAGGCAGGCAGGCAGGCAGGCAGGCAGGCATGGTCAGTCAGCCAGAGTAGGGTCAGCATGCAGGCCTCTGGCCCTGACCCTGAGAATCCTCAGGAGTGGGAAAGGGACACTCATTCTCTGCTTGACCTTTTATATCCCTAGCTCAGCGAGAGGAGCCTTGGCCGAGGTGAATTCTGCCTCTGGTCTACTCAAGACCAGAAAGGCTAAACTGATCTAATTTGGAAAAGAAGCTTTTTGCCCTCACAGGTGTATGCTCAATGTCTGCCCTTATGGGGCAAGAATTACCATAGAATACTGCAGAGACAGGCAAACCATAAGGGGCAATGTGGCCAAGTGCAGGGTGAGAAACTACCTTTGGGGATTTCCCCACATCAGTATTCTTTCAGCCTCTGAACTCAATCTCAGTATTTCCAGTGTCTGCCTTGTAGGTTGCCTCCAAAGTATAGTTTTCCAATGCCTGTTCCAAGCCCAAGCAAAGTCCCTCTTTAACCCTTAATGTGACAGCTCCTTTTGGATCTCATTTCTTTTCTGACACCCACCCCTACCTCCCCCTGGTCCGACTGTGTTATCTTCCTTGGGGAGGTGATTTCTTTTCTTAGCTTTCTGTTCACTTCTCTTTGCCTCTTCCCCCTCTTGCTGTTTCTTTGATCACACTTTGTTGGCCTTTAATCCTATTGGTGTCCTATTCAGTTTGTTCCCTACTATTGTTTTCTGTTTCTCGGGGTGATGGTTTTCTTAAAGGGAATGTCCTTCTTATTATATTTTTATTGCATTAACTGATCATTTGATACACTAAAAAGGTGCAGAAGAGGGGTATAATTTGGAGGAAAGGCTGTTCCTTGTAGGGGTGAAAAGCAGCAGGAGCTGGTTCCCAGTGTAGGGCTAGAGCTAGAGGAGAAGCTGGTGGTGGTCCTGCTCGGACTCCGCAGGCCTCTGGCACAGGAAGTTCTAGAGCTCCAGGCCTGGCAGGTATGGTGAGAGCAGGCCCTTTAGGGTCTTATTCCTCAAACTCTCTGCCTTGACTATTGGCAGGGGAGCAAGGGGTCAGTTTCACTCAATGCTGTCACAAGTGACTCAAACCTCTTTCTATTGCCCCCTGGAGATGACTTTGAAAAGCACCAAAGTGATTTCTAGACAGTTTTACCTCTAATTGACAAATTAATAGGCTCCTTGCAATCCTTCTTGTTAGCTGCAGTTTGGGGTAGACATAGAGCACTCAGTAACTTATGTAGAAAAATGTTGGAAGATCCCAAACATTTGTTGGAACGATTCCAGAGAAGCCTTAGACAAGGAGTAAGTTGAATTGAGATCATGGTGTTGCCTTTTAAGGACTCTTGAGGGGTCACTTCCCCCTCAAAATCCTCTCTCTGCGTTTCTGTGAAGAAAAGGGTCTAAAGAGTATTACTTAAACTGGGTTCAGGACTCCTGGTGCCTTAGGGCTCCCAGTGGGCTGGCTGACCAACTGGAGGAGCGCATTTGTGGCAGTATGGTCTGTCCTGCCCCATTGGCTGCCTCTCCACTCTCCCTGCTGCTCAGATTGGCTCTGCGTTCTCCTGCCTTCACACAGAGACAGCTGCAGAAATGACGGCCCTCCCAGCTCCATTTCTCTGTCCAGTGAAATCCCCTCTCCCCTGGCTCAGTTCAAAAGTCACCACCTCCATAGAACTTTACATGAGTGTCCTGTTGGAAGTCAACGTTCCCTCCCCTGGGCTCCCGGACCATTTGGTTGGGCGCCACCCTAAACTCTAAAAGCTGAGGAGTATGTTAGTGAAGGTCTTGTCTCTCCTGAGAGGCCATAAACTACAAGTGAAAGGAAGACTGCCGAGCCCCAAAGTCAGGACAAGCCAGAAAGGCAGCACTTGTTGGCCATTACACTCCTACAGAGGGGCTTCTCACTGCTCTCTCTCTGGGTGGGGAGGTGCCCCAAAGGGCTCCTCATGGCCTTGCCATTCCAAAGGCACAGTCAGGTCTGCAGATGGAGGATGTGAGTAGCTGTGGCAAGGCAACCCTGACCACATGGCCCGTCTTTTCCAGGCTCCAGCTGACCTGATCAAAGGCCACATTGGGAACAGCTCTGTCTTAAGAGCCACTAAGAGCTGTGGAGGCAGGAGTAGGGGAGGAAAGACAAATATCAAAATTCTTGTATAATCCTGGATAGCAACTGGCCGACTAGGGGATGAGAATGGGTGACAGAGCCTTTCACTTTTGGGGTCAGCAGCATGTCTGGCTGCAGGGCAAGGTGGCCAGAACATCTGTTAGCTGGGTAGCAGTTCCTGTGAATGAATCGACTTTGTTTTGTTGAGGGTGGGGATGAGTGTGTGTTTATTTGCTCAACAGAAAGCCGTGTAAACCAGGGATCAAAAGGAAGCCCTGGCGATGGCAAGAAGCCCAGGCACCACCAGACAGAAGATAACACCCATAATGGAAAGGAGTCCACGGAGGGCATGGGAGGAAGGATCCTCTGTTTTGGTAGAAGGCCGCTCGCCTATGTGTGGAGCTTTCTGAGAAGGATAGATTGAGGGAGCCAGAAATGCCCATGTTGGTTCCAAGAAACCTGCCCAGAGCTGGCAGGTGGGGGCCTGGCTCCCACCACCTCCCTTCCCAGCTCCTGCTAACCGTGTGAGCAAGCTCACATCTGCAGTCAGCTCAGGCCTCATTGTCTACTTTGAAGAAAAGCAGTGATCCATTATCCCAGGGGTGATTCTCTGCCCCAGATCCAGCTCCTTTGCTCACTTTCCCCAGCCCCACTGGCTCTTTCTCAGCAACAGCTAAAGTGGGACAATGAGCATTCGCAGTTGAGCAATTTTTGAGTCAGCCAACTACTAATGGTAAGAGTTCCTGAGAAAGCAAGGATTCGGGGTTTCAGGAGCAAATATTACACAAGATTGATAGGCATGGAAGGGAACATTCTGAACCAGTGTTTGAGAAAGAACTCCCTTGGGTTTTGTCATAGAAATGGCAGAGCTGGAAGAGTCCTTAGAAACCATCTATTCCATCTTTCCCCACCCTAGGCAACTGCTTCCCTCCTGCAGATAAGAAAGTAAAGTGGGTGGAAGTTAGAGATGAGATACTTAGTACCAGGAGCTGAGCTGGGGCGAGAAGCCAAGACTTCCTGATTCCTACACGAATGCTCTTTCCACAAAGAATCTGTTTCTGGGTTCCTTTATGTTAATTTCCATGATACACATGCTCACAACGTATCTCCAACTAAACTTAACCATATTACCATGCACCATGAAGTGGTTACATCATTACCCAAGGGCAAAAATGGTAGTGAGATGTCAGTCTAACTTGTCAAACTTGCCATTGTGACAGCTAAAATATTAACTGATTACACTTAATTTTTCGTGGCATGGGCTCAATAAAACTTTATTCTACAAAATCTAAAAAAGTGAACTAAATAAGCCAAAATATGAAGTAACTTGAATGGCATTTAAGCATAAAGTCTCAGCTTACAGTTAGCGGACAGATGACCTTATTATATCAGCTGGGGCAGAGCCCAAATCAGCAAGGAAGGACCATTGGGCTCTACACGACCCCGAACAGTAGCTGTGCCCCAGCTGGCGGGTCCTCCCTGGCTCTTAACCCTAGTGTCCTCTGTAGCTGCTGCTTTGCTCTCCAGGGTCGGGTATATGACAAGGGGCAGGGAGCTGGATTTGGAAGGTCCTCTCTCTGCCTCTAACTCATTCTTCAAGGCCCAGCTCAAATATCTTCTCTGTGAAGCTTTCCTGGGTCTTCCCCCATTGCTCAGAGTGGCCTAAATCCTCCTCCGTTCTAATGTTCCTGTGGCACCATGTCCACAATGGCCCGTATAGCCACAGCAGGAGGTGACTCTGCTAGGTCTCTGCCAGCCCTGGAGGTGTTCTTGTTTGCAATTCCTGATCTTTCAGCCTACTATGAGAATTTTTATGCCAATCAGTAGAATCAGAACTCTCAGCCAGTTTGGTTCATGAGAGGCAAGATGCCACTCATGGGGGTGGGCACTGGGTAGGAAAGTCGGGGAGGGAGCAGGGCAATGGGGGCGTTTGCAGGAAAGCCTTGTTGAAATCGTGGAGGCTGAGGTGGACTACGGACTGAACCCTGGGCCGTTAGGAGAGAAGCCCCTCTGGGAGGGGGTGGGGGCTGCAGCAGCAGCAGCAGCTCTGAGTCACACAATTAGGAAGGCATTATGCATTTGGGGCAAACAGCCGTTGTCACAAAGGAGAAAACGGCGCTCTACTCCACATACCACCTGACAGGCCTCGTATGTTGGGCCGAGGCTGATGTTGTTTGGCTTGTGTCTCGCCTGTTGGGAAAGGGGGTTGCCATAATTCTGAGCTAGGAACAGGCGGAGATGGTAGAGGGCCGGCTGGGGGTCTGGAGACTGGGCCTCTCTCTTGTCTTGGCTCTGTCGCTAGTGAATTGTGTGACCGTGGGCAAATGTGCTCCCTTAAAAAGGGTCTCAGGCAGAATAATCCAGACTAGATGACAAGACAAACTCTAAAGTTCCCTCCAGGTCTAAAGTTCTGGGGTCCCAGGGCTGCATGAGCCCTGTCCCTACTACATACCTGTTCAAGGGTGTCTCCGCAGTGGGTGTGCACAAGGGCTGTCGCTCGATCCTTTTGGAAGTAGTTGAATTGAAAAGACTGGACTTCCTGCTCATCTCCAAGGTGGGCCCTGCAGGAAACAATTCACGGTGCAACTGGTGCATGGGCATGCAGTGGTAAATCCTGGCCAGAGAGACCAAGCCCAAAACATCTTTCCTCGTGTGCTCTGAAATACTTCATGTAAAATAACTGTACTGTATTTTAGAGGTATATAAACATAAGGTTGAGAACAATTATTCCTAAGAATTTATTTTACAAACAGAAGTATGAAAAATAAAGGGTGGTGGTGGCAGAGGGGGTACCCACAAGGAACAGTATTTTTTTCTTTGGCTGTATAAAGACATTGAGGGGAAAACCCAAACTCTGAGCTACTATCATTGTTTCACGTTCAGCAAAGAACATTTTAGTAACAAAAAAAGTGAAGATTATAATCTCAGCATAAAGGAAAGTCCTTTACATTGAATTTAGCTCTATGAGAAAACAACCTCATTGTCCGTACTGCAGTGAGAAGTTTACCAGAGAAGGACACCGGTCCATGGAATGACCCTGGGGATCACCAGCTGAGAGGTGACAGTGTCCTTTGATGGTCAATGGCTCCACATCACTGCTCATTTGCTGTTTCCACTGACCAGCCCATATTACAAAGAAGTGACTGAGGTCTCCATCCCGTCACCCCGGGTTGCCATCTTAACTTGGGACAGGGAGATTCACAGAAGAGTATCAAATCTACAGCCGTTCTTTTCTATTTCCTCCCTCGGAGAAGAATGTACTTTCCCTCTACTACTCGGATTCTTTCTCTCGAGGCTTCTTTTGTCATAGCTGCTGCCCAGAGGGTTGCCACTAAAACAAAACCCCAGCATCCACTCCCTCCCCAGCCTATCCGACATAGATGCCCCCAGCTTTAATCCGCCCACCTAGCTGCTCTGGAAATGTGTGGTCTTTGTCTTGCCCCACCTCCACCCTTACCCCCAGCTCAGCCCCTCTCTCCTCCCTACCAGCCAGCTCCTGCCTTGCCTCTTTGGAAATAATTGAAAAATCAAGAAGCAACTTCCTGAAACCCGGGGGCCTTTCCTTAGTTGTCCTCAAACTCAACTGGTCTGTGATCTTTAAAACACTTCCCTGCTCCTGGAAACGTGCTTCCGCCTGCCTTGTTTTCACTGTGTCCCTTCTCTCTTTTCTCACTCTTCTCTCCACTCCCCAAACTTCTCTGCTGCCAGAACTTTGTGATTGACGTACGGCCAGCTTTCCCAAAGCCAGCCTGAATGTGACATGACAGCCCTGACTCAGCTGGCTGGCAATCCATGTAATCTTCCCAGGAAATGAGAAGATGTGGAGACTGCACTGGTCATGTCCCTCGGGAAGGAGGGAGCATCAGTCTTTCTGAGTTTGGACTTGGTTTATCTGTTCTTATTTTACAGATTCTCACCTAACCCCAGGTCTCTACACCCAACATGAGTGCCTTCCTGAGAGCCTCCTAGGCATGATGTACTCTGCTTCCTGCTTTTGACAGCAGGGATGCTAATGCAACATGGCCTCTGCCTTTATGGGGCTCCCCAGCTCACGAAGGGAAATTGGTGTTTCAGTTACCTGGAGGCAAGGCAATTGGCAGGAACTCCATGAGAGAGGGGCAGTAGGTTAGGGAAATGTCAAGGGAGATCCCTGAGGGATCTGAGAGAACAGAGAGAAAGACGGCCAGAGTGAAGCTCGTCTGGACTTCTGTGTAACACTTTGGCTAACGTTTCACTTGTCCTTCTGAATCACCCTGGCATTATCAACAAAGAAAAATATGCAATCCTTCCTGGAGTAAAAAGCGTCTGGTAGTGCTTCACAAAAAATTCTATTGTAAATATTGTGTCCTACCTCAAAATAATTTTTTTTAAAAGAACGTTGTTAATTCAATGGAAGCCCACTCAGCCACTGAAGAATTTAGGGTATTCAGCTGGAGAGCTTTGTAATGAACAAGTAGCTCAATTATTCTAGTTTCATTATACAATGTGTCAGACATTCTTTGGCATCAAGGAATTAAAGCACATTTTCTCTGGTAAATGGCAGAAGACATATCCTGCATAAGTGGTTCTTGACTAAATGTAGCTCCATTTTAAAAATAAGGGTTTCCATATGATTTAACCTCTTACAGTCTGGCCTCAGCTGGCTCATGAAAGAGGAGGGTGACAGCTCAGACTTGCTAATTTTGTGTTGAAAATAATTTGCACAAATTCTGTATTGACACTATTTTGAAGCAGGCACCGAACACAGGCTTGTTCCCACAACTCAGCAGATCATCTTGGCCCTTTCCTCTATTTTATCCAGTGCTCCCCCAGAAGCCCACCTTTCTCCCCAAGCCCACTGTGGCCCATGGAGCACTCTGCCCCAGCAATCTCAGCCTCTCTCTAGGCTGGGCAGAGAGTCAGAGTCTGGTCACTGGGGACTAGGCTAGAGGGCCCTCATCAGGAAGGAATTCCTTCTCTTGAGGAGAGAGCTGCTCTCCACTCATGCAGAAGGACCCCAACCTCCTCCCAACCTAAGTGTATAAGCAAGCCCCCACTAGCCTACACTCCTTTGTGCAATTTAGAAAAAGGTGTCCCATCTGGGTGGACACAAAACTCGGCAAGGAAGCAGGAGCTGGATTTCATGCTCATGCGGCCCCTGCACCTGTGGCCCTAACTGAAGGGACCTTTCCCCGTTGGCTTTTAACACTGTTCCTCTGGACAGCCCCTTTCCCAATTCAAAGGCTGAAGAAAGGGGGAATGTCAAGGAACAGACTAAATCTGCAGAAGTTGGATATGATTGGCCAGTTTTGAAAATGCTCAAAACTTTCTATAGATTTTTGGATCTACAAGGCCCCATGCCAGTTTGATCCATTCCTGCTGCTGTGTGCAGCGAAAGGCTGGGTGAGGTGATCGCCAAGAATCTAGCAGCATATTACAGATTTATTCCTTTAAAGCCAGTGATGGTTGCAAAGTTACTCCCACCAGGGAGTTGGGGTTGAAAGGGAGGTATTATAAAACTGTTGCTACTACAGTATGGTCTGTCTGGGACCAATAAATAATCTAGTTGAGGATCATTTCTCTCTTTGAGCATCACAGGGAATACAAATTGAGTGATTAAGTCTGTGCAATCCTGGTCCGAAGAAGGATCTTCCACCCCTACCCAACCTTTTCCAGTTCTTTCCTCTTTTACTGCCAAATTTCTTGAAAGAAGAGTCCACATTTGCTGCTGTTAAGCTCCCCTGCCCGCCATCTGACTGAGTCTGACTGATGGGAGAGCACTAGTGCGTTCCTAACTGCTAAAGCTTCTGGCCTTTTCTTGTGGGTTTTTTTCCCCCAATCTATTTGTCAGTATAAAGTGTTCTAAGCTGATGGCTTCTCTTTCCTGTTTTCACACTGCCTTCCTTGGACTCCAGTTGAATGACCCTCTCCTGGTTTTCATTCTACTCTCATGGCTTCTTTTCTGCTTCTTCATTAAGTTCGTAAGCTGAGGGTGTCCCTCAGGGTTCTAGTCGGAGCTTTCTTTCCCGATCTCCATTTCTTTGTCGAAGATTTGATGTATCCTGGAGTTTCCATTATAATGTCCATGTGACTGATGTTCAGATTGGTTTCTTCTGGTCCTGATCTATTTTCAGATTTCCATGCCAACATTTCTAACTGCTGACTGAACTGCCATCTGTCCTTCCAGAGCCTGGACATGTTCAAAGTTGTTATCTTCCTCCTCTGATTTGTTGCTGTTTCTTACTTCTCTAGAGAAACTGCAGTGCAAAAAGGGCAAGGACTTGGGGTCACGCCCCTAGGCTGGAATTCTGGCCTGTGCTCTTTGAGGCAAGGTCCTTTTTTCTCGTGTTCCATGAATGCCACCAATGCTCGTTCACAATAAGCACTTGCTAAATGTTGGTCCCTTTGCCCATTTCTTATTAGCATGAACATTTCCCCTCTAACGTGGCCTTGCCTCATTCTCAGGTGGTTCCTGGGAAACTGAGTGGGAATCTCAAGAAAACAGAAACTCTGAGGAGCCAGGAGATTGTGGGCCAGCCAGGGAAGACAGCATTCAAAAGATGGTTTTGCAATTGTCTGGTTGTTTAATGTAATAATGTACTTTTCCTTCCTCTACACTTTCCAAATCCATGTCAGTTCTTCTGAACCATCTCTCACATTGGTCCCCTCCTTTCCAGCCTTTCACTGCACACAAGTTATCTGGGTCCATGTAACCAGTCTCTCTGCCTTCAGGTTCTGCCTACACAATCCACGCTGCCCACCACCACTGCCTGAAGCACAGTTCTGATCATATGGATTCCCTGCTTAAGCACCTGCAGTGCCTCCACCCCTATTCCATACCTTCACTTTTAAGGTCTTAAATAATCTGCTTCCAACCTAGTTTTCTGTCGAACTTAGGCTGGCTCAGTCATAAGGCATGATGGGACCAAAGTGACACAGAATCTGTCATCTGGTGGGGAGGGTAGCCAGCGTTCTACCCAATTTTATCGAATCTAGAGCTTGGGGGCAATGCTTTTGGGTCTTTGCAATGCTCAAAGTGAAGTGGGGGCTTCACCTGCACCTAGGTGCTGTGCTCTTGCCCTCAGGGCAGGGGCATGGCAAGTCCTGGGCAAGGGAGCAAACCTGTGCTCCAGGCTAGAAGTCAAGGCAGTGCAAGAGGACCAGAGGAAAATCCAGAGAGTCTCAGGAAATGGAGGCAAAATTCCAACCTCTATGGGCAGAGCAACATGACAGCGGATGAGAAGGGAAGAAAATAGTGCTGTGAACCTGGGCTTAAGGCAGCAAGATTAATTCTGGACTCTAGAGACAGAACCTCAGCAGTTTATCTTTCTGTTCCCTGGCTTTAGACAAGAATCTTGCTTGGTTAATTGGTTTTACACTTTTCATACATCTTACTAGACCTGCCTCCTTCCATAGAAAGTAGGTGGGTCCTATGAAAGTCACTTGACCAGTCGGAATCCTCACAGCTGAGACAGAAGACTAGTTTTGTCATAAACCTCCATCTTAGGTATTGAGCAGGATGTTCAGCCAGTCCACAGAAAATCTTTTTTTCAACTCTCCTGGAGATTTAGGTATAATAAGGGACTCTTATCCTTGTCATTTAGCCAAAATACTTTAAAGAATTGAAACTCCCTCTGGATCAGAAACATTAAATGAATAGTCCACTACGTGCTAAGAATTTAGCTGCCCACCACCACCGCGGTCCACGAATACTCCTAGCAGCCTCGATGCAACCATCCCATAGTTCCCATCCTGGATTTATTATTCTTATTACTAATAGCTAGTATTTACTGAGTGCTTACTATGTGCCAGGCATTGTGCAAAGAGAAACACATTGCCTCATTCCCAGGCAGTTCCTGGGAAACTGAGCAGGAATGTGAAATACATAGAAGCTCTGAGGAGTTAGGGGAATGTGGGCTCATGCAGGCTGGGACCTGCCAGGGAAGATGGCCTTCAAAAGGTGGGTCTTTAACTTAACTTCAGTTTCACATCTGCTGTCCACCTTCCACTCACTCAGTGGTGGGCCTGAAGTTAGGTAGTGGGGCCAGGGGCATGGTGGAGGAATGTGCGGGCTGTTTATGCTTGATTTCACAGCCTTTGCTGGGTCTGGTAGCAGGAGCATTGTATAGGATATTGGGGCACTGGAAGAGAGCCTCTCCCAAACTTCTCCAGCTCCCAAGGGTTAATGCTAAATTCTTTCAGTGGGGCAAGGTTTTATTCCTTGATTCACTGGAAAAAGGCTTAAAGTGCAAATAGCTCTAGAGTAGGTGCCAGGGTTACCCTCCATTTACAAGAAGAGATGAATGACTCAGGAAAGCTTTCTGGCAAGGGCTGGGGAGAGGATGATCAGGGATCCTGAGTGTCTGAGGGGAGTGTAGAGGAAAGGGGGCACAGTGGGCAGCTGAGCGCTCTGCAGGTAAACCTGCCATGTGAGCATGGCAGAAGGCCCCAAAGCACCCACCCAAATAAAAGGTAGGAGGGTGGTTTGCAGCCTCAACTGGGCAGGAACCAAGGATGATGACAAGCAGAGCCAAGTTCATGTCCCTGTTGATGAGAGCAGGACTCTTGGCATATGAAACCTGGGGCAAAAGTCAGGTGTAGGGTCTCCTGAGAGGCTCCATGCCCAGAACTGGGCCGGGATAGCAGCGGCCCAGTCACCTACTCATCTAGGGGCCCCCTTTCCCCAGATTCACGATTTGAGAAGGAATTCTTTTAAAATGTTTTTGGAAATAGGTATAAAGTATAACAAAGCTTTTAAAATGTAAGGATTTGTATCTTTAGTAATGCACAAAGTAAATTACCTCCACTGAAATGAGTAAAACACCATGGAAAGTGGGACTGTCCCCAGACAGTTCAGCATATCTCATCAGAGACCTGAACCCCCACCCCTCCTTCCACGAAGAATGTAACTAACCCCAAACCCTAGTTCTAAAGCAATAAACTCATTTCAGAACAACCCCTCCCTGCTTAGTTGACAGGGCAAGAAGCTGGAGTCAAGTGTGTGTGTGTGTGTGTGTGTGTGTGTGTAGGGGGTGGGGGTGGGGGTTACCACCATATTGCAGATCCCTTTGTTGTGTTCAAGGTTGCCAAGAAAGGCTGGGAGATGGCAGGGCCCTCTTACTAGCTGTGACCATATGCTAAGTGGTGCGCTGGCTGGGAGGGGAGGACACAGGGCACAGCAATCCCCTGTCTTTGATTTAAACAACTGGTCAGTACCAGGGGTTCAGGAAATGGAGGTGGGAGCGTCCCATCAGAGGGGCAAAGCAGAAACCAGACTGAGGGCAGAGAGGAGGCTGTCACCATTGAGAATAGTCTGAGTTTAATAGGGAATGGGCTGTTGGGCCAAAGATTCAGATCAGGGCTTCTGTTCCCAGGAAGGAAGGGGGATGGAGGGTGAGAGGAGAGTAAGTGCAGAGGAGCAAGACGGGGGGTAAGTGAATGCTGTCTCTGTAGGGGCCACAGGAGCGTGCACAGGGTAAGGAGGTGCAGCTGGAGAGCTTACTGGACAGTTCACCCAGAACAAGGAAAGGGGATCAGAGATGAACCCCATACCCAGCAGTGAAGCCTGAGGTGCAAGAGTCCAGGTTTCAGCAGAGGAATCCCAAGGAGTACGAGATGGTAGAGAATCTTGACTTGAGTAGCAACTGTGGAAAGTTGGGGGTCAGCTCCAGGGCACCAAAGCCCAAACTAGACAACTGGGAGTGGGAAGCCAGTTGGTACCACACTTTGGACAGTGGGAGAGCTGTGGCTGCTTGAATAAGAATCCCTGTATCAAGACATGACAGGTCTGGGAATGCGGCAGGATCGAGAGCTCAGGCAGCTCCGCTGTCAGGATGCGAGGACACCCACGGAAGGTAGCGGATGGGGACTTAAGGCAAAGGGTAAACAGTTTCATTCTTTCAAAACTCACTGCCCAACTATTGAGGGCTACAGGCATCAGGACTCTAGGGACAGGAATATGAGTAAGACATGGTCCTTACTCTTGAGAAGTTAATGAACTTTTAAGGGAGATAGGCTAAGGAAAAACAGACTCCAGAGCCTTGAGATGATTTGTCAAATCCATGGTGCTTCTAAATCAGTATATGAAAACAGATTTTTATTACTACATTTTACTCCAATAATACTCTTTAGCACGTATATATATATATATATATATATATATATATATATATATATATATATATCTCAAATCTAGTCACCCATGGATCATTTCACTGAGGCACTGAACTTAACATTGCACCTTCAATTCATGCCCCACCTCCAAGATGCACACAGCCAGAGTTTCCTATCAGTTGCCAATAAAATCGGTTGGCGACCTGGACTTACTTTGGGTTGGATGTCCAGAAGGTGGTGCTTTTGTTTCCTTTCAGTTTTAGCCCTGCATCATTGAGGAGAATCAGGAGTCAGCTTAATAATCACTTTGGGGGTTTTAACTGACCCTTTGGAGGAGGGGTGCCATTTGAGAGCAGGGTGGAGACCTGCTGGGGCAGAGTTAGGGCAGAGGTGTTTGGGCCGAGGAGAGGAGGAGGAGTCTGCGGGGGCAGCTGTGGGAACTGGGACCTTCTGCAGAGCCGCGGTACCAAAGTCTGAGCCACAGCTGCCCAAGAACCTGAGAAGGCTCACAACACCCTCACGGAAGCAGCATTATAAAAAGCCCTAAGTTGAAGTGGGCTCAAGTTCCTGGTTGCTTCAAAACTGACCTTCCCTGATTTGCACCAAGGTTCACATTGCTTTAGCAGCGCCTCTTGGAAACAATCATGTTAAGCTCACGGCAGCTGTTAGCCACTCTCTCTTGGCTTAAAAGGCTGGGTTCTTTCCTTAAACATTGTAATTCTCTATATTTTGATTAGGGTTGGTCTAGGGGACTGGGAAAAACAGGAGAGGCAAGTAAGGAAAGACTGATCCAATTTTCTAGCTCATTCCTAGAGGTATTTTTCGTTCGGAGTGAGTGTCATCTAGATGATTTATGTGTAGGAGGAACATGTGGTGGCAAAACCCCACTCATGTTGTCCCTGTGCTCTATCAATGCCGCCCCACGGATGAACATGATAGGGAGGATGAACTGAAAGCTTTTTCTGCTGGAGCCAGCCTTAGCAAGACTGGAGCAGCACCTTCTGTCCCTTCTAAAGGCTAGAGGTGTATTCTGAATCTGCCACTGCTTACCTCCTTCAAGATGTCACGGGTGTGAAGTGTCGACCTCTTGCATGTAGGCCAGTGTATCTCCTGTGCGTGGATTCCTTGCCTTTCATTTCCTTCTGGGTGATTTTTATCAACCCTTCCACTGGATGCCTGCTCCATGCTTACAGATCAACAAACCTCCTGCAGGATGAAAATAAGTTGGGAAGCCCTGAATGGGGAGGAGGGGACTGGTGCCAGGAGCACATACAGCAGGAGAACATTTGTTCTTTTGAGGTTTCCCTTTAAGCTATTGAAGGACTGGTGCCCTTACACAGTGGGCTTTGGACATGCCTGGCGGCTAAGGCACACTTACACTTGGCTTCGAAATGCTATGTGCAGAGTGAAATAAAGAAGTACTTTGTACCCTGCTGGTTGAAGATTGTGGTTCAGACAGGAATCAATCTTAAAGGCAGGGAGAAAACCCAACAAAACATGCCTGAAGACAGAGCAGTTTAGTTTAGTGCTTTTTGACCTTGATCTTAGCCCACCGCATTTCAAGATGTGTGTCTGTCCCAGCAGTGGTGTATACAGACAAGGTGGGAGGGAGGGTGCTTACCTACAGATGAGAGGTGGCTTGAAGGGATGTATAGGTAGAGGAGGGAGACAGGAATAGATGGACTCAGGGGTGAGTCAGACAAGAGAAAGAGGAGAATAGAGACTAGTTTTGACTTGTAAGAATTTTGCTCAGTTTAACTGTACTTTGCTAAAAATATTGTTGGTTTATAATTGTGTTGCAATTAGTAATTATCTCCCATTTTTCTCTTGAGGATTAGGAGATTCCAGAGTTAGTAGGTTACTGTGGAATTTTTTCAGTGTGGACAGTAATGTACGCACCTTGTGAGGTTCAAGAGGACACTTGGCTTTGGTTTGCTTCTACATTTCCCCCACCACAGCATATCCTTCTCTTGTTTCCCATCCCTCTCCCCATCCTTTGCTCACTCAGAAAACTACTCAACAGATGGGTACAATGAATGCCTGAATGTTGTCAGAGGCAGTGACCAGAGGTAAATTACCAGCTGTGAAGAGGGTCAACTAGGGCCAGACAATCTATGAGAAGAACATCATGGTTCTTTCTCTAAGAAAAGCAGTGAAATTGGACTGTATGGTGCTGTTTATTAGGCTCTGCTCTTTCGTTATGTTAATTATCACACAAATTGTAGTCCAAGAGCTCGCTGCCTTGAATGTCTGGTAACTTACAAGAAGAGTTGGACACACGTGCCTGCTCTGGAGCCCAGGGGTAGTTGGTGGGCTCTTCACTGTGGTCTTCAACATGTCAGAGCAAGGTGTCTTGGAGGGCTTCCTGGAAGGGGGATGCTGTAGCTCTCCCAATGGCAGGCTGGCTGCCAGAGTGTTGGTGTGACCAGAGCATTGGGACAGTGGTATGGGCGGAAGCCATATTTTCTGTGCCAGGGTGGAGAGGGAGAGGGAGAGGGAGGGGAGAGAAGGGGTGTTCTAGCAAGGCAGGTACATTACCTGAATAGTTGGATCAGGCCCATCATTGGTGCTGGGTCCAAGGGCAAATCTTTCCTGAGCACCCAAGTAATACACTTGTCTGGCCTTGCTCTTTAGGTAATTATTGGAGAACTGGTGGGCGTGCCCCCACAAGTTCTGGGATACAATCTGGATGCGGAGCAAGGTGTTTAGAGGAACTTTTGCTGAGTAGCGCTGTGATGATGTGCTGAAAACGGGAGGATGAAATGTGATGTCTTAAGGCCTTTATCACTGCAAGGAGGCGGCGAGACCAGGAGGAGTTGTGATCAGGGAAGGCAGCTATAAGCACAAGTCCTAAGGTCTGCTCATTATTGACCCAGCCCTCCGTATCTCAGGTCTTAGCATGCCAGAAATCTCTGTGGATTGTGACAAAATTTTTAAGTCCAGAGAGGCAATCAGCCCAAGGGCAAGCTTGGTTGCAGTACCCCTGGCCAGGATGAGCAGCTGTCCCCAGGAGAGCAGACCCTCTGACCCTTCACCTCACAACTCCCAAAGTTGCCCTGAAGTTCAACTGGAGGTGGTTGTGCTTTGCTGCTCTCCACTGCCCAAACCCTACTCTTTAATATCAGCTGCTGGGCTGGGTTGCTGGAGGTGACTTTTCCAGGGCAGACCCTCCTCTGGTGCCCTCTGGTGCCCTGGCTTCTAAGAGTAGCTTTCTGACCAGCACAATGGCACCCAGCAAGGTAAAACTGCTAGGAAAAAGCAGTCTTGCATGGTAGCAGTCAAGCTTCTACTAGCTGCTCTAGGCTACATGCAGAAGTCCTTCTAGAGAGGACCTCAAACACTTGAAGCAACCTCCATTCTTATCTAGCAGGTCATGCTCCTAGGCCATTTGGCCTCTTCTGAGGAGTTTCCTGGAGAAATAAGAACAGAGTTGCAGGCCACTACACTGGAACCTTCCCAGGATAGGAGTAGACAATTCCTACTTCTTAGCTAAGGTGTGAACCTTATAGAAAAGGTATCTTGGGTGTTCGGCCAAGAGAAGCAAGTCCTGGGGGAGTTACAGCAGTTGGACAGTAGGCAATAGATGGATCTTTGGGTGCTCAGTTGGGAGTGGCATCAAAGGACACTGCTTTCCCCAGTGAAAGGCACCTACAGTGACAACCACTTCTGCAGAGGGTGCCTTGGGGCTTGATGTCTCTAAGTGTACCATCTCCTGGTCTGGAGGCAGGAGCCTACACTTCTGGGTTCCTAGCTGCTCCTCCATTCCTGAGATTGGGAGATGGAGCTTGCGTGGACTGAGCAGCTGTCCAGCAGTTGTGGGATCAGGTTGTGGGGGCTCTGTGGTCCAGGTACCTGTGGACAAGTGGTCTGCTGTACTCCAGGACCCAAAATGGCACCAGATCACATTCCTTGGTGCAAACAGTTTCATTCATGTGAAAAATCTTCTTTCAAAGCTTTAATTTGGGACATTCATAGGCAGAGCCCCCATGGATCCAAGCCTGTTTCCTTCAGCCACACAGTGTTGACAACTGAGTGGGTCCTTCATAGACCATTGCATTTCCCTACCTCCACCCAGGCAGGTGAAAGCCTGAAGTCTACCAAGGATTGGTATCCTGAATGGTGCCTGAGTTACCTCCTGATAGGCAAGAGGTAGCCAAAAGGTAGATGTGGAACCTCATGCCCCAGAGGTAGAAATTAAGAATCCAAAGTAAATGGCCACAACGGTGGGGAGAGCCAAACTGGAACCAAAGGAGTAGAGAGAGCTGGACGGATGGATAAAAAGGGCAGGTAATTTTATTTTTAGATTGAGGTCTAAAATACAAATGTCTGCAGAGCACATGGCTTGGGAGGCAATCGGGCACATGGGATACAGGGCCAAGGAGTAGTGCAATCCCTTCAGGCCCACCCTTTCTGCTTTTTTTCCCCTCCTTTGACTCAGAATTTGACAAGAGCATTTGTGTTCAAAATGCAAAAGCCCTGTACAAAGTACTTGGAATTGGGGAAAGAAAGTATAAGGTGCTTTTTGCCTCAAGAAACATACAGTCGAGTTCATGGCCTCTTTCCCCCTTGGCCTCCTCTTTTAGTCAACTAGCATTTCCTAAGTACCGACCTCGTATTTGGAAATTTTAATTTCTCTGGCTTTTTTCTACCTGTAATTCTTCTGTCTTGGATCCCTTTCCTTTCTGCTTCCATTTCTTTCTCAAAAAAAAAAAAAAAAAAAAGGCAATAAAGAAAAATTGGGGGGGGGGGATTGGAAAAGGAGGAGGAGATTTTAAGAGAAAATGCTTGCTTGGCGCTTACCTGAGTTTGTTCTCTGGCACTCAAATGCCATGTGTTCATTTGGCTCATAGCTTGGCTTGGAGAAAGTCAGTGTTTCATCTCCTCTTGTAATGAATTTCTGCTAAACATTGGCCCCATCCCATTTGCACAGGCTGTAAATTTTTTTTAAACTGCCATGTATCTCTGAATAAATTCAAACTGGTTGTGGGTCTTTCATCTATTTTGTAAATGAGTGATGAGATGATGCAAATCTGACAGTGACCAGAGCTAGAGAGTGAATGAGAACCAGATCTCTTGTCATCCCACCCAACGCTTCCAGCCCGGCCTCTAGCCCTGGCTCCACCTCCTGCACAGTGTGTCCTTTACCAATCAAGCTAAAGGCAAGAAGTCTTCTCTAATGGCAAGCACTTTGGAAGCTAGTAAAGGAAAAACTGTGTAAGATCCTAAGTACTCTTTTTACCTCTTAGCTTGATTTTTAACTGCACTATTTGACCACGTATTTGCTTGCTATCTTCTCACCTAAGATGGGACCAAAGAGACCTATGAAGAATGGAGGAGGTAGGGAAAGAGATGGAGGAGGGAGCTGTGGTTGGTGTTACACAGTGAAGGGTTGTGTCTCGCTTAATTTTGCTCCCAACCATCACCTATCTTACCCATTAAGAAGCTTGGAATGCTGTCATTCGTTTGAACCTTGAGGAAATATAAGAGTCTTTCATTTAAAAATATATTCCTGCCCCTGGGAGGGGTAATACTTAAGTAACAGTTAATTTGAGGGGAGGGTATCAATGAGCTAAGTCACCAGGAGCGGGGAGAGAAAGACCCCCAAGGCCAAGCCTTTCCTGCTTAACCAATAGTTTTGACTGCTGTCTCCTGGTTAAGGCTATACCTGAGCACAGGGAAGAAGATAATAATTGCTTTGTAGGCAAACCCCCATCTCCTGGCACATACACACCTGGACCCGAAGCAGTGGCAGTCATTCACACATACAAACATCTAGCTAAAGGCAAAGATCACTTCAGATCTGACTTAATATTTTCCTACGTGTAGCGTTTTCCTCTTAATTTTCCTTTGGAAAAGACAAAAGTAGCTTCACACTTCCTAGGTCTTCATACTCCAAATTGCACTTGTTTGCATGGGACAGGTACATGCGTGTAGGTAAATCCACATTTCCTAGCACATGCCTCAGACCCCCACGAGGAGTCAAAGTTTCAGCAGAGAGCCCCGTGAAGATGTCACTCCCTCCCAGGGACTCGGCGGCATTATTGTCTGTCACGGAAGTGTACGCACAGATCTTTTCTCCTCCTCATGGTCCGTTTTCTATTTGTGATTAGTAACTGGCTTCTCTTGGTACGTTACGATCTATTACAAAAGCCAAACATTCGGAGGGCAAGCTGAAATGACAAAATTTGGTTATAATTTTATGTTGGCCCCTGACATATATATTTTTTTTAAAATGATTTGGTCTCTAAGCAACTGATCACTTAGCAACAAGAAGCACCTTTATAAAAGATGGCACACAAAGAGTGATTGCCAGAAAAGCTACCCGGTTCTTAAACAGCCGCGCATCATTGGCAAAACTCACCATCTTCAAGAGTCCAAAAACTAGAAGTGACCAGCAGACCCAGGTAACCTTGATATTTGCACATTTTCCTGAAAAAAAAAAAAAGAAAAAAAAACTCATGCAACTATTGAAGAGAACAAAATTCTTTGAAATATGTTCATTTTTTAAAAGTCTTATTAGTTGGTCTTGGTTAACTTTTAATAGAATGTGTTCTATTAAATAATTGCTTCTTGATTTTTTTAAAAAACAACTTGGACATAAATTTTGTAATCAGGAAACAGTTCACTCAGAATATTTTATTTACATGAGGATGAAAGAGGGGAACAATCTGTTCTTTTCAGAGTTTATTTATGTAGGTTTTCATTTGAAGGGAGAAAATCTACACTATGGCAAAATAAGAGTGTGCAAATATTACCTCGAGTGGTGTGCACTGCTAGGGGAATATGTGTATTTTCTTTTTCAGTGTACTTTTAAGCTACTAAAATATTTAGAGAGTAGCAAAATTATTTTACTTCCAAACTTCAGCTTTTCAATCCAGCGTCAATTCCAGTAGCAAGTGATGGTCTTTTGTTGCAAATATTCAAGGACTGTTTTTTTCTTTTTTCTCATTCACAGCACAAAATTAAGCATTTTTCTATTTGTTTTCATTGCTATAAGAAAAGATTCATTCCAATGCTAAGAGGAGAAATTCCAGCCATCTGTACCTTGTTTGCTTTTTTCAGGTACCCAGGAGTTGAAGACTTAAATGTCTTTCTAGAAAATTGGAGTTGGAGATGAGGAACAGTTGTTTTTTTATCTGAACCCCTTAAATTAAAGACTGTGTAACGATAAACCCACTTAGGGTAGTCAAAGGGGATAAGGAGATATTTTGTGAGGGTGAAATAAAAATCTTCCTCGTTGAACTTGGAAACATTACAGAGATATCATAGATCTAAGCAAACAGACTTCAGAAAACTGCAGTTTCAAGAAAGATAAGTTAGGACAGTGATACTTTCGTTTTTTATAAGAACTGTGTGTGCCGCTTATCTTTAAATTGAACTGTATACTGACATCTTTTTGGAATCAGAAAATGGAATACTTAGTCTTAATACAGAGTTGACAATGGGTCAGGGCATTGTTGTACCCAATTCAAAATCAAGATGGTCCCAGAAAATTTGAAACCTACAATTACTCTGTTAAGACAGGGCTCCTTATCAGCCCAATATGATTACACTTGATTTAAAAAGCTGCTATGACTTGTATTTCTGTCACTGCTACCAATTTCGGGCAGAAAGAATTCCTTCTTGTGATTACTTTGAAAGTTAGTAACAGGTATTTTCAAATGAATTGCAGAAATCTTTTTTTTTTAAAGCAATGTACTATGAAAGCACAAAAACATATAGCTTTGTCCTTTAGAACTAAAGATATAACGTACTCATATTTACAGTCTTGTCATTACTGTAGAAACTTGTCTGCAGCTTTAAGTTAAGGAAATTAGATAAATAACAATAAGACATTAATGGTGTTGGTGTGTCTGGATATATTTTCACTTTTAAGTGTAACATAGCCTACTAAATATGAATGAAAACTAAAAAAAGCAGATGGTAACATTTATGTTGCAAATAGTAGCTAAGTTTTTGCAGTGGTTCTTTAAGATTTTTCAAATCCAGTCACTATGTTCTTTGAAGGTAAAGTCCTCTATGTTTTATCTATGCATAAGGAAACAAAGGGGACCCATGGCCCTGTAGAGCTTGTCATTTTGGCTGTCTTAATGAGTCCTCTGACCAAATGGACAAACAATTACCGGATTTGAGATAATCAATGAAATACTTAGAACAGACTGGCCACTACAGACTAAGCCAACTCATTCTGCTATACTGGATTAGTTACTTCTGAAACACACACATAGACACAAATGATCTCAATATAAATCATAAACCAGGAAATCAAATGAACCTCTCCGTTAGTGAGGGCTTCCCAGGAAAAAGGATAGTTTTAGTTTCATGAATGAGAAATTTCTCTCATAATCCTTATTTGGTGTCTAAAAATCACAGACAAAACTTGATGGCTCTTTTCCTTTGACCCTTAGGCTGGGATTGGACTGGGGGTCGGGGGATGGGGTGGCGGAGGGTAATAGGTGGCAGACCGACTGCCAAACAGTTCTGCTTTGTGGGAGATCCTCGCTGCAAACTAATCTGTTTACTTTGGACAGCTTAATACCTGAATTGAAATGATCAGGCAGAAAAGTGATTGGCCTTTTAACGGAAAAAATTTTAACCCTCTTCAATGAGTCAGTCATACTTGAGATAATATGGTCTTTCTCTGGTGAGAGAGAAGCAAGAAAAAACCTTCAGAGCAGCCCCTGTGGGCTGGGTACTTTACAATGTGCAGCTCTGTTTAATCCTCACAACTGTGCAAAGGCATCGGCATCTCTGTTTGGCCTATGAGTAAACCAGGTTCAGCAGTTTGCCGAAATGTTACCTAAACAGTGAATGGCAAAGTTGGGGTTTACACCCAGATTCCTCAGCCAGTGCGCTTTCCTTGTGCCACAGTGGCACAAGCGACCACTTTACACAGACCTTCAAATAGTCTCTCTGGTCTTAGTAATGCAAAAGTTCTGAGTAGGTGAGCTGGCAGCGAAGATTTAGGCATCTTTTCACAGGAGAGGCTCTTTAATCTATCACTGAAACCACTTAGATCCCACATTTTCGATGGCTGTCAAAGGCTATGAATTGGAAGGGGGCACTCAGCTGGGCTGTGGCAGTGGTGGCCACGGGGCATGTCACCATTCTTTGCCATGATGCACATCCCAAGTGGGACAGGACTCTTTGAGGTAGCCTTTCTGTGAGAACAGAGCCTGAGGCAGGGCTAACTGGGGGGCATCCCCTGGATCACAACAGTGAGGGACTGCACAGGTAGAGAGGAAGCAGGCCAAGTGACATGCCACCAATTTCAGGTGGCTGGGAAGGGAACCCAGGTGTGGGTGGAGTCGGGGGTGGGTGAGATGGTGCTATAGAAAGTAGAGCTTTCTCCTGAGGACATTGCTTCAAAATTGAAGGACTGCAGTGCCCTGTCCACTCTGGTTCTAAAGCCTCTGGGTTATGTTGTTGCCCCCTCTTCAAATATCCCTGACAAAGGGATTAGTCTTAGAGAGCTAATTTAACAAAACTTCCCCAAAACAGTATTTGGGGAGGAGCTTTTGTAAAGGAGCAGGGGCCAAGGCAGCTATGACTAACTCTGGAACAAAGCACCTTACATATCCCCATCTCCTTTGATTCTTAACATCAGTCAGCTCAAAGACCTGAAGAGTCCTGCCCAAAGCCCAACAGTTTGTTGGTGGACCTCAACTCAAGTCTGTTGACTGGAAACCCTGTGGCTCTTTTCCTACAACTGGGAAATATGGTGGTATATATAGGTACATACAGATCCTAAGGTGTGATATGGATCCAGAGAGGCTTGGGGTTGGAGGTGATCTGTCTTGAACTTGGCATGATCATCAAGTGAATACCAAGGGCAGTTCTTCACCTGCTACACTTGAGTCCATCCCCAGAGGAGGGATTAGCTCTCTAACAGGTGTAATAGGAAACCTCCCATTTCTTTTTCCAGTCCCTCTCTGCTGGGGTGAACCCATGGGTAATCCCTCCAACCAGAAATCAGAGGGCTGTTGGGCAGCTTAGGAAATTTGAAAATGCTTGGTAACAGGCTCTATTTTTGTACAAAACATAATAATCATCTTTGTGCAAAAGTATCCAAGTGATCCCCATGCCTCCTCTTCCCTAGCGCTCTTGTCTCCAATCAGAAATGCCCACCCTCTATGAGTTCCTGTGTGGTGTGTGGTGCTAAGACACATATGGTCAGAGCATAGATACCACATACCTACCATGGATAGCACAGGCCAAATCCCCCTCTCTATAAAGTGTGCAGAAAGTCTCCTCGCATCTAGCAACTCTCGGTAGAAGAGGACCATTTATTTCACGTCTTTAAAAACGTATCATTCTTAATCTGGGAGCTGACTCAGAGATTGCTTAATTTAGACTTCTCATTTCAGAGATGAGGGAACCAAGCCAAAGTGATTTGCCCAAGGTCTGTGCAGCTAGTGAAAGCAAGGGATAGAGCTCAGTTCTCTTGACTCCCAGTCCAGTGCTCTTTCCTTCTGTATCATTATAATTGTTAATGCTAAGAGGAAGTAAGAGTACAAACTCTTGCCCATACTTTACAGATAGAAAAACTGAGGGCACAGTTCAGTTTAGGAACTATTGCCACTCCAAAAGTATGAAAATTACTAAATCTATGAAAGTGATTTAACAGTGCAGGATTAATAATTTTCATTCTCCCTGCTGGATATAAATACATAGAGTTCAGTATTGCAGGGAACACATTGACGTGTCCCAAGGCTGTTCAACTGTGATCATAAAATTTCTCTTCTGTATGGAAAGTAAGGAAGGGGCTGGAAAAATGGCCCCTACCGTTATGAAGCCTAGTGTCCAAACAGATGATGCATTTATGGAATCCCCTAAAAAGATAAACCAGCATATATCTGCATGCCAGAACTGTCACAGCAAGGCCCCACACAAAAACTGATATACAAAGGTATTGTAAGCAGTAGTCCTTGTGGATTTTTCTCCTGTTGGACCCCCACTGAATTTGGTACTATCCCAGAAGAGGCTCCTACATAAATACCCAATACCCTGATATGCAGCAGTAACTATGGGAATAATTCTGATGACAATTCTAAAAACTTAACAGGAAGGTGTGAACTCACATGAATTGAGCTTTCTGTGCTAAGTTCTGTGCTAGGACCTTTATGCAGGTTTTCCTATTTAATGTTCGTAATCTATAATACTAATATTCTGAACACTGTTTTCCAGATTAGGACGCTGAAATTCTTCTGCATTTAAGGAACCTGCCAAAGGGCCCAACACCATAAAGTGGTGATTATTTATTCAATATATATTTACTTGGCTTAAAGTATGTCCCTGGCACTGGACTAGATACTGGTGATATAAAGTTAAATAAGACATGGTCCTTGTCTTGAATAAGCTAACGCCTAGTGATATTCATTTCCAGTTAATGTGGGAACTTCTGCTCATCAGAGCTAGTTTAACAGCAAATAAGATACTTGCTAAGTAAATTCTAAAATATTTACTCTAGAACACATATCTTGAAGGTTGAAAAGGGTTAAAGAAGAAATCCTAGAATAGGAAAATATAGGGCTAGGGTCTACACTGAGACGGGAAATTGAAGATTAACAGAAAGTTGGCATTCACGACATGTAGAATAAAATGGGTGAAAAGCATGGAGGAGAGATTGATCAGGTCACATTAAAAAAAAAAGGCCAGCAAACTTGGGTTTCCTCTTTTGGCTGAAGGAGTTCCATACTGAGGAATAATATGAACAATGAACTTGGTGATTTAGGACGCTGGTAGAAAACCTTAAGGATCAGATAGAGGAGTTTGAATTAAGTGAATAGAAAATGGGGAATCAATAAGGGTCTTCTGATGCTGGCTCCTGGTTTTTGAATGTCACTAGATTGTGGACACCTGTGACAAATAATTCCAGAGGAAAAGAGTTTTGTCCTGTGTATCACTGACCCTGACTGAGGGATACTACTGACCAGAAGATCAGTCTTTTAAAATCTTGAACTCATCAGGAGTGAACAGATGAGGCCCTGGTCTGGGCAATAACTGCAGAGGATAAAGCATAGACGAGTTCAGAGCAAACAATGGGCGAGGCTTGATGACTAGATGAAAGAAGGGAAGGAAGATGGAAAACAAAGAGAACGGTGGTATCCCTAGAAGTAAGAGAAACTTAGGAATTAACTACCTAGTGAGGTTGTTTTTCAAAATGGTTTAGATACTATAAATGTGCTTATCCAAGTGGGGACATTTCCTCGGAAATGTTAAATGTGTTACCCAAAGTATAAATCAAAACATACTGAGTCTAAGAATTTGTGCTCTTCTGCAAGTAGAGAAAGGTGGGGGAGGAGGCAACCTGGAAAACATCACTTAGATGATAAACTATTAGAATTTCCAAGATATTTTAATGGTTTTATGGGGACCATAGGGGTATTCTGGAATACCCAAGAAGCCTGGTGACTGTGTCTTTAGGCAACTGGCAGACCTGATGAGAAGGGGTCTTGCTCCTACAAGTGTTTGAAAGAGTGTCTCCAAGAATAAACATGGAGAGGGACAAAACAGGAGACCTGAGTCCAAAGACTGGGTTACCCTGGGTGATTAATGAGAAGAGGTCTCACAACAAGGAATCAGGACAAGACAGATAAAGATTTGAGACCAGAGACTTTAGAAGAGAACCAAAAGAAGTCTGTTTCAAGAAGATGTTCTCTGCAAAGGCAGCAGAGAAGTGAAAATTTCTTAGTCTTTTGAACAAACAATTCATCAGACTGGTGATAGAGAAGTCACTGGTACCCTCAAAAAGCAGTGTGGGTAGAACAGGAAGTTGGTAAGCCAGACTGAATGGTAGGTGCCATTGGGGTAGAATACCAGAGCCCAGTCAGGCCTCCTGACCTGCCAGCCCATGTGCTGAGTGAGTGCAGAATTAGTCAGTCCAAAATCTTGGCCTTCAGCAGAAATCCGTTTTGAAATCTAGCTGTCTGCCTGGGTCAGGCTGGGGAGGAGAAAGCATGAACTTTGGGGTCAGACAGATGGACTTTAATCCTTCCTCAGACAGAAACCAACTGTGAGACACTATCAAGTAGATTTAACCTCTATTTCTCCATCTTTAAAATGGAACTGATTTTTTTTATCTCACAAGGTGTTTTTTTTCTTTTAAAGACTAAAATTAGATAAAATGCCTATAACACATGGGCAAACTGTACTCAGTAAATATCATCTCTGCTAGGACAATGGGTTGTTTCACTGTGTTACTTGGAGTCTCGGAGCTCTTGAGAAATTTTCAGAAGCTGTTTTCAAAGGTGTCAGGGGCAAGGAGGTTCTGAGGAGGCAAAGGCTGAAGCTTCAGCTACCCACACCTGACTCTTACCAGAGCACAAGAGTCCCATGAAAATTTTGTTTAGAAAGGTAAGGGCATCTGAGACAAAACTACTGAGACTAGCAATGAATTTAACAAGGTTTCAGGATACTAGGTTAACATACAAAATTCAATTGTATTCTTATACACTATTAGCAATCAACTGAAAAATAAAAATTTAAAAACAATTTCAATACAGTAGTACCAAAAGCCATAGAAATATTTAGGAATAAATCCAACAAAAGATGTCTCAGACCTCTACATTGAAAAGCACAAAATATTGCTGAGAGAAATTGAAAAAGACCTAATAAACGGTGAGATATATCAGATTTGTGATAAAAGATAATACTGTGAAGGTGGCAATTCTGCCTAAATTGTTCTGTAGAGTCAATAAACTGTCAATTAAAATTCCAGCAGGCCTTTTTGTTTGTTTGTTTGTTTGTTTTGTAGAATTTCACAAGCTGATTTCTAAAATTTATATAGAAATGCAAAAGACCTTGGATAACCAAAGTTTGGGAATTCTGAGAAGCAGGCAGCAAGACTGGATTTAAATATGCAAGAGATTTATAGAGGAAAATGACAAGGAAGGATAAAAGGGGAGAGAGCAGAAGTAGACAAGGAAACTATCAGATCCCAATGCAGGTCTAACACCTATGAAAGGAGAGAGGGGAGGAAGAATTGGGAAAGGGCTTCAGACTACAATGTAGTTCTGAGAGTTTTAGTCAGGAAAGGGGCATCCCCAAGAAAAGATTGCCCATTGGAATAGTCCTGCATTGGCTAGAATGGGCTATCACTAGTACCCTTACCATACTTAGTCATTGGCTGGGAGCTACCAAGAAAAAGATGGCCTTTCTGTGAACAGTGAATCCACAGGGTGGAGCCATCAACTATGCTCCCAATACTAGGTTCTTTTGAAGATCTGAACAGCACACCTCCATAGCCACTATACAAAGTAGTTTTTAAAGAGAACAAAGTTGGAGAACTTCTCTTCCAATTTACCAACCTTACCTTCACGTTTCAATACTTTCTATAAAGCTACAGTAATCAAAACAGTTTGGTATTGGCAAAAAATAAACATAGATCAATGGAATAGAACAGAGAGTCCAGAAACATATTGCCAATTTTAAACCAAGGTACCAAGGCAATTCAATGGGAAAAGAAGAGTTTTTTCAACAAATGGTGCTGGATCAAATGGATATCCACATTGGGTGGGGGTGAGGGGTAGGCATCAACCCTTACCTCACACCATACACAAAGTTAACTCAAAATGAATCACAGACCTAAATGTAACACCTAAAACTATTAAAATTTTAGAAGAAAACAAGAGAAAAATCTTTGCGACCTTGACATGGCAAAGTTTCCTCAGAACACATGAAAAAGCATGAACTATAGAAGAAAAATTGATACTTGGACTTCATCAAAAATTAAAAACTTCTGATCTTCAATCGATACTAAGAAAATAAAGCAGACCACAGACTGGGAGAAAATATTTGGAACACATATACTAGACAAAAAACTTGAATCCAGAATATGTTTTTTTAAAAACCTCTTAAAATTCATTAAGACAAACAAACCAATTTTAAAAAATAGGGCAAATATTTGACCAGACACCTCACAAGAGAAGATAAATGAATGGCCAGTATGCTCACTTCAAAAAGCTCAAAATTATTAGTAATTAGGGAAATGCAAATTAAGACCACAATCAGATACTTCTAGAATGGCTAAAATTAAAAGACTGACCACACCAAGTGTTGGTGAGAATGTGGAGCAACTGGAACGGTTTCTTTGAAAGATAATTTGGCAGTTTCTTAAAAAGTTACACATATACTTACCATACAACACAGCTATTCCATTTTTGTATTCTAGTGTTCATAGTAGTGTTATTTGAATAGCCAAAAAAACTGGGAAACAACCTGAATGATCATTGATAAATGAATGGAAAAGCTATGGCTTAACTACAATAGAATACCACTCAGCAATATTAAGGAACTAACTGTTGATATTAACAATCACGTGAAGGAGTCTCAAAATTCACATGCTGACTGAAAGAAGCCAGACAAAAAAGAATACAGACTGTATGATTACACTGAGATAAAATTCTAGAAAGTGTAAACTAATCAATAGTGACAGAAAGCAGATTAGTAGTTGTCTGGGAATGGGGTGGAGGAGGGATGGATTACAAGAGGGTGATGAAAATGTTATCTTGATTTTGGTGATGGTTTCAATTATACATATGAAATAAAACTCATAAAATTGTATGCTTTAAATATTTGAGGTTTAGTGTATGTCAATTATGCCTCAACAAAAATGGTTTTAAAGAGATGGAGGGAGATGAGGGCTGGTGTAACTAATGCAATCCCACCTACACAGTAGAAAGATTTGAACAGTGTCCTAGAAGAAACATAGGGAGGAGTAAGTCTGGTACTTTGTTTTCCTATTTGTCTATTGAGTATCTGCCTTTCTCCTAGGCTGGGAGAGGGAGTGGAGGAAAGAACAATGCCTAGTGCTGACCAGCTGTCGAGTTAAAGCTCCCTTGAGTGCTTCCTGCCTGCTAGGCTGAGGTCTGCAGAGGGAGGACCCTTCCCTCTGACACAGGAGCAGGCCTGCCAGCTGCCTGGGCAATCAGCCACTGGAGTCACATAGGGCCCAGCTCTCAGAAGGAGCCGTGCTTGCTGTTTAATGATCTGCAGCCACCATATTGATTCTTAACAATTTTATCTTTGAATTTGTGTTTTGTAAGCAAAGTCCAATGGGACAGTGGATGTGCCAGGAACTTGGACCCTTGGCTCACACAGGGTCTCACCTCCTGCAGTTTTTCAAGTTTTAGACTGCCTGCTCCTCCTCCATCCTGCCCAGTGAGCACTGCTGGGCACAGATGTGGGGAGAAATGGGACTGGCGCACAGTCAGGGGGCTGAGTCACAGGGTGGGGCCCCGGGGCACCTGTGAGGGGTCTGCATTTGCCCCGTAAGTATCCTTGTGCCTGTGGGAGCACAACGTTAAATGGCAAATTTGAAACACCATGACAGGTGGAAAGACCACAGAAGAAAGGAAAAGGCTTTTTCACCCCTGCTGTTTGAATAAGGGGCTCCATATTTTCATTTTGCACTGGGCCATGCAAATTCTGTTGGTGCTGGCTGCGGAGCCGCCTGCTTGAGATCGTCACCCAGCTCCTTCCAGATCCACCTGCCCAGGCACTCCAACTCTGGATCGCCACCAATACAGGCATGGGGCTGATTTTGTCCCTAAGAGATTTCCACCACCCTCAGGGGAAAAATGTGGCTCAATTCAGCCTGCCTAGGAGTGATAGAGATCCAAGCGTTGTAATGAAAAGTCTGGAACATAGGGCAGGCTTGCCCTCCAGAGTAGGAAGCATATTGGGGTAGAAGCAAGGAAAGTCCTGTTCTCATAAGATTCCCCTGGATGCTGACCACCCTGTTCTTTGATTTCCTCTCCATTGTGGAATAAGGGTGAAAGTCCCAACTCGGTGTTTTGAAAAAAGTAACCATGACAACAGCCAAGTCCATAGAGAGAGTAGTAAAATGCATCAAGCTCACTCAATACCTTGCCTTTCCCTCCAGAATGAATGCTCCTAGTCAGACAATGATCCAGCTGCAACAAAAGAGCAAAAGGGAAGAACAGACCTAGAAAATCTTCATGTGCTGAGGCCCATTGGAGATTAGTGGTATCTCTTTGCTTTGTCGGTTCTTTGCCTTCTGGCTGTCTCCACACAGTTCAGGTCAGCTTTAGAAAGCTTATTCTAAAAGGGCAAGAGCAAATATAAGCTCTTTTTAGAAAACACGCTCTAAAAATCTGTTAAACCCATAGTTTAGAAGTAAAAATAAACTTGGAAAATTTGATTGAGTCGAGGTGTGATCAAAACTGTGGCCTCATCCTTGACTCTGTGGTTGGAGAAAGAACTGGCAGAAGTATTTCTATTTGCATGAGAAAGGAAGGGCTTCTGAGGCAGAATGAAACAGTCTAATCTTCAAGGGCACTGGCTGGGAAAAGAGGAGGCCTGAGTTCTAAACTCTGTCACTAATTAGCTGTGAGACCTTGGGTGTATAGTTTAACCTCTCAGGCTGTGCCAACATTTGCCCTGCTCTGTCAGCAGATGTGCAAATGCCCTTTTAATGAGAGGAAATCCTTGTGCTGGTAATGTGACCTGTGAGAGTGTTATCACATATTCTTTGAACCTGGCAGAGAAGGGTCGTGTCTGAGTCTTTTGCAAGGTGAAAGATAAGTCTTTCCTCTGCTGAATCTGGGCAAACTTGAGGAGTGAGCAGAGGGTTACTGTAGCTTTCCACCAAGGAAACCAGCTACTTTCTCAGTGTTGGGGAAAGTAGATTTGCTTTGTCTCTGAGGCTATAACTCGATTTGTCAAGACTGGTCCTAATTGCTAGTCTGTAGCTTGGCACTCAGCTCCCTGGGCATCGGGGATCTGAGGCTCTACAGCCACAAAGGCCTGGTGGGCATCGGTCAGAGGGTAATAATCAAAGGGAGTTGGGTAGCACCTGCCCTGTTGAAAGGGACAGCAGATTGTTGCCACAGGGAATGTGGGTCCAGTGTGGGCCGATCTTCTGCATTTTCCTTGAAGAGGCCTGAAATGTGGACTTTTAAAATTTAAGATATTCGAAACTTTAAATAATGTTAGTGAAAGCAAATTTAAAGCATAATGTAAGCCAAAATGAGACAAGCTAGCAGGCTGGGTGGGTTAATGACAAACTCCCACTAGGAGAGGGGAGCACAGGAGCAAAGCAGTCTGTGCCTTGCTTCCTGCAGAGCCTGGGGAAGAAGCAAGATCCTAGGGCATCTTTATCGGGGCAACTCGCCCCATCTCTCAACTGTCCTCTTCTGTCTCTCCTCCTCCCACCAGCCTGAGAAGATTTCATCTCTCTGTGGGAGGAGGGAGTAAGAAGCATTGCTCTTATCCCACATTTCTTTTCCCAAAGCCGCCACTGTGGCCAGTCCTGCCTACCGCTATAGAGCCTGGATTTTTGAAACCCACAAGCCCGGAAAGCGTTTCCTTCCCTCTGTACTCTGCTTCCCTGAGGCGATGAAAAATGCTCAGCTGATTTAATGAGGAGAAGGAATAAAGGCTAACCAGGTAACACTAGCTAACCTGCCTCCAGCCCAGGTGTTATACTGGAGAAGTATACACACAAAATCTCAGAGGCCAGAATCGGGGCGGTGTGCCTGGGAAGTTAGGATTGGTTTGGTACAGCTGGGTGGGGTGTTGGGCAAATGGCAGGGGAAGGGACTGGAAAGGCAGATAAAATAGGACTTAATACACAAAAAAATTTCATTGGCTCAGATGTCTGATTACTTACGTGTTTTTCTGTAAAGCTGGTGGACCAATGCTACATCTGTTTTGTGTAATTTATCTGTGCACTTTAAAGTGACATAAAGGGCTTCAGAAACCATGATCTGTAAACCATGCCTGTCATAATTTGGGTGGCTTTGCCCTCTACAAAGTATCCAAAGCTGATGCCGCTGAACTCATTTGAGAGTATTAAGTATCCCCAGACTTCACCGAGATACATGCTACAGCTGTCACCAAGTCTTCTTGCTATTCCAGGAACTGCTACTGCTTTCTGCCTGCCCTCCCCCCATTCCAGCTCCCATTCCCTACTTCCCCAGGCTCCACCAAACTCTTCTTCTTCCCCAGTGATCTTTCCAACTCCATCTCTCCCCTGAACTTGGGCTGACCCTGTCTGCCCTTACAAGAAGAAGATGTGTTTTCTATCATACATCCCCTGATTCAGTGTTGGGAGCTGGGGTTGGTCTTCCAGCGTGGTGCTTCTGGACCATTGCTCCCCTTTTCCTTCTAAAATACTGTAAGCTCCTTAAGGTTCACACTGACTCCTCTAGTCACTGAAGGCTTAGCCTCTTTCTCCGTGTCTTCCTCTCCACCCCATCATCCTCAGCAGCTAAATGTCCTTATGGCTGATATAAGCAACACCCTGCCTGCAGAGTTCCCTGACGAATGCACCTTCAACAGCCTTCTCCCTCCACTTCAGCACACTCCCAGGGGTGCAGCTGGGACCTTGACATCATCAGAAACTGCACGTCCTCTGAAATGTCATTTTCTCACCACAACCTTCCAGCTCATTTGCTCAAGTTCCTTCACTATTTTCCAGCCTCAATGAAATCTCCAAGCCTGTGGTCCCTCCACTTTCTCTCTGCCCATGAACATCCTCCTATCTTTACTTCCTTTTGTATCTAGCTTAGAGGGCATAGTTCTTCCCACAGTGTCCTAAAAATATTACTAAATCTGTCGTGTCCCTCTTGATGGTCCTTGCCTGGCAAAGCCCCTAGGACTTATTTATGCCTGTGTCTGAGCAGATCAGTGTGACTGGAGAATATGGCACATTTGGGTGTGGCTCCAACTTCATGTTCTCCAACCTTGTTAGGGTCCTCAACACTGCTTAGCAGTTTTACCATGCTTTTCTAGAAGCTTCTGCCACTTTCACAATCACATTTCATTTCTTCCTCTCAGAGCTTTATGCTTCCAACCCCTTTACTCCCAGACAGAAGCTTGGCAGAGAAAACTGATGGACTGCATTTGCACCTGCCCTCTCCTCCCACATATAGTACAAGGGAGGGCATGTCCCTCCTTCAACCAAGGCCAGTCCCTCCACATGTGCACCAGATCTCATCCTCTCCTAAGGTGCAAGTATCCTGTTCCAGTAGGTATACCTTCTCCTTCCCAAATATTTAACCTCTTCCTCACACCTGGATTCTTCCCTTTAGCACTCAAATACATGCTAGAATTCTCCATTACAAATAAAGTCAAGCAAACACAACTTCCCTTAACTCCACACATCACTCAAGCTCTCACCTACTGTTCTGTCTACTCTTCATTCACAGCCAAGCTTGTAATTTAAGAGATATGTACAGACACTGCCTCTTTCTCCTTTTCTCCTTTCCATTCTGGCTTCCCACTTGACCACCTTGCAGCAACTGCTCTTGCTGGGGCCACCAATAGCCTTTTTGCTTTACCCAATATGAATTTTCCACCTTAATCAGACTTGACCTCTCAGGAGCATTCAATGCGGTTAAACTTTCTTCCTCTTGGCTTTGGTGATAAAAATACTTTTTTGGTCTTCTTTATACCTTCTGACTGTTCTTAGGATCTTTTGCCTGTTCCTCCTCCTCCAAATTCTAAATTCTTGAGTTCTTTGGGAGTTCTCATACCATACTCTCCACTGGCAATTTCAACTTTTCCCGAGGCCTTAAGTCTACCTCTATCTAGCTTGGCTTAATCTTTCCTGAACTCTTACCTTTTCTATCACAGAACTGTAATTAAGTACTTATTTGGATGATTATCTGTGTACTGTTCCTTCTCCTGGAACTATAAGCTCCATGGGGGTGGGTGGTGTCTTCTTTATCCCCTTCTCCCATAATCCATTGGGCCAGCCTCCAGAAAAGTGACCAAGTGACAACGCAGAGTTCTACTTGATGGCCCATGCTCCTCCATGCTCTTTCCTTCCAAAAGAGGAAGCAAATATTTGCCCTCATGGGATTGTGTAATAGTCAGAACTTGTCACTGAAGTCTTTTCTCCCAGATTTAAGTTAAAATTATCCTTTCTTTACTGCAGAATAGGAAATCCAGATATTTTCTTTTGCCAAAAATGGGAAAATCCCATATTAATAAAAATGAACATTGATGGGTAAGGGAGTCTTCAAGTTTTTCAGTAGAGGAGTGACATGGTGAGCTCTAGATTTTGGAAAAGCTGTCAGCAGTAAGGAGGAAGAGTTAGTGGAAGGAGAGAATAGGGGCAGGGGCATTCATATAATTCTGTTCCCAGGGAGAGCTGACAAAAGCCCTTATCTCATGGGTGACACAGAATAGGAAGGAAGAGGGAGAACTTCGTAGAGAAAATGACAACTGAATATGAAGCTGGGGTGGTGGGCAGTGACAGATTGCCGAAATTCAGAGGACTCCAGTATTTTACCCATCGTCCTCTGCAGTGGGCCCCCAGGTACATGCTGCTCTGTCTCCCTGGAAGGACTGGCCCTCACACTTAACTCCTTGGAATCCTCTTCCTCCATCATGATCTCTATAAAGCGCTCCTTGATAACTCCAGGAAGAATGACTCTGTGCCTCCCCTTAACCCCCACAGCATTTTGTTCAATGGTTGATATTCCTGCCAGTTGTATATAACACAAGTGCTCATGTGTGGACTGTATCAAAGCACTGTGCCATCTGTGATGAAATAACTATTTTCAACTAAAACAACTTAAAAAACCAAATAATAAATTGAAAAAAACATACTTACTATCTTTATGTCCTTGACTTACAGTTAACCAAAAGCATCTTCTCATCTTTATTTAAAAAAAAAAAACTGGTAGGGCATGTTAATAATACTTATTACTCATTTATCTGATAAGGTTTATAAAAAGGTCTTGGATGAGCCTGGCCTGCTCCTTCCTTTGGTTTTGGAGTAGACAATCTTTTAGTTCCAGAATAGCCTGAGACACCACCTCTGAGCTTCTAAATGACTCTTGTATCCTGAAAACCCAGGGTAACCACACTCCAGCTCAGTTGGTTCCCATTAACCTCTTTGTAAGTTATCTGTATGTGCACACTTTAGCAATAACAGCCTTTTAAAGGGTGCCAGACATTTTTAGCCACACTGGATGCAGATAACAACATGGTTTAACTTATTTATGATGAGGATTGGCTCACACAGACCTCTTCACATTTAACACTCTCCTAAACATTCCCAACATTCACTAGGGCTTGAATAGCCCTTTAGGACCAATGCCTTCTGTGAAAATACTCAAAATACATCTGAATACACAACTATGCCATCACCAAGAGCACTCTGCCATCTAATTCCAGCAGAATCCTAATGATGCCACAAGACCAGAAAGACTGCCTCTTTGGGAGACAGCTCCTGATTCCCATCTTCCTCCTCTGATCAGCATCAATCCCTATGCTTTCACTTCCATAATTTGCATACTCTTTTCCTGTGGTGTTTATCACATAAAACCTTGCTACTTTTATTTGTGTCTTTCTCCTCAGCTGTATCAAAAGCTTCTTAAAGGCAGAGACAGTATTTTCTTAGTGTCCTACCTGCACCCCTCCCAACCCTCCACCTACCCATACTAGAATCTTAATACGATGCTTTGTACTTGGTTGGAGTTCAGTGTTCTAGAAAAGTTAATGACTGAATAAATCATTAACATAATTTGGGTCATTTTCCGCATGCAATGCATCGCCTGCCTTTACCCACACCAAAAGCCCTCGGCCTAGTCTCTGCTCACTTTTCCTGGACTCCCATAGTTTTTCCCCATCTGTCTGGCATTTCTCTCCACCGCTAAAGAGTTTTCCAATCTGCTGCAACCCTAGTGCCTGCACAATTACTCCCTGTTTTGATTCATTTTTAAAGTGATTTAGTAAGAACAGTTCCAACGCTTAGCACTCTTCCATTTGGAGGACTGTTCTACCATTCCTGGTTTCTCCTGATAACCCTGCTGCCCACCCTAAACCTGTGGCAACTCTACAAGAAAGCCTTTTGAAGTCTCCCTTAGCAAAGAAGCTGGTTGTCTTAGAATCAAAAGAAGCTATATGCAATTCATTCCCTAAAATCCTCCTTGAAATGGAGGAATTGGACACAAGATGGTCTCTCTTGGGTTCTTTCCTTATGCCATCTTTTCTTGCTTGTAGCCAAAATACTGCAGCTATCTTCAATTATTCCTAAACTTAAATGTTTGCCAGAAACTGATGCTTTTGAAATGCATGCACCATTTTTTTCATGCAATATATATATATATATATATATATATATATATATATATTTTTTTTTTTTTTTTTTTTTTTTGCTTTGGTGATTACTTGACAGAAGTTCCTGGTGATAGTGATCCTAAATCCTAACTCTGCCTACCATGATTCTCTAGGTGTTTTCACTACTCACTGTCTCCTCTAATGATCACATCATCCTCTGAATGGTGGGAAGGCAGGCATCATTAGCCCCATTTTACAGATGCAAAATCTGGGACTGGGAGAGAGATTTTGTGATTTTCCTAAATTGCCATGGTTTGTAAATAGTGGTGGTGGGTGGAGGTGGGGGTATTTAACCCATAGCTTCCTAAGACTTTCCCACTTTCTCAAGCTTTTGTTGGATTTGTTTCGAGCAGCATTTGCTGCAGCCAACTTTGGTTCCTTGGACATTCAGTCATCCATTTAAGCTGGCTCTCTTTTTTGGGGGGGATTTAAACTCTTCTAACTGAATAAATCAGATTTATATTTTAAATGTTTTTGTAAATCTCTGTAACAATTTCAATAGGCCCTACCTTAAAATTACATGCAGCTAACAGATGTTCACCTCCTTTTTAGCCCTTTTGTCAGACATAGGGAGACTGGCATGGGGTGGAAGATGGTGGAGGATGGAGTGGAGGAGGAGTGTAGGGTACCGGGGGCAGGAGGACCTGGAATCCAGTCCAAATTCCACTGAAGGGGTACCTTTTCCAAAGTTTATCCTCCCAGAGGCAAAGGCTTTTTACTATATCACACAAATGTGCTGCATAGACTAATAGGGGTCCAACTGGGAGAGGGCTGGAGGAGAGATAGTTTACAGTCTAACGTGTGAGTCAAGCCACATGCTTAAAAGCACCTGGGTTACATTAGGATAAAGACATGCTAAAAATGTCGCCAAAGATGTATACCAAGAGCTGACTACGGTTGTGGGAAATAAAGGAAAGCCAAGGTGAGAGAGGTGATGGTAGGCTGGGGAGACCTGGAAAGCTTTGCAAAGAAGAGACAGTGATTTGGAAAGCATGCAGTCCTAGCGAAAAGGAGGGATACATAGTCCCATCCCCTGGCATGGTCCTAGATGCCTATCTAATGTCTGCTTGAGGAGCCTCCAGTCCTTTGGAAATAGGTAGATTGTGAAATGTTAGCTACCTAGTACAAAGGAGAGGAGAGAGAAGAAAGCAAGGGGCAGCAGAGGGGATAAGAGCATGCTTCTGAGCCGTATAGCCTGGATCTGAGCCCTGTTCTACCACTCAGTACTAAGTGAATTTGGGTAAGCTGCTGCTAGATTCTGGACTTCATCATTGATAGTAGCTACCTCCTAGACTTGATCTACAGATTAAATGAGATTATTACCTACAAAGTGCTTAGAACAGTGCCTGGCACACAGTAAGTACTCAGTAAGTGTTAGTTAATATTACGATCACACATGCTTGTGTATCACATATGCACAAGGAAAATGCCTCTTGGGATCCACAAGTAGTATTAGAATCCATAAATTGAGAGTTAATATACTCTAAAAGACACCAGGAAAGGTCAGAGAAAGAGGACTTGACCTTCACGTGTTGCTGCTGTTTTTTCATGGTTGGGCACTTTGGAATAATACTCTGAGGAAAATATGGCAATGAAATGGTGCCATGTAGGACTGATCTCATGCCCTGGGCTCAGGTAATGGAGCACAGGGTCCAAGAAATCAAGGCCTGCTTGGATTCCCTACACCACAGCCTGGAGGCAAAGTTTCTACTGGTTAACAAGTCAAGAGCAAACAGTCCTTTGAGCTGTACCCTTTCCAGGCCCTGGAGGTCAGAGACCAATATTATTACTAAGAAAAAAGTTCAGAGAGGCTCTCTTCATTCTTAAGAGTCACCACCTACTCTGCCGTGCTCCAGACTGAAAGGTACACAGAGGCCTGCCCCAAAGTATAGTAAGTTAAGGCTATCACCCCAAGTTCTACACTTGGTGAAAGCTATACTCTTGGGCAATTTACTTAATCTCTTTAAGCCACACCTGTAAAATGGATATATGAATAAAATCTTAATGGGACTGGTTGTGAGGTTTAGATATAATAAAGCTTAGCATTCTATAAAAGGTAGCCATTATAATGATTAATAGCTGCAACCACCGTAGTTTTGATGGCGCAGACAGAAAGAAAGAAGTGGCTGCTGCTGAAAGCGCACTTGAAACTCACATAAAATTAAGGTGGCCATAAAGTTTATTATTCAAAGGGAGAACTTTTGAGAGTAAAGGGGGTGCTATTAATAATGGTGCTGGGAAAATAGGCATGAACTGGGACTGTCATGGGTAAACCAATCCATGATTCTCCACACACCGCCCACCGCTTATACCTCTTTCTTCAAAAAACAGTTCTTAGTGAAATATTTTTCTCCTTCTTGACATCTTTGTCTTTTGGAAGGTGTTCATTTTACTGCTTAGGTTAGCTTTCAATGGTTGAGGAATAAATAGGTGTTAGCCCTTGTACCCAGCACTTTAAGGAAATGAACTATAAAATCCTCATCCTCACTATGGGTGGTGGGTGCTACCTCTGTTACACAGCTATGGGACCTGAGGCTCAGGGAGGTTAAGTAACTTGCCCAACCAAAGGTTATAGGTCCATTAAATGGTATATTGGGGATCTACCATATAAGCCAAAGCCTATGACCTTTACTGGATCAGAATGTTTAGAGGTGAGTTCAGAATGATTTGGGGTGGCCCTTCCTGCCACGCCTCACCTGCTGGACTTACAAGGTGGGTTGTCAAGGTGTTCATCTTCTTTCCATGTATACATCAATTCCCAAACCCGTAGGTCACAGACTTGAGCTGAAGAACCATTGGCTGCCCTCTGATGTTTATAGAAATAGGAGCTTTGTAAATACAGGTTATTAAATCTTCCCTAGGTTTAGTAGTAAATAGAATCTTGTGTAGTTTTCATAAGACCTATGGATTATATAGCTAAGCGGCCAGCAGATTTAATCTTTCTTTTTCCCATTTTGATATTCCCAGGGATGGGGTTGGGGTGGGAAGCAGTATCTTTAGACCTGATGCTCTTCATTGATAAGCTGTACAGAAACCTTTCTCTCAGGAATGCCCACTTCCAATTCTGCCCTGGTGATACAGAAGCACTGCCTTACCCATAAACTACCTATTGGTGGAAAACATTAACCTCTGAATACCCAGGGTTCCATGGGAGCAAAGCTAGGGCTCCCATAAAACTGGAGAATGATACTCAGAATTCAGCTGAACTATTTGGGCAACTTTATCATTTCTGGGGCCCTAATTTTCAGGAGGATGGTTCCTACAGTGTAAGAAAATGACTGCTTCCTATAGCACCAGGCTGAGTATAGAAAGAGCTCTTCAGCAAACACATTACTCATCCATCCTTACAGAACCTGTAACCTCCAGGGTGCTTATCCAGAAGTAATCTCATTACCTACATCCTGTTCTAGTAAGTTCAAGTTCTTCTGTATCCCCTGGTTGATTTCTTAGGACCACTGATAACAGCTTTTATGTATAACTTGGCATCAATAGCAGGCAAGTCACTTTTGTCTCAACTAAACTTGGGCCTTAGAGACGGTTTCCATCCAGAGGGTTAATGGCTTCCAAACTTTCAACAGCGATGTTGATGCCAGTCCTGAGGAGTGGGAACACCAGAATGTCCCCCTCCCCACCACTTGCCAACATACAAACTGAAAATGAAATCTACTCTCAAATATTCTGTTAAGTAAAGATTCCTTTGAGTTACTTTGAGTTTTTATGGAGACAGGGATTCCTTTTTGTGTCCCATGTCCTGAGTGGATTAATGAGATACGGTGGAAATCAATTCAGGGGAGCCCACCTGTACATGGGTCTGGTTCCCCACTTCACTCCCTGACAGGTCAAGAAACCATGTGAGAATTTACAGTCCAGCTCTTCCAGAGACCTTCAGCACAAATAATGTCTGCTCCCAATCACTGGAATAATGCCTGCATAATTTGGAAAGAGGGAGATTTCCCACTTTTGGTAAGAACAGTGTCTTCTTAACCATCAGAATCTTTGTACACACTCTTATCTCTCTCTCTGGTAAACACCTACCATCTTAAGCCTCTGCTTAAGAGGGCACCTGATCTCATCTGGGGGATCTGGAAGAAGTTTTTTGTTATATACTCCCATAGGACCGAAAGTGCTCCCTTTGATAAACTCCATCTTATTTTTATACTTAGTATTTCAAGGCCTGCCTCTACTGCTACTGGGTCATGAGGTCTAGGACAGGGCCTGTTGGCCATGTTCCTCATGTGCCCATCCACCTGGTAGGGTACCCAGCACAGAAGGCCCTCAGTAAAGGAGTGGAGTATTTGGGAGAATGTGGCTGGTGCAGTTGCGATGGCTGTTCAGGACCTTACAGGGACCCCTGGAGTGCTTATATGAGGCTGGAGATGCTTCTCTCTCACCTCTTCAAGGATCACTGGATGGTTCATTTCTGCTTTGCTCCTAAAGTCCAGGAGAGTTAGAAGGAGCCTCTAGCAAAATCATGCCTGCCATGGTTTACATAAATAGTTTTCACCAACATTATCTCAAGGCAAGGAAGGCTCTATTATTTTCATTTTACTGGCAAGGAAACTGAAGGCTCAGAGGGATGTAGTAACTTGCCCCAAGTCGTACAGTATGGGCAGAGCTGTGAAGTGAATTATTTCCTGCTATGATACAATTACATTAAAAATACAGTGTGTCATGAAAACTGTAACAATGCTGATTACATCTAACTTCCAAGTTCCATTTGGAGCCTTTTTCAAATTGTCTTGTTCACTTATTAAAGAGTCATTCACTGCCTCTTTGAACATTTACCCTGCCTTGTAGAAATTTTGATTATTTTATTAGAATTCTCATGCCTGGCCAAAATCCCCCATGTTCTCTGTTCCACCCATTCTCTGAGAAGCCATTTTTATGTGTTTGTGTTTCTGTGTGCCTCTATTCCCTCCGGCGGGGTCCTTGGTCCTTCCTTAGTCAGCTGACTAACAAGGAATTTCAGCCACAAAAAATGAGCACATAACTAAGACTCGCCAAACATTTGATGAATGACAACACCATAGAAAGGAGTTTGTTACACAACTACAAATAAATAGAAGAGTTTATACCTAAGGAAAGAGATTTAGTGATCATTCAAAACAGGACTCTAGAATATGTTGAATTAATAGCCTCAGATACACCAGCAGATATTGCATCCATAAAAAATGAGCAGATAATGGACACTAATACTTTGATTTTTGAAATAAAAATCTGAATGAATGGACTGAAAAGCCAAATAGATAACAGTTGAAGTGCTGGCTTGAAAATTCAGTCAAGGAATTCTCTTAGAATGTGGCACAGAGATAAAAGAGATGGGAAATATGAAAAGAGCAGGTAGAAAACATGAAGGATGAATCCATAAGACCCATTATTTGTCTCACTGGTGATCTAGGAAGCCAGAATAGTGAGAATGGAGGGAAAGCAATGTTCAAAGAAATATTAGCCAAGAATATTCTAGAATCAAAGAGAACTTTCCGAATTCTCAGTAGTTTCTACTTTTTAAAATAAAAGTCACATACAGATAACTCAATGGGGCCAGTTCTTCATCCACTGAAGCTAGACTTGATTTGGGAAGCAGTAAAAGGACATTGAAGCCAAGTGTGGTGGAAAAGTTGATCAAACTTAGTTCTTGCTGACAAGATCAAAGTTAAATTAGATGTGAATTTAAAATATTCTTGCAAGGCTCATAAATTAGTTCTGAAGATGCCTGCCTGCCTCTATTATTATCAGCTTGCACACAGATACTTTAGCTAGTAGAATTTTCTATTTTCTCAAAACTTCCTCTAGTTTCCTTGTAGAGGAGTGCACGTATGCTGGTTTCCTAGCATAAGAGTATGTAAGCCAATCAGAAACCAGGGAGTCAAGTAAGAGAGCAATGCCTCTCCTGTATCCTCCCTCATCTCCTCCCCTACTTACGGTTCCACCAGTGGATGTTAATGCTTCTCAACAAGAATCCAGCTCCTTCTGTCTCATTATCTCCCACCACCTTTCTCATTTCTACTTTCAAGCATTGCCAAAGCCTCACCATCAAAACCCAACCACATTCCAAGGCTCAGAACAAGTCTCACCTTCCCCATGAAGGCTCGTCTGGCCACATCTCTATGCTAATATCTCTTTGTGCTTGTCGACAGTACCATGCTCATTAGTTTTTCCTCCTCCTAGCCTGCAGGCTCCCACAGAATGGAGAGAGTACCACACATGTCTTTTTGCCCTCCATGGAACTGCATGTTAAACTGAGAATACCCTAGGAAAGAGAACAAGCTGAAGTATTAGCCCCTGGAGACTAACTATTTTGGTGAGATGATTTCCTCTGACTTGGGAGAAGGAAGTGGGTGGAAGGAAGTGTAGGGGAGTAACATGGAAAAGGAACTGTGGGTGAGGAGGGGTCTTGAAGGCAAGCACCGAGTATTTCACAGTTCTGTTCAGCTCACCTCAGTATCTCTCATATCCTCTCCAGTTACTCCATGACACCGGGTCACAGAATTGCTGACCTCCAGACCACCAAGTGAGCTCAGAGACTACCCCACTCCCTGGCCCTTCAGAGTACCCAAGAGATGTACAATGACCTGCCCATGAGCACACCTTTCTTCAGTGACCCTGGAGGACACTACTTCAGTCCAGAGGCTCTGCTCTTGTCAGGACTGTCCCTTGTTACCTATGCTCTTGTTGGAGACTGAAGGCTAATAATAGTAATGCCATTTATTGAACTCTTACTATGTGCTCGATATAGATACTCTGGGAAGGCTTCAACACGCTTTATCTCACCTACAGTTGTTTATGCCTCTGAACACCTGTATTTTGACTTACATTATTAGTAACATGGGTGACTCTGTTTTGTCCAAATTAACTCCTTGAGAGTAGGGACCTCATTTTGTTTGTTGCTATATTCCTAGAGCCCAGAACACTGGCTGGGATGTTGCAGACATTAAATTTTTGGAGTGGACACAGTAGTCTGCACGTGCATGTGCTCTCCATGAGATGGGCTCCTCCATGGTGGGAGCACAGATGACTCGTGAGCCTTGATGCCCGCTGAGGCTAAGGGCAGCCATGGACAGTGCCAGTGTGAAGTAGGCCACACATGGGATTTGGGAGATCAGACATGCCCCCACTCTTTTTTCTTTCAGTGGTTCCACTGGCTGCACAATCTATCATGTTATCATCAAGACTTTACCTGTAGATTTGGGGTCCAGGTGAAAAGTTAAATACCCAAAAGAAATTTCACTCATTTATAACCTGGAAATCATACTCTTCTGGTCAGTGAAGGTGGTTCTGATCTGGAAAAAGCCTCTGGGACGTTGGGAACCTAAGGTGGCAGGTGGATAAAGAAACTTGAGCCAGGAGTTGTTAATTTGAAGTCTGTGCATGGGCCTCAGGGGATCCAGAACCCAGTACTGTATTCAAAGCATACTGATTACTGAGTGTGTTTCCACAGCTCTCATTAGAGTCTCAGAATGAGTCTGGAGCTCTAAGGAAATGAGAAGAGCTAGAGAAGATGGCCAAACCTGGCCATTTGCACCGCAGATTCCTTGACATCCCAGATCAGCTCAGTACCTAAGCCTACAGGTGCCACAGTCTGGCCTAAGGCAATGGTGCAGAAGGAGAGAACCAAGGAAGATGAAGAGGGCAAAGGCATTGGGGAGGGCTGTCCATGAGGGAAAGCTAAGATAAAGGAGAATGCTGAGCATCAGACACACAGCTAGAAGAGGTCATGTGGCCCAATCCTCTTATTTTATAGATAAGGAAAGGTAGTCCAGAGGGGTTAAGTAACCCAAGCAGTTGGGGTCAGCCAGTGGCTCCCTCGCCAGAGATTAGTCTGCTCTAGGCCATCTCTGTGGCCTCACAGTTTGTTCACTAAACAACAGATAAGCTCAGAAGGAAAGGCCAGTATTGCTGCTGTTATCTGACTATTTGGGTGATGGCTGTGGGCCATTTCATTGCTGGAATTTGGCATTTAGAATCAGAGATAGGTTAAGGGAAACATGTGAATGCATCATTTTTTGATGACCTCAGGCCTAAAATGCTTATCCTACCAGCTGTTCGTTCATCCACTTCAGTATTTACTGAGCACTTACTAGGTACAGGCACTTGTGATAGCCTCCTTAGGGGTCTCAGAGAGGAGAGAGATGTGAGGCTTTGCCTTGGAGGAGATTCTGCTGTGGTGATGATGACAGGCAACCCACTGCAGAGGCAGCTGGGGTTTCTGTGCAAGAGGTGGGTTTGTTGCTGCCCTTACAACTCACCACATCCAGGTAGATGAGCCACAGTAAGGCCACTTGGGACCTCGGTGTAGTAAATCTTGGATACCAAGGCTCAGGTATGGCTCTGAATCTTTTGGCTGGTGCGATCAGGGCTGCCCTAAGCAGCCCCACTTGAGGACTTTCCACTATTTCTTCCAGAGTCAGGGAGTCACACAATTCCATGTGCCAGAGAGGTTTTAAGGCTTGAAGAATGACAGCCAGCACCACTGGTGCCTGGCTCTGGAGATTTCACTTTAACCCTCACCCCAGTGTCCTGGGGTGGAAAGAGTTCACTTCCTCAGCTTGGGCTCAGGGAGGCTGGGGAAGTGAAGAAGGTTACAGGGCTGGTTACTCACAGAGCTGAGACTTGAACTCAGGCCCCTCACCACAAAATTCTGCTCCTGTGATACTGTCACTTCTGCCTTTTCCCACCTCAGGTTAAAAGCCAAAACTGGACTGATAAATCCCACTACTGATACCCTCTGAGGTCAGAAAACATGTCAGGTCTTACAAAATTGAGTTGAAAAGTAAAGCGGTGGAAAACCTCTTAGAGAAATGACTGCTGCTATGGGAACGATGCCTCCTCTGTGACATAGGCTCAGCCTGCTAGTGGGAAAGAGTGTGGCTTGGGTATCATGTATCTCCTGTACAGTGGGCTCTCAAGGCCTCATGGAGGGTTCTAGTACCTTGATGCACCCCCTTTGTCTCATGGCCTGAAAGTCCTTTAATAGTCAAGATCTTGAAGGCTTTTCAGGTTGTCACTGCTGACTATACTTTTAAAAAAACTCTCCTGGGAGAGGATATCAGGTACAGCCCATTGGGAAGACAATGGATTAGGCATCTGAAGGACAAGAGGGCACCCTCAGAGGGGCACAGATGAAAGCTGAGGTAAAAGGGCAGCCAGGCCGGCTGGTAGTTGGCCAGTAAGCTATTGCAAAGAAAGGAGCATTTCCACAAACATGTACTGAAGTCATGGGACCTCAAAGATGAGTAAGAAAGCCTCAGCCCTGCCTGATGCCCAAGAGCTTTGGGTCTGTGTACTCATGTGAAATGTGGGTTTTGGCAGCCTGTGCACTTACCAGAGAGGGAGTCTTGGCCTTTTATGCACTGTCAGTAGTCTTCCCTACATGTTTGGAATGCTAAGTGTCTGAGGAGATCTCCCAGGGGCGCCCTAAAGGGGAAGGCCAGCTACACAATGTTTATCCCTCTGAGTTTCCCTTGTTTGTTTCTATGATCTCTCCTGCCCCAGAACAAGAAAGTCCCAGGGACTCACCTGGAATCTTGCTGGGAAAACTGACTAAACTGCAAGTGTCATGACCCCAATACGAGGGCATGGAAATCAGATCACAGAATATGTACATGGTAAACCTTTTCCACTTTCAAGTGACTATTGGCAAGTGACCCTACTTCCCTGGATCTTATGTGGTGTGTTCAGTTTTCAGAGGAAAGAACTGTTCTATTGGACAATCTCTGGGTTGGTTTTTTTTTCCCCAGCTCTGATACCCTGTGTTTCCTCGATGTAGAAGTTCATGGGCAGTTCTGATTGTCATCCTAGAGACCTGCGGTCCTCACATCACATCCTGGCTTACAGAACCTTCCTCAGAATTTTACTTTTCCTCTCATGTCTGAATGTAGCACCTTTCTCAGAGTCCTTAATAAATGTTTTTTGGTTTTTTTTAATGAAAGCTTTCATGACTCTTGAGTTATGGAGTGACTTGACAGTCAAAAGCAAGAGTATCCCAGGACTCATGTCAAAAGGAAAGGAGGAGGAGTATTTATACTAGGTAAGAGCAGGCTCAGGGAAGGAGAGAGAGGAAGCAGACCCCTCCTGGGAGGCTCGTGGGGCAGAACTAGCTGAGCTGGGGGGACACTGGGGAGACACGAGAACTCCCAGGTAGGATGTCTGCAGTTCAGTGAGAGAGTCAGTGTGTGGGTAGAGAGAGCCAAGAAATAAGTATAAGCAAGATGTCTTGCAGTGGAAGCAAAAAAGGATTTATCTTTTTAGTAGTGGGTTGATATAATGAAAACTGAGTTGGAAAACAATCTGGCAGCAGTGTGCAGGATGAGCTAAAAGGGAAGGTCTGAGAGGAAGGGCCCTGGAGAGCTTACAATGGGGAATAAAATCTAGACAAAGGTGGAAACAATGCAAACTCAGGCAACAGGTTTGCAGCAAGCATATGCAGAGGCCTGGATTCTAGGAGTGGGGAACAGTAGAGAAGGAAATAGACCCAGATCCCCCACCTTGAGGAACTCATCTTCTAAGAGAGGAAACAGGAGGGATATGACTTTTAAGAATTAACGCCTCATTTTATTTAGTAAGAGATTTAAGAAAACTTAAATGCATCTAACTCAGAAGGACAAAAATGAATGATTTTATGTCCTTAACATCTCTTTAGATGAAGCAATCAACTGTGTATGGCTGATTTATAAAGTCACTCACAGTCAGCTTAAGGCCTAGCACTAGAGAGTAACTAGGCAAAGGAAGCTACAAAAAAAAGACTCACACACCAGGTCCAAGTGTGCAGCTCCGTAAAGGTTGTGGCACTTGATTCAGATATTTAGTAAAGGCTGTAGTCTGGGTTGGGTCCATGGAGAGATGTTTTGTTTGGCATCATGCCTGATACTTTGAGAGGAGTCCTGGGCTCTCTAATGAACTACAAGTGCACCTATCTCCATAACTGTGTCACCTATGTAGCCCTTGAAGGCATCAGATCTTGGTACTGTCAAGAGTGGAATGAGGGTCCGCCAGAAATCCCCAATAGATTTTTTTCCCAATAGAGGCTTTCGAAAACAATTTAATATTAGAGAATTCAAGGTAATTTTTGGCAAAAATCTAGAGGGCAGATATGGATTTGCCTTCAACTAACTGACCACTGAGTATATGCTTTGATCATTGATGGAGCAGAGGGTAGGGTTAAGGTCCACTATAAATATTAAGATATGGGCGTGAAGGTAAAGGAAATTCAGGTAAGTATGCTTGAGTCAGGGACAAGACATTTTTAGGGAATCCTAAAGAACTATCCTTAAAACTTTGTGACAACATGTTTAGGCTAGGATAGGGGGCAGATAAGGGTAGAAAAGTAAGGGGAAGGAGTATGTAAAAGAAACCCAAGATTTTGAGCTCGAATGACTGGGAAAATGATGTATAAGAAGACTAGAATGGAAGGAGGTTAGCAGGAAGTCAGTGGATTTGGGTTTAGATTTAAGTGTGGAGTGGTGGTGAGACATCTAAGTGCTGATGTTAACTAGGCACTTGAGGCATCAGATATGGAGTTAAGGAAAGAGGACGAGGCTAAGAAGGGAATTGTATGTATGTAGAGGGTGGGGCACTTACACAGCAGCAAGAACAGAAGTCAGGAAAAATGAGTTCTTGAAAGAAGTATGAAGCAGAGCGCTAAGCACTTAGGCTGGGAAATGCTCGGGGTTCAGGGACTTCAGGGGAGCTAGGAACAGGTCCAGAAGAATAAGGAGCCATGGAAGAGAAGGAAAAGCCTATCACAACGGCAACAGGCAAACAGATACAAGAAGGAGGAATGCCAAATGGGTCCAAAGTCATAGAGGGAGATCAGAACAAAGAGGGAAGGGAGAAAGGAATGAATTAGGCTGTAGGAAGGTCGTATGTAACCGTTGAGGGACTGGTGCTATGAGTGTAGTTTAAGCAGAAGCCAGGAGTAAAGAGGAAATGGGTATAAAGGAAATGGTAACTGTAGGCATGGGTTGCTTATTTGGAAGAAAAAGAAGCTAGCCCGAAAAGAAGAGAGGAAGAGTCCAGAGGTGTAGAAGGAAAACAAGGAAAAGCTGGTATCATAGCAGCCAGGAAGGGAACCAGGCATGTAGTGAGAGGAAGCAGAAAGTGTAGTTTGGGTTAAGAGCATGGACTTTTCAGCCCCCACAGGTTGGTGCTCACCTCCCACTTTACAACTTGCTTTGACATGCTGAGGCTCAGTTTCCTCAACTTTAAAATGGTGGTATAATATATTGAACTTTTCCCAGTAGGTGATTGTTATGATTGAGCCCTAATGCACATAGAACTCTTGGTGAAATATCCCAGGTGAGAGTGAAACTGATGCTGCAGCCATCAGGTCTTGTCCATACTCTTCACCACATCCAGGTTGTTTGTTCCTCTTGTAAAACAGCAGTAACAACAGTTAAAAACCTTTTTTTTTTTAAAGAAAAAACCGGGTTTTGGAAACTCATGACTTTTGGACATTCTCCAGCTTCCTCCTTCCTCTCTGTCTCCCTAATTGTAGCATCCCAGCCATGCCTCCTTGTTTATCAAAAATGCTGGCACTTAGCCATGATGAGCCTCTTCTAGTCTCCTGCCAGCTCTTGGGCCAATCCTCACTTGCCTTCTGTGCAGACTTATAAGATTTATCCTGCTCCAGTCCGTCATCAAATGCTGGTGTCCCTTAAGACACCCTTCTCAGCCTATACAGACTCCACAGCCCATATATCAGCTCAGAACTCTCCCCCGAGTCACAGACCATAATCACCACTAGGGTGTTCCAGCAATTTCTCAAACTCAAAATTTCTAAAATCTAAAAGAACCCTCCACACCTCAAAACTGGGCCTAACTCAGAGAATGGCACACCGTCCCTCTAGGTACACAGTCTGGAAATTCGGGAGACATGCTTAACCCCTTTCCTCTCTCCTTATAACACTTGGATTTAAAACATGACAGTCATGCCAACTTAACCACCAACTATCTCATGAACTTGTCCAACCTGTCTCCGTTTCCACATCCTAAGACCACGGTACCTCTCTCTCTTACCTGAAAAACTATGGAAGCCTCCCAGCTGGTCTCTCTTCACCCCCTCTAATATCCCTCCCCCTGTCATTTTCTTCCCACTGCAGCCAGAGTGATTTAGATTTTCAAAATGCAGATATGATTTTGTTGATCACTTGCTTAAAGCCCTTCAGTGGCTTCTCATTTCTCTTAGGAAAAATTCCAACCTTTTTAATGCACCTACAAGGCTTTGCACAGGTGTGCCCTATCACCATCTCCAGCCCCCGTGCACCCCACACTGCCCCTCTCTCTCTGGGCCCCAGGTCACAAGCCTTCTTCCTATTCCTTCCTGATCCTTCCTGCTTAGCATCATGCTCACCTTCCCCCTGCTCCCATTTCTCCCAGGCCACCTGTTCCATTCTACAGCCCCTTTCTGAGACAGAACAATCTGCAGCCACAGGCCTCCCTGCCCCCAACTGGATGTTCTTACTCACTTGAGGAACCATTCAATAAAGGTCTGTAACCCCTCTGTCAAGACCCTGTCTGTCAGCCCCTGGAGGCTGAGGTCACATCTATCTTGCTCCTTGCAAGAGCCCCAGCAGGAAGCCCCCAATCTGTGGACCCAAATCAGAAAGTGCAGCAGGGAGAACTAAGGTGGCTGGGTCATGTTTCTCTGGGAGTAGGGGCATGAAAGAGAGACGGACCAGGTGTACTAGAGAGAATGAGAAGGAGGTCAGGCTTGGCACCCAGCCCTCAAACCCTGGGTGGCTGGGTCTTCTTCTTGCTGGACAGGTCATCTCCATGTTGCAAGGTAGGATTTGGTAGGGTCTGGCTATGCCAGGCAGCAGTTCTGCAAGGCTAGTGCCTGCCTCCCCACCCTGCAGAGGGTCAGGGCTTGTACCAGGGCATCTGGGGGCCTCTTCTGGCACTGTGAGGCCCAGAGTGCATCCTGACCTTAAAGCACTGGGACACCCAGGCTTTGCTGTGTCCCCAGAGGACTTTGCCCTGGCTCAGACTAGGGACTCTGGGTGTAGGACTGCCATTTCCTTACCCTGAGGTTGTGGGGCATTAATGTATTAGTCAGGATACCTGCAGTTCCATGCAGCACGGGAGCAGAAGCCTGGTTTATCAGAAGGCCAAAGCCCCAGCTTGGTGCCAAGCCCAGCATGGGATGCCCCAGTGACTGAAGAGTGGAGACTACTCTGCAAACAAATACGTGGAGAGCCAGGCATTTGAGATGGCTTTCAAAGGCCCATGGCACTTTAGGGCCATATGTGTGTATATGTATGTTTGGGAGTGAGAGGAGGGTATTCCTTGCACAGGGGACATATAAGTAGCCTCTATAAAGTTCAGGGACCGTCCTACATTTCTGTACCACAACTCAAAGGGCTCTTTTCAATCTATCTATGTGGCCCATTGGAATGTTCTACTGAACAGGAAAACCAATGTGCAAAGAGGAATCTTTAAGAGTCTCTCCAGCTGTGGCATTCAGAGGTCTGCAAATCTTACTCCTTTAAAGGGACTCATTCTGAATAGCCTGGGAATGAACATATCAACGGTTGAAAGGTCCCTGAATGTAGAGACCGAATGAATCCCATAATAGGCAAAAAATGGCAAGGTTCAGAGCATGGGCTCTGGAGACAGACTATGTGGATTCTAATCCCAGCTCAGCAACAAACAAGCTGGGTGCCTTATGGCAAAATACTTAACCACACCTCAGTTTCCTCATCTGTAAAATGGGTACCATATACTTAGCTCACAGGGTTATTGTGAGGATGAATGGCTTAATATTTGTAAAGTGCTGGAAACAATATCTTACATAGAGCAGATGCTTTGTAAGTGTTCAAAAAATTCTCATCCTTTTGGATCTTTAAATAGTGCTCTTTTGGGTATCTTTATGACATACTTTTGAGGAAGATGAGAAACTAGGCTGCTTTTCCCCACCAAAACTTTAGACACACAGGCAATACTAATTTTTCACAGTAGTGCAGGACAGTAAAAATGACCATGAAAACTGAAACTATGCGAGGTAATCTTAAAAATCAAGAAAAAGAAATACAACTGTACTGTGACCTTTAAAAATTTTGCTGAAACGTTAAAAATGCTCTTAGGTTTTAAGTGCATATGGAAATGAAAAAATAGTGAAACCAGTATTTTAATATACTGCAATTTAAAACATTAGAAACATTACAATTCTTAAAGTGTTTTCTGTGTTAAAAAACTCATCAAGAGCATTCTACCTTCTCTTTGTATAACTTATGACACTGAGGGAGCATCTTTTCTATGCCTTGGTGAATTGTCATCCTCCTTTGAAATTTGCATCCGCTTTCAATATTTTATACTTTGTGCTTTCAGTATTGTGAAATATCTCTGAGAGTTTCTTAAATGTGAAGTTTTTGCCAGCATCACTTCCTCTGGGACATTTTTTTTTTTTTTTTTGCCACAACCACGTTCTTTACTTATGCTTTTAACACTGGTTTCAAGTTTCATCAATATAAACAGAAAACTTGAGGGTCCTGGCTGTCAGAAAATCATAAGGAGCTTACTCAGAATTATGTAAAATTCTACCTTGGAGATTAAAAATCTAAAAATTCAACCTGTTCAAAGAAGCTACTCATTAAGAAAAGAACCAGATGATAAGAGACACATTGCTAACTTTTCAGACTCAACTTACGTATATTAAAAAAGAAAAAATACTGCTCAAAATATGTGTAGGCAGTTTTAGTGCCTTGCACTTAACCATTAGTGATTAAATGGTGGAGTAATAGGATGAATCGATAGAATGAATCAGCAACTGAATGATTCAACTATGTCGTGAAATTTCTGTAGTTGCCAGAAATTGGTATTTTATTGGATACCTAAGATCTCTCATAGCTCGGGGAGAAATATAATCTTTTGGAATCTGATGAAAGTTATGGCTTCCTTCCCCTATAAAAGTGCAATTGAGCAGATACAGCATTTTGCGCAGCATTTCAGGGAGTTCACAGAGCCCCTGAAATCCAACTAGAAGTCCTGGTTAAGAGTCTAGAATTTTATTACTAGATAAAACCCAGTCAAAGTCTGTTTCACAGCCACTGCAAGTCTTGGAAACTTAGGGAACTTTCTGAAGGAATATAATCCTTGGAGCACTCAGGCACCAGGAACTGCACTGAATGGTTGCTCTTTTCTCATTATACAAGTTTATTCAATCAAGGTCTCTTCAACAAACCACCATCCCTGAAACTCTCTTCTGAGATTTCAGGTATTGGAAAACCTTCTTAAAAAGCACCACAGAGGGGAGTGGCCAAGATGGTGGAGTAAGAAGACCCTGAACTCACCTCATTCCAGGAGCATTCACTCCAAAATTGTAATTATTTATAGAGCAACTATCCATGAAAGTGACCTGAAGGCTATCAGAAAAGGTCTTTACAACTCAAGATATAAAGAAGGAATCATAATAAGACAGGTAGGAAGGGCAGATATGCACTATAGTCAAGACCCATATCAACAGGCAGGTGACCCACCAATAGAGAATAGTTAGAACTACAGAGGTTCTTCCCAAGAAACAAGGGATCTGGGTCCCATGTTGGACTCCCAAGCCTTGGGGTCCCACACTGGGAAGATGAGCCTCTAGAACATTTGGCTTTGAAGGCTAGTAGGGTTTATTTTCTGGAGACCAGAGGACTAAGAGAAATAGTGACTCTACTCTTAAAGGATGCACACAAAATCTCACATGCTCCAGGACTCTAGGAGGCAGAAAGAGTAATTTGAAAGGAGCCTGGATCAGACCCACTACTGATCTTGGAAAGCCTCCTGGAGAGGCAGGAGGCAACTGAACCCCACCTTGGGACATAGAGTTCATCCTACCACAAGGACACTGGTGCTGTTAAGTGCCATTTTGGAAACCTCCCTCTAGTTTGTTAGTGCCAGGACCTGGCTCATCCCTACCAGCCAGTTGACATCAGTCCTAGAACCTCCCAAGCTAGGTAGCTAGCTGATTAGGGACACAGTCCCACCCACCAGGAGGATGGCTGCCTAGGAACCCTTGAGCCTCCAGCCACCCTGGTACTTGGCCCCACTCACCAATGGGGGGGGGGGGTCACTACCCTGGACCCAGCTTCACCTATCAGAGAGGTGCCAAGCCTGGGATCCCCTGGGCCCTGGCCCTGGCCCTGCCCATCTATAGGTCTATAGGCCAACATCAACTCCAGGACCCCTGAGGCCCTGCAGCCAGAGATGCTGGGACCCATCTCTACCAACCAGTGGGTCAACACTATACCTAGGATCCCCTGGCACCACCCACCAGCAGGTGGACACTAACTCCAGAACTTCCAGGCCCCACAGCAAGATACTCTAGAACCCAGCTCTGCCCACTGGTGAGTTGGTAGTAACCTCAGGACCTGGCCTAACCCACTGGTATGTGAACACAAGCCCTAGGACCCCCTGGGGCATAGATGTACCCATCAGTGGATGGACACAGCCTTGGGTCCACCAAGGCCCTGAAGCCAACTGTGTAAGGATCTAGTGAACTCACCAGTCAGCCAACACCAGCCCCAGCACTCCCTAAGCCCCAGCATCAGCACTAGCAGACAAATCAAAAATCTATAATAGATACACACAGGAAACATAACACTAAAAATAGTCATCAAATCACAAGGGAAGAGAACAAAAGAAGGAACAAATCCCTCCCTCATAAACCAAAAACAATTAACAAAATGGCAATAAGTACATGTCTATAAATAATTACTTTAAATGTAAATGGACTAATTGCTCCAATCAAAAGACACAGAATGGCTGAATGGATACAAAACAAGACTTCTATATATGCTGCCTACAAGAAATTAATTTCAGATCTGAAGACACACACAGACTGAAAGTGAGAGGATGGAAAAAGGTATTTCATGCAAATGAGGAAGGAAAAGAAAGCCAGGATAGCAGTACTTAGATCACACAAAATAGGCTTTAAAACAAAGACTGTAACAAGAGACAAAGGAGGACATTACATAATGATCAAGAGATCAATCCAACAAGAAGTCATAACAATAATAAGTATATATGTAGCCAACATGGGAGCACCTTAATACATACAGCAAATATGAACAAATATAAAGGGAGAAATTGACAGTAACATAGTAATAGTAGTGGACTTTAACACTCTACTTACATAAATGGACAGATCATCCAGACAGAACATCAATAATGAAACACTGGCCTTAAATGACACATTGTACCAGATGAACTTAATAGATATATACAGAATAGTCCATCAAAAAGCAGCAGAATACACACTCTTTTCTAGAAAATGTGGATAATTATCTATGATAGATCACATCCTAGGCTACAAAAGAAGTCTCAGTAAATTTAAGAATATTGAAATGAAAGCCTGCATCATTTCTGATCAAAAAGTATGACACTACAAATCAACTACAAGAAAAAAACTGAAAAATCCAAACACATGGAAGCTAAATAATACGCTACCAAACAACCAATGAGACCTTGAAGAAATCAAGAAGGAAATAAAAAAAAATACCTGGAGACAAATGAAAATGAAAACACAATGATCCAAAATCTATGGGACACTGCAAAACAGCTGTAAGAGGGAAGTTTACAGTAATATAAGCCTATCTCAGGAAACAAGAAAAATCTTGAATAAACAACCTAACCTTCCACTTAAAGAAACTAGAAAAAGAAGAACAAACAAAACTCAAAGTTAGTAGAAGGAAAGAAGTCATAAAAATTAGAGTAGAAATAAATGAAATAGAGTCTAAAAAAGAAAGATAAAAGATTAATGAAACTAAAAGCTGGTTCTTTGAAAAAATAAACAAAATTGATATGACTTTAGCCAGACTCATCAAGAAAAAAGAGAGCCCAAATCAATAAAATCATAAATTAAAAAGAGGTTATAACTGACACTACAGAAATACATAGGATCATAAGAGATCACTACCAACCATTATATGCCAATAAAATGGGCAACCTAGAAGAAATTGACAAATTCCTAGAAATGTACAATCTCCCAAGGATGGATCAGGAGGAAACAGAAAATATGAACATATCAATTATCATTAATGAAACTGAATCAGCAATAAAAAAAACTCCCAAAGAACAAAAGTCCCGGACCAGATGGCTTCATAGATTAATTCTACCAAACATAGTAGAATATAACCAAAGATAATTAACACCTATTCTTCTCAAACTATTCCAAAATTTTTCAGAGGATGGAACACTTCAAAACTCATTCTACGAGGCCAACATCACACTGATACCAAAAGTAAACAAAGATAATACAAAAAAAAAAATTACAGGCCAATATCATCAATGAACATAGGTGCAAAAAACCCTCAACAAAATATTGGCAAGTCAAATTCAACAATACATTAAATGGATCACATACCATGATCAAGTGGGATTTATCTTAGGGATGAAAGGATGGTTCCATATATGCAAATCAATCCTAGTGATATACTATATTAACAAACTGAAGAATAAAAATCATATGATCATCTCAGTAGATGCAGAAAATCTTTTGACAAAATTCAATATTCACTTATGATAAAAACTCTCAACAAAGTGAAAACAGAAGGAACATAACTCAACATAATAAAGGCCATATATGACAAGCCCATAGCTAACATCATACTCAATGTTGAAAAGCTGAAATATTCTCCTTTAAGACTGGGAACAAGGAAGGATACTCACTCTCACCACTTTTATTCAACATAGTATTGGAAGTCCCAGCCACAGCAATCAGAGTAGAAAAAGAAATTTTTAAAAACCTACATTTGAATGGAAGGGATAAAACTGCCACTGTTTGCAGATGATATATTATACATAGAAAATCCTAAAGACACCACTAAAAAACTACAATGAATTTGATAAAGTTGCAGGATTTAAAATTAATATATAGAAATCTGTTGCATTTTTATACACTAAAAACAAACAGAATGAGAAATTTTTTAAAATTTCATTTACAATCACATCAAAAAGAATAAAATATCTGGGAATAAATCTAAGGAAGTAAAAGATCTGTACTCAGAAAACTATAAGACACAGATGAAAGAAACTGAAGATGACACAAACAGATGGAAGATATAATGTGTTCATGGACTGGAAGAATTAATGTTATTAAAATGACCACACTATCCAAGGCAATCTACAGGTACAATGCAATCCCTATCTAAATATCCATGACATTCTTCAAGAACTAGAACAAATAATTCTAAAATCTGTATGGAAACAAAAATGAACCCAAATAGCCAAGACTATCTTAAGAACAAAACAGGAGGTATCACATTTCCTGATTTCAAACTATACTGCAAAACTATAGTCATCAAAACAGTTACAGTACTGGCACAAAAACAGACACATAGATCATTGGAACATAACAGAGTGCAGAAATGAACTCACACTCATATGGGCAATTAATCTACAAAAAAGGAGGCAATGGGGAAAAGACAGACTCTTTGATAAATCGTATTGAGAAAACTGGACAGCTACATGTAAAAGAATCAAAGAGGACTACTTTCTCACACCACACAAAAAAATAAATTCAAAATACATTAGAGACTTAAAAGTAAGACCTGAAACCAAAGAACTTAGAGAAGAAAACATAGGCAATAAGATCTTTGACACTGGTGTTAGCAGTATTTTTTGAGATAAGTCTCCTTAGACAAGGGAAACAAAAACAAACACAAATAAGACTACCACAAAAAAGTATTTTTTATACTGAAAGAAACTATTAACAAAATAAAAAGACCGCCTATTGAATGGGAGAAGACATTTTCAAACAATATATCCAACAAGGGGTTACTATCCAAAATATGCAGATAACTCTTACAATCCAATACCAAAAAAACAGACAACCCAATTTAAAAACTGGGCAAAGGACCTGAATAGACATTTTTTCCATTCTACTTCCAAATATTTATGAAAGAAAATGAACACAGTAATTAAAAGAGATATATGCACTCCTATGTTTATTGCTGCATTATTTACAATAGCCAAGATATGAAAGCAACCTAAGTGACCATCAACAAATAAATAGATAAAAAGACATGGAATATTACGGGGCCATAAAGAGAGTGAAATATTACCATTTGTGACAACATGGATGGACCTAGAAGGTATTTTGCTAAGTGAAATAGTCTGAGAGAGGAAAACAAATACTGCATCATTTCCCTTACATGCAAAACCTAAAAACTAAAACAAATGAACAAACAAAACTAAACAGAAACAAAGTCATAAATACAGAGAACAAACAGGTGATTGCCAGAGGGAAGGAGTTGGGGAGAAGGGGAGAAATATGTGAAGGAGATGAAGAGGTATAAATGTTCAGTCACAAAATAAATGAGTCATAGGTATGAGATGTACAGTGTGGAGAACATAATAACTACATAATATCTTTGTATGGTGACAGATAGCACCTAGACTTACTCTGGCGATCATTTTGAAATCTACATAAACACTGAATCACTATGTTTTGTCCCTGGAACCAACATAGTGCTGTGGGTCAATTATACCTCAAAAGCAAACAAACAAACCTATACAAAAGAAGATCAAACTTACGATTACCATAGGCAGGGAGTAGGAGGATGGAGAATTTAGAAGGCAGTCAAAAGGTACAAACTTCCAGTTATAAGATAAATAAGTACTAGGGATGTAATGTACAACATAATAAAGATAATTAACACTGCTGTATCATATACATGAAAATTGTTAAGAGAGCAAATCCTTAGTGTTCTCATCACAAGGAAGAAATACTTTTTTTTCTATTTCTTTAATGTTGTATACATATGAGATGATGGATGTTCACTAAACTTATTGTGATAGTCACTTTATTATGTATGTACATAAAATCATTATGTTGTATCACTTTAACCTTAAACACTCCTTTATGTCAATTATATCCCAATAAAACAGAAAAAAGAACTTAAAGAGAAAAAAGGAAAAGAAAAAAAATACAATTCAACATAGTCTTCGAAGTCCTAGCCACAGCAATTAGGCAAGAGAGAGAAATAAAAGGGATCCAAATTGGAAAAGAAGAGGTAAAAGTGTCACTATATGCAGATGACATGATACTATATATAGAAAACTCTAAAAGTTCTACACAAAAACTACTAGAACCAATCGCAAAATTCAGCAAGGTAGTAGGTTACAAGATTAACATACAAAAATCAGTTGCATTTCTTTACACTAACGATGAATCAACAGGAAAAGAAAGTAAAGAAACAATCCCATTTAAAATAGCACCCAAAGTAATAAACTACCTAGGAATAAATCTAACCAAGGAGGGGAAAGACTTATACATGGAGAACTATAAAACATTGAGTAAGGAAATTAAAGACAACTTTAAAAAAATGGAAAGATATCCCATGCTCCTGGATTGGAAGAATCAATATTGTTAAAATGGTCACACTGCCCAAGGCAATCTACAGATTTAATGCAATCCCTATCCAATTACTCAGGACATATTTCACAGAACTAGAACAAATCATAATAAAATTTATTTGGAATCACAAAAGACCTAGAATTGCCAAAGCATTACTGAAGAAAAAGAAAGAGGCTGGAGGAATAACTCTCCCAGACTTCAGACAATACTACAGAGCTACAGTAATCAAAACAGCTTGGTATTGGGACAAAAACAAACATATAGACCAATGGAACAGAATAGAGAGCCCAGAAATGAACCCACAAACTTTTGGTCAACTAATCTTCAACAAAGGAGGCAAGAATGGAATAAAGACAGTCTCTTCAACAATGGTGTTGGGAAAACTGGACAGCAACATGTAAATCAATGAAGCTAGAACACTCCCCTTACACCATACACAAAATTAAACTCAAAATGGATCAAAGACCTAAACATAAGACAAGATATGATAAACCTCCTAGAAGAAAACATAGGCAAAACATTATGTCACATACATCTCAGCAATGTTCTCCTAGGGCAGTCTACTCAAGCAATAGAAATAAAAGCAAGAATAAACAAATGGGACCCAATGAAACTTACAAGGTTTTGCACAGCAAAGGAAACCATAAGCAAAACAAAACGACAACCTACAAAATGGGAGAAAATTTTTGCAAAAGATGAAATTGACAAATGCTTGATCTCCAGAATATACAAGCAGCTCATATGACTTAATAAGAAAAAGACAAACAACCCAATCCAAACATGGGCAGAACCTAAACAAGGAATTCTCCAATGAAGATATCTGAATGATAAATAGGCACATGAAAAAATGCTCAATATCACTAATTATCAAAGAAATGCAAATCAAAACTACAATGAGGTATCACCTCACACGAGTCAGAATGGCCATCATTCAAAAATCCCCAAATGACAAATGCTGGAGAGGCTGTGGAGAAAGGGGAACCCTTCTACACTGCTGGTGGGAATGCAGTTTAGTACAGCCACTGTGGAAAACAGTATGGAGATTCCTCAAAAGACTAGGAATAGACCTACGATATGACCCAGGAATCCCACTCCTGGGCATACATCCGGAAGGAACCCTACTTCTAAAAGACACCTGCACCCCAATGTTCCTAGCAGCACTATTTACAATAGCCAAGACATGGAAACAGCCTAAATGTCCATGACAGATGACTGGATAAAGAAGAGGTGGTATGTTTATACAATGGAATACTATTCAGCCATAAAAACCGACAACATAACGCCATTTGCAGCAACATGGATGTCCCTGGAGAATGTCATTCTAAGTGAAGTAAGCCAGAAAGAGAAAGAAAAATACCATAGGAGATTGCTCATATGTGGAATCTAAAAAAAGAAAAGAAAAGAAAAAGACAAATGAACATAAATACAAAACAGAAACAGATTCATAGACATAGAATACAAACTTGTGGTTGCCAGGGGTGAGGCAGGTGGGAAGGGACAGACTAGGAGTTCGAAATTTGTAGATTCTGACAGGTATATATAGAATAGATGAACAAGATTATACTGTATAGCACAGGGAAATGTATACAACATCTTGTGGTGAAAAGAATGTGACAGCGAATATATGCATGTTCATGTATAACTGAAAAACTGTGCTCTACACTGGAAATTAACACAACATCGTAAACTGACTATAACTCAACAAAAAAATTTTTAAAACAGGAAGAAAAATACAACAGAACCAGTAAATCAAACTGAAAACTGTCTGGCACAAGAGATTAGCTGCTATGGGGAGTTTGGTTGCTGAGTGACACCTGAGCCTATTTCTGGCATCTACTATGTCTGTCTTCTCCTCTCTTCCTGCTTCCCCATTCGTACTAACTCTGAAGCTGGCCCCATGTGTACTGCTTCCTCCAGCCCAAGGTGCAAGAGATTTTAACTGATCAAGGCAATAGAAAGACTTTCCTGAGTGAGTCACACTCATTTCAATATACAACTTTAGGAGAGGCTCTGAGAATGCCTCAATGAGGCACAAGAAACACCTTCTTGCTGGAGAAGCTCACTCTCTGGGGAAGTAATTTTGAGCAAGGAAGGGTGTTGGGGAATTTTTTTTTTTCATTAATTTGGCTTCAAGAGAAAAATATTGCCTAAAAAAATCTGCTGATGAAAACACGGGATGACTCCACCTCTGGAAGGAGCTTCATTTTCATGTATTTTGGTAAGAAATTTGGCTGTTAATTGGGATTTCAGTCACTCTACCCACTCAAGGGCAAGATGATAAGCTTCTATCAAACTAAGCGTCTAAACGAACCTGAGACTCTACCAAGGTCAGAAATGCTGCACTTCAAGCCAAAAGATCTTTCTTGGGCTTGCTTGTTTTGACTTCTAATCACAAATTTGTCTTGTCTAAGTGTCCAATCACATTATAAAACAAAGCACCCATCTCTACAGTACAGCATCCTCTGAAGCAATAGGAGTCCTAAATGTACGTTTTGAGGAGTTCTCTAATTTTTCTGGCCCTCTGATTTCCACAGGACTTTAAATTGCTTCCCCTGAGATCAAGCAACACGAGATGGTTTTGGAAATGCTGAACCCAATACATTATTATAACATCACCAGCATGGTGTCTGAAGGTGTGCCTGTTGCCGCTATGGCAATCCTGCTGCTCACTGGCTTTCTCCTCTTGGTTTGGAATTATGAGGACACATCCTCAATACCAGGTAAGTCAGTCATTTAGTTCTGTACCTAAGATTTTTTGCTTGGGCTTTTGGTCCATGAGGGTAAAGGAAATTTTATAAAAGGACAAAGAACAAAGCTGAGGAGATGGCTAAACACAATGACAATGTTAGCGAGTGAGGACTCAGGAGAATATTTTTAAGCCAGTTATCTGCACATGTTAAATAAACTATTAAAAAACATCTTAGATACTCCCTTTCAGTCTGCACTTTGCTTTAGTAAAATAGAATTGACACAAGTACCCTTTAAAGTAAGTTTAAGAAGGGATGGAGCAAGGTAAAATTCTAGGGCGTTTTTTCCTCTTTACTCAAATATACTCCGGTTTTGCTCTGAAGGTGAAAATATTTCTGGAATGCCTTCTGTACTCCCTTCCTTCTCCCTCCCACTTTCCCTCATCCCTGTCTTCTGCCTCTCCCTTTCTTGAACTTAGTCCTTCTCTATCCCGCTCTTCATTTTCTTTTATTCTTGGGTTGTAATATTGGTGCCACTACAAGGGCTGGGTGGGACGTGGACAGTGGAAGAAAAATGGGACCACTAGAGTTCCCTTGGAACCATCACACCCTGAAAGAAACTTCAACAAGCTCTGTGGATCAATCAAAAGTAGAACATCATATAATTACCCAGATAATTACAGTAGAAACCCCACCACTCCACACTATCAGATTAACTTACAAATAACCAGACTGTATTTTAGTTATCTGGGAAAATTCCTCATGGCAGACATGTGACCACAATCCAATAGGACATATGATAAGGCATGGTCATTAAACACTTTCACGTGTGGTGGGCCTCTTCACAGGGTGATGCTGAGTGGGAGTGTGGGGTTGGTGCAAAGTGTCCTGGGTCTGGATTCTAGAGCACATAGTCCTGTGGTTCTCAACCCTGCCTGAGGTGAGTCCTCATGTGGATTTTTAAAAAATCTCCCAAAGTGATCTTCCTGAGCAGTCAGAGTTGAGAGCAAAGTGAGGAGCCCAAACCCTTCATCTGGGGAAGGGAAAACTGAGACCAGAAAGGGCATCTGCCTTGTCCAGGCAACTCCCTATGATAAGTATGAGAAACTGTGTTCAAACTCCTCTTTCCAAAGGTGAGGGGCTAAAGACCAGAGAAGGGAAATCACTTGCCAGCACCTCAGCAGGAAGGAAACTGGGAAGGGGGGGGGGGGCACCAGGAAGTCCTAAACCCCAGGTGGATGATCATTTTGCTACCAGGGAGCTTCTAGTTCTATGCTTTCCCTGGGAAAATGTGAAGTCTGGTCAGAGCCCTCTAGTGGCCCAGACTGAGATCCTGTGACTCCTGGCTGGGGAAAGGAAGGTCAGGACACTGTTCTTGTTGGATGGTTCTTACTGACCAATACTTTCGGATTTCTTTTGCTAGATTCCTCCAACCACTGTCTCTCTCTGGGTTCTTGGTTTTATAGGTTGGAGATTCTCAAGGTCAGTGAAAACCAAAGAATTAACAGGTGGTATAATAAGCCAAAGCCCTTAAGTAAGTTACAGTTTTCAAAGCAGTTTCATGCAGTTTCAGCCATGTTCTCTTGTGAACCTCCTGGTATTCTGGTGAGGTGGGTGTGCTGAGGCCTATTTTGCAGATGAAGAAACTTAATACTTACAGAGGGTAGATGTCCACAGCTAGTAAGTGATGAAACTGGGACTCAGATATAAGCTTCTTCAACCTCCATTTACCGAGAGGCCCTAGGATATCTGATGCTGGGGGCAAGGGGCCAAGGAGTGTGCAAAGATGACACACGTAGGCAAAGGACTTAGTGCCAGGGAGGGCTATGATGGCTGGGGGAGAAAAGAGTCACTCCTACTTGAGGGTTTTGTAAGCTTCAATTTGGGGAAACTGCCCCAGTTCAAAGATCTCTGCCCAAGATTCCAGGTTACCTGGCACCTGGCAGCTGTCCCTTCCCCAAGGACACAGGGCCATGCCCAAACGTACACGTGCATCCTCTCCCCAAGAACCTCTCTCTGCCCTGAGCACCACATCCCTAGGAGGCACTGGGTAAAGGACATGGCAACAAAGTCCCCCTTTCCCCATTAAAAAATCTGTTTTACAGAAAAGTGCACAAATAAATGGGTCCTCACAGTCCAGCACAAGAAATGTTAGCAGCATCCCAGAAGCTCCTCAGGTGCCTTTTCAATCATACCCTCTCTCACCTCTAGAAGTAAACAATCATCTATTTTGTGACGATCACTCTCTTGCTACTTTATAGTTTTTTTCACCTAATTTCACATTCCAAACAATATACCTTGATTTTGCCTGGTTTCACATGTTTTAGCAATAGAATCTTACATTACTATTCTTCTATCTTGCTTTTTTGATCACTTTTATGCCTATAAGATTCATCCAGGTTGTGGCATGCAGCTGCAGTTCATATGGTATGCATGAACATCTCATGGTTTAATCGTCCATTCTACTGTTGATGAACATTTGGGGTGTCTCCAGTTAGGGGCTACTGTGAACAGTGCTGCTATGAACGTTTGTGTGCACAGGTTTCTTTAGGGTGTATACCTAGCATGGAATGCCACAGTGGGTGGGAAGTCCCAGCTGTTGGCTTCATGGAGGCTGTTCCTGCAGAAAAATGCAGTGAAGTATTTCCTGCTCCTCTCAGGGTGTGCAAGAGGCTCCCGCAGTCACCGCATGCCTAGATAAGCACTCCTGAATCTGAGAAGCAGAAGGCAGCTTAATGTGGATGCAACCAGTATTTACCTAATAGCCTACCAAAATCTCTCCCCTCCTAGAGCATCCTTCTCTCTAGCTGGAGGGTGTAAAATATACAAGTAAATGAAAGAATCACACTAGTTATACTTATCATACCATCTCCAGTCTCTAACTTAGAGCTAGTGTTTTTACCTAGCAGCGGCTCAGTGTCTCCTGGATGAGTAAGGCTGCCTATGGCTGGTCGCTGAGGACTCCAAACTCTGCGTCTCTTCTGCTTAGAGCACTCAGGTTCCCAACCTAAGCAGAGTTCAGTATAATCTCTCCTTTTCAGCAGATACAGGTCTCCACTGTCATATTTGAAATTTGAATTGTGGTTCCTAAATACTAAGACTTCCTATATAGCACCAAACTTTTAAATAAAACATAAAAAGCACTGCCTTTCATTTATACGTTTTTGTTGCTTATGGGCTTAGCATATGTTTATGCTAAGTAAGTGTTTGTTGACTAAGTCTATTCCCAAATAGAAAGATGTTTGACTTCACATGGACTGAATGTATGAGATAAAATGATATTTTTCCATTTTTATGAAAATGTAATAACATCTAAAATACTCTAAATAAGGATAACATTGAAAACTTTATCCTTTACACATGTCTAATTAACTTCAAAAATTCATTCAGGAAAAATTTATTGAGTATCTACAATGTTTTAAGCTATAAATATTTAGTAAAGTATATTGTTATTTTGCATATTTCAGTTAATAAGAGGTCAGTATATCTGATGACATTTTAAGGAAATATGTATAAAATCAAAACTGCTTGCTTAATTCTTTTTGAGAACTTAATGACATTATTTTAATATTGTCAGTTATTTACTAACAATACAGTGTTATCAGAACAATTCTAAGATTAAGAACTTTTGACCCAAAGAACCCAAATCCTTGTTTTTGTCCTATAGACATTAACGAAGAAATTTAAAGACAAAAAAAAAAAAAAAATTCTGACAGTCTTGTCCACATTTACCCAGCTACTGCAAGGTTATGAGTAAACCTTTTTGCCAAATTTGGGGCTAAACTTCAATTTAGATGATTTACACAAAAAATCAGATTTCATAGATAATTACGTAACTCTTGTCCATAATGTGACATCACAGTACTATCCTGGTCAGTTGTGTGAGTTTGGCTTCATGACCATTTCACTGAAAGAATGGAATTAAAGGAGTAAGAGATAGAAATGTTGTAACTTTACAATAAAGCTCCTAAAACCATTCCAAAAAGTTTCTGACTCACTTTTCACCACCACCACTAAAATCAGCCACCCTGTTTGTTCTCTGATATAAACAACAGCAAGTTCGCTGGCTGTTCACTGGATTCGTGCTCTTCACAATTCTGTCACCGTCTACATAAGCAAGGGTGTGAGGGCCACTGCTCTTCAGTAAAACCACATCACTGAACTCAGACTCTGGTCTGGACACTGATCAGACCCACTGCCTCATTCCTCAGTGCTTAACTTTATTTGGTCTAGTGAGATTTAGCTGAGATTCTTTTCTTAAACGGAATCCTTTTCGAAAGAGGAAAAAAAAAAAAAAGAAATGAATGCTTTTTGTTTGCACATTATCTTTGCAGACCATGTTCCTCACAGTTAAAAGGATGACACCAAAACACAACCTAATTCAAACCCACCCATTTCATAGACTTGTACTTTCAAACGCAAAGTTTTCAGATAAAACTAGGCAGCCAGATCGATCCGTCAACACATCACTTGTTCTGGCTTTCATGCTTGTTACTAGAGGGACTGACTGAGCTGCATTTGAAACTCACGGACACCACTTAACACAGCAAGAAAAGAGTAGACACCTGCTCCAGTTGATTCGGAATGAAATGATAGAGACCAAATGTAACTGGAGTGGTGCGTACCTTGGACTGTTTTTTACTCATGGAGCCGCAGATCCTCATGTTAAGCTTATGCTGTTGTTTTAATCGTTTTTCAAATGTGTGATTCACCTATATACATCAGAAGATGTAAAAGAACGTTTAGATAACAACAACAGGAAACAGCAGTAACTTCAAGCAGTTTGTCTTTTTGGTGTTGCTGAAATACTGACTGTGATCTGATGACTTCCCTAGGTCCTGGCTATTGTCTGGGAATTGGGCCCCTCATTTCCCACTGCAGGTTCCTGTGGATGGGGATCGGCAGTGCCTCCAACTACTACAACAAGATGTACGGAGAATTCATGAGAGTCTGGATATGTGGAGAGGAAACACTCATTATCAGCAAGTAAGTCCGTTACTAATCAGGCACATATTTTATAATCAAGGCTGGGGTTTTCTCTTTTAAAGAAGAAACTTATTGTGATATCTGGCCATCTTTGTTTCTATATTTTTACTACTTATATGAAGGTGAGTAATTTCTAGATAAAAATCTGAAATTGTAGACAAGTGCAATGATTAGGCTTTGCTTGAAGCCCCAGGTACACAGATAAAGAATTCTGGAGAGCTGCAAAATTATTCAAACTCTCCCTGAACAGTGAATATAGAAACTCAGATGCACGTGATTCGGCTTTGACAAAACATACTTTAGGGAGAGGTATCATCTCATTCGCTTTCCTAAGATGTTGAGTTTTATCCCTAAAATAACCATTAAAACAAAGAACAATAACAGAAACAAAAACCTGAGACAAAGAAATCTGACTGTATCTATTTCCAAATGTGTTTCTAATGCCAGGGCACTGAGAAACTCTAGAAGGGTAGTCAGTGGAAGAAGGCACCATTCATATGCTGCTACCCTATTGGTGACTGGGTGCCAGTGTCCTTGTGAGTGACATTATGCAAACCAGGAACAACATTACCTATGAAAAAATGTTCCCCTCACTCTCCCTGCTCTGTTATATTTTCTGGATAACTTTAGCAGATTGAATTCACTCGAGGATTAACCAAATATGCACTGACTGTGAAGAATTACTTTTGTGAAATACTCATTTTCTTATTGAATGATCATAGAAAACGCACAGTTTAAAAGAAAGCAAACATCAGCAGATGTTCTAGACATTCAGCTCTATTTCCTAGCTTGTCAGCAAAGCTACCTCTAAGTTGTCACATTAATGAGTTTTTATATTTATAATCCTTGACAAGATTTACCCACAAACTAAAACTGAGCAAGAGGTTTTTACTGATATTAGAATTATTTGATCAGATACACACTATCGCCCAAAAGTAAGTGAAGCATTTCTGGAAACTACATTGGGTTTTTTTTCAGGCCAAGATGACAAACATCATTTTGTAAAACACCATGATGAACTCAAAGCCCAATTCTTTGAACCAAATACATGAAAAAGGGGAGCAGGGAAGAAAAATCTGCTACCCTTCCAAATATTTCTTACTCTACCAGAATGCTATTTTCGACCAAACCGGTGCCTAGATAGCCACCTGGGTTTTCTCTGTTTCGCTCGGTGTGGCGTTGTAAAACTTCAAAGAATAGCTAAGGCAGACCACGTTTATACAATTAAACATAAATAGCCTCAGGTGGAAATGTTGTTTCATTGGGTTCATAGTGAAACAGTCCAAGGCTGTGGTTCTAAGAGCGGGGTCCCTCCATCAGCAATATCCACATACCTGAGAACTTGTGAAAAACGCCCATACTTGGGTCCCACCCTGGCTCACTAAATAAGGGTCTGGGGGTGAGGCCCAGAGATCTCTTTTCACAAGCACCCCAGGTGACTCTGAGGCACACTCCAGTTGGAGATCCACTGCTCTAATTACAAGAGCAGAGTTAGTCCTTCATTTTACTTCCCTTGGTCTACTGAGCGCTGCTCAGATAAACTGGAGTGCATTTGGTATGTTCTCATTTTCAAAATCAATACTTGACTCACTTTTACAACTGACTAGTCTCAAAATGTCCTAGAACCGATGATAACTGGGCTTGGGGGACTGGGACACAGGTCCTGCTCTTTCATTCCCCAGCACCGCAAACTGCCTTCTAGCCCTCCTCAAGTCAGTATCTGCCTTCCCTGTCACCCCCTGCCCTCAGACACAGGTGAAGGGACCCACAGGGCTATTTCTCCGAAAGGCTACTGCCTGCAGCTCAGGACCTAGAGCAGTGCTTCTCACCCTGGCTGCACATTAAAGTCACCCACTGCCCGGGCCTCACCCCAACTTTTACAGTCTCTGGGTGGGGGGACCCAGGCATCAGTAGTGTCTACAGCTCCCCAGGTGATTCCAGTGTGCTGCGTGCGAAGCTTGAGGGAGAAGAGAAAGTAAGATGCTTCCAGGGCAGTGGGGCCCTTCCCTGGGGTTAGGGAAAATAGCTAAGCAGGTTGGAATGGTTTTGTCTCACTGTCTTACCCTTAAGTCTAGCTCAGGGGGTGGGAGTGCAAGTCCAGACCTGGAGGGAAGAAGGAAGCACGTGAGGAAGGACTGGAGGACCAGAACAGAAACTGCTTGTACACACTAGATACTTAGATCACCAAATAAATTCCCAGGAACCCCAAAGCCAATTCCTGAAATAGGAATCTCGTTACGGTGCCCGTGGCTTCTGACCACTCTGTTGTCCTCATCGGGAACGTGACCTTAGCGACCCTGACAGAGTCAGGTGCTGATTCACGCTGAGGACCTGGACAACAACCCACTCCGCCCCTCTCCCCGCTCCCCCAGCTCCTTCCTTGTCCTGTCCTCACAGGCTTTTCTCTGGTCGGAGCCTCCGTGTTCTCCTTAATTGCCTCTGAGCCGCTCAATTTTGTTGTTAAGGGCTGAGCTCCCCTCAGGAATAGGACATGTTTGTCCCCATCTCCTTCCCTGCCTGCTCTTCTGGTCCTTCCAGAACTACCCGTACTTCTTGAAAAGACCCCACTGGACCTCACAAAGCTTTTTCTTTTTCTTTGGATAGTTTGCCAGATTTTTCCTCTTCTGAAAAATATGACATCTGTAGTCATTACAACTGTGCTGAGATTATGGCCCAACTTCTCAAACTAGCTAAGTCCTGAAGTGGTGGGGGCTGCAGAACTTCAGGTGGGGGGACGTCAGGAAGGATTCTGCTGAAGCAACTGGGAGCTTTGGGGGAAGATCCACCTGGTCATCTGTGGATAAAATATGCTCGATTCCCTGGGCAGGGATGCTCTAAACGAATGAGGGTCTACAGACGTCATGCAAGACACTATAGGTCGTGTGTATATATTAGTGTTTGTCATGAATATCAAACAAGAATGTAAGTAGCATGCATTCCAAGGGGACTTGGCATTTAACATGCTAACTAGGGTCATATCTGTGAGTCTGTTAGCAATTTATATACCATTATGGTTATACTATTTATATGTCTGTTTTAATTATATATAAATTTACAGTGAATTCATTAGTTATTCTGCAAATATGCATTTATTGAGAACTGACTATATGCCAAGTACTGGATGATGCTAACCTATCATAGTCATTATTCACTCTCCATTCATTCACTAAACAAATATTTATTGAGAACTTCTTGTGTACATCAGTAATCATGACAAACCAGCCCCAAATCCCTACCCTTCTGGACAAATATACTGTTACATTGCTAACACACCAACGGTGAAAAGGTAAAACATATGTTATCAGTAAGGTGACCAAGTGTCTTGCTTTGCCTGGGACTAGTGGATGTCCCACGATGTGGGACTTTTAACGCCAAAGCTGAGACATTCCTGGACAAACCAGGGTGGTTGTCACACTATAAGCAGGTAGAGAAGTGCTATATAGAAGATGAGATGTCTGGAGCGAGTCTGGGAGGGTGAGGTAACAGGATCCTATTTCGGATATTTTGACTTGACTCACCTAGAGGACACAGTTGAATGGGAGGTTAAGAAAGAAGGTCTGAGCCTTCAGACCCTCCACTGTAGTCAGAAACTAGCAAAGGAGGCTGAGAAGGGCAGCCACACAGAGAACAGAAAAACTAGGAGAGTGTGATGGTCTGAAAGCCAGGTGAGGAATGCGGTCAGGGAGGATGGAATTGTCAACCTTCCGGATGGTGTCACATGACTGGACAGAGACAGGAGCATTGTATTTAGCACCAGGGAGGTCATGAGTCTCTTTGGCAAGAGCAGTTTCAATAAAGTGGCAGCGGCAAAAGTCTGACCCTAGTGGAGAATCCAGGGAGAAGAATCAGAGGCAGCAGGTACAGACAACCCTTCCAAGGAGTTTGTCGTAAGGAAGGCAGAGAAATGGAACAGAGCTGAAAGGGACGTTCTGTCCAAGGAGCTTTTGTTTGTTAAGATACAGGATATTATAACGTGTGTTTTGATGGGAATGATGAATTACAGAGGAAAACTGATGATACAGGAGAAAGGAGTGTGTTAGGGAAGATGTGAAGGGGCTCCACGTGACAAGTGGGGCTGGCCTTGACAAGGGACACAGAAGTTCATCCACAGTAACAGGAGGGAAGGTTGAACACATGGGCACAGATCCTGGTGGTTGAAGGGTGCAGAGATTCTAGTTGCTTATGCTTTTTAGTAACACAGGAAATAAAGTCTTTAGCTGAGGCTGAGTGGGGAGGGAATGGAGCTTAGTGGAGAGAGGGCGAAGAATAAAATAGTTATCCAAAAAGGTGAGATTGGATGGACTAGGAAATGTAGTAGAACTGCCTTGTGCACCAAGGGCCCACTTGAACTTAACTGAGTCCTGCCTGTGTGTATGTGCGCGCACCTCTGCACGTATGGATTTTTCCCCAGCCCCATTCAGCTGCCAGGTGCCAGCACACAGTGAGCTAAGAGTTGGATTTAGCCAGAGTTGAGGTTTTACCAGGCAACTAGAACACAGCATGGGGAAGGTCAAGGAAATTGAGGATGCGTGGAAGGGAGAGACTCTAATGATTCACAGTTAAATATTTTTCCACCTCCCTTGTAGAACAGTTGAAATGAACACGAAAATTGAAAGAGCAGTCCTCCTACGTTTTGCCCCCACGACCTTGACCTTCCGAAGAGATGAGCTCTGTTGTCTTACAGGATGTCCCACTTTCCAAATTTTGCTCATTGTCTCATTATTGTGTTATTTAACATACTCTTGATTCCCTGCATTGCTTACAAGCTGAACACTAGTTCAAAAGGCTCAGTGTGATTCAGGTTAAACGTTTTGTCACAAAGCTTTCTTGTTAGTCCTGGGCACTTCCTATTGCATCACAACAGGAGACCAGGAAAGGCAGTCCCATATAACTGGTAGGAAATTTGATCAGGTTAGGGTGGTCACCGTCAGATCTCTGTTATAAGGATTCTTTTTCTCTTGCAATGACCCCAGTATTGAAGCTGGGTAAGTGAGGATATTAGAGGGCAAAGGACAGGGAATAGTTCGTAGGATTGATGGAGCACAGGACAGGTCTACGCAAGGCAAGTGTATTTAAATGTTTGCTACCAATTATTCCATTGATTGTCTCCCCCATATTTCTAGTACTCATCACACTTGAATCTGGCCACAAGTGTGTGAGTTCTTTAAACTCAGAACAGGAGGGTGGCTTCCTCCTTACCACCCAAGAACTTACTTTCTGGCAACTTTTCGTTTTGAAGAGACAGTAAGTATGCCATCTTGGGAGCTGTCTTTTGACTTTAGTCACCTTTAAAGAAGAATAATGACCCCAGGGACAAGACATCTAACCTACCCACTGTCCCTTTGAGCTTGGGGACTCGGTCTCTGCTCAGCAGTGAGAAATCCTCACTGTCCCAGTCAGTCAATCAATACAACATCCCCCTCACCTGGTGGTACAGGCCGGCCCACACTGTGGGAAGGAGGTCTCTGCTGTCCGCCCCCAGAGTACTCTGGGCTGGCATCCCTAGTTCTTCACCAACCTTCTCGTCTCCACTTTCCTGATTTACTCCGGTTAGACAGGGCCAGCCTATTTTTGAGGTTTTAAATTGCTTGTCCTCAGCCAGTCACACTTCCCTCTGCATGTGTATCCCTTGTAGCTTTCCTGCTGTGTTCTCTGCCAAGCCAGAGCCTCTGCCTCAGAATAACTGAGAGGGTGGTGCCCCCTAGAGGACACACTGATTTTAATCATTAGCTCTTTATTAACTAACATTTAATTGGGTGAAGTTGGGGTGTCTTATTCCCTTTTTTAAATTATTGAGGAATTCCTCCAAAGAAACGGGCAGGCCAATGTCTTTTATGAAATATGCAAGAGCTCTAGGGTCAGAACAGAAAAATACTACTCTGCTAGTTTCCTAAGTGCTTAAAATGTGTAGATACAACTTTGTGAATAAAAGAGTATACAAATTACTTTCTGCGTTAATTATAGAATGAGGTAGGGGGAGGAAAGAAAGTGAGAGTCCTGAAAACTTAATGAAGAACTTCAGTCCTTTCTATAGCAGGATCTTTCTCCATACAGGACAAAATTTGGGCTATCTTTTGGTCAAACTAACACCGTGGAATACAGATAGAAAAATACGGACTTTTTTTTTTTTTTTTTTTACAGTTACTAGGAAGGGAAAAATTTGTGCAAAATTCAGATAATCTGATGAATATTATCTGGAATTAAATCAAGAGTATATTTGACTTAGTAGAGAGCATTTTATTTGAAAATAAGTTTTTTTTTTTTTCCTGAAAGAGATAAAATAAATGATTCATTAATATAGTAATTCTGTTTTCCTTACTCAGCACTGCCATCATTTTAGGGGCTCTCTTTTAATGTTCAAATAGGACTTTGGAATCCATCACAAATGTCAGGGTTTGGCTAATACTTAGCCCACAGGCTAGTCTACTCAGCCAGAGGTGAGCTCTTTTGGCCCAGTGTCTCCCAGGGGAAAGCATTTTCACAGGCAGTCACTGAACAACCTCATGAAGGCAGAGTCCTCCTTTTGGGAGCCAACTGTTAACTTGCAGAGACAAACAAGTAAGGAGACGTCCATTCCGTGCCATGTAAGCACCAGTTACATAGCCTATGGTAGCCAGTCCCCATCTCAGAGGGTTGTATGTTCTGGAAACACCAGCAGTAGGAGAATTTGCAGTTGAGAAACAAACTTTCAGTGAAGTGGAGAAGAAGCAAAATTAAAATCAACACATGAAAAGTTCAACAGTATTAAGTTCACCAAAGTAAGAAAAAATAGCATCTAAAATAAGGCTAACCCCAGAAATACATTATGCATCTGGAATTTGCACAATCGAGCACAGTGCAATTCCTTCTATCTCCTAGCCCCTACGTGCCAGAAGATAGCCAGATTCTCCCTCCTTTGCAGTATCAAAAAGTGTTTATAAATTTATTTTACTGTCCTGCAATAAAGTGCATATTTTCTTTTTATTCCTCTGCTCAAATGTTTTGCCGCTTTCTACTGTTGTGATCTGTGTCTCTGAACCCCACCCTGGCCTTGGAGATATGGGATAATTGATAATCCCCATGTGGGAAAGCTCTGGGGGATCTATTTTAACTATTCTAATTTTTTGAAGCTGCAGAATCACGTATGGAGAGAAGTCACTCTCCCATGCTTACCTGTTACTAAGGGGAATTTGCAATTGGCCATGTCCCCACGTAAAAATACTGTGGCTTAAACCCTGTAATCTGAAAAGCTGGTTATCTTCCCCTGTAGAAGAGTCTGGAAGATGTGTTTGTTAGACCTTTGTTAGGACAGAGAGGCAGAGGGTGATATATGAGAACTTGCCTGTGCCTGAGCACAAACTCTGGTCCTTTCTCCTCAACAGCACAGGGTCGGTCGAGGGCCCCATGCCTCAGAGGTGACGTTACGAGGGTTATGGATAAAAAGGCTGGACCTTGGAGGGAGGTACTGAGAGGTGACATTTCTTTCCTCCCTCACTCATCATAACCAGACAACCCTGTGGCTAAGGGTTTTGGGGCGGCAGCCTGCACTTCCTTCTGCCCTGGTCTGTCTGACTTGTATCCTCACTGCACTGACTTTCCTCTGTACCTTCAGATAATCTGGTTTGACTTCTCCAAGTGGAGTTTGTGTCCATTCTTTGCCGACAATATAGATACTGGATTGGCACAATTGGAAACAATCGACATACAAACACCACATGTCCTGCTTATTACCTCCTCTATGTTCAGATAAACCCCATCCCATCAGTATTCATGGCCCCTTCATGTGACACACCATAGAGGGCTAACCGTGTAGCTTATTAACTCAGGACACTTGGACTTCCAGTTTCCTGAAGGAAGCTCATATGGTCACAGACACCACTTAGGCTTCACCCACGTAGCCTGCTTCTCTCTGGGCCCCGCACTAAACTTTTCCAGCCTCAGCCCCTTTCCACAGGAAATACAGTCACCTGCAGCATTTCTTCATTTTTCACTTGGTAGATGAGAAAAGGTTTATACCACCCACTCCCAATTCTCAACCTCGTGAGTTCCCAACAGACATTCTTTTTCCCGAAGTCCCTCTTTTGCTGAGCAGAGAACCAGGAGTCCTCTCCTCCCTAAACCCTCACACACATAGGTTCATCCCAGCTCTTTCTCCTCTACCCTCTCCTGTGCTGCTTGTATCCACCATCCAATAAACCCACCCCACCTCTATCCTGAAGACAGTAACTATCCACTTATCCTTTATCCTCCCAATTATTAAATTATTTCAATGATCCATTTACCCATCCAATGTCACAGCCTAACTTCTAAGCAGTCTTAATAAACCATCTTCTGAACAAAGTGACTCTTCTGCAGAAGACTTCTGGACCACTATCCTAAGAAGATAATATTCTCCTCACATGTGCAGGCCCCATGACTTCTTCAGCTAGGATTTTACAACATTTTGTAACTCTCATTGCCTTATCGTGCCCAAATTGGACGGAGATTGGGGGCAGGAAGAGAGTCCTGGCAGAGGAGATGGGGGGAGGGGCTGCCTCCTCTTTCCTAGTTCCTCGAAGATCCATCACAGACTTTAAAAGCTGGGCCTGGGGTGGGGATAGGAGGCACTGGAAGAGGACCCAGGAAGTTCAAGGAAGCCTGGGCTATAGGCCAGGTTGCAGGGTTGCCACATCGAGGGCTATCTAGTGGCTCAGCACGCCCTGTGTCCTGGGAGAACTCTGTGACCCTGGAGACCTTCATGAGTCGTGATGGATGCAGAGCCCTAAGAGAGCTGCTGTCACCATCACAGAGAGTCTTCTAGGCCCACCCCAGTCAAGCCCAAATCAGAGGAGCCCAGGAGATATCCTTCCATCCCAGAATGATACCCCATTGGAGGGCCAGGCCTGATTGGGGGACACTGGGGGGTGGGTGGCACAAGGAAGAAGGGCTGTTTCCACACTAAAGAGGTAAGGCTTCAGTTAACCAGCAACTCCCAGTTCTGAGGCTCACTTCTGCAGGGGCCACACTGTCTGGAGAAGGGCTGCGTGGGGGATGGATGCTCTCAGGTATATGGTGGCGTAGAGGGTTCATTTCTTAAAGCCTTGCAGCTCTGACCACAGTGCAGGGTAGTATTTTAGTGACTTGGAGTTAGAGAAGAAAAAGAAGTAACAAATACTGTGTGTGTGTGTGTGTGCGTGTGTGTGTGTGTGAGTGTGTGTTCTATCTTAAGTGATGCTCAGAAAGCAGGTAGGCAGAAGTATGTGAACTGGAGAAGGAGGTTCTTGTGCTAACACAAGTGCTTATTTAATCTGAATACTAGAAATTATGCATTTCATTTAGATCAACATGCTTTTGCTAACAAAGGCACCTGGTAGACAAAAACTTCACAGTTCTCCTAACACTTCACAATTAATCCCAAGGCTTGCTTTCTCTGCAGGTCCTCAAGTATGTTTCACGTAATGAAGCACAGTCACTACATCTCCCGATTCGGCAGCAAACTTGGATTGCAGTTTATCGGCATGCATGAGAAAGGCATCATATTTAACAATAATCCAGCCCTCTGGAAAGCTGTTCGACCTTTCTTTACAAAAGGTATTCAGGTGCCGGGTACATTCTGCACATCTGCCTATGAATATGCTATTTTTCAAATAATTTTTAACTTCTGCTGCTTCAGGGTTTTGAAATAATAACAGCTAACATTCATTATACATGTACTATCTGTATAGTAGGCACTGTTTTAAACTTTTGATAGTTTATCCCACAGCAACGCCATGTGGTAAATACACTTATCACCTACATTTTACAAATGAGAAAACTGAGGCTTACAGAGGTAAAGTAATTGCCCAATTTCTGCTAACAGTAACTCGTAGTACAGGAGAAAGCCACAAAAGCCTACATATCTAACCATTTCAAATACTGTGCGTCCTTTTGATGCACAAAGCAGTTACATGGATGTGAAAAAGAAATGGTGCGCTATATACCTAAAGTCACTTCAATTCAGAATTTAGTGTGTCAATCACATATTTGATTCAAAATATCTGTTTGCTGAAGGCCTCTGTGTGTGTGTGTGTATGTGTGCGTTGTAGCGTGTGCGTTGTGCGTATGTGTGTGTATATATATATATATAAAGTATATATTTATGTGTGTGTATATATATATTTATGTATGTGTATATATATATATAAGAAGGCCTGCATATATCACCTCACCCAGCCCATGAGTTTTATACTTAAGGAAATACATCTCTAGAGACCTTGTGGTTTAACCCCAAGCAACACAGCAGACACCAGACCCCAAGCCTCCTTATCTAGTGATTTCCCCCTTTACTACATGCTGCTGGAATAGAAGCCTTTGGGGAATAAACATGACCAATATTTCACATCAAAATCAAAGAAGATAGTCATGTCTGGAAAATGTGTCAGTGATAGAATCGGGTGCGAGATGGGCTGTAGGTCTGACCGTGCACCATGGATACTCTTCCCTCAGCCAGCCTCGGCAGTGAACCTAGATGCCTCCTGTGTAGCTGCCAAGACAGGGAAAAGCTATCCCTGTCCCAGCACAGAGGTGATCTTCCCACTACAGAGCTGAGCATTACCAACACTCAGCACAACTCTCTCACATACTCCATTGTCGTAGTTTCCTATTGCTGCTTGACAAATTGGCACAGACGTAGTGACCCCAAACCACACATTGATTATCCTAACCTTTCTACGGATCAAAAGTCTGACATGGGTCTCATGGGTCTCATGGGTCTCATGGGACTAAGATCAAGGCACTGGCAAGGCTGTGTTCCTTTCTGGAGGCTCTGGAGAGAAAGTGTTTCCTTGCCTTTTCCAGCTTCTACAGGCCACCCACATTCCTTGGCCCTTGGCTCTTTCAAAGATATTACATTCTGCTTATAGGTTTAAAATGTGGCTTTAAGCCCTTGAATGTACAGGCAAATCATACGTCAGCCTGGGAGTGATATTTAAAGCCAACTGGTCCATGCAAAGGCTTTAGTCACTGGAATCATTTGTCCCACTTCTCGATGTGACAGTCACCTGGAAATAGCATCCTGGTCTTTCATATGTGCCAAGTCCCTCCTAAAATCAGGAAGTATGCTGCCAACAAAACTTTCCTTTTTATACAGGCACGGAAATGGTTACAGTCTAGGACCACTCACCAGGTTTCCTGTTTTGCAAAGTCTGCCTTCAGGGGCCTCTGTAGCACAGCTGATTTGTTTTGTTTAAAGACTCTGAATAAAAAAGATATAAAAAAGAGAGGTTACTCCTAAAAACAGCTTAAAGAAACTTTAAACAAAGAGAGAAAGGAGAATTTTAAGAGTTAAACTCTCTTGAGATCTTCCTAGAAGCTCATAAATAGCCATCAAGTTTGTTTGATTTCCTGCCTGAGACCAGTTTTTATCAGTTTCACTGCCATGAAGCAACAAAGAAGAGCCTGGGTAATTCCAGGGACTTAAATCAATGCACATCATCATTATGAGGGAGCTAGATAAAAAGTGTGGTAAATTAAAAAAAAATTCTATGATGAAAAAAGCCAGAGAATTACTAGAGTCCAAGTTTTAGTGAAACAAAGGAAGATACATAAACAGTATATAACCTCCTAGGAGATAAAGGGGATAATGTGAAGGAAGAAGTTGTGTTTGTGTGTCTGTGTCTGTGTGTGTACTGCAAATATACCATATACTTTTCTCTTGAAACTTCATGATTATACAAATAATGGAATCAATTTGACATACAAAATATATCTTAATCCTTCTTCTGTATAAATATTTACATTTTAAGTTTTGTCATTTTCGATAAAACTTTATTCTCTTAAGGATAAAGAATTAGTTCTTAATTTAAATTATTGTACATTCTAAAATATAGAAGTGAAAACATAAGCAATAGGATCACTTCTAAATTCATTTCAAAATACTACATTTATGAAACTACTGGACTTACATATTTTTTACACTATCAATTCAAATAAACAAACTATTTAAAAACAAGAGTTAAACTCTCATGTTAGACCACATACCATCTCGACCCCTTAGTTGCTCAGATGGTCATGAGCAGAGCAACTGGATATATCACAGCCAGTTCCCTCTACCTGGTTTCATTCATTCATTCATCTATTCATTCACTCATTCATTCATTCCTCTCTTTGACACCAAAGAGAGGGACACCACATACTGTGGACTTAAAGTACAATGCTAATATAATAGGTTGTCACTGCCCTGAAAGTGTTCCCAGTCCTATGAGGAAGACTGCTAAGCCAACAAAAAATTGCTTCACTGTTACAGCATTGACTGTGTACAATAAATCTGGGAATAGCTTGGGAAGAAACCAAAATTAAGAGAAGGTTATGACTGGTAAATTTTTAAGACTAGCATTTTACACATATGACCTACAATTAAACAGAAAGTACTTTAGATAAAAAAGATAAGATACACTTTAAATAGTTCTGTAGCAATATTCTGATACCCACTGAAACGTACAATATCACCCTGGCCAAATCCAAACCTTCTTTAGAGGGAAATGTATACAATAAATATGGAAAATCCGTGCTTTGTGATTTATAACCACAATTACTAAATGCTTTATTTGCAATCTCACAAATGATTTGTCATAGTTAGAACTAAAGTGTAACTTTGAAGTGTGTTTTTAAAATATTTACTTATTTACTCATTTATTCGTTTATTTTTTATCATAAAGGTGATACATGCTAGTAGAAAATTAGCAGAATATACAAAAAGAATAAAAAATAAGATAACAATTTACACCCAATTATTGAATAAAAGTTTCTGAGCAATTAATCTTCAACCAGAAAAAGCCCACATCGCCTGATTTTGTGTGTCCTGGAGTTGAGAGATAGCTCACGCTGTCTCTGATGTGTACCCTTCAGCTTTGTCCGGCCCTGGCCTGGTGCGCATGGTGACAGTCTGTGCTGATTCCATCACAAAGCACCTCGACAGGTTGGAGGAGGTCCGCGATGAGATGGGCTACGTGGACGTGTTGACCCTGATGCGGCGCATCATGCTGGACACCTCTAACATGCTCTTCCTGGGGATCCCCCTGGACGGTACTGAAATTTTCATTCCTGGGACTTGACATTCTGCCCTTTATTCAACAGGGCGTGAGAAGGGTAATGGATCCAAGTAAAGATAGGCTGTTTTGTACACTGTTCTTCTTTAAATGCTTCTATTATTTCCAAAATTTCTTCCTGGTGTGTCTGCCTTGCTCAGTTATAAGATTATAAAATCCATACTAGGGGCTTATTTCTTTTCTATCACTCCTCATTGCTCTAGGAAATACGATTCTACCCACAGTTAACAGACATGATCATTTCTTTGGTCATGAATATATCCTATCACCAAACCTATGTATTTAACCATTTCCAACCACCCTTTTGGGCGTGATATCTACATACATATATATACACACAAACACATGCAACACATGTGGACATAAATATACATAGACACCTCTCTTTTGAAGCCACCAAGTGTGAGAACTTTGACTCTAACTGATAATAAAGGTGCAGCTGCTGCTGGAAATGATAATGGTAAGTAACATTAATTTAGTATCTACTATGTGCCAAGTAGTATAAAAAGTTGCTGCACACAAAGTTTGTCATTTAGCGTTTAGAACAACCCTGGCAGGATGTCTCAATCAAAAAGCTGCTTTCCACACTACATTACAGAAACAAATACTATAATACATACATGCAACTCTACCGCTAACAGAAGAACAAACATTACTCGTGTGCCTTCATTCCATTCTGCTGTTGTCAGCTGAATGGAATTTCTCCTGACTTGATTTCTAGCAGGGTTCATTCAGTCATACATTCATTCAACTAATATTTATTGATTGTCTATTTTATGTCAGTCATAGGTTCTGGGGACAGAGCAGTGAACTACAAAAAGTTCTTGCCTTCAAAGAGTTTACATCCCAGTGGGGTTATGGACAGTAAACAGGTAACCATCTAGTAATACATGAGGCAATAATAGGTGCCTTGAAGGGAAAACAAAGCAGGGCAAAGTGCTAGAAAGTGAAGGGGAGGTCTGGGGGAGGCTGAGGCTATTGTGGAGAGGGTGGTAGGAAGGCCTCTGTGGAGAGGACATCTGAACATTACCCCAAAGGAAGTGTGACCACGCACCACGTGCAGATCTGAGGAAGCACATCATAGGCGTTAAGAACAGGCACAGTGTTCTCACTTGTCCAAACCAGCTGAGCTTTAACACCTGTTCCCTGACTGACCACACTGGGACAAGCAGACAAGCGATACGACCTCCCTCTTTCTCCACTCTCCTTGCCTCATCTCCCCCGCTGTTTAATTATTCCTTACAAGAGTCTTAAAATTCTTATCTGACTGACATTAAGTTGGGAGCCCTGTCCACTCTGAGGACTTGAGTCACAGCCTCTTGCCTGATCTGCTTTAAGACAGAGACTCTGAAAGTCCTGCTTGCCTGTTCCACACACATCTCTCCCAAGGCTTGACAGCTACATATAAGTTCCTGCTCCTCGGTTCCCTGTTAGCCTTGATTCTTAGGAGGGATCAAATGAAGGGAATTGTACAGCTCTGTTAACTTATGGACACAGACACTGGTGCTAAGAACCTGCTTAGCTCATACAGATTGTGTATGTGTATATTCCTGCTGCTCTCCGGTCCTTGTCAAACTCTCAATTTGCCTGAGAGACCCAGTTCAACAAAGAGGAAAGGACATTGCTCTGAGGTCAGATAGAACCAGGCTCCAGCCCAGGGCTTACCTGCCACACTGGCTGTGCAGTGTTGGGTAAGCTTCTTCATTTCTATGAATTGCAGTTTTTGTCTCTGCAAAATGATGACATATCACTCCCCTAGCAAGACTGTCAGGACTAACAGAAGTCTCATTTATACATTACCTTGCCTTATATCTGATCTTTAGCAGTTGAAAATAAATGTCTATACCCTTTCCTTTTGTATAATTTGAATACAGTAGAGGTTTTCTTTTCTCTAGTATTCAATTTATTTCAAAACATCCTTTAAGAGCTGACTGTGCACGAGACTCAGAACAAGGCCTTGAAGAGTCCAAGATGAATTCTACCCACTGGACCAAAATATAAACAGCACAGTGGTGTGATTTTTTCCTTTTCATGTGCCAGAATCAAGGCCACAACAGCCATAATTACTAGGACCCTTCTTATTTCCCATGGTCAGGGAAACAGGAGGGAGGTGGAATCTCAGGCAAGGAGAAGCATGTGAGAATCCAGCATATCTCTTAATACAAAGTTGAAAATGGCAAATCTTGGTTAACTTCGCCAATCTAGATGCCAAGCAGAATAAATCACTGTTGATTTGTGTAGTGACATTCACGTGGCTGAAACGCCCACTGAAAGTGGAACCGTGCCCTGCTTAGAATCCCAGATGGTAGGAGAGTCTACGGCATCTTCTCCGACCAGCATAACCTTCTTGGGCTCACATTTTTGCTCAACTGCTCTTCTCTTTTTCTGTCTTTTCCAGAAAGTGCCATCGTGCCTAAAATCCAGGGTTATTTTGATGCGTGGCAAGCTCTCCTTCTCAAACCAGACATCTTCTTTAAGTTTTCTTGGTTACACAGGAAGTATGAAAAGTCTGTGTAAGTAACACACTTTGGAAAACTTTTCGGTGGGACTGGACGGGTGTGTGCTGTGTCTTAGATATTGCTGGGCTCTTCGGCAAGCTTTCTCCTCTCCAGAACCTCAAGGGAGCTGTTGATTAAGTTGCTGATGAAACACTTACAGCAATTTGGCAGCATGTGGCCAGACCACGGAGTAAGGGAAGCCTTTGTCCTGGGGCAGCTTTTCACGTAGGAGGCTGAGAGCTCCATCTCTGGGACTGGGACACTGCAGTGTTTGTGTTGAAGAGAAGGGTTACCTGAACCTGTCATTATTATTTGTCAAAATTCTCTTTGCATGTCTGGAAAAATGGAAACATGGTATCATTTTATTGTTTTGTTGCCTCTAAATGAATTTCACTTAATTCAACCTGAATTGACAGTAGTCACAAAATAATGTTTTCATAATGCACTTCAATAAAAAGTGGGAGATATTTAGTTATGTGTATTTTATCTTAGGGATCCTGTGATTGTAATTAAATGGCTTAAATACTGTGGTCTCAGACTAGTCTAGCAGAAGACTGGACAAATGCCCAATAGTCTACAGGATAATCTATGTGTTTTCAGAGTGTAGCTGCCAGCCAATAAACACTGCCACCTCTAACCACCAGTGGAAAGCCCAGGGGATCTAGAGGAAGACAGACCTGGTTTGCATCCTATCTCTACTTAGTAACCAAATGACCTTGGGAAATGATTTAAAGTAAAATATATCCTACCTTCCAGGGTGGGATATAGGTGAATGAGATCCATATATGTAGGGCCATTAGCACTGAGCATAACACATAGTAGGCACTAAATATGTTAGCTTTCTCCATCCCTCTGTTCGTATCTTCCCCGGGTCTTTGTGACCATCTTAAACTCTCCATCTCTAAAAGTTCCCAGACTTGTTTGAAGGCCCAACTTCATCCTGCCTGTATGTTTTGAAATTAGTAATATTAGCCTCCAGGGCGGATGTCAACTTGATGTTATTTATATCTTCTCAAGTAGTTGATGTATATCAGGTGGATGATTCGGACACTTGGCTCTTTATACATTTCACTTAGCTTCCACCAGAGCTTATTGTGACTTGAACCAAGATGGTAAAGGGTTCCTGTGTTCACTATGGTCTGATTTTTTGGTGTTTTGAAGAGTCTTATTGGTCAGCAGCTAAACTTGGTCATTAGTTTAACTTTGGTATGGTCAGCAGGCCCACAGAAACTTCTTGCATGAGACTGTATAATGGTTCTGTTCCATTTCATTAAAATTAGCTCATCAACACTCCCTATGTATACAACATTTGCCAATGATTACTAAACTAGTTTATATCTCCTATGTTCTAGAGCAGTAAAGAGCTAGAGGATTTTTTTAGTCTTCTTCTCCCCTTACCCTTGCAATAATGCCAGTGTTTGTTTTCCATTAAGATATAAAAGACATATAACATTACATTAGTTTCCATTGTACAACATAATGATTTGATATTGGTATATATTGCAAAATGATTATTATAAGTCTAGTTAACATCTGTCACTATGTATAGTTATAACATTCTTCTTCTGATGAGAACTTTTAAGATCTATTTTCTTAGCAACCTTCAAATATGCAATATAGTATATTAACTGTAGTCACCACACTGCACATTAAATCCACACGACTTCTCATTGTAACTCAGGTTTGTACCTTTTGGTGCTCTCCATCACTCATTTTGCTCCCAACCCCTACTTCGTGCCTTGGTAAACAACAATCTGTTCCATGTATCTATGAGCTTGCTTTTTTGTTTTTTTTTACGATACTATCAGTAAGTGAGATCATATAATATTTTTCTTTCTCTATCATACCAATACTTTAAAAAATATATTGGATTTAGCCTTTTGGTACCAGTTTTTAACTCTTAACTAGATGTTATAGCCTTGATTTTGCTACCAATATTCACATATCCTGGCTAACTCTAGTTTCTTAACTTGAAGTGTAATATATATGTAATTTAAGAATATTTGCAAAGAATTAAGTATAAATTCAGTTATTCATGGGCACTAATTGCTTCGATTAAATTAGATCATTTTATTTAAACAAATGCAAATGAATCCATTTTTCTAGATGTCCTAACTGACTACCGATAGATTACATTTTCACTTTTTATTTCCAGCAAGGATTTGAAAGATGCTATGGAAATTCTGATAGAAGAAAAAAGACACAGGATTTCCACAACAGAGAAACTGGAAGACTGCATGGATTTCGCCACTGAATTGATTTTTGCCGAGGTACACACCTGGACTAACCATAATTCCCAAACAACATGTGTATGACTATGTACAGGTGTCTAAAAATCCAATCCTGTTTATTGTTCCATATTTCTGCATTTAAATACTTGGTCTACTATTTTTATAATGCCCAACCCAAATAGCCCACTATTAGACATCCTGGTAGGTCTGACCTTTAAGATTTAAACTATTCTGTGTCTGCACAATACAAAACATAAAAAAACCAGGAAGTCCAAAAACACTAAACATATAGAAAATGGTTGAATTATTCAGCTTTCAGCTGAAGATTGTTACAAAAAATGTTCATTTCAATCCTAGAGATGTAATTTCTATGATTTCATTTTGTTGAGGTTGTTGATCCTTGAGTGCCACCTCCCCTCCTGTTCTGAAACATTTATTCACTTTACCAATGTTTCTCCCCCTTTGCAATTGTTCAGAGACGTGGTGACCTGACAAAAGAGAATGTGAACCAGTGCATATTGGAAATGCTGATCGCAGCACCGGACACCATGTCTGTCTCTGTATTCTTCATGCTGTTTCTCATTGCAAAGCATCCCCAGGTTGAAGAGGCAGTAATGAAGGAAATCCAGACTGTTGTTGGTAAAAATTTATCAAATAAATCATACAGCTTAGAAAACTATTCTTTCGGAATATCAGTTTCTATGTCCTAAGAATCTTAGGTCAAAATCTTTATTAGAATCCACCCAGAGAGCAAAAAAGCAAGTCATTGTGTCGCATTTTCACTATGCCAGATATGTCAAAATGATAGGTCTTTCTGTGTTTTCCTAATTATCAAAAAATGCTTGTTGAAAAATTTCAAATAATAGAGAGATGTGTAAAGTAGAAAACAGTATCAGCTGATTCCTTCCACCCTGCTCCCCCGTCTCATCCCATAACCATGGGGAACCACTGTTAATATTCTGCTGTGTATTCTTCAAGGTCTTTTTTTATTGGCCACATGAACATGTATATATGGTTTAATTTATCTGTATTTAAAAAAAAATGGGATCATCCACAAGGATCTGCTACCTATCAGAGGCAAAAGGCTTTTGAGGGTCCACCCAGGGAAATGGCTACCCCTTATGGCAGTGTTTCTGGCTTTCAAGCAGCCTGAACCTAAGGAATGCCTTTGGTTATCTTCTCCATCATCTTCCCTCTACCTCCCCATCCCAGATAAACATGCCCATTAGACTCTTAAGTGTACAGAGAGCAGTATGTGAGGAGCTGGGCTGTAAGAGTTCTCTGACCAAGTGAGACTTTCCTGAATATCACAGTTGTACAGGAGACAGGGATGCCTCAGGACCCTGGGTTGATTTTGATTCTGCAAAAGTGGTACCCCATTTGAGGATGCTTGGAAGCTTTTTCAACTTTGGGAGTCATCTGAGCATCTGTGACCAGTGTCAGGCCAATCTGAGACAGCCGGGGTGTCCGTTAATTCTCCAGAGGCATGCCTTTCACTGTAGTGGGGAGAAGAGGATTTGCCACTGTACCAAATCACGTCCTTGATGAGATGGGGAGGAGGGACTCTCAGTGATATGTTCTGACAGATGACTGCATAGGACACCAGAAGAGAAAATTACTTTGAACCTGATTAAACTCACCGTCTCACTCTGACTAGAGAAGGCATGAATGTCTTCTAGAATTTAGAGTAGGAGACAAAACTCACAAACCACAGAGGCCAGGCAGATAAATGTTTGAAGCAGACTGGGTAGCTCTACGTGATGCTGCAGAGAGGACGCCCCTCTAAAAGGTTCATCAGACACTCAACTTCAGCCCATTGTTGCCAGGCGGGAATGTGGATCCAACGTTACCTGGTTTTTAAAATTTTTCTACAAATTCAGACTTTTCTCTGAAAAACTCATGTGTTAAAATAATTGACTTCAAATCTGAATTTTCGTAAGACATTCTGTAGATCAAACATAACATACTTGGCCCAGGTTGCTGGTTTACATTAGAATCAACGATATAAATTTTTTCAACCAAGAGCAAACTGTTCTGCGGAAAGTACAGGAATTTTAATACTCATCACATGTTGAAACTAACATGACGTCCTTTATCCTTTTTATCTGCTCCCACAGGTGAAAGAGACATGAGGATTGATGATATGCAAAAACTGAAAGTGGTTGAAAACTTTATTTATGAGAGCATGAGGTACCAGCCTGTTGTGGACCTGGTCATGCGCAAAGCCTTAGAGGATGATGTCATCGATGGCTACCCGGTGAAAAAGGGGACCAACATTATCCTGAATATTGGAAGAATGCATAGACTCGAGTTTTTCCCCAAGCCCAATGAATTTACTCTGGAAAACTTTGCCAAGAATGTAAGAGCCCTTCCTTAAAACACTTGAAAATGTCAGCTGTTAAATCCGCTCTGGTTCTGTGTTTGTACCATGTGCTTTTCATTCTATTTACTCATTCCCTTCCCACCTCACCAGGACAGCATGTTTCCCCTAGTTTGGAACACGGCCACCATGTCTGTCCTCAAGCCAAGGAGGCTGGGTCTCCAGTTCTGGGAAATGTCTTCATGGAGGCCACACAATAGGTCAAAATGTGAAAAATTCAGGCCCTTAAATCTGCCTAAAATTCAGCAAATTTTGTTTAATCTAACCAACCCGCTTTTCCATTTAAACTGATCACTTTAGAATCATGTAGATTCAGCTGCAGCATCACCCAAGCCTTCGAAATCCGTATGTGCTTCAGCTGCAAATCAGATGAGATGAACAGATTCGGTGTTTGCAGTCTGCCTTTGGTTCCCCAAATGGCCCCACAAGCAGTAGGCCCCATTCTAAACCAGCTTGGGCTTTTTCTATAATTGAAGTGTGCTAGAGATTCTGCCTTCATTATGTCAAGTTTAGGCAATGAGGTTTTTTAACCTGAATTATCCAGATAGCTTCCCCTGTGCCTCTTTTTCCGTTTTCAATGGGGAAGAGACATGATCTCAATTAAACCAGTTCTCTAATTCATCCTGTTTCTAAATGAGCAACCTGCAGCACGTTGGCAGTTGGTCAAAAAAAAACTTACTGAGGATCTATTAAGTGCCAGGCACTGTGTAAATCCAAATGGGGATGAGAAAGACAGAGATATTTAATATATCCCATTAAATATTTGTATAACTAAAAATATGCAGATGCTTGGAACTAATAGGCAGGGAATCTACACCTCTGCCTACGTTTGTCCCTGTCACCAGGCTCTATGGCCTGGCACAAAAACGATCTTTGTCTCCGTGACGGGCAGAAGAGTAGTGACGCTGTGGACGTCCCACAGAGCTAGCTGAGTATTTTCCTGTCCGAGGCTGTGTCTCTATCAAGGAGTGAATCAAACTGGATGGACAAAGGGGCTTCTCTGAGTTAGTCACTCCTCTCCGTGAAGGAGCCGTATGGCCAAGAGGCCAAAACCAAGCGTTCTGACTGTGTTTTCAGGGTGAGTCAGACAGGGAGGCATGGCTCTAGCCTTACTACTCTGGCTAACTGTCTGACTGTTTTCCTAGGTTCCTTACAGGTACTTTCAGCCATTTGGCTTTGGGCCTCGGGCCTGTGCGGGAAAGTACATCGCCATGGTGATGATGAAGGTCACCCTGGTCACGCTTCTGAAACGCTTCCGTGTGGAGACATTGCAAGGCCAGTGTGTTGAAAAGATACAAAAGAAAAATGACTTATCCTTGCACCCAGATGAGACCTGCAAGACCAGGGACCTACTGGAAATGATTTTCATCCCAAGAAATTCAGACAAGTCCCTCGAGCACTGAAGAATGTTGGTCAGTCCCTGCTCTGAAGTATTTCTCAACAGTATTCCACATGGAAACCACCATCTTTACCAAGAGGTCCTCCTCACATGAACATTTCATAGCGTTTTATAGGCTTATTTCCTATGAGTTGTCAGCAAGCCTATCTGAGCTTATCTCATCTGAGCTTATCTACACCAGAAACCAGACTGCAAGAGAAAACATGGAGGCCTAAGTGTTTGTGCAAGAAGCTGCAGCCTTAAAGACCCAATTCCACAAAATGTGCTTTGGAAAAGACCCAGCAGCAGAACTTATGACCTCCTCCCCGTGGTTTCTCCACTGCCCTGCCCTGCCCTGAGAAGGGAGAAGCACTCATGCTGATTAGAAGAGCCAGGCTGGAATCTGGGTACCTCGGATCAAACACACTTGTTAGTGTGAATAAGGGGTTCTGATTTGGTTTTCGGCAGGGCTGGGGACTGTAACATCCATCCTTTGAGAAATTCTTACAAACCTAGCATTTGACTTTTCCTATGGATCTGTTCAATTATCTCTCGTTTACTCACATGGGATTTGTCTGTGGCAAAAGTTAAATCGAAGACTATCCTTTCCCAACCTCTCTATTCCTCAGCTACTTGCTTCTGATACAAAAGGTATAGATTCAGGTAATACAAGGTAACTTAGTAACAGCCAGAGTAAAATACAATTAGGACCATGTATCTGCTGTAGGAAGAAAATTCACACAATGCATTTTAAATTCAAATAAAATTCCTTTTTTCATGTTTGCATTGTTGCTTAGCTCCAGGAATGCAGTAACCAAGAGATAACTTTAGGTGATAGCATCTTAGCATCTAGTAACTCTTGCCGCAGCTCCAGCGAATTGAGGGGAGGGGAAGTCCTCTGAATCTATATCTGATTCTACAACCTAGTGGTTTAAAATGCCTAAGGACTGCTCCTCCTGTTCCATTATCCTTCTCCCTCCCTCCCATTGCCCCTCTTTCTTTCCATGACCTCAAGAGCAACAGATTAGTAGACAACGTGGCTAGGGTAGAACTCCTGCAATCACTTTTTATCCTACCTCAGATTTCACAGTTACTTTAGAGATTTAATAGTCACCTAGTTTATTTAATCCCTGTATGCAGCCTTGGGAAAATGCACACCTTGGAATCAGCTCTGGACAGTGAATCCAATAGATGAGTTAATTTTCCAAATACTACTTTCCCTGTATTATATCCATATTGCCATAAGAATGTATCTGCTGAAAGCCATTTAAAAACTAAAAAACTAAACTCATTTACAAATATGTAAATGTTTGGTATTAAGTCAACCTGAATATTCTTCTCATCCTGCTGTTTGGCTATAGAGCAACAACTGAGTATAGAATGAGGGTGTAAGCTCCTGAGAGCAGGAGCTCTTTTCTTTCTTTTGGAACCCATGATCGTCTCCCATTCTTACTCCCCATATTTACTCTCAAGATCAACACTGAATTGACTCCCTTGCTCAGAGATACTATAATTGACCCAGAAACAAAGTAAATAGGAGGCCAGTATCCTAAGAATTCAAGGATGGGCATTGTAAGGGAGCAAATATTTGAAACTTGAACTATCTGGATCATCGGTATGACCTAAACATATGTGGAAATATATCTGTGTACTCAGATGTCTGTAGTCAGGTCTAGACGAGCATCCTAATAATTCAGACCCATGAAAGAAAAGCCAGGATTTTAGACTTAATGTATCCAAATTAATTCACTTGATGATTATTAAGAAACAGTTTACTTTGTCTCTAACTGGAGCTCCACTGTAGAAAAAAACAGACTTTGGATCAGTATACTTCACCCATCCAATTCCCCTGAACATCTGCTGTATTTAATGTGTATATATGTAGCCAAGGCCATCATCTATACAGTCAATGTGAAATGGAGATGGATATAGTTGTATATAGATAACACAGACACAAAAATTTGCTAGGGGAACACTGGGGTGGGGGTTGGGGACAAGGGGAGAAAGAAAGTACTGGTTTGCATGATCTAAGCACACTATCCCAGAAACAAATTATCTGGGTAATTGTTCAACTTGTCACTGTTTGGCCTGTATTGACAAACCTCATATGTTTGTACAGGTTTGGCTTACAGAATTTGGAGTATCATTGACTTTTCAGTGGGCTAGTGAACTTATATTTGAAAACCCTGTTTTCTCTTCAGAATTTTGCCTAATTGTTAAGTACTTAATTGTCACTCTGAATGTGCAGTGGATTCTGTTTTCACCAGCTCTCAAAGAACTAGGCTGTATAAATTATCAGTGAAATGCATGCATTTAGGGGCTCCATCATTTTAAACTGTGACAACTGTAGTCTCGTATCTTTGGATGTTCCAGACACCTCCCTTCTGCCTTCAATTGACATTCTACTTTCCCTTCTCCCAAGTGGAAAACCATCTCATTCAAAAAAGCCCCACATACTGAGAAGTGCCAGTTGGAAATTGTCACTTTTTATTTCTAAACAGCACCCCTCACCATTCACGGTGCTAAAATTCCACATAAATGTGTGGCATTGGCGCACCGGAAAGAATGCAAGCTGGGCCTTCCTCAACCTCCTGTATTAGTTGGGCTCTGGGACTAAGTCTCTCACTTGTACTTGCAGAAAGACTTGCTAAAATAAACTTCGTCAAAGTAGGAAGCTGAATGGAATGTGCGATACTTTCAGCTGAATTATTTAACAAACAGAAGTCAAGGGCTGAACCTTCCATGACTCAACTCAGACAAGGCTTCCTGAATGAACTCCCTCATTCCCTCAGTGCAGCTTTTAGCAGGTGTTGGCCTCCATCTAGGGAGTCACTGATATACTCTGTTTACACCAGCTCAACATGACAAAAGGAATGCATTTAGATAAGACAACCTGGTCATTAAGTCCAGCCCATTAGCCCTACCTACCTCTTTCTATTATTAAGAAAGCATTTCAAAGTATGAGAAAAATGAAAATCATTATGTAAGTGTAAGTATAAAAATGTCTAGAATGTCAAGAATAAATTTGAAACCATTCTAATTATAACCAAAAGCATTCTAACTATAACCTGACTACATTTTAATTTTTTAATAATACATTTCTTGCAATAAAGTTCTCAAGTTATGAGACATGGAAGTTGAGCCTGTGGCCCAGGTGATTTTTAGTTCCTTTCAGTTCACCAATTCCATAAATAAGGAAGAAGTGAAGCCTTGAATCTCAGAACAGCATTTTCTTAAACATATGTTTTTTTTAAACTTTCTATACCTCAGTTTTCTCATCAATTCAACCAAAATAGTAATTACCTCATACAGTTGCTGTGAAAATTACAAGGGATAATTTATGTGACACTCTCAGCACAGTGTCTGGTATAGGGCAACCTTTCAATAAGCCTTGGGCCTGATGGTAATGATGCTCAGTAATTGGGCTGATTATGACACCTTGAAAACTCTTTTCATGCAGAGGAGGGAGCAGAAGATGTACCAGATGCTTCAGCATCTGTGATCTCATCTTTAGCTTCCTGCACATGGGTGTAATTGCCCCAGGAAGCCCCATATTGTATTGACGAGAAGATGATGACCAGGGAGTTTGGGAGACTTGCCTTCAAGAACTCAGCCAGTAGAGGAGCTGGGTTCTAGTCCATTTCTCACCCCAAAGCCTTGACCCCTCCGGCATGCCACCTCTTTGTGGCAGGACTCACTACTGGAAGGCTGAGGGGTCTAGTCCCAAGTTCGCAGCTCTCCACCATGTTGGGTAAACCCTTTCAAGTCTTGCTCATTATCCAAGATATCTGAGTCTGGAATATCTGTTTCTTCATCCATAAAATCTGGATGATTCTAGCTGCCTTAACCACTTCCCACAT